>NC_065923.1:65170081-65825088 GCF_024586455.1 Bactrocera neohumeralis | reverse complement strand
AAGCGAGCAAATAGAGCAAGGAGAGAATTAATTATGAGTAGAAATATTCAGTTCTAATGTGTCATACAGTGAAGGAAGAGAAAATGAGTACAGGTAAACGAAAAAGTCATAAGCCAAAGGTTTATAGAAATGTCTTTAAAGTTTTATAAGAAGAAAGACACAATTAATAGATGTCCTATATTGTGACAGAAAAGACCCAGAAATTGTGAATAAAACGCAATATAATTAATTATTCATCAATATTTACTTTCCCCACCAGATGTAATATACTTATGTCAACGATTTTTCCAGTCTTCGAAACATTTTTCATAAGTACTTTTTGGGATGACCTTCAGCTCCTTCAGCGAATTTTGTTTTATCTCTTCAATCGACTGAAAATGAGTTCTACGGAACGGCAATTTTAGTTTGGGAAACAAGAAAAAATCACACGCAGCTAAATCTGGTAAATACGGTGAATGATAACATAAAACGAAAAATTATTATCGCAAATTTTTAATTCGTTCTTATTTCAGTGGATTCCACTGTACTATAAGTACAGCTAGCTAATTAATAAAATTAGTCATCATAGAGCATTTCTACAATTATTTGCCATTACGTAGTAAAAGGCTTTCAAATATTATAATGGTAGTATTTGCGTTCTTCAAGAATTTATTATTTCTGCCCTCATATCAAACTGTAGTTCTAGAAATTATATTAGTGTAATGCACCTGTAGGCTATACCCATAAATAACAAGATAATAAAACATCTCGTCATATAAATTATATAATATAATGCTTGTATTTTAATCCTTTTGAGAGTGCTTTTCGAATTAAGTCCCTTTGTACGACCTTATCAACTCCCTGGTGCCAGCTGCTGGCAATACTTTTTGATGAACTTTTTGCTATATTTACCACCAAATGGTGGGTTTACGTTTGACGTCAAGTCCATCACAGCGATGTCTACTTAAAACGTTTGCTCTTTTCGGGTGTTTTTTGGTTGTTTTGTGTTTTTGGGTTAAAAACGTTGTCAATTAAATTAAGTGTAGCCAGAGGCAAGCGCAGCTAATCAAGTATGCATAAAGTTCATTTGATAGTTGAAAGCTGTTGTGAAAGCAGGAAAGGATTGAGTGGTGCAAATTATCGTACCCCAATTGATTTCTGTTAGTAAAATATAATTTGAAGTCGAGTATATGTTTTTAAAAGGAATTTATTCATAAAGTCAAATTTCTCTAGATCAGGTATAAAAATAAAACCAACAACATTTTTTTCATTAATTTTTCTTGGTAATATATTTAACCAATAGTAAAAAGAAAGTTTTGAGTGTTGCCACTTTGCTAAAAAAATTAAAGTAAAATACAACAAACAATTAACAAAAAAATTCTTAAAATAAGATATTAAGCTGAAAATATATTTGGAGACGGGTTGCAGTTCAGAAAATTCAATATTTTATAAAATTGTTGGCTTCAACGAATTATTACAATACAACTAGTGAACAAAATTATTTATTAAGTATTTTACTACGAAAAATTCTACGAGACGTGTTACCTATTTGAATTTTTTATAGTTACATATATTTCATATATATAAAATTATTAGAAAAATCTACTTGAATGAGCTTCTTAATTAAATATTCTTCAAACCACCGTCATCACGCCTTAAAACTTTCATGAAAGTAACAAAGCTTTTGCTAGTCTTCAATATAGGTTTCAGAAACCAGAATAAGATCTTGAACAGATTCTAAGTTTAGAATTGAACGAAACTTAGTATCGTAATTTTTGTGTAGAGTTAAATATTCTATCTGTGAACTACTCAGAATAGACCGGGACATCGGAATTCCAGTTTCAGAAAAGTGATAACAAAGAAGAAAGATGTTTACTGGATTTAAAATTTAAGGAATAATAAGAAGAATTTAGATGACTAGAATAACAGGTCAATTGGTAAGTCCCCAGCCTACCATAGTAAAACATAGTTTCCTTCAACTTTTCGATACCATTTTTATACTCTCGCAACAATGTTGCTAACGAGAGTATTATAGTTTTGTTCACATAACGGTTGTTTGTAAGTCCTAAAACTAAAAGAGTCAGATATAGGGTTATATATACCAAAGTGATCAGGGCGACGAGTAGAGTTGAAATCCGGATGTCTGTCTGTCCGTCCGTCCGTCCGTCCGTCCGTCTGTCCGTCCGTCCGTGAAAGCTGTAACTTGAGTAAAAATTGAGATATCATGATGAAACTTGGTACACGTATTCCTTGGCTCCATAAGAAGGTTAAGTTCGAAGATGGGCCAAATCGACCCACTGCCACGCCCACAAAATGGCGGAAACCGAAAACCTATAAAGTGTCATAACTAAGCCATAAATAAAGATATTAAAGTGAAATTTGGCACAAAGGATCGCATTAGGGAGGGGCATATTTGGACGCAATTGTTTTGGAAAAGTGGGCGTGGCCCCGCCCCCTACTAAGTTTTTTGTACATATCTCGGAAACTACTATAGCTATGTCAACCAAACTCTACAGAGCCGTTTTTTTAAGGCATTTCCATGTACAGTTCAAAAATGGAAGAAATCGGATAATAACCACGCCCACCTCCCATACAAAGGTTATGTTCAAAATCACTAAAAGTGCGATAACCGACTAACAAAAAAACGTCAGAAACACTAAATTTTACGGAAGAAGTGGCAGAAGGAAGCTGCACCCAGGCTTTTTTTAAAAATTGAAAATGGGCGTGGCGCCGCCCACTTATGGACCAAGAACCATATCTCAGGAGCTACTAGACCGATTTCAATGAAATTCGGTATATAATGTTTTCTTAACACCCTGATGACATGTACGAAATATGGGTGAAATCGGTTCGCAACCACGCCTTCTTCCAATATAAAGCTATTTTGAATTCCATCTGATGCCTTCTCTGTATAATACGAGTATAAACATTAGGAACCAATGATGATAGCGGAATAAAACTTTACAAAAATACGGTATTTGAAAAATATGTAAATGACGTATTATGAAATCTCGATTATCACTTTACCATGCGAGAGTATAAAATGTTCGGTGACACCCGAACTTAGCCCTTCCTTACTTGTTGTACTTTGTTTTATCAAAGGCCTCAGTTTCGGTGATCACCTCTTCATTAGAGAACAAAATATATTCGCTGGGACAAATCTGGAGAATACGGTGGATGTGGTGCCCAATTTATGACTTGTGCCACGTTGACTATATTTGGTTAAACAGCACTTCCTTCTTCTTCTGATGCGACCTTTTTCAGAGATTTCGTCCTTCAAATAGTTCCTATTAATGGTTCTTTGTTTTTCAAGTTAATCAATAAACATTATTCAATACGTATCCCAAAAAAAAGCTGTCATTGCCTTTCCAGCTGGCATTTTCGGGTTTATTGCGGTTGAACATCTCCAAACACTGCTCCGAATAATCAATTCTTCGTTGCTTTTGGTCAAAAATAAACTAAATAAATAAATAAATAAATAATATAATGTAGACGTCAGTTGTTATCTTTGAAATGCCTGCTATCTCGAATAACTTCACTTTACAATCATCCAAAATTATTTTGTGGACTTTTTTTTGATGTTTTCGTCGGTAACAACCTCTTGTACACTGCGTTCGTCGATGCTCATATCACCACGTCTAAACTTAGCATACCAAGCCTTGAACGTTTATTTTGCTGGGATATTGTCTGGAAACTCCTCATCAAGCCAAGTTTTTACTTCAACTTGTTTTCCTTCAAAATATAATATTTATCAACAAAGGTTGCTAAACTCAAAATTATTTAATTCAGAAGCTAATGATTTAAATTTACATACGCAGCTGTTGAAGCTAAGAGCTATTCAAAATGGATTTAATTCTATTATTGTCATCTGTGTGTCAGGCCGTCTTTTCAATTGACTGTTATAAGATAAAGTTAAGTTCACCCTTGACAATTTTTTCTTGAAAAATCCCATTCCATCGTCTATTATACGTTGCAGAAATATCCAGAACCCAAAACCACAGCAGTTCAATATGCAAACGAACTTGGTCTCCAGTAATGTTGCCTTTACAGCCATCGAATCACAAAGGAACAACCACTAGCAGAACTTTTTCGTCTTTATAAAAACGATATTTCTATCTCTCTCTATATCTTTTCTCAGATATTGACTATTCTTTCCAGATATTGATTAACAGATGGCCTTACTTAGTTAATTTAATCCTACAAAGAATATTATGCCGTGAAGAGATGTATATTTCAAGAATTGCCATTCCAGTGGGGAAAACCAGATATAATTTTACATACATAGATACCGATTTACTCTATTCGCAGGGAATATACTTAGGGAGCGGAGTTAGAGTTTCAAAATTTTAAGAGGATTTATCTTCAAAAGAGAAGTTCTCGCTATTATATTATGATAAGGATTCTCAGATTTAAAAATAGACATCCAATTACTGGAAAATTATTTTCAAACTTCAATAATATAACTGACAGATTGATCGCCATTTTTCGAGGATTGAATAGTTTTTAGTCATAAGGTGTCACACCTCAAGAGCACTAGTTTTATCTGGACACATTGTTTGAAAATTAAAAACGTGCTACATGGAAAGTATGATTGGGTAAGCGCCCATTTTTGTGCTATAATGTGGTCATGTCAAAATAGCATTACCTACCTACTTTTGTTAAAATCGGTTGAGTAGGTCCCGAGGTATGTTGTCACGCACATCGTCCAAATTTGGCCCGTCATCTATAAAGCACTTTTATGGCATCCCGAGCGCATTTAGTTAAAGCTTTATCGCACTTTTAGTAGCTTTTAACGAAATCGTTTAAGGCGAGTGGACGGGGTTGTAATCTGTATTCACCCATTTTCACAGGCTAGATAAGAATAACTAAAAGATTTCATCCGAATACATTTGGTTGTGATAGCTTGAACGGTTTAGGGTCTTAACGGTCTGTCTCTTAGATAATGCTTGAATTAGAGTAAGATTAAGAAAATGCCAAGTATTTAATTTTCAGTGGTTTCAGATTTAGATTCTAAATTTCTTAAAGACATATATCTTCACCTCATACATATGACATCACATCACATGATCATATAATTATTTGTATGAGTCACTACTCAACTATCCATTGTCAGTATTATGATAATTTCTGTTTTCTTCCCTACTTGGACCAGATGTTGCACTACGCATTTGCATGCATGCAACATTTACATACGCATGTAGTACATATTAACATGCCACTGGCAACAAAGCGGCACATCATCATGAATATCGCATTACTACTAGCAGTAAATAAATAACAGGAATATGGAAAATGAAGATTGCAATGCTGATGGCATGTGGCAAGTAGCAAAGTGTGGCAAGTAGTGATAAAGGGAAAGTGCAGTGCATTGAGTATGCAAATAAATTGCGTAAAATACAGCAGAAAGTTAAGCGAAATAAAAGGGTGGGTCCAGCAGAGCAAGGGTTACTGACGGCATGTGCTGGTAACGGAGTAAGGCAATGCGTATTACGGTAGGCGCTAAATATGTAAGTATGTGTATGTGCATGCGCTTATGGGTTTCCTGTGCAAATATGCGTTTAGATGATGACAATTACACGCTAAACAACGGTCGTTCACGCTTAGAAACTACCCCCAAAAGACGTTGCTGCTGCACAAGCAACACCAGTACGCGGTGGGTAGAGTGTGACGCGGGGCAACAGGTGGGTTGCAGGCATTGTTTGCAATACGTTAAGCACATTTTTACGCTCGCCTATTGTATACGTTTGGTTTTCTGCTTAAAATTTATTAAGATGAAGACTTGAAGGGCCATGAGCTAAGCGCATGTTGCACAAACGCCCATGTGCTACGGTAATATTTTTGCAGCTGTCGTTGCGCTGACTATTGGCGACACTCATCGCTCTAATACACAAACCCTATCACCCTCCCGCCCGACCTCCCACCCATGCGTTTGCACTTACAATTCCCCCATTGCAAAATTTCGCATTAAATTGCGGCATATTTTTCCAGTTCAATGACCGTGTGCCACAGTGTGATGTATGCAACTGCAATGCATTAGGTTGCATAGCATGTAATCATATTGCAGGCGATAAGCATACAAAGGCATAATGTCATTCCACTGACAACAACAAGCAGGATGCAAAGGCTTAAACGCCGGGAGAGCGAGAGAGAGAGAGAGAGAAGGAGTGCGTGTAAGAGCGGCAAGCGGTGCCATGCAATGCTTGCTTCCTTTATTTGGTTTGCTTTGGTAGCTAAGAAAGTGCGTAACTCGGTTGCATATCCTGTTGCATCGGCGTTGTTTTTGTGGCAGCTGAAGGATGTCGTTTATTTTATGCATTAAATTTGCTTGTTGCATGCCTCAGCATGCGCCACCTGCCTGCATTACTTTTTTTTTTAAAATCTGCAACGCAAAAGAAACTCGTTCAACAGGCTGTTCTAGCGTTGCTTACAGCAAAGTGCCCTGCATCTAGCACAGCTGGCGTTTACTACTTGCAACATGGCAGAGACGGAACATGGTAAACGTGCAACTTGAGTGTTTAGTGTGCTGTGAACGAGTGACTAATGTCGGCTGAAGTGGTTTTTGTTGTTATTGGTGTGCATCGTTTTTGCCTTAAAGCCCTATTTATTTACCTTGTGGTTGTTGTTACTCTTGTAACAGTTATCTAAGTAATTTAGATTGAAAGTATTTAGCAAATAGAGATGCAATTAATTAGAATGCGCCTCTCATGTGAGGCAAGATAAGGGAGTGGGGTGCGTGGTGAACACATGCGCTTGGCGCACAAATCAGTCACAGTGGTCCTTAACCAAGCAAAAATAGTTTTTCAGCAACTAATATCTGATTCTATGTATGTTTAAACACTTTGGTTCGTTTTTGTTTCATATGTCCCTCTTGATATACTTGTACATTAGGGTGATTTCAAAATTTTTTTTTTTTTCAATTGGTACTCGCAAAAATAGGTTCCTAGACACCTCTAAGAAAGCCTCTCCAAATATGAGTTTTTAATTGTATCGGGAAGGTCATGTACAATGTACATAGGTCAAAATACTTAATCGCTGAAGCCCTTGCGTTTTAAGTTCTCTTCGCGATCGCTTTTTTCAGTATTTTTTTTAAGACAGACTTTAGTTGTTTCTTAAATCATATGTTAAAATTATCTTAAACCCAAAACCAAAGAAAACAATTAAATAAGTACTAAGTTCGGGGGTAACCGAACATTCTATACATTTGCAACTTGCAAAGATTGAAGACTGGGAAGTATCTTCAGGTACATAAGGCCTGTTAGCTGTATAGGCTCTAGGGTGAGTGTCCATCCGATTTTATTCATTCTAAGCACAAAGATGAACCATTATAAGAAAAAGAAGCTCTCTCAATTTTATTAAGATAACTCACATATTGGTCGGTATATGCGGTATAAAGTCAGCAGGAAGTTCGAAAATCTTAATATAAGTTATATGGGGCGAACGGAAATATTGACCAGATTCAACCCATTTGTAGCACACAGACATGCAACTATCAGAAAAGGATTTTCTCTGAATTTTAATTATAAATTTCACACATTGACCAAAATCAACTATAGATACTTTGGTCCAAATATTCGGGCTTGAACAATTTTTGTTGGATTTTTGACATAGGGTGGCATTATTCGTGCAAAGTTTAATCCCGTTATACTAATTGTCTCTTGATTTGTACACTCAAAAGGGAAGATCAGATAGATTTTAAAATTGGGATTTATGGGAAGTAGGCGTAGCTGTAGTCGAAATTCGCTTATAATCATATCTCTCGCATACCAAGATTTGGTTAAAATCGGTCGGGCGGGTCATGAGATATGTGTTTTCACCTAAAAGTGGGCTGTGTCACGCCCATCGTCTAAATTGGACCCCGGCTATTTTGAAGTCTTATCATACCTTTTCGGGTAAAATATAATATCTTTGGCGTATTTAGTTGTTGATTTATTGCCCTTTAAGTAGCTTTTAACAGTACCGATTGCGCCCACCAACAAACTCTTTTCTGCCAAGAATCAAGATATATCCATATTTACTCAAGTTACAGCTTGCACGGACGAACGGACGGACAGACAGTCATCCGAATTTTAACTCATTCCCTCATCTTGATTATTTATATATACATAACCTTATATCTATATCGATATACCAGTAAAGTATCAGTAAAAATTTTGATTTTTGATAAAATTATGGCTTCCTTAAATGAGTAGTTTTTTGTGAAAAACTTATGCTTCGATTACCAAAAATTTCATTTCTTCGATCTTTGACTAAAATATATTTATATTGGTCGTGTGAAAATATCTAGTAGTTCGGTCCAGTCCTTTCGGCAAAATTTTGTACACCAACTAAATTAACTGATGTTTTGACTCAAGTCTCTTAGTACTTTGACACCTGTAAACTTAAGAAGAAATAGTTGTTGTCAACAAACCCTTTCGAAATCTTATAATGAAGTAACATTTTTCAATTGTATATGCGTTAGAAAGCGCTAATGATTCTCCTTATAGAATGTTGGTTGATCTTGAAGTGATTTTTAAAACAAATTGGTATACAATTTAAATCATATTGGAACTTCTTTTAAACGGGCATCCTCGTTAACCGTGCACATTGGCCAGTCCAAATATTTTTTGAGCAGCTCGTACTGCCAGAGTCCGTTTATGGGACATTTCACTGCATTTCATTGATTTCTTTTTAAGTCATAAGCCCGAGTTTATTGTGTATTTAGACTTAAATCAAAATTCACAAATTTATTTCAGTGTTGGTGAAACATCCTGGTTTAAAAAAGTTCATCGAAGAGAAAAATACTTTGATTTGGTGGTATTTAGTGATTTTTTGCACTTTCTTGGTAAAATAAGCTTTTTTTCTAGAGAAAGCTTCGAGTTGTACTGACCAAACATTTTACAAAACTTTCATTCCAACACACAGTGCTGTCATCTCATGATATAAGTGAAAGAGTTAGTAAGAATTCGAACGCTGCCTTTCAAACTTTTTTCTAGACCTACAAGAAAGCTTCGAGTTCTACAACAATCTCGACAAAAACAAACATTTTACTGCCAATAACTTTCATTCCAACACACAGTGCTGCCATCTCGTGATATAAGTGAAAGAGTTAGTAAGAATTGGTAAGAGTGCGCACAGATTGAACGGTATGGCAATGTAATGCAATTTACTACCGACATTTAGTTATCTCTCTTGTGCTCAGCACTTTCACACTCCTTCAGACTTATTTTATTTTACAAAGTGTTTCAATTTTACTCATTCCACCGATGAATTAACTGCCAACATGCAATTATAAAATCTGTCAAGGGTGAACACTTGTGCGCATTAATCTTTTTACAATAAATCTAAGTGGAGGAAAAAGAGTTTGAAAACCAAAGAAGTGAATAGAAAAAGAAATACGCATTAATTGGATTTTTTTCGAGTAAAGTAAAATAAGAGAGGCAGTAAAGGGTTAAAGGTTAGTATGTAGTAGTTGATGTAATTTTTTCTGTTTTCGAAATTATGGTATATTCAACTGTCACTTAGAGCTGTCATGACAAGCTGGCGATTATATTGCAAAGTAATTGAAGGTAGAGAGTTAAGAAAGGTGTAGGAGAATAAATGCGGAGAGAAAAGTTAATTTGAAGACGTAAATATGTTGAAGATGAGCCTTTTTTATCCTTCTCCGGGACTTGCCTGGTCGCCAGTAATCTACGGCAGTTTAAGATTTTTATTTAATTATTTGTAATTTGCCTTGCTTGCATTTAATTAACATAAGACCCTCTTTCAATTACAATTGCACATGTGTCCACTCCACCGTTACTAATTGTATTTATAATGTTTTTTGTAATCACCAGATACCAGTAAAGCATAAAAATTAAGTGAGGCTGTGGGTAATTTTACACTGTCTGTTGAGAAAGATTGCAAAATCTGCATGTTGCGAAAATATAGTTTGAGGTTAGTAGCGATTTCTTTTGATTCTTGTAATCGCTGAAGTGTGAAAAATTAATGCTTTCAAAGTAATTAAGAAATTGAAAATGTTGAGCAATATTTTTATATAGAAAAGCACGGAGGTACTGCATCGAGAATACGTTAAAAGATTTGAATTTTATTCAAATATGACAGACATTATTATAACCAACTTTTTCATATCACTCAATTTTCTGAGATTTTCGTGAGGTCTACTATGACACAACTCTTTTACCAATTATTAGGTCTATTATATATAGTCTTAAGGCGACAAGCCAGTTTTTGACACAAGAAATCAAACCAAGCAGGGGAGTACTTTGGTTCGCCTGGTAAATTGTTGAGTCATGTAATCAAATAGCTTACTTTTCCCACCTTGTACCATCAAAATATGTTGGCAGCACTTCTTGCTACTTCAAAGCTGAAGATGCGAAGATTTCGAATTCTTAAATCTCTCTCTATACTTTATGACCAGTAGGCATGTCTACCATAGACCAGATTTTTACAATACGTCAAATCCCAGAGAAGACATTCGCCAACAGATCGACCCCTCACCATTTTAACCACTTCAATGCCGCTTTCGACAACACCGAAAGAAGCTGCCGATTCGACGCCATGTCTAAATTTGGTAGTTTGGCAGTCACGCAGAGTATAAGATTGCCGTTCAAAGCTCGCGCGAAATCGGATAATACCTGTCTGAACAATTCGATACCAGACGTAGTTTTAGGCAGACGTAATAAGCATGAAAAATTCCAAACTTATTTATTTATGATGCTTTCTAGTAAAGTCGATTAACTAAACCTAGTTATTAAAACTCTCGATACGGAGCTAAATTTTCCTAAAATATTTCTAGAATTCCTGGATATCCATCAATAGCTGTCTTCAATTCGGAATTTCACTTCTCTAATGTCAAATGTATTACATGTCCTAGCAACAATAAAGTTATCGAGTTGAATTCGTGCAAAAAGTATGCCTCTCAATAAAGTAGTACATACATATACTCGCAAGCTACGGTGCTTCCAAGTTTTAGGAAGAAAATTTCAATGTTTTTGACGGTGGGATAGAGATCAGCAAATATAATTCGCATGCAGACATCACTTTTGGTAGCAACGTGATCACAAATTTTATAGTATTTCCCCTATCATAGATGGGTAAAAAATTTTGTTTCAAGAAGAGAATTTCTACAAACCATATCTATCTTACCATAGCTACATATGTAAAGGACAAACTGCAATAGGAGCCCTCGGGATTTCTGACCATGTCCAAATGTATAAAGGCTTTGGAGCTGCATTAGCTTTTAATACTGTCCAGTTGGTGTTGGCAAGGGTTGAGAAAAGCAGTATTGGTTACACCAAGTTGATAGTACTTGGTTTCATTAGGTGCTTCGGATTGGCAAATATTAAAATAAAAATGCATTAGGAAAAAAGACAAGGCAAAATTAAATGCAGAAATAGGGAATATGCATTAAGGGGAAACAAACCACAGTATAATTACAAAACAGCAACAGAAGTGACTCTGCAATGCGCTAGCAACCAACTCAAAACAGCTGCCCTTCCAACAGCCTATTTCTTATTCACTTCTTAACCGATTGCCGGGATTTCTTTACAATAAATTTCTCTACGCACATGTAGTACACACGTTCCCTTTTTTCTTGCAAGTCAATAACCTTTCTTTCAGATTTACAACCACCGCATTGATTAAAAACACTTTTTCTTTGTTTTACGTATTTTTCTTGCATTGTCAGCAATTTTTGCTTTAGAAAAAGTATCCCTATTTGTAGGTATTTACTTACATGAGTTGTAATGAGTGACAGGCGCCATAGTTTGAGTGATTGTGTGCCGCGTGTTGTGCGGTTTTTTCCCCATTGGACAGTTTTCTCATTCTTAATCAGCATAGTGATTAGACTTCAAATTGATTTGAAAATTTGCAAGCCTGTATAAACATATGAGTAATTTGCATCGAATAATGTTTGCTTGCGTTTTTTATACTGTCTCCAGCATGGGTTACACAGCTTTTTTCTGTGTACCTTAATTGATTCCTTTGATATTTGCTTTGACGAAATGATAAGTTATGCGGCTACTAATGGATATTTTAATTATATTTTTACAAGTCACTGGAGATGCGAAGGAGATGGCTTGGATTGTACCTTTTTGCATTATTTTCTAATAGAGCTTTTTATAGCTTTCATAAAGCTTTCATAATTTTTAAATATTTTGTCTAGGCCTTATGCATATTTGGACGGATTTTAATATGAATTTGTTTTTTAAAAAATATAGAAAGGGAGAAGTTAAATTTCATAAACAGACAAAAGCTTTTAATCAATTTAATGTATTTTAAAATCCAAATATAATTAAATGTGTGAGTACATATATGTCTATGGTATAGTAGAATGTGTGGTAGTGGGTTTTATTGATAAATAATAATAAGAAAAATAACATAATAGCAAAGTCCAAAGCTTTCAAAGTTTCAAAATGTTATTTCATATTCTGATTGGAGATAGTCCAAAACTTGAAACTTTTCTGAAATCAACAAAAACATAGTCCAGTGCTGGTGTTTTTATATTTTTCATACTTCTTCAATACAGAAGTGATTTTAAATTGCTTTGGAATAAAAC
This sequence comes from Bactrocera neohumeralis, assembly GCF_024586455.1. NCBI lineage: Eukaryota > Metazoa > Arthropoda > Insecta > Diptera > Tephritidae > Bactrocera > Bactrocera neohumeralis. Next base: position 65,812,574 of record NC_065923.1, on the reverse strand, counting down.
TATTATAATAATACCCTTCACTTGTTCATTTTTTCTTTACACGAACTTTACTTGGATGGGTAAATTGAAATGGTAGCTAAATGTTACAGGTTTATGATCTGAAAAATTTCTTCAAAGATTGTACCGTTGTCTTTGACAATAATTCCCGCCAAAACGTGAAGATACCTTGTCAGAAAAATCAATTTTCCATGCAGAGATCGTTTAGTTTTGTAAGGCAGCTTAATGGTCCGATATAGCCGGCTCCGAGAAATTTGCAGATTTTTGGGGTGAAAAGCGATATCTTAAAAACTGTGGGACTCGTTCGTGTATATATAGATGGACGAACAGACGGGCTAAATCAACTTAACCCGTCATGCTGATCATTTAAACATATATTTTATAGGGTATCCGAGGTTCAAACTCATGCGGTCCTATTTGCACCGAAATTTTATTGCCGCTTTAGCACATCTTAAAGAAGATCGTTAAAAAATCAAGTTAAGATCATGATTTTAACTTAAAATTAAGTAGCCATCAACTTTTCATCAGTTTCCATGAGGTCCAAAATAAAAGTTCTGCTCCAGTGAAATATCAAAGATTTCTTGGTCAATGATCCTCCGATTAGAAATTTAGAGGTTCTCATTCTAGATTGAGGTTATACGTACAGCAGAAGTTTCACCTTCCAACTATATTCCCAGAAGTAGTTTCCCAGAAAAGGATTTGGAATCATCTGCTTACTTATCACGAATACAGTCAAAACTCGGAACTTTGGATATAAGTAATGATCTATAGGAAGCAGCAACCTAAAAATATTTCAATACACAAATCTTGCTTCATTCAAAATCTGCCACATTTTAAAGAACGGTGTCAACGCTGTTTCCTCTTATCTCCGGCAGATTACTATAATTGAAGGTCACCGATGAAGATATCAAGCGTAGCATTGTCATAGAGTACAAATCGAGCCATCATGCGTGGAAAAAGTTATTTATAACCAAACCAAATTGACCTGTGAGAACCGAATAAACAAAATCTAAACAAACCAATTCACGCCACAATCCGCGGGTGCGATCTGCAAACAGATAAGCGGTATAAAATAATTGACATTTGCACAAGGCGACCGAGAGAGCCGTGCGATTTCGTGAGAACCAGGAGTGCGTTTAATTGCAGTTAAATTGCCATTAACAATTCGGCTGATGGCAAACGAAGACTCGTCATCGAAAGGAGTAGGGTGAAGGGTAGCAGCGGTGTTAGATATTTTTGGTAGATCTAAAGCAAATTTTGTACATTTTGCGCTGACAAGAGATAGAGATAGTGCAAACGCAATATGTTTTGGTTGAGGCGAGGTGCTGGCGTTAGGTCTCACGAACGTCACAAACGTCAGGCGATAGAGGGTGAAGACACGTTTGCACACGCGCAATTAAACATCAGCGCCTCACATATTGATGAGTACGTGTCGCTCAAAATAGTTGTTGTCCAAGCAACTGTAACCAAATTTGTCAAATACTCATGCGCTTGCCGAGAGATATGCATCGGTGGCAAGCGGCTACGCAAACACCAAATTATTGAAGATCAAAATAAAAGCGACGCACAAAATCACGCCCAAATAGTACATATGTATATCAAGAGATATAAAGGCAAGTGATAAGAGTGCGCCTGGTGGGGGGTGGTTGCATACAACACTCTGACGCCGATATCGAGTGAGGCGTGAGAAAATTTTGTCACAACACGAAAAAGTATAATGACAATTGACGCTCACCAAATGGTGCTGCCAGTATAATTTACGCTGTTGTTGTAACTGTTGCACGCCGCACTTTTGTCTTTACGCTGAAAGACAACACCTTTGCTTGGGAAATTATGCACAGCATAGGGATGATGAACGCCGCCTGAAATACTTAACAATGATGACCCGGTTTTTAGGCACAGAGTGCCACTTCAAAGTATTCACGCTGCGGCATGCAAAATGCTGTCGAAAGGGTGAGCATGTGTGCGCCTACTTGAGCGCTTGAAAAGTGGAAAAGTGTAAAAAATCAAATTTTGGTATGTTGTTGGTATTGTTGGCTGACTGGTGGTTTTTGGTGTGGCGAATTTTGTGTTACGAATGGGTTCTCGTAATTTTAATTGTTGCATCACGTACATAAACGAACGGCACGTATTTGCATGAGCGGATATATCTTTCTTGGTACGGCAACTGACTAGTTAACTTGTGCTGAGTCCCTAACATGGAGCAGTTACTTTTGCGCTCTGCAAGCTCGCAACGCCACGAAACTGACACTTTATACTACCCCATCCGTTATATTCCACTTATATCTGAATGTCTCTAGTCTTATGCAAACCTCACCGAGCGGTCGGGTTTGTAATGCTAGTGATTCCATATATTTTACAATATGTCTTCGAAACCTTTTTCTTCAGATATTGATCTTTTAGAAACTGGCCAGAATAAAGTAGGTCGATACTAGATTATTTGAATGGTTGAAGACGAAACTATTGTACAGAATATTTCTTCGATAACCCTTTATTTAGACAAAGGTCTATACATATTTATCTTTTGCAGTTTTAGAATGTAATACGTTGAATGCAACACCCGTTAATCTAAGTAGACGCACTATGGCCCCAGCATTCATTATTGAATAATATTCGACCGAATAGACCACGTCCAGCACGCAGTGAAGAAAATATAGCAGCAGTAGCTGAAAGTGTATACGAAGACCGTGGAGAGTCAATTCGGCGCCGTACGCAGCAACTCGGACTGACGTATGGAACGACTTGGGGCATTTTAAGTCAAGATCTCTAATTGAAATACAATAATAATAAATTAATACAAAATACAGCTTGTGCTAGAACTGAAGCCGCTCTACCTTCCCATGCGACATCGCTTGACACTATGCGCTCTCGAAAAGTTCAAAGAAGACCCGACGTTTTCGAGCCACATTTTGTTCAGCGACGAGACCCATTTCTGGCTCTTCTTCTTATATTCCGATTATAGCAGTTAACAACAGCGCGCCAGTCGTTTCTTCTTTTCGCTACGTGGCGCCAATTGGATATTCCTAGCCAGGTCTTCTCCTCCTGGTCCTTCCAACTGAGTGGAGGTCTTCCTCTTCCTCTGCTTCCCCCGGCGGGTACTGAGTCGAATACTTTCAGAGCTGGAGTGTTTTCGTCCATACGGACAACATGACCTAGCCAGCGTAGCAGCTGTCTTTTAATTCGCTGAACTATGTCAATGTCGTCGTATATCTCGTTCAGCTCGTCGTTCCATCGAATGCGATATTCTCCGTGGCCAATGCGCAAAGGACCGTAAATCTTTCGCAGAACTTTTCTCTCGAAAACTCTCAACGTCGACTCATCAGTTGATGTTATCGTCCAAGCTTCTGCACCATAAAGCAGAACGGGAATTATGAGCGACTTATAGAGTTTGGTGTTTGTTCGTCGAGAGAGAACTTTACTTTTTAATTGCCTACTCAGTCCGAAGTAGCACCTAATAACAAGAGTTATCCTGCGCCGTATTTCCAGGCTGACATTGTTGGTGGTGTTTATGCTGGTTCCCAAATATACGAAACTATCTACAACTTCAAATTTATGACTGTCAACAGTGACATGACTCTTCCGCTGTTGGTAATTTTTCATAATTTTTTACTGGCGGTCCCAAACCCAGCGCATAACCCTGATGTGTTCGCCTTCTCACTTTAGTTCGCATTCAAACGGATGTTCTTAGGCTACCCAGAGGATACTTGGTCAAATACCGGAAGTCGTGAGCTGCTTGAGTCATATGTAAAAGAATCGTTTCTGGCCACTCCCAAGTGAATGGCAATCAGAGAACTTTCCTCACTTGCTTGAACTTCGACACATGACTCCATCCTCCTGGCTCAATGGGTAAAAAAACAAGCAAAATTTCCGGTTTTGGGACGAAGAGTAAGAAGAGATTCAAGAGATGACATTTTATCCAGAGAAAAAAAAACGGTCTGGTGTGGTTTGTTGGCCAGTGGAATCATTGGTCCATATTTCTTTTAGAATGATGTCGGTGAGAACTTAACTCTCAATGGCGACCGTTATGGCCCCATGATAACCTATGCCGGAAATTAAATCTCGCAATGTCGGCAAAAATTGGTTTCAAAAAAACCGCACCACTTCCCACACATCGCATCAATCAACGGAATTATTGAGACAACACTTTGGTGATGAGATAATTTCACATTGTGGTCCGATCGATTGGCCACCAAGATCGTGTGATATCACACCGTTAGATTTTTTCCTATGGGGATATGTAAAGTCGTGAATCTATGCGGGCAAACTCGCTTCGATGCAGGCCTTGGAGCAAAACATCATGCGTGTTATACGCCAGTTACCAGTCGAAATGCTCGAACGAGTCATTAAAAATTGGACTCAATGGATGAACCATCTGAGACGTAGCAGTAGCCAACATTTTAAAGAGATTTTCTTCAAAGAAAAAATAGATCCAAAAGAATATTCTTTCGATTGATAATAAATATTACCCATTAAATTTAAGGTTTCTGTGTTTTTCTTTAGAAAGTAGAGAACCTCGAAATGGATGAAACTTTACATCCCGCTAGTTATCTGTGAAAATACAGAGTAGCTTTATTTTTAATGTTACTTGTTACCACAATTTGATCTCAAAAATAATATTTCGGACATCGGTAAAGTCGGCGCTGATAAATTTAAATACCTCGGTCGGATAAATAATTTTTTGTGCAACATGACAATGAAATAGTGAATGTAATTTTATTATCCTGAAATCACAGCTATCTCTGACCATATTATTCGATACATAGATTTCTTTTTCATTAGATCACTGGCATCTTTGGACTCCTTGGTCGATTTATATAGACATTTGTCATGCAATACTCTTTATTGCTCTATTTCAAATGTAAACCTGGTTCAACAGCTACAGTCATCTTTTCAAACTCCCGAGTTAAGCAGAAGCTTAAATTAAAATGTATGGAAGAGCTTCACAAAGTATCCACTTCCTTTAGCGGTTACCCAGTCTTCATCTCAGAGATGGAGATTAAAACTAAGCCAGAAGTACTGCTGTATCCGACTGAGCGCCTTTTTGAAAAATGTTATTAAAAACTACCATACAAAAGTGAAGAGGATGAACTATTAAACAAAAATAATAAACAAAAGCAACATGCAACATGCAACATTGTGTAAAAATGTCAAAGTTTTAAAATCATTTCACACCGTGCAACAAATAACTCCGTTGTTGTTTGTTTTTATAGAATTTGAGTATGTTTTTATAGTTCCGTAAAATTTGGCTTCTTTATTTGAAACGTTAGATGTTTGACATTGTTTGGCGCTACATGCCACACTTACATTCATGTTTTGAACAATTATTCAAGAAATGACTCGTTGTTGCTATTTTTTGTGGCTATAAATTTCATACGTTTGTCATGAAGAAATTCGGGCTACAAATGCGAAAAAGTGGCTTTCCGAATGGACGTCACGTTGCGTAGTTTCAAATAAAGAACCGATGAGATTTTGCAAATTTTATGCCGTAACTGTTCTGCGCCCACAATTTGACTCGTTGTTGCCGCTATAAATTTCATACGTTTGTCTATGCCACACGTAAACATAGCGGCAAAGCCGTAAACTGTACAAATACAGTCAACGACAAACATATAAGTCAACTGAAAGTTAAATAAAAACTTGCCACTTTATTTCCATACTACAAATAATTCCCTCCAAATCCACCCTAAAAGGCGATGAGTCAATTTCCGCCGCCCTCACGCCTTTGCCGCTTTCGCTCTTCATTTGTTTTTGTTTGATTGGTTTGGCGGCTGACATATTGTCAACTGTCGGCCATTCACCAGCAACCGTTCACCGTAGCTCATCAACAAACAAACAAACAGTCTCATCACCCGAGCGCATTTGCTTGCCTCATCAGCGGCGCGTAACTTCCGCTACTGTCGCACACTCACACCACACTCAAGCGCACTCGCCACCACGGCCACTTCATCATGCAACATTGTCAACTTGTAGTTAATGCATTGCATGTTCCATGTTGTTGTTTGGCGTGTATTCAGCACGTGTTGGCTTTAAAATTTACATATTTCCTTAATTAATCGTGTCAACTTTCAGGATTTTCCAATTTAATTCCTTTTAATTCGTGTAATTTCACATACGAGCACTCGTAGGACGGAGATGATGGCGGCGGCGTTGTGTTTTCCATATTTTCTTTGGAACTAAATATGTGCCAGGTACAGTTGTGTCTGTTTGACTTTGTTTAATGGTGTGAACAAGCTAATAATTGCTGAAGTGAAGTAAGTACCTTTGTGCTTATTTACTAATATTTTGACAGTTGGCAGAGAAATAGCAAACAACAATGCTGAAAACTTAATGAGATGACATTAGTGGCCACATTATCTCATAGTTTTTTTTCTAAATCGAAAAACTAGCTTGGCTTTGGATCGATACAAGATCTTCTTAGCAAGATTGTTGTAAAAGCAAAAAAGATGACACCGCTTGCTATAAGAAAATGAACCGTAGTGTATCGTACGCCGTAAGCTCCGTCTCGAGCTGACTAGATCGTTCCGCTTTCCTAACATGGCATGTCTATCTGCAGCTTATATCCATAGAAAGCAAAGATTATTCACTAGTTAAATCTTTAAGGCCTATTAGACTCACTTCCTTCATGCTAAAAGGGATGGAGAAAATTATAAACAAAGATATAAAATCGAAGGCGTTGAAAGTCGCACCCCTACTCTCAAATCACTTGAAAATAGTAATGTGGCGATATGTGCTTCCGCTTTAGTACGCAGATGGCTAGAGGCTTTAACAAAGTTCTTCTAGGTACTACGAGAAGATACTGTCCCTCTTCTATGGAGCCACGTAGTAGATGAACTCCTTGAGCTGCTTACGAGCAATGGGATGCGGTGTCAAGGGTACGCCGAAGACACTGTCATATTGGCAAGAGGAAAATTTGAGAATACTTTCTGGGATATACTTGAAGTTCTAAGAGCGCTCAGTCTAGCAAAGGAATAATGCGGAGCGGTCGTTTTAAATAACAATCCTCTAAAAACACCTATCATTCCTTTCACAAAACATATATACATACCTAGGTCATATTAGCACCTTAATGGAATAGAATTGAAATAACACTGTCTAAAGTTAAAAATGCACTTATGGTATGCAAACGAGTAGCCGGTCAACAGGTGGCTGTATACCACGATTGTGAGGACTGTCGTTATTAAGTACCCGATCATCGACTATTAGCCAACTTCGAAGCAAAGGCCTTAAAGGTGGAATAGGAATTTGGAAATAACACTGTCTAAAGCTAAAAACGCACTTATGGTATGCAAACGAGTAGCCGGTCAACAGGTGGCTGTATACCTAAGTATAGAAAAGAGAGGATAATGTCGTCTCAACTAAAGTATGCTTTGGGGGAAAATACACCAATGGCCCTTCTTCCAAGAGAAGTGTAAAGTTACTTTGGGCACTAAGCGAGTGATTCCATGTAAAGAGTGACCTACTACATAGGGGCAGCACTATTCCGTGTTGAGAAGAGAGTGGGTAGAGAAAGATCGAAGAAACCGGAGCGCACTGGAAGCAGGCATTGCGGGGCCGTATTCCATGCTTTCCTTATCCAATGGATATTTTCCGAGCATTTTTCAAGCAAAAGCTTTTCCTGTAGGTCAGTGTGCAGAAATTAATCTCCAATGCAACTATCGCAACCGGCATATCAGCATATCTGATTAAATCGCTATTAGCGAAAGAGTGGAAAGGAGAGAAGGTCGAGGTGCAAGTCTAATCTAATTTCCATTCTATTCTACTATATTGATCTTATGTAAGTTGACGTTTCCGAAGCACTTTTGCATGTCATGTGGAGCTTTAGAGAAAAAATAACACGATAGCCGATATCGCTTCAGTCCAAATGTAGCTTCTTTCTGAATTTACTGAGCCTCGAAGCCGTTTTATTTTAGCTTTCAGGTATGTATAGTATATACCGCATTCAATATTATCTAGAACAAATGAATAATTTTTTTTTGTTAGGAGAAGAATTATTATTTCAACCAATGAAATCGGGAATACCTTTGATCAATCGAGACTACAGTACTTCTATTCAGTAGCTCGAAAACTTTCATAATTGTGATTCACCTCTGACTAAGGCTAGATACCTTAATGCTTATTCCAAGAAATAAGAGAACATTTTGGTTATCCATAACCTTTGTTTGAGCTTTGTTTTCCAGCATTAGCGAAGCTTTACCATAAAGGATTAGGTGACTCCTATTTCAGCTCAACCCCATTGGTTAAAATTTCTCAGATTCTGCGTAGTGTCCTTATGATTTGGAACAAAATTTTCTGAGAACCTATATCAGTTTGTTATTTTCAGTGTTCATAAGTAGGATGACTATATAATCTCTATAATAAGTCTCGTGTTTTTTTTTTGCGGGTCCGTTATTTCCTATGCTCATCTGGTCCGCTACTCGTAATTTGTAAACTTTAATACTTTAAATCTTAATTTCTGGTCTTTGCTAATACTATAATTTATATAATTATGTTATAATATTATAGTTTCGTCCGATTAAGTTTCTGTTTGAGACCAAGCATTCATAGAAAAGTTCAACACGGTTCGAATCTAGATTCATCAAAGTGGTAGTACGAACCTCTGCTGCCCAACAAATAGGGCAACACTACCTTCCACTGCCCAATAAAGGCAAAATTAGAGCGCAATAATTTAACATTATTTAAAGTGTGATGATCTGAATATTGTCAAAAGGAAATACTGAAGCTAATATCGTACTTGTGGAAGTCCTGAAAGCACCAAATCAAATTACAATACTCAAATTACTGAGCTACATTGAGCTACTTAAATTGTATAAGAAATAGAATTTTTTTAAGTAGGCAAGAGGAAATACTATAGAAGAGAAAGAAGCGAAAATTTACAAGATATACATTCATACTATCTAGAGGACAGCCCTAACAATTGCTATTTCAATGTTCAGCACATGCACAATCTAGCTTACTGACCCAAGCATAAGGACACCCTCATCAAATATACGAAAAGAGGCCAGAATTGTGCTATTTTAAACCCATGCAATAAATAATTACAAAAAGAATTAAATTGTGGTAAAAATCAAGAAGTATAATTGAAACAAAATTTGACGTGACGACCCGCTGTGCCACAAAAAAAGGGCAGTTAGAGTGTAAAGGGACACTCTAAAGCCGCACAATTGATAAAACATTGGTTACATTGTTTTTATTGTTGCTGATATTCGATACGTTGGCGAAAATGTCATTATATTTTAAAAACAACAATAACAAGCATAAATCGCAATGACATTGGATGACGACAATAAATTTGACATTTATTGTGGCCAAGCTGCCGCGCCTGCCATTGTTGTTGCTACATTTCACCGCTTTCCACTTTTCAGCATTTATTTTTTTTAATTTTCATTTTTTAGTTTTTTGTTGTTTAAAAACTTGTGCAATGAATTAATAATATTGATAATAATGCTTTACTTAATGCTCAAATAAAAGGTTGTCATCTATCAAATTACTTGATTTTTTACCTTTTGCACGAAAAGTCGCCGAAAGGACACACACAGCTGGATAGCCGAAAAGGGGTAAAAAGTACTACAAAAGTATGTGTCAGTGATAATGTGCTGTATCAGCGCACATAGTTGAGGGTGTTTCGGTAGGCGCTCAGTGCTTTCACTACCTTACTTTTTTGTTGCTGCATGTCCTTTTTTCCTGCTGCGCGCTGACAATCATTTCACTCCGCCGCGCGCTGATTATGATGTATGATGCATGTTCTTTGCTTTTTTTGCTTTTTTATTGTATTCCATTGATCTACCAATTATTATTTGTGTGCGATATCATTTTTCATTTGCAACATTAAAAGAAAGCGGCACAAAAAGGACATTCAGTGTCACATATGAGGTTTGCCAACGGTATTCGTGGGGCTAGTCATTGCTCAGTTTACATTGTTAGCGAACCGAATTTTTCAAATGTCATTGTCATAATGATATACAGTTATACTGTCATGTGTGTATATAGTTATTCGCCAGCTTGCCAGTTGGACTGCAATGTTATCCTTAGAGCGTTTTTTACAGTTTATATTTCATTTTCAATAAGCGAAACCAATTTTTTCGCCAACACTTTTTCGGAGCAACCCATGTGTGTAGTGTTTTGCAATTTTTTAAATTTTTTTCGCTTATTTTTTGGAACATTTATAACCCCAAATATCGGTTTCGGCTTAAAAAATAATCAATCAAATTTATGTTCGCCGCACTTTGCTTACTTTTTTCTTTGTAACACATACTCCACACCCCCTCGCCTTCACTTCGCTGGCTTTTGCCAAATTGACAGTTTCGCAAAAACATTTATCATACATCATACTGTCAGCTCATAGTTCTCGTTTATGCTCGTCAATTGTCTGTTGCCGAATTTATGAATATTCATAGTTTCGCTGACCCATTCGGCATCTGAATTATATGTGAAATTTCTTTTGTTTGATTTTTGTTGTGTCATGATTTGTGTGCGATTTTTTTTATATCAGCAAGTCTTTATCATACTCCGAATACAAAAAATCGTGTATGTACAAGTATATGCTCGTGAAAGGGTAAGTTAAAAAATTATAAAAAGTTATTGAAATTAAAAATAATATTACACTCTATATACACATGCGTCCTTTAGTTCCTAATTTTCTTTGGAAAAAATATTGACTATAATCTTGAAAAACACACTTTAAGTTCATCGCATAAAAATTTAAAAAGAATCAACAGAATGTCGATTTGGGAGAAATAATGAACATTTAACTTCAAAGAGTCTGTGTATAGAGCTTTTGGTATTCGCTTTTAATTAAAAGCTTAATACGAGTCGAAGCTCATAATCCTAAAACGGATCGGAAGTTTATGGAAACTAGTGAGAGAATAACTATAAAACAGAGACATCTAAAGAGCTTTTACCTTATGTGAGACTTCCAAATATAAAATTTACTACCCTTAGCAAGCTGGGAAAGAGAAAAAGCTCATTACCTTAAAATAAACAGGAGTCTATGTAGAACTGGTTAAGAATAAAGACCCTTAGAGAGTTTTTAATTTGGTCCATAGAAGATGTATGTATATTTAATAATAAAGGAACCTGTATTCCCTTCATATTCGTTTTATTCTCTTCATATTCGTTTTATTACATTACTTATTCGGCTATCGCTAAAGCCGAACAAAAGCTAGATTCAAAAAGTCCTGTTTACTTTGGGAGAGACCTTGTAAAAAATGTTGCAAATCTTCCAAAAAATTAAGGTATGTTCGAGGTATAATATACTTCTAGCTTTTTAAATGTGATCTTTCTATACGATATATTGGATACATGAAAGTAAGTATACGATGAGACACTGACCATATTCAAATTCCTAGACAAATCCGCATTCATATGATTTTATAAACGACAAAAGTAATTAAGTCAACTATTCAAAGTAAAAAGAAGTCCCGTTTCGTCCTCTCAACTTGTTAAACTCATTCTCGCAAAATTCGCATATTTAAATATTTTCAAAAAGACTGCACTGCTTGCTTAGTTTGTCCTTGTAGCGCACACAACACCCTCTAAAACTAACCCAATATTGATTATTCACTCAGTGGCCTTGCACTTGCATATCGCATATCCTGTCAGGATAATATAACAGCATGCGTGGGTACATTATTAGCATCACTCTCTCTGCTGTTTTGTGATTTTCCAGCTCAATCGTAATAAAAATGTGAATATGTGCACAGCAACTGGAATATTCCACACTGTCAAGGACGAGCAAGTGTTCTGGAAAAGTTTGCTCAAATGTACTGTGTACTATTTGCAGCTAATCTATACCATACTTTCATATATAACTAGTATATAGTTAGCTATATATGTACATATGTCGATAGTTTAACCATTACTTGCATTTTCACTATACATTATAATGCTGTCATTAAGTTCGAAAGCATGCTTGGTGTTCATGTGCAAATGTATTTGATTAGCGGGCGATCAGTTCCCTAGCAAGAGTTGTTTGTAAATGTGTATGTTTTTTATTTGAGAAAGAACGAAAAGTTTGCTTACATCTTTGTAGTGACGAATATCCATTTCATTGTCAAGGATATTTGAACTGTATTACAAATGTAATGATATGATATCATATAATTAAGAGTATTTATTCATTGTTTAGTACTCGCATATTTCTTATTTAAGACAAATGATGACATTGCCGGGATGTGTAAAGAAAACAAAACGGTTTATTAGGAAACGAAATTTCGTAGGCAAGTTGGGTGCATTACGAGTTGATAAACGGTAAAAATATTTTATGAAGTGTGTGATATTCTTCGGATGAGTGTAGGCACAGTTTAGACAAGTGATTTTCAAAAATAAATTAACTGGATATTATTTAATGTTATGGCAAGAATTTGACATTGTTACAAAGACAAGAATTTGCTATTATGTTTTAGAAATGACCTTGAGTAAGTGACCTCCGTCACTGGCTTAAATAAATTCCAGCCGAGAGGCCAAATTTTCGAACACTTTTGGCAGCAATTGAGGCCGTATGTCAACAATAATGCTCTATTCTTTTCTATAGTGATAAATGTCTCGGGTTTATTTGCGTAGGCAAGCGACTCCATATAACCCCACAAGAAATAGTCCAGCACGTAAGTCGCACGATCTTCAAGGCCACGCTAACTCCGTAAGGGGTGGCGGGGGATTTAAAAACAAAAAGTTCTTGCAAATTGTGTCAAAAGTGTACAAAATATAGGCCGAAAATGGGTTTTTTCTATGGCATTTAATAAGATGTCTTGTAAATTTACTACCAATTTCCTCAAAAACTGTATTGTGAGAATTTTGGAACTTCAGAATTTGCGTGGCTTCTAGTTCCTAAATTTTATATACTTAATATCGAAGGTATTTTGTAAAAATTCACTTTTGTTTGAACCACCTCCTGAAACTTGTAGGTAGGTAGATAAAGGGGGGCGGCAGAACATCCTTGGCCCCGGGCGCCCGAAGTTGTAGCTACGCCACTGACGATGCGAGATAATGTGATCACAGAAAGTTTCCTTCAATAAATTGGTCGTATGAACGTACCCATGTAACCAAAACAAAGCTTCGTCGTTGAACAAAATTTTGTTGTCAAAATTGGGATAGGTGGCCATCTCGTTTTGGACCCATTCAACGACTGGTCATTCGTCCTCAATTGCTGCACGAATTGGATTTGTAAGCCAAGATCATTGCGCAAAACCTTCCATAAAATGGATGGGTACAGCTACCATTTTGTGCAAAATGGCGGATGGCCTCATTGTGGTCTTTTTCCATACTTCGCTCCACTGCAGTAATAATGTAATAATGTCTTCGATGCGCACTGTGCGACGTCTCTGAGGTTGCGCATTGTCCACTAGAGTTAAGAAGGTACAAAACCGATCCTATTGAATGCATAATTATATAAATCCTGCGAATCGTTATCACATATTGCGTAATCCCCCAGTTTAGCTCATCAATTCTTGCTTTCTTTAGTCCCACCAATAGGCGCTGCACTGTTTCATTGGTGTCTTGTTACGCTTCTAAAGTAAAAGGAAAGTATATCTCAGTTCATGAAATGGCGAAACTTCAATAAAAAATTTACAGCAACTCTCTGTCACATCAAGATTCGGTGGTACTTGTAGATATCATGTAGTGATATTCTGTTCGATTCTAATTCTTGTTGAAACATGTTCAGGGGACACAATTAAATTCTTGTGAGCTCTTCCGGTCGCTGCTCCTGCGTTGCATTGTTTCAATGTGCACCTGTGCGTACTTGCATATCAGAGTCATTGCTGTCCAAAGCACCTCTTGGTTGTACCTGTTGAAATTGCCAAACACTTTCACTGAGTATTTCGATATGCACTTAAATATCTATAAATGCTTGTGCGTATATTACGTTGTATGTACCTTTTCACCTCTTATTTTATTTACTTACTCATGTTTGTAGACTTTTGTGTTTCTTTTAAATGGCTTGAATTCAATTTAGATTCTGACATTTGAACTGTTGGTGACATTTAGGACAAAAGGATTTAGTATAGGTATTTTCGTTATTCGAGACACAAAGTGTCTGGGCCAGATCCTCCTCCACCTGATCTCTTCAACGGCGTGTAGGTCTTCCTCTTCTTCTGCTTCCCCCGGCGGGTATTGCGTCCAATACTTTCATAGCTGGAGTATTTTCTTCCATACAGACGGCATGATCTAGCCAGCGCAACCGCTGTCTCTTGATTCGCTGCACTATGTCAAAGTCATCGTATAACTCGTACAGCTCGTCGTTCCATCGAATGCATTGCCAACGCGCAAAGGACCATAAATCTTTCGCAGAACCTCTCTCCAAAACTCGTAGCATCAACTCATCAAATGTTGTCATCGTCCATGCCTCTGCTCCATATGGATGATGAGTGACTTGTAAAATGTGGTCTTTGTTTGTCGAGAGAGGACTTTTTTTCGCAACTGCCTACTTACTCACATTGGATTTCGAAGCTGACATTGTGGCTGGTTCTGATTCCAAGATAGACGAAATTATCTACGACTTCAAAGTTATGACTGTCAACAGTGACGTGAGAGCCAAGTCGCGAGTGCAACGACTGTTTGTTTGATTCTCGTAACAGGAGATATTTTGTATTGCCCTCGTTCACTATCAGACCCATTTGATTTGCTTTGATCTAGTCTGGAGAAAGTAGAACCTACGGCGCGAATGTTGAGGCCAATGATATCAATATCATCAGCATACCCAGCAGCGAATCAACAAAAAAGTAAAGTTCTTTAGTATACTCATGGATAGAGGGCGATTGAGTTTGGTTTATAAGTAGCTAGATATCTCTTAAATTTTTTCAGAATTGCGGAAGCTTATCTAATAGGTCCAAAAAGAGTACTCACTGATCAAAAGTGGTCTGCAAAAACTTGACTTGATACTGCGCCATGAAAATCAATAATCAAGAATTGGTATGCTAAGTTTAGACGTAGTGAAATGAGAAGATGAACGGTGGTGAACGCAGTGGAAAAAATAATTTATATGACCCTAAAGTAAAGAAGTTTGAAATAGCAGGCACTCTAAAAAATATCAACTGAACGTGGACATCATCCCATTCACGAATATTTGGGTATGAGAAAGCTCTGTGCAAAGTGGTTGCTGATTCGAGCAGTGTTAGGAGATGTTCAAGGGTAATAACCCGAGTTTTTGGTATATAGGTCTTGATTGACAAAAATGTGAATTCTTCATTTACCCGATCTTATTATCGATGATACTAATATACTAAGTACAAGTATATTGGCAACATAAAGGAAACTAAAATATGATATAAATATGTACTTATGTAAGTATATTAGGATCAATGATATGCACTTGCATCCAACATGTCAACACTCTGTACATATATTTTACATACAGATTATAAGTGTTACCTTTAAAAATATAAAGTGTCTGGGGAGCGCTGCCTTCCGCAACATTATTTTGTATTATTATCAATATATGTTTTTTCATTTTCCAAATCTTTTGTTCGGCTGCAATTTAGGGGCTTCCTCGTGCTTGCAACGCAATCATACCCTTATAGAAAGCAAGCAACAAATAATTGAAATTGTGAAATACGAAAATGAAGAGTGAAAATTAAATCTTTCACAACAGACAAAGCAATACAGATTGTTATTATAACTAGATGTATGTATGAATGTGTGTATACCATAGGTGTCACTTACCGTCGCATTGTCACATTGTGTGCACAAATTGCTTAATTGTATTAGAATTCTGCCGCCAGTAGGACAAGGTAACAAAGCAAAAGAAGTTGACTACGCTCAGAGGGGAGCGCGAAGAGGCAGCGCCAACTGGAAGACTGAAAGACTAAGCCGTCATATAATGAATTTCAATAGACTGTTGGAGCTAAGCATGTTAGCAATAGGCAGTCAAATGTGATCAGCAGTTACGCAGTTCACTACGCTCATGTCTGCTAGCAACGACCTCATTTCGAGCGCCGACTCGCCCCTGCTCCGGTTAGCAATTGCGCCAGTCTTTTGTTGTTGATTCATTGCAGTGATTCATATGCTGCATGTTTTCCTGCTTTTTCGCTAAAGGCTGTGACACCTGTTCGATGGAAAAAAACTGAAACATATGGAAATAAATAAGTAAGGACTTGTTCAGTTCGTGCGGAACAGAACATTATTAATGCAATTTGTAGTTGAGATAAGAATTTATATCTAGAAGTGTGCGATGCCACTCTCAATTTTTAAATTTTCACCGATCCGCTAGTAAATCACTTGTTCATTATTCTGCCTTAATTCTGACATCTTAGAAGATTTATACGAGTGTTGGGATTCTAATAGGATTATAAACGCAAAGCCACAATCCATTTTTTCTTTAATCCAAAAACTTTTAGATATGTAACCCTGGCATCACAAATATTGTATTTAAAAAAATTTCGAATAAAAATATTATATCCTTGGCCAGGTGCTGCGAGGGTTTAAAAAATGTACGATACAAGAGCAAACAACAGCAAAAACAATTTAATAAAAACGCAATTTTCGAGTATTTGTGTTGTTTTTGTGTCACTTTACCGCGCCAACAGGCACTTAAGCGCGCAACACGTCGTTAGCTGCGAGGTGGAGCGCAGTGTTGCATTGTAGGTATGTCGGTATGGCTCACCGGATAATTGCTCCAATATTGCACCTTTCGATAATGTAAGTGTTCTGTAATTTTTGGCGGCTTTTGTAAATTTATCAATTACGTATCATTCAAGTGTGTTTTTGTTCGGTGTAAGAGGGGTACCCGAAAATTTATTTGACGCGCTTGTCGCCAGAGTGTGGGAACTTTGCGTACGCAGTGCGTGATTTCGTTTAAGAAAACATTTCGTTACTTTACATACAAAGACATTTGTATATATTTATATAGCTAC
Source organism: Bactrocera neohumeralis (assembly GCF_024586455.1). Classification (NCBI taxonomy): domain Eukaryota; kingdom Metazoa; phylum Arthropoda; class Insecta; order Diptera; family Tephritidae; genus Bactrocera; species Bactrocera neohumeralis. Next base: position 65,795,733 of record NC_065923.1, on the reverse strand, counting down.
ACTTTTTATTGCCTTTTAAGCGCCCATTGAAATTACGAAAGATTTAAAATTGAAAAGTGTGTGTTGTAACCCCTCATTTGGCGCACATTTTTGTTGTTTTCTTTTTGTTCTTCACACATTTATTCTTTTTGGACTTTTGTATCAATGTAAACTTTACTTTGTTCTCTCCCCTCACGGGTTTCTATTCATTTACTAAGTACTGTGAGAAACTTCTATCGCCTTGGCTTTATCATGCTAAATATGCTACCGGCTTGGGGCAGGTCTGATGAATCATCAATGTATGGCTTCTGTGCTACTTGCTGGCATGTAAGTAGTTCTTTCATTACGTTTGACCCACTTTAAACACCTGCCATTGGCATACAATGTAAAATGTTATAATGAAACTTTTACGTAACAGCTTTAAAGTAAGTACTTATGGTAATGTAGGTAGATTGCTCATAAATTATGGGGTTGCAAATTGGAGCACAGTATTTCATGGATTTTGAGAAATGTGAGAACTTTGTAATTTGATTTTTATTTGGTTCTATAAAAATATATTATATAATATCTCCAATATTGGTAACCACTTTATTTCGAAAATTTTGTTTGAAAACGTTTTGGTTTCTCTTTCAAAATTCTGATATTCAGTTGCATTTATGTAAAAACTTTAGGATCACTTCTATAACTATACTATTATTAATCTGCGAAGCTGAAGTTTCGGCCCTAAGCCATTTCAAATGTGTCTTCTGTGTAATGATGCCTAAACTTCGCAACTTAATTTAGGAAACGATTTAGAATTCGGTTTCAGTTCTGAGCATATCTCTCTGAGAGAGGATGACATGACCAACATCAATAACTGTGACCTCCAAACCGTTAAGGAGCTAAAAAGTAAAACCTTACAAGTAATTAAAATAATACAAAAAATGTAATTATTACTACGAAAAGGGTTAATATGGTTTTCCGTGTCATAGGCAGATTGAAAATGACACTCAACTAAAAAGCAGGAAAGAAATTGAAATGCATGAAGGGAATGTGCCTTCAGAAGTACTTCACATCTGTGAGTAGACGAATTGGTATGTATTTAGGAATTAAAGTGATATCTCAAAACTGATAACACGTAGGGATTATTCAGATATAGGTCTTTAAGCCATATAAAACAAAGATGCTAGGAAAGTTATTGTAAAGAGATCTTTAAGTCCCTATCTAAAGCAGTGATTTACTGAGGTTTTAGCCTTGCTGGATATTCAACTTTTCAGATTCAATAATTTCTAAATGAGTGAGAGAATTTTCAGTCATAGGGGTTAGATGACCAATTTCCAAAGTTTTATTGGTTTATCCTTTATTATAAGCGTTACAATTTTTTTCTCGTCAATCGTGCAAAATATACCAACCATTTAACCAAGGTAACTTATAGACATGGTAGGTTGGTAGGCTGAAAAATAGGGCCCGGGGCACCAGACCGTAGATTGTTGCACCATTATGCTGCGGGAGGTAACCAAATTAAGCCTTTTTTAGCATCCGAGGGGTCTTGGTAAAAAGTTTGATTATTTTCCTCTCCAGCAGCCCAATGCTCCTACTTAGAAGACATTGGGAGCCTATGGGAGATAATGGTTTAGTGTCTCGTCAACCTCCTATCCCATCTTAAAGTGGAATCTTAAAAGTAGATACCCTGTGGTGACCCCTACTATGTTACTAAGTTCCCGTTTGCCTAAAACTAGAAGTTTTTCGATGTGTCCATTAACAGCACTACACCAAAGTAACTCTGTTCTGTGCCCTGCTGCTAATGCTCCAAGAGCCATGTACCAATAAGATCCATTCCTTCAAAGAACCCTTAACGGGGCTGAATGGTATAAGCCAGTTGAGGTGAGTTCTGTTCGTGGCTCCCCAAGCAAGCCAGCCGTCCCTTTTCGTTTCCTTCTATTCTTGTATTACTGTGTACAGATAATATTGCTGCTTTAACATTATATAACTTTTTTCACCACGAAACTTTCATATTGCCATTTTTGTTCGCTTACTTAATTTCAGCTTAATTTTATTTCTTCTCTTTTGTACTTATATCCCAGGACATTTGCTCTTTATTACCGGTTGCATCACCTAATGACAAAAATGTACTTTTATCGTCGGGGGGAGGGGGCATGGGTATGAAGATATCTTCCATAAAAGCAAAATTCAATAAAAACATTGCTAACGGTAATATTATAGTTTTTGGCCAAAAAGCCAACGAGACTGTCAGCTGAAGCTATGTGCAACATAAGCGAGCTTAAATAGCACACCAGTGACTCTTTCATCGGAAGTACCTTTACTGCAGTCGAGCTATTTAGCAATTTTTTCCAAAAGTTCCGTGCAATGAAAAGCTGAAGCACTAAACTGCTCACTGGACACCGATACGCTTTAGTCGCTAAACGTTTATGGCCAATTTCCGTTTACAAGAAATTTCGTTGGAAAGAAAAAAGTATTTTTTAGGGAATTTTGTGTTTTTTTATTCCTTTCATTGTATTCTACTTTTTGATTGCAACAATTTACGATCAATAATTATTGCTTATTGTTATGGCAAATGTCTGTTCACATAAATTTTGATTTTCATTACAGTTGGCAAATAATAATTGGTTTGTTGCATGCAACACAATCGCTAATTTGCAATTGTTTCGATTGTGTATCGTTTTTAGTCATTTGGTCATAATTTGCCTTAATTTATTATACAAAAATCGAATTGACAAAGAATTTATGATTGAAAAGTATTTAATGTGAAACGTCTGCAAGGATATTGTAAAGGATACTGCTGGGTAGAGACTATAAAGCTGCCTTACACTCGTGATCTTACTGTTTTTACTTTTTCACTGCATAAACAAATCCAAATAAACAGTTAGTCATCGCTCAAATGAAACACATTAGCGCCTTTGAAGGCTTTATGTTACGGGCTTTGGCACTTCAAAGCACTTGCCACACCCAGTTAAATAAAAGCCGAGTTAGCAACATTTATATTTTTTAAGCAGCATAAATATTTTGACAGTTCAAATGAGTACACAAGCAGGCAAATAAACGGAAAATGTATAAAACAATAATACAGCTAAACGCAGTGACATTTGATGTGTGCTGATGTGTTTAATATGCGGCAGGATAATACAAACACAAACAATGGTGTAGCGATGGAACAAGGTGTGGGTGCTTAAGAAGGCTGAATGTGCATTAGGGTGGGTCAGTACAATGTGATCTGTTCAAAAATGTAAAATAGTCCATAAAAGGTGCTGTCATCCTGCCTCAGAACCAAGACACAGCTAGAATCAGATAAACTCTTGAAAGTTGATTGTTTTCTTTACGAACTAGTGACGCCTGTCATTATAAATAAGAGGTGTTCTTGATGAGCAACTACTCTACATTACAATTAATAAATATTCTCATCTGTAAACTATCATATTTTATTATGGTTAGAGTTATTCTGCGTATTAAAGATAATTTTGCAGGTTTTCACTTGAAGAAGTGCTAAAGCATCAGTAGTTATGATATGAAATACCACTTTATGTCGGTTTATATAAATTAAGCCAAATCAAAAATGCAGTGCTTTTGAAAAGGTTATAAATGTTCCAAATTTTCTCCAAGAAGAGGATTTGGACAATCGAACAGAACTAATAAAAAAAATAAAAGCTGGAATAGTTGCTGGCTTATTTCTGTAGACTTTAGACTTGACGTAGCCCCACAAAAAATAGTCTAAAGGCGTTAAATCGCATGATCTTGGTGGCCAACTTACGGGTCCATTTCTTGAGATGAATTGTTCTCCGAAGTTTTCCCTCAAAATGGCCATAGAATCGCGAGCTGTGTGGCATGTAGCGCCATCTTGTTGAAACCACATGTCAACCAAGTTCAGTTCTTCCATTTTTGGCAACAAAAAGTTTGTTAGCATCGAACGATAGCGATCGCCATTCACCGTAACGTTGCGTCCAACAGCATCTTTGAAAAAATACGGTCCAATGATTCCACCAGCGTACAAACCACACCAAACAGTGCATTTTTCGGGATGCATGGGCAGTTCTTGAACGGCTTCTGGTTGCTCTTCACCCCAAATGCGGCAATTTTGCTTATTTACGTAGCCATTCAACCAGAAATGAGCCTCATCGCTGAACAAAATTTGTCGATAAAACACTGAACACTGATTTTGGTAATAAAATTCAATGATTTGCAAGCGTTGCTCGTTAGTAAGTCTATTCATGAAAATGTCAAAGCATACTCCAAATTTTCTCTTTGACACCATGTCTGAAATCCCACGTGATCTGTCAAATACTAATGCATGAAAATCCTAACCTAAAAAAATCAATATAAGCGATGCCACATACTTATCGTATATTCAGTAACCATAAAAAGATCTTCTTTATTTGCCAATTCGTATTCGAATATTGGTGATCAATGGTGAATAATGATATAATAATGCAAAGTTTAAATATTAAATGTATCTATTCTATATTAAAAAAATTACAGGTTTTTAATTATCGCAGCATATTTCTCTCTGTCTCTCGCCACATCTATAAGGTTGCCAAAGTTCTGGATTGCTGTCCATTGTCGAATGTTTCGAAGCCACGAAAGTTGTTTACGGCCAATACCTCGTTTTCCTTCAATTTTTCCTTGGAAAATTATTTGTAGGAGCTCATACTTAGGGTGCCACATAATATGTCCTAGGTAGGCTGTTTTTCTTTGTTTTATAGTCTTGAACAACTCACTGCTTGTAACTCTATCTGTCAATGGGATTTTGAGGATTCTTCTAATAAGCCATAGCTCGATGGAATCTAGCTTGTTCATATCTTTGATTTTTAGAGTTTGTCATAAGATATGCTGTGAAGTATACTTCAGTGGTTTCCCCTTGCCTTCTGAAGAGTTTATTGTTTTCCATCCTTACACATTTATATAGCGAACCGTTTGATGCAAGTACAAATGTTCGCTTTTAGCCGTACTTAGCCGTACAGACGCTGATATGTTGAGGATTGCTTTTAGCTTAGATATTCACCTTCGATCTTACCGGCATGGGTGGCCCTACTGGTAGCTACGCTACTGCCAGCATCGTTCTTTGGATCATTATATCTACTGACCCCACTCATCACGCCAAGATAGCAAATCCCCGAGGGGGGACGAATTAAGAGCTTTTCTGTTCAGCATTAGCAGACATAAGACATTTCTACTTTCAAGAAAGCATGTGGTAAAACTGGAATTACTTTGCCTTTTCTCAGCGCACATTACTCTCTCAGTTCGCTAACAATGTATTAACTCTTAAGCGATTGTATATGAGTTCAATTTTCATTCAATACTTGAACACTAAAGAGTAGTGGAATAAAAATTTGAGTCATTCAGAAGTTGTGAACTACTCTCGGACGCTTTGGAAAAAAAAACCTCTCGGACGCTCGACATCCATGTACTAAATTCTAGTTTTATAATGCATTGGATCTACATTTTTCATATTTCTCTCTTCGCTAACTCCGACCCAACCTAATGTTCATTTCCTTGCACATCTCGACTCACTTTTATCCTTAAATACTAATGGGGTGTAAGTAAACTTGTATACTGTTATTATAGCTTAAGCCCATGGCTAACACAATAAGTGTGGGAAACGTACAGGTGTGAACGCGGCATAATGACACAAGAGAGTGTGGAATGATGGACGAGTGTAAGCGTGGAAAGAAGGAAGGAGGGTGTGGCTGCGTTGCGGCTTTTAGATTCTCAACAGTTGTTTAGCTCTTTAGCTTAATTAGAAACAATTAAAGTGCATTTGATGCGATTTCAAAATGCTGATAATAATATAAATACAATAAAAAAGTACAAAGAATAACAAAAACAAAAAAATATAAAAACATAAAACAATAAACATAGAAGAGAGATGGTTAAGTTAGTGCGTGACAGCGTAAAATTATATTTGACAGCAGCAGTGAAGTTGAAATATAAATAAAATGATTGGGTGAGAGAGCGCCGGTGCCGGAGTCCACCTAGTAGATGAGTGGCGCAAAGGAGCAAGTGTGTTTGCTAAAGAGGTACGAGTGAAAAAGTAAAAAAAGAATGCGAGCGAACTGTCAGGTGAGGGTAAGTGCATATGCTAATGAAAAAGCGAGTAATATGTGAAAACATGAAAAATTGTTAGTCTGCGGAATGCAGCGTAATTGAAAAAATGGCAATTACAATATTTCAAAAGCATGCAATTTGCATAAGTTATAGATTTGGTCTCTCTTGTTTTTAGGTTTTTATGTTATTTGCAAACTGACAATTCAACTGTCAATTTAGTGCACTTCAAATGTCATTAATTTGCTTGGCGCAAACATGTGATTTTCATATTTTTTCCAACTTTAAATAAATGTTCGCACATTTTCAAATCATTAAAAGTAATGCTAATAGAATATAATTACAAGGGGCAATTCCAGTGACCATTAAGTCGGAAAGCCAATGTTTAGCTGAAAACTAATAAAGCGATAGAAAACCATTTTGTGTCAGTTAAAGAATTTTGTACAAGGATGTCAGTTTCTGTCGATGTATAGTTAACAGCGTCCCAATACCTTCTTCCATAAAGTTTTATAGAACGAATACTAGCATTAAAACCAGTGCATTACTCACTATTATAAATATATATGATCACTGTCAACAGTCCTTCAAGTTCTCATATATAATAATCTTATATAAAAAGTACTTTCTAAAGTTGTTCGAGAATTCAGACAATATTAAACTCTGTCCTCTATATGGTTACTTGAGACTCCGACTTCATAGCAGAGACTCCACTTAGGGAAACAAAATCCGTTCAAACTTTTTGGATTTCTTTGAGTTTTTTTTAAATGGTCACAGTTTTCGTGAAATTTTATAATCTTTAGATAATATTCAAGTTGATATTATTCCTATCCTAAAATCGTTGTTAGAGTTTTTTTTAGAAAATGAAAGAGTGATAAATTCTTTGTAATTAAAAACATCGAAGCCACATCTGTCTTAGCATTGACAGACTCGCTTCACATACTCGGCCTCATAAAGGCGATATTTGTTATCGATGTACAGAAGACAGTCCGAAATGCAATAAGACGAATTTTAGTATCTGGAGAACTATGGACATTGTACAAGCTCAGTTTACTAAATATTTGTCCCCCAAAATTATAATATCTTTCAGGGAACAGCCACCAAAGTTTTATAATTGACTTTATTTTCCAAGCGATATCGGTCGTATTCAAACAAGTATAAGAACTTGGATCATATTTCACAGAAAGTTCTATGCTAAATTTTCTACCAAAAGCATACCAGAACACTTCAGTTTGCCTTTCAATAATATTGGATTATTAGTTGATTAATTTCCTTCCTGAAAGAAGTACATACGAAACACATAGAACCCTTTTTGATTTCTAAAAGCATAAGCCTGCAACAAAAAGCTTGTAAGTTTATGCTAATTCTTGGAATTACCCACATATGAGCCATAAATATTTGTAATGTCACAGCGAAAATGCGTAAAAAATTACCGGAAACTGAAAACGGAAAAAACTGCACTTGGACAGCAATTTGCACACACACGCCCGCATGCTTCCGTGTGAAAGAGGACGTCGCTATAACTTTACGCAGCCTGACAGCTAAGCTGTCAAAAGCGACAGCAAAAATATTTGCGCTGTTATTGAAAAACTTTTGCAACCACAAATTAGCGGCAATTCAAAAAATGACCAAACTAATATGCAAGCATTCGCCACTTTGGCGGCGTGTGTGTGACATCCATATGTAACTGTAATTTCATGAGCTGTACCGCAAATGACACAAAAGAGTGCTTACCTACTCATTTGCCGCCCATTGCAGCCCACTCGACTTCAGCGGCATCCGGTCATCACATTCGCATTTGCCGACACCGTACACTTAAACCGTTAAAATTAGCTTAGAATATAACTGTTTTTTTGTTGCGACCAGAGCAAACCGGCACTTAAGTGTCACACGTGCGATTTGATTGCGGCCACAGGCATTTCTTTAGCGCCGCAACGCGCCACTGTCATTATCAGTATGTGCAGTGCTGCCAGGTAATTATAAAGTCATCTTGACATAATCAAAAGTGACAATTACGCTCATTGAACAGCCATAACACTTCTACAGTATGTGTGCGTGTGATTAGTGACGTATTGATCTATCGAGTGGCCGCACACTTGTCATTAGCGCGTATATTTATGTAGCCATCGGCGCTACTGCATCGCACGTGATGAATGGTGTGTTTTTGATTGTGGTGTGGCCGGCTGGGCGTTACTCGATTGGAAAAAAGTCAATAAAGCGATATTGTTCAAAAAAACCTGACGCACTGCGAGCAGTTCTTATGGAAAGTTGCTGGAAATTAGCGACAAAGGCGTCACGCGTCATTAGTTCGGGCAGTGAGCGCGCCAATTAGACTAATAGAGTACTAGCATACAGTTAATTGTTCTAATAATAATCCACTTCTTGTGCTTACATTTTTTGCTTTTCACATTACTGACACATGTTTCTATCTTCATTACTTCAGTTACTAAAAAAAATATATTAGTCCTACTTTGTTAGGTAACTAACTGCTATAATACTATAGTCGTCTTCGACTTGACCTGCAATTTTGTGAAACATTTTACAACTTTAGATTAGCTTGTTAAAATTAATACAATGGAGTACGTAAGTGCATCATTAAAGCGATGAACGAGCCATTCGATCTTTATTATGCCAATTGGTTGTTCGATTCGCCGCCTTTCTTAACTTTTTTAAATTTGTAGAATGGTAAATATATATAAAAACCCATTACCTAATGGGTGATGTTCCCTACTTAAAAAAAAAAACAGAAATTTCAAATCTAATGAACAATGTTTATTATCATTCCCAAGGACATTCTTTGGCATTTATTTTTTGCAGATTACCTCTTTCAAATGTTGGCCGCGACTACCTCTCAGATGGTTCATGCATTAAGTACAATTTACATTTCAACTATTAACTGGTGAATGACACGCATGATGTTTTGCTCCAAGGCCTGAATCAAAGTGAGATTTTAGACTTTACATATCCCCAAAGAAAAAAATCTAACGGTGTGATATCACACGGTCTTGGCGGCCAATCGACCGGCCCAAAATATGAAATTATCTGCTCACCGAAGTCTTCTCACAACAAATCCATTCCTTGAAACAACGGGTGGGAAATGGCGCCGTTTTGTTAAGCCCAAATATCGCCGAGATCAGTAGCTTCAATTGCAGACTAGTCGGTTATCATAGCATGATAACGGTCGCTTTTGACGGTTATTTTCTCACCGGCATCATTTTTGAAGGAATATAGGCTGATGATTCCACCGATCTACAAACCACCCTATACCGTTGTTTTTTCTGGATAAAATAGCAACTTTTGGTTGTTCTTAGTCTCAGAAATCGGCCACATCGCTGAACAAAATTTGGCTAGTCGTCCTTCTTAGAACTTTTCAACAAGCTGTATTTTGTATGCTTCTAATTTAAGATCTCGACGTAAAATTAGTAGTTGTAGTTGCTGCGAACGGTGCCGAATCGACGTGATCTATTCGGTCGAATATTATCCAATTATAAATGCTGTGTCCTAAGATGGGTGATGGTGTTGAAACACATTATTTACAAAGTGAATTTTCATAAATCTTTTCTTGATGAATTGCCTGAGACTTCTCATCCGTCAACAAAAGGATATTGAAAAAAGACTCTCTACTTGGATCGCCCGTTAGTAAGAAAAGTTCATGAAAGCACTGAAAAACCCATAAGATAATTTTTGCTTATCTCTCCACTCCTCTAAATTTTAAATCTTGTGGCTTGAAATGCTCACTCTCCTTCGTCTCTACATAAATTTGTGCTCTATTCGTTCCTTTATCATAACTATCAGTAAATGAAATATGAAAATACGCGTAATTAATGTAAAACTTAATCTCTTATGACATTTTCATTGTTCAACCTTATAAAGAACACAACAACAATAGCAACGTTAATGCAACGAAACACCCTTCAACAAATTAACACTAATTAACGAAATTGGAATTTTTGTCCTTTCGAAAAGACATTAGCATATACAAACAACAACATAAAAAACGAAACCAAAATACTGAATTCAATCGTCAAAACGTCATATGCTGAACAAATACATATGTATGTATATACTCGTATAGCAGTACGCGTAAACGCAAGAGGGTGATTATAATTTATTTCATAACATTGCATTACTAATAAAAACAATCAGCGGTAATTTCATACTCTTTTTCAGCGCATAAAAAGTCACTGCCGGTGAGAGGGTGGGCGTGCGGTAAACTAGCTATAGTTGGACAAAGAGAGGCGAGTAAGGGCGTGCTAAGTTCCGGCGGAAATAAGCACCAGTAACCAAAAATTTCTGAAATAGAAATAATATTTTCATATTAATTTCTTGCTAACCATGTTGGGCGTGAGCAAAAGTTTGTTTAAATTAGAATTTTTAGCTTCGACTAGTATTAAGTTAAAATATAGAATGATAATGTTTATAAAGAATAACTTTAAATTTATGGTGGATTGATAACTCATATTGGACACTGAAAATTAAACTCTGCTTTTGCTACCATGACCGGAAGGGCCTATGTAACTACAGGCATGCTGCAATGGTTTTCTCTTGCTTCGATGAACCCAACATATTTTCTCCCGAAAAATCATTTTCCATAGTAAAACTCATAGAGAAACGGAAGACTCATACCTAGCATGCACTCTCAGAGGGTACTAACTTGATAAGAGTTTTATGATGCAGCAAATGCTATTTCTGCAACGCTACGGTGTTCCCATCACAGCCATTCACCAAGCTAGTTTGCTGGAAGTTGAGGTTATGGACTTAAACGATGTATGATGCGCCGGATCGATGAAAATATTTTTCTTGCCAAATTTCTAATCGCGCTAACAAGCGCTTCCATGATCTTGGTAGACATCCCTAGTACTGTATTTTAGTGCAAATTCACACTTGCCGAGAAGAAACGGTATCTTTTGAACAACTCATAATCAATTCTGGCTGCTAACGGAAATATGAAACAAAATCTTATTCGAAATTCTGCTAAAATACCCTTGCGTGCGATACTACCATACTGGAAAACAGTCAGTTCAGTCAGTTAAAGGCGAATATGCTGAAAGCGAAGAGTAAAATAATAGTTTTTATGTTAAAACAAAAACAACACTGAGTATCTATGTTAATGAAGCAACATGAATAGATATAAGTACAATAACAATTTAAATGACAATGATGCAATAAGTGACATGCATGCAACACGACAGCAATAAGGCAAGTGATATTCCATAATGCTACTTGCAGCACGGCGCACAAGTGGGAGTGGGGAGGTATACATACGCTCATCTATGACCCAATATAGGCGCTGATGACCGCTTGAAGGGTGTGTTGACGCGAAAATGGACATATGTGCCGGTGATCTGAGTACAGTTATGTTAAATAATATCCAAATAAAAATATATGCTTCTATTAGGGTGACTCTTTTTTTGCTCTCCAGCAAAACGCTGGTGAAAAAATGAACACCTGAAGTTTCGGCAACAACTTGCCACATGCTATGCAAACATGGCATGCAGACACACACACAACCACTTGTGTGGATAGACGATAATGTGTTAGGATAATTCATGGCATAGCAATTCGGTAATTTGGTAATTGTTAAACAATCAGGCAGGTCAGCAGGCGTGCTGTGCTCGGGTGAGCCTAGGCCGGTGGTGGCTAGAATTTGGCTTACGGTTGGTGGTGTTTTATTTTGATGTTTTTGTAAAGAAATGAATTGCTTATGTTTCATTTACCCATATATTTCTTCATTGTTTTTTTTTTTGCTGAAATGTCGATTCGTGTTTGATTAGCTGCGTAAAGGGTGGGCGTTCAGTTTGTCGGATAGATGAGCTGTTTGCGTGTTTACGACTAGCTTTCTATCACTGATATCTATTTCGCTATAAACCACATACTTTCACGCAGCTGTCTTTAAATATCTGTTTACCTGAGTGTGGGGTGCCTTTATGGCATGCCATAAAAAATCTTGCAAGATATGATTTTTTCTTCGATAATTTTAACATATGAATCTGATATGACTAACTTGTATAATTTATTGAAATCAAGCTAACGATAGCCATTGCTAAGGATAGGGATAGTTTTATACAAAAGAAAAAATTATTGGCTTAGAAACGACCATCGGGTAATTATCCTGCCTAAAACTAAAGACCAGCTAGAATACCTAGCTCAGCAAAATCATATAATGTAGCTTACAGGTATCTAAAATAAACTGGATGAATTTAAAAGTCAAAAAAAAAGACAAAAGTTGTAAACAACTGGATTCTTCGAGTGATGAGTAAGAAGTTGACGAATTTTTGTGGCCTCACATCACTGCATCTGACTTCTGGGCCGCAATTCCTGCAATAGCCGAATCTACGGTATCTGAATGGAATTGGGTTTTATGCGACCAAGCCGTGTTATTCGAAGATAAAAGCCTGTTTGAAAAGGTACTGCTAAGTAAAAAACAAAAAAAACAAAAAAAGAACTTAAATTAATCCAAAGTATTTAATATGAATTATCTCTAATATATTTGGACCGTTTAGCATAGATAATCAACATATTTTTAAAATGGAATAATCTCATACAATGAAAAGATTAGATCCCTTGGTAGGATATAGTTTCAGGTTCATTTCCAGTTACAACGCTCTAAATTATCAAGGTAATGGCTCATCATACTCTAGCTATACGAAATAGAAATGTGGATAATGACAATACGAGGTGTGTTCAAAAAGTATCGCGAAAGATTTGCTGACAGTTTTCTTTGATTGCAGGGGCGTGGTACATCATGAGTTCTTGCCACAGAGAAGAACGGTCAATAAGGAATATTACCTGCAAGTTATGCGCAATTTGCACGAAGCAATCCGCCAGAAACGCCCGGATTTGTGGAAGAACAAAAATTGGCTTTTGCACCACGATAACGCCCTTGCTCACACATCGTTGCTTGTGCGCGACTTTTTGGCCAAAAACAACACACTAATGATGCCACAGCCACCGTATTCCCTAGATCTGGCCCCTTTTGACTTTTTCTTGTTCCCTAAACTGAAGAGCCCCATGAAAGGACGACGTTACGCTTCTCTTGACGAGATAAAGACGGCATCGAAGGAGGAGCTGAAGAAGATAACAAAAAATTATTTTTTGAAGTGCTTCGAAGATTGGAAAAACCGTTGGCACAAGTGTATAACATCTCATGGGGATTACTTTGAAGGGGACAAAATAGATATTCATGAATAAATAAATAATTTTTGAAAAAACACAAAATTCGCGATACTTTTTGAACACACCTCGTACATGGTGGGTGGTTCTTAATAAACCAAACAGAAAAAATCTTCTGAAATATATAGGGATCTAACCCTGAGCAGTGGATTTACTAAATATCATTATCCTCTACAGAACCATTCCAAATCTGGTTAAATCATTTACATATTTTCCCGCGGCTATCTTCCATAATATGTTAGAAAAGGTCTGTGCCAGCGGTAGAACATCGAATACAGTGTTCGAAACCCTGATTGGCATCCTTGAATAACGGTTGATCCAAACAGTGGTATTTTTTTTTTCAATGACAGTCTTGTTTGGCATTTCATCACTCAAAGACTTACGCCTGATCAATGTTTACAAATCGTTCAACCTTATTACGAACATTCACCTTCACATATCTAGACCCAGCATTCATTATTGGATAATATTCGACCGAATAGACCACGCGCAGCACATAGTGAAGAAAATACAAGTATAGCGCCCATAGATGAGTGGAGTTGCTATTTCATTCAGAAAAAAACAACATTTTGCTGTGGTTTGTGGGCGGCAGAATCACCGGTCCATATTTCTTCAAAAATGTTGGCGGTAAGAACGTAACCGCCATATGCGACCGTTATAGCTCCATGATAACCGACTATTTGATGCCTGAAATTGAAGCTCGTGATCTCGGCGACATTTGGTTTTAACAAGACGGCGCCACTTCCCACACATCGCATCAATCAATGGATTTATTGAGAGAACACTTCGGAGAGCTGATAATTTCAACTTTTGAGCCGGTCGATTGGCCACCAAGATCGTTTGATATCACACCGATCTGTGACGTAGCCGCGGACAAAATTTGAAAGAGGTAATCTTCAAAAAATAAATCCCAAATAGTGTTCTTTCCAATGATAGAAATTCCCCATTTATTTGAATTTTCCGTGTTTTTTCTTTATGGATCACCCTTTAAAAAGCAAGAAACTACTGTCAATATTATTAATAATTTAATTCATTTTGTATTTCATTTCTTTTGTGTTAATTTCAAAATGAGACGTAAATTTGTTGCTCAAACTATTTATTTACGTTTGCCAGTAAGAGAAACCAGTATCTAAAAGCATTTGGATAAGTTTCTTAGCCTTCGGTAGTGCATTTTATCGTTATTTTGTCACTGGCCAAAGCAAGTAATCTTTATAATCTATCGCTATGAACAACTAATTATATTATTGTACCAACTCCAGCACGCTACAGATTACTAGCTTAGAATAATGTTCGCCACATACAACAAATAAATCCTTTTAATGACTCCCACGCGTACAAAGTATTGGATTTAATTTTAATTATCGAAGCGTACATCCACTTTTGGAAGATTGCAAATAAATTACGGTAGTTTTTCATGTTTCCCACAACTCATATGAACTACATACCCGACCATATATATGTAAGTACAACATAAATGAATGTCTCTCACGCGCAAAATTGTCGCCAAGAGACGTAGCGGCGTTCGAATCAAAGCGGAATTGGTCAGTTCGGTCAAACGCTGGTCAAATGCAGCGCTGAGCCTACAGATCAATGACAATTACAAAATAGAAACAAATTGCTTTCGCACAACAATAGCTACAACAAATGCTTCAACAGTTTGCAACTGTAGCGAAAATTCATTGCAGAAAATGCTTTCTCTACCCCCTCTCTACAAACGCTTTCTCTCACTCTCACCTACTTTCATTCTCATTTATTTCCTGTGGACTAATGAACCGAGCATGATATCGAACTGCTGCGTTGCAAACTCATTAACCGCATCGCCGCAATAAATGACAATAAAAACATGCAACAACAACAGTAACAATAGCAATAATAGTAGTAATAATATGGATAACAACAGAGTGAAGTGTACTTCATGGTGAAAATGATTAAATGACAAACATCAAATAAACACAACAACAACATGAAATCACAATAACAATACATGTACTGTAGCGCGCGTAACTGTAAAGCAAATATCCTGCAGGCCAGCGATATCGATAATAAAGCGCACAGACTATTTGTGGATATATGAAGTGGTCGTTAGAGGGAAATCGAGTGAGATGGAGGAGAGGCAGGGGTGATACGGCCTGCAAACAATACAAGCATAATTATTAATTGCAAATAATTTTTCTTGAGTCTCATTAAAGGCTAACCTACCGAGTGGCCTGGCGACCGACAGGACAATCTAACAACCGAGAGACCAACAGGACGACCACAGCACGACCGAGCGGCATGGCAGAGACAAAAACGCCTAGCGAAAAGTGAAGACAAAGCGAATTGTCAAACAATAAGAAAACACACATAAATTTGTAGGCGGACAGCCGGAGCTCACACACACGCACACGAACTACTGAGTTTCAAACCTCCTGCCTACCACTTTCTCGGGCACTTTCACCCATCCAATCGACGCAGATTTGTGCATTGTGGTCTTTGTTGACGCATCTCTTTACTGGCGCGCTCTTGTAACAAACTTATGGCAGCGGCGCGGAGGTGGCGATCAGTGCGAAAGTGCGTGTTAAGCCGCAACACACTACTCGACCGTCCGTCCGTCCATATAGCACAGCGGATGCACAAAAGATTCGGTAACACCCACTCGAAAGACAATAGAGAAAGTAAGAATGCGAAGAACAAAATGCGTACAACGGTATTTCCGCATATACACTCATATACAAATATATTTTGTAAATATTTTGGGTAATTCCAACAACAAGTTTGGCACTTTTACACACTGTTGCAAGTCAATGCCGTGAATTGGTGGCATGCCACGAATGGACAAAGGCATATTTTTAGTTACAAAGTAATGTGTGTAACCTTAATTCTCTTGCTGTGGTCACGTGTTAAGGCTTAAGGCGGCAAAGTCTGTTAAGACGCAGCTATTTTATGTTTGTTGGTAAATATTCTTTGCTGCTTTGGTGTGCGTGAGTTGTTGCGGCGGTTGTGTGGGCGTGTCAGGAATTAATAAGCGCTTTTCACAAGTTAAGTGAAGTGTGAATTTTTCGGTTGAAAAACGTGTACTTAAAGAGATTTCTTATTTCCATGGTGATGTAGAAATGCGCAGAGGAAGTAGGGGGTGGACGAACAACTTCGCAGCTTTCTAAAATACAAATTTTCTAATTATATTATCATTGAAAAAATCATTAAAGCTTCATGTTCTCATTGGGCTACTTATGTTGTGTACAGTAACTTAAAATATTCTTCTCAACCAAAAATTGGAATTGAATCGCGACATTTTCGCGCGGTTTTTCACCACTTTCGGCATAGATTAACGCATCAAGAGTGCATAGATAATTCAATTTTTGACGACGAAGCACTGTAAGTCGACTCCCTGTCCCGTATGTTTTTGATTGTGATACTTACATCGGTTGTACAAGAACTTAATAATCAATAAAGCAAAGAAGTTTTCTGTTAAATGAAAGTATATTAGAAACCATTATTCATTTGGAACATTTAAGTTCACACGGAACAAAAATAAAGAAGTGGAAATATTTGTCGTATCGTGTTCGGCCTGTGGTCGATTTATCAACAGTTAATTTTGCACATTCGTCATCATTCTATATTAAAATCGGTATGGTAAACAAGTAGGGAAGGCCTTAGTTTGGTTGCAATTGAACAATTTATACTCTTGCAATTTGCAAGAATCATAGCCAGGGAAATACCTTAAGATGTAAAACGTCAACCAGTGGATCGGAAGCTAAGACATTTTATTTATATATATACTCTATATAACTCATTCACTCATTGTTAGAAAAACGAAAGTCATATACTACATATAAATATGGAAGTTGGGTTAGTAACGGCTCGATATTATCCATTAACTATTATCATTGAGGTACCTCACATACCATCACCAATCATATATTCGAACATATGTTCGAAAATCTTACTAATGGATCTTATTTCCAAGTTTTCGTAAAGAAATCGCATGCTTGAAACATCAAGATCTAATTACTAATTATATTATCATTGAAAAAATCATCCAATGTTCTCATTTTATGTTGTGTACAGTAACTTAAAATATTCAACTCAAATATTGGCGGTTGATATATTTCAGCATGTAAGTCGATCTGGAAGTTTTTGATTGTGAATACTTACATTGAACAATCAATTTTTAAATGTGAAGTTTAAGATGGGCAACATGGGCCCACTGCCACGCCCACAAATTGGCGGAAACCAAAAACCTATAAAGTGTCATAACTAAGCCATAAATAAAGATATTAAAGTGAAATTTGGCACAAAGGATTGCATTAGGTAGGGGCATATTTGGATGTAATTTTTTTGGGAAAGTGGGCGTGGCCCCGCCCCCTACTAAGTTTTTTGTACATATCTCGGAAACTACTATAGCTATATCAACCAAACTCTATAGAGTCGTTTTCTTCAGGCATTTCCATATACAGTTCAAAAATGGAAGAAATAAGATAATAAACACGCCCACCTCCCATACAAAGGTTATGTTGAAAATCACTAAAAGTGCGTTAACCGACTAACAAAAAACGTCAGAAACACTAAATTTTACGGAAGAAATGGCAGAAGGAAGCTGCATCCAGCCTTTTTTTAAATGGAAAATGGGTGTGGCGTCCCCCACTTATGGATTTCAATGAAATTCGGTATATAATATTTTCTTAACACCCTGATGACATGTACGAAATATGGGTGAAATCGGTTTAGAACCACGCCTTCTTCCAATATAACGCTATTTCGAATTCCATCTGATGCCTTCTCTGTATAATATATACATTAGGAAATGAAAATACAATTCTATACTCAAAGTACACAAATTTATCTAATCTAATTAATTCATGCGAGAGTATAAAATGTTCGGTGACACCCGAACTTAGCCCTTCCTTACTTGTTTTTTCAAACTTTTTTTTCTATTTTTTTCGAATTCATTTAAAAAGTGTGGAAAAAGGTATTCCGATAATGAGATAAAATTTAAAAAGATTCAAAATAGCGTATAATTACTGATATCACGATTTGTTTCGTTCATTTTCGATTTGGTGATTTTTCAAAGTTTTTGGTTGACCCAATCGACCAATAGCTGTAAATGGGTTAATGAGATAATTAGTAACATAATTACTCAAGTAGGTTTCTATTTGGAATTCATATATTGCATATTTGCATTAATGGCCCGAGTCACCATCGTTCGGCTTCTAAAGCAAATACATATGTAGTTTTTGTAACGTTTGGAATCGTTCTAATATTCATAAGGTTTTTAAGACTTTTGTTAAGGTGATCATTCTGTAAATTAGTAAATAAGCGATAAGAAATGCTCCAAATAGCAACTCTAATTGGTTTACGAAAGCTATGGATTGGTGGTGAAGAAAATGCTACAGCTGTATATTTTCTTGTTTTGAAATAAGAATAACTCTATTGCATGAATCCAAGGATTTTGATTACTATTTTTGTACTCTCCATGACAAGCAAATTAATAACTTCACTTTAACACTGAGATTTATTTTGTTACAGATTCAACATCAAGGAACTATTTTTCAAAAAGACTGCGTTTAATATGGTACATATCTGTGATTCAAAGCCTATTTCACTTAAGTTTATTTCTCCGCAAAGCAGAAAATACTGTAGAGATGAAAACTTTATAAGAATTAATAATTACAATTTCGTTGGGAAAGAAAGGAAAGGGGACAGAAGTGCCATATAAGTTACAGGCAAACTCATGTAGTTATCGCCGTACTCGTAGAATATTCGTGCAACAAAATAAGCATAACAATGGACACCCCGCTGAGCGAACTGACTGACAGCGAGTACTTTCCATTTCGATAAGTGTTCAAGTAATCTGCGAAGGAAAAAGGAAGGAAAAATACTTACGAAACAGCAAAATGAATAAACCATTCCATGCGCCTTGGCGGAACTGGGGATGTAAATAGATTTTGTCTAGATATGGATACTTTTCATAAATCTACAGTTGTACATATTTATGGCATATTTGTACAGATACACTGCAAGTGATAAGTACGGGTACGAGAAAGCTGCAAAGCCTAGATGAAGACGGGAGGCCGAGGGGTTGAGAGAAGCAACTTGAAATCAAGGATATTTGCTGTGGCAGCAATTTTTATTCGGCAAATGCACAAGCACTTGGCGGTGTCAGTGCGAAGAAGAAGGTCGAGAAGGTGTCTCAAAGCGATGTGACGGTGGCTGTTGAGTTCAAAGGTAAGGGCAGCGCGCCAGTTGAGACGACTTCAAGTATTGTGAGATGATGAAAATCACACAGGATATGCGAAGGCAACTCTGACCATGTTTTGCATAATTTGAAAATTTTTCAAAAAGCAAAATATCAAAAAAGTATAAAAAATATTGCAACAATACGCAGGAGATGAAGGGGAGTTTTTTCATTCGCTCTTCATTTCATTTTTCGTTGCGCACTCAAAGGCATTAGAGACAGCGTTGTTGTTTTCTAACAAAAGGACATCGATATGATGCGTTGAGTTCGAAATTGAAATTGTCGTTTTGCATCAAGCAGTGGAAGGAGAGACGCAGGAAATGGTAGAGGGCGCATAACAAGAAGTTCAGCGGAAAGCAGCAGTTGGGTTTAGAGGTGAAGTTGCAAGGTACTAAAGCAGAGCCCTTGAGAGGTGTGGCAGAGGCTTGCAGATAGCTGAAGCGGCAGCATGGAAGATACCGCTATGGACAGAAAGCACTTGGAGACCAGAGTCTGGTACGATATGCAAAGCGGTGGCGCAAAAATCAACGCTTCGACGCGCTCAAGTGCCGCGCTCTCACAATTATACAGTGGCAGGACCCCTGAAAAAAATTAAAAGAAATGTATAAAGGTGGCGTCAAATAAACAAAACAACAACAATACACACACAGATAACCACAAATGTGCCAACACAAATCTCAGACGAAACTCAAGTAGGCAATACAATAGACGAAATTTCAACGACACCAGTATGGAGTTTGTTGCTGTTGTTGTTGTGATGCAATGATATGGAAATAAGACAAAATTAAAATCATTAAAAGTTGTTGAATTTCGCTGCCATCGCCACCTCAAGTGTTTCAGCGCATTTGACGCACATTTCGCGGTCTCGAGAATTCAGCAGCCTAGGCTTGTGTGCCGAGACTCGGATTGTAGCATTTGAGTGTGTTCTTCTAGTGGTCTGTGAATTTATGGCTGCAATTATGTCTGCCACCAAGTCCTCTTCGCATGTCCTTACATAATAACGCATTTTGCGCGCTTCTAGAGTGAACATTATTTTTTCCGCGTTTTTTGCTCATTTGATACTCGAATATGGCGTATTTCATACGTAATTGCACGCAATTCGAATTTGCATTTGCATTTTAGCATTTCGAAGGACACTTATAATATTTTTTATTACATTGTTTTGCTTTTGGAAATATTTTTTTACTGATGCGATGCGCTTAATTGTTGTTGGTGCTTTTAAGTGTTCGTTGGTGAAGCCACTGTTCTCATATGTCCACGTTATGGTGAGAGGAACTTAACTATAGCTACCGGTATGTGATATACAAAAATTTAGTGCCTCTAATCTTTAAGGGATACATTTTGGTTGTTGCTTTGATTTTCTAAGACGAATTTGAATGCAACGAAAAACAAGTAAAAATGTTAATTTCGGTTGCACCGAAGCTATAATACCTTTCACAAATACAAAAGTTTTCAGTTTATATGGCATTAAAGGCGAGAACGCGTTGACAACGAACCATGCCCAGGACGACGAAACAACATAAACTGATAATCAGCACGTCAATAAAATAAAGCAGCTGGTTCTTAAGAATCGACGACTAACTGTCAGAGATTTTACTGGCATTGTTAGAATATCGCAAACATCAGTGAAGACCATTTAGAGCGTAGAGAAATGTGAAAGAACGATTGGTTCAAAAATAACTCAATTTTTTCGAGAAGCAGCGATGCATTTACGCTAACGACCCGGAAACAGACGATGAATCGACGAATATCGTGACAAAGGTTAGCCAAAGCCGAAAATCACGTCGAAGTAGGTCATAAATCAAGGTTGCATTGACAGGTTGCTTCGATTATGGAGGTGTATAATACTGTCAACAATGAGTGTTACGCGTTATTATGTGTTCCTTATTAACTGGCACCAAATCTTTAACTCATTTTAGGTTTATGACACATTTTTGGACGGATTCGTACTTAGAGTTTAAATATTCGGCGATTGAATCATAATTCTCCTTTTGCTTGCTTCAATTCATTAAATGCTTTCTGTTTCTTTCTTTAGTAGTAGTTTTAGAAAACGTAAGGGTTCAGTTCTCTATTGGGCTTGGATATTAAGTCAGCACGGCCTTCTCTTAAGCGACTGTTTTTCTTGCTGAAGTTTTCTTCCTCCATAGATCGCCAACTTAAAAATATTTTTCTAAAGAACATCGCCTTAAACTTGCGTTAAACTGTTTTTGTGCTGCTATTTTACGAATAGACTTTTATTGATTAACCAACGAAATAATAATTGTTTTTTGTGACAAAGAAAAACTGCGTTTGTTTAAAAAGTTTCCCTGAATAACCGCATGTCCACTATATGGGAATGCGGGCAATACCCAATACTTTTTACAATGAATTTGTAAACACGTTTGCAGCGGCTTTTATTTGTTTTCTTGGGTGTATTTTATAGGGTCGTCTTTTCTTTATAGCCATTGTAACCTTCGTGGCAAAGTTAATTTACTCTATTCAGGGTATAATAATACCAAAGTACTAAGTAACATCAAATTCGACAAGTGAGGATAATCAAAAATCTGCACACACCAAAAATATCCGAAAAGCAGGCTTAAACCAGTCCTCGTCCGTACTTAAACCAAAGAGAAATATTTGAGGTCCAAACCAAATTGACCAAAGACCAGTAAATTAAGCTTTTAGCTTATTTTGTATGGAGTTATTGTATTGTATGTCACTGTGTCAGTGATTCGTCTCAATAGTTTGTTACAAATCAACACATTCCTACTTTAGCTCTCGTAACACTCAAGGCAGTAACAATGTCGAAGGCCGTTCCTTTTTGAATGAAAGAAAATTCCGAAAATAATTTCAACCCTGAAAGTTAACTTAAAATCATTCCTACCAGCAGGAAAAACAAATTCATCTCTCGACGAAAAAAACTTAGTTCTATCCAGATCTTTCACTATACCCAACCAACGTTATGGTATAGTATCTTGAGCTATGCTATTGTTGGCTTAGGCGCGGTCGGTTTTCGTTTTAATTTTCAATCAGTCTTGAGAGATATTAATAAGTATCATCGCCGGCTACCAGTTAAGGACATCTAAAAATATATTTTTAAATATCGCTAAATAAAGAGAGATTTCAGTATGTCATAGATTACTAGTCCGTAGGTCTAATATAAAAGGACAAAGCAGTTTTAATACATAGTTTAATTTTATAATTATCCAGAAAGTTGCGGACTTCTTGACTATTCCTGCAGCTATTGAAGGTGAACGGTACTGCTGCAAATTTTCTATTATCACCCTCAGTCTATCTTTGTAAGACTTTTTTTTTTGGATTTTCGGTATTAAATAATATCTGACTTATTGGTCTAACGTATCCAACTTCGTTCCTGGTTGATCCGCGGTGTATGACGCAAAGGATCCTGAATTAGAAGATTGAGAGATGATCTGGACAATTCGTTATATCATTCCAATATCTCTCAAGTGTAACTCTCATATGTTTCAGAAAAAATGTTTGTGCTCTGTTATTTAAGAAGTATGATCTACTAATAGACGTGCTGACTTAGTTTCAAAAGTTGGTTTAAGGAAGTTTTAGGACAACAGTATTGTGGAATATACACATAATGTCAGATGTGGTCTATAGTTTTACTCTTTTACCTTCATATCTACAGACCATTAGCAAGCAACCAATAAAATTGCCAGTTTGTTAATAAAACATTATGCTAACCTCAAAGTAAGCCATTTTATCTGTGCTACTGCAATAATCTCGTAGTTAGCATGCAGTATTAAGTGATTATCATCCAACATATAATATAGTATATATATTAGTTACGACGGTATCATATAACATTATTTTCTTAACAAATATCTTATCTGTAAGAAATGTGGAGTTGCGTGTATGGCAAGACAAATTCATATTTCATTTTTATGACTCTACCATCCCTTCGAAAGTTCAGCTAAGCTAAGGAGCTGTGGAAAAACTTTAACAATTAGACTTTTGTGAACTTTGTACGACAAATCTCAGCGCTAAGCTCACACTTCCTGTGTGTGGCAAGGATATAAGAACAAGGACAAAGTGTTTAACCTCAAAGCAATGTGGTGGCAAGATGAGCAGAAAAGCAAAGTGTGTTTATACGCGTGTGTTATGTAAAGTTAGTTTAGTGAAAAACTTAGAAAGACTAATAAAACTGTAATAACGGGTGTGAGTTACAGCAAATATAGTGTTGTTGGCAGACAATCAGCGTTGTGGCAAGTAGTGTAGTTAGTGTGCAGTTAGGTAGTGGCAAATGATCTATGGCTTACTTGTTATAATATACACAAATGATTATGAGCTGCTTTAAAATAATTTGCTGCCACATAGACAAACTAACGCATACAGATGTTGCAATAAAGCGATTCGTTATAGTGAGTGGCAAATAGCGCCACAACCGCGATTGTGGCTGCCAATTCGCGATTGAAAATGACTTATGAGCCACAGCTGTCGCGCACTACAGCTTTATGTGTACGATGCTGCCAATAGATCATTGGGTAGGCGGAGTTGGAGGTCGATACAGCAAGACATGCTGCCGTTATGCCCTTATTAGAGGTTTATGTGTGTGTATATACATAGGTTATACTTATAAATGTGTACGGCGTCATCGAATTTTACGCTCCAGTAAGATTGCTGAAAAAAGCATGTTGGTTAGAAAATTTATAATGCGCGAAAGTAATTTTATGACTTTTGCGGTTTATGCCACACACAAACACCCATCCACCAGCGCACCCTAAGCGGCAAACTCATTGAGAATATCATAACATCTAATGAGCGGCACGAAACTATATGGTAGTTATAAGGTTTACGTTTGAACTACTTGCCACTTGGCTGCCAGCAGCATGTTGCACGTTCGTGAGCACATATATTATATATGGTGTATTTGTATGCTTGTATTAGTGCACCAGGCGCCACACTAAATCACTAGCTGCCACTTCCTGCTTTACACTTTCTTCTACTTAAGCTTTGTCGTTGCACGTTATCGCACCAAGTGTGCTTTGCTGCCGCTGTTGCAGCTTGTTTGTGGCTACCAAGCGCAAATTTATTTGATTAACTGCTTTTGTGCTTTGCCCAACGCGCCAATGATAATTTCAATAAATTCTACGGCGCTTCTGTGCACTGACACCGTCGCCAAACAATGTGCAACACTGTTGCAAGCATAAGTTCGGCACCAATTTAAGTGGCTCGAATAAAAAATTCGATTGCTTGTCGAGCAATAAAAAATGAAAAATTCGTAATGCTGAAGGCATAAATTTGTGCGAGAAGTTTTTCCCGCGTTCAGGCTGGACAATTGCCAATACTTTTTTTTTGGTTTGAAATTTAGAAATAAATATACGTATGTATTTGAATGTTTAACCACTCCTGTACATACAATTCTCTGTTGCATACATTTTAAATATTTCGACAATTTTTATTGTAGCGTTAAAATTGCTTTATTGTTATTGCCATAATATTTCCACACACACATACACACTCATGTATACAAATTCATGATCAAGGCTCACAGATTTACTGCAATCACACTTTTCTCACTGTAATGACAATTTTATTCAAATCACTTTTCTCACTGTTCTCACTTGCCAATTGTTGTTTTGGTTGTTCGGTATCATTGGAATCATATTTTGAATTATGTCATTCGTAATTGTTATATTACCCACGGCGCACATTAGGAAAACCAATTTTAGTACTTTAAGTGGAATTAGATTCGAAAACTTTGAGGAGATGGTCAAAATATAGGTACTTCAGTTGTCTTAAAATTTAACAACACAGACGCAGAAGAACAAGCGCTGGGAATGATAATATTCAGCCGCAGTGACTCTATCTATAATCTGAAAGCTCAGGCGTGAGATCTGATTTGAGGTAGAATGAGAAATTTTTATCTTTAAGGGTTCAGAAATAGTCGAGCTGTTTACTTTTTAAGAAGCTCTGAACTTTCTAGAAGCAGGAGATTATCTGTCTTTAAAAATACATCGTTTCTTGAGGACTTCCAAGAAAACTTGGCGTTGACGGTTTGTCCAGGAGGAACAAATTCATGGTGGACGATGCCTTTAATTTCAAAAAAGAGAATAAGCATCGTTTTCATTTTGGATTTGCTCATTCTTCCGGTCTTAATCAGCGACTTCTTCGCCTCCAAATGGCCTGGTGCCACCGAAACACACCACCTGCTTGCTGTGTCTCTGTCGCAGATTTACCGAGCTTCACACAGAATTTATTTGCGTACCTCTGCTCTAACGAACGCTGCATTTTCGGCTTGCACCACTTACAGCAACACGTTGCGCGAAAATGTTTGTCCTGACTCTGTAGGTGCTCGGAGACAACTGACCAGCCTTTCGTTGGTTAGCTAGGAACGCCGTGTGTATCGTTTCAGTTTATATCGATTTCGGTATTCAAGTGGTTTAGGATGCTTTGGTCTTGTGCATTCGAGCCTGGTCAGGGGTTGCCGGTATTGCTTCTCAGTTGGCAGGGTCGTATGAGTCACGCTCGCTGAAAAAAGGTTCACTTCGTCATCATAGTCTCTTACGTACAAAACAGCACAATTTTGCCTATTGTAGGTGTTAGTCAGATCCTGACAGGGTTTGATACTGCCTTCTCAATGACAAAAGTAATTGATTTCGAAAAAAAATTTAATAACGTTTTTATAAAAAAGGACAATTTAAAAGTCCAGACCTACCATAGCAAAAGACATTTTTTGGCAAAATTATTTTTTTTTTTCAGTCTAACGATGTGCTACCGCACGAAGTGTTCTCTACATAAATCCCATGATTGATGCGATAAGTGGGAAGTGACTCCGTCTTTTTGATACCAAATGTCGCCGAGATCACGACTTTCAATTTCAGGCATCAATAGTCGGTTATAATTTCGCGATAACGGTCGCCATTGACGTCTACGTCCTCACCGCGTTATTTTTGAAGAAATATGGACCGATAATTCCACCGACCCACAAAACACACCAAACCGTTGTTTTTTTTAGATAAAATGGCAACTCTTCTTTTGCTCTTCGTACCGAATGTGACAATTTCGCTTGTTATCCGAAAATTGCGGATCTTCTTGTACTTTTCAAGAGCCCATAGAGCGAAGTTATGTCGCTTGGGAAAGTCGAGCGGCTTCAGTTCTTAAGCAAGTCAAATGCGCCAAGTCGCTCCAAACGTCAGTCCGAATTGCTGCGAATGGCACCGAATCGACTCTCTACAGTCTTCATGGACATGCTGATCTACGGCCGCTATATTTTCTGCACTGCGTGCTGGACGTGGTCTATTCGGTCGAATATTATCCAATAATGAATGCTGGCTCTCAAGATGGGTGATGAATTGAGTGAAGCGCTCGAAATACATTTTTTAAAGAACGTGAACGATTTGTAAATGTTGTACGGGGTAAGTCTTTTCATGATGAAATGCCAAGCAATACTGAAAAAGAAATCACATGATAACTTTACGCGGCTCACGCGTGATCTGTGCCTCTACTTGGATCACGTTAGTACCCTTCAGGTATAGTAGGCTGATTATAGTGATTATTTTGTGAACTCTTTTGATGTTTTCGTCGGTAACAACTTTTTTTTTATAGTCTTCAGTGCTCATTTCACTCCGGTTGGCTTAGGCAAACAGGCTAATATTCGCGAAACCACGAATTAGAGCACCTATGTCTACGTCGTATATGTATCAGCAAACGTCTTGGGACTGTCTTTAATTTGATTAGTCGGAGTTTCAGTTTAAGGAAACATTTTTGATTAACTTTAGGAATGAAAAGTCAAAGGTTATTGCATTGAAGAAAAAAGGTAGATATTTTCGGCACTACGTCAAATTATATTACTTTTTGAGCAATTAGTTCTAAAATGTATACTTATATACCATAATGCACTATGTATTTATGTAAGGTCTTCCAGTAAATAAATATTTTATCTTTTTTTGTTTCCCATTCGCTGACAGTACAATCTCCCTCATCTGGAAAACTTGACAGTATACTTTCAAGTTTCCACAAGAAAAGCAAATAATTTCCGTTTCAAAAAAAGGAAATGCTTTTTACAAACACCTGCACACACACGTTTTGCGATTTACTATTTTCCAAGGCATTACCACACCACTTCTAACTTTCATTTCATTCACAATTTTCCCTGTCATTGGCTTTTCAATAAGCTAATGGTAAGGTGTTGCAAAATAATAGAAGATGAAAGTAGAAAGAAGAGGTCGGAGCAAGTTGTATGCCACACAGGATAATAAAAAACGGAAATTCATGTAAAGCAAGACGATAACTCGAAAACTTTTGCATGCAAGCGAGAAAGAGAATGAACAGAAAAGGAAATCAATTCAAGCAAATCATAGAAGATGTCAAGAAAAGTTGTGCAACAGACGGAAGTGAGAATGTGTAGTGAGGTTCAATTCAATAAATGCAACGCTATTCAACTATAGTTATTTACATATACTATAAATATGTGTGTGTTATACATATAATAACGTTGTTATTTATAGGTGTGTATATGTGTGTAAAATGCTAAGCGTTGTGGCATGCAAATAATAAGGCTGCTTTGCTTTTCACAGCACACAAGCTATTTCAAATCAAATCGATTTACAATGCAACAACAAGCTCAACGTAAATAACAACAACACCAGTACAATACAACAAACCTTCGGCATGATTGAGAAGCAGTAAAAGCGGCTGCCGCTGTAGTTGCAATCGAGGTTGAAGGCGCTTGCTGCAGCAGCTGCCAACAACTCTGGTAGTGGTGGCACTTGCAACACTTGGCTGCAAGCAGTTATTGTTCTGCAACGGGTGCAATAACCCCTTCATAACGGTTATGGAAAGCAACTGAGCCGTTTGGCAATGAGTAAGCAGCGATGTGTAGATAATCGACTGCAGTGGGGAGCGAGCGATAGAGAGAGAGCGCCTAATGAATGGGAAGGAGTGGAAAAAGTGAGTTGCAAGCCATGAGTCATCAACAGCTTAATGCAATGCAAAGAAAATAACTGCAGTCAGAAGCTTACTACTATTTATCCCACATTTGCTAGAGCTGCCACTGCCAGCATTGCTATTGCAACATCATTATCATCGAAATCACTTTCAGCGCAGGAACGATATTTTGAAAACGCGCTCAACTTTTTTATATGATTTAAAATTTTTTTTTGAGCAGTAAATATGAAGTGAATACATATAACTGTACTGCACATTTGGCGTTGCATAACTTGTATCAAAAGCTGCCTCCACGGGAAAGAAGTAAATGAAAACATCGTTGAAATATGCAACTATAAATAATCTAAGTCAGAGCATATCCTTAGGCAGTAGTAAAATATATCATAAATTTAAAATGTGATCATAGTTTAGGGGAGAAACTTAACAGGAAAGCAGAGGTTGTAATAAATATTGGTGAAGTTTCGTGACATCACTATATGACATGATGTCTCAATGTGTGATGTTAGATGGCTTCGATTCGCTCTGTCTTGGATGGATACCTTATTCATTTGATACAACAAGAACTCTGTATTTGTGTATAAGTATATGTAGTATCAGTTAGTTGTTCGAAACTCCACTATCCAAGGGTTGGCCTATATATTTGTCTCTTAAATGATGTGATGTGTTCTGAGAACAAGTGAAGAGTTATGATTACCATTTTTGATACGATCTGATATTTCTTTTTATTGCACGTGATGTGATGTTAAACCATATGCTGTAATGCCTGTGAGATATTGGATGCGATGATACATCATATGATGCCTACTAGTTTGGTAAATGTTGGGATGTTAGATCATATGATGCCTAAATATGACGAAATGTTAGATCATATGTTGAAATATGATGTGATGTTAGTTTATATTTGCCTACTACTTTGAAATATGATGTGATGTTAGATCATATATGCCTACTACTTTGAAATATGATGTGATGTTAGATCATATGTTGCCTACTAGTTTGAAATATGATGTGATGTTAGATCATATGTTGCCTACTAGTTTGATATATGATGTGATGTTATATCATAATATTATGAAGCCTACTAGTTTGATATATGATGTGATGCGAGATCAAATGATGCCTTCTGGTCTGGTAATAATATTAAAATGCTTAATGATGTGATGTTAGATGATATAACATATGTGCATATATCACATGGTGCTTACATATGCTATTTGATAACATTTCGCATCGCCACTGTGACATACCCTAACGTGATGTCCTGCTAATCATGTCATTTGATGTTGATTGAACCTTTTTATTCTAATTGAATTTAAGTAGTAAAATATCATGTGATTGCAGGGTTGCAGTCAACGACTTCGGGAAAATACATATGTATGTATTATTTCTTTTTCTCGAACTTTGCTCCGCTTAAACCATAAAAATCGTTAAAAAAATTCCAATATTTTTAGATAATCGTAATCTAAACCAAGTTAAAGGCAGCAAAGTCTTTCTAAAGCCCCTATCAATTCACCAAAAAAATTCAATACAAGAACGCACTTGCAGCTCCACGTCCCACTCTTTATCCTAAATTTTAAAAGTCAGAGCTGCACTCCACCCATAGTCCGTCTATTGTCCTTTTCATGCATTTCTAAGCTTGAACAACAAAAAACAAAACAGCATATGGCCAACGGCTATAAACACACTTTGCAATATTACACCAACAAGCAGCGATGTGGCAATCACTGAATGTAAACAAAAACGTGTAGAAAAGATTTTTATTTGTTTGGGAAGATTGTCTGCCTTTGGGTAGATTATATCATGCATTTTTTCAAGTGCCTTCAAGTGAAACTCAGTGTTTTGATTTTTCAAAATCGCATTTCTTTTTTATGCAATTTTATGCAATAGCTTTTGTGCAACAGCTTTTCTTTATCCCGTTTTATGCTACAGATTTTGCATGCCACCATCAAACTGCAACATGCGCTGCACCTTTCTTTTCTTTCTCGTAAATCCACTTATCGGCGAAAAATCCTTTCAAACGCTTTTGAAATGCGGCTTTATTCCACTTCTTCGCCTTTTATGCGGAGCAAACACATGGCGTTGAAGGTAATCGATCATGATTGAGTATGGAAATGCAAGTGGCTATGTAGCAAGCAATTTTGAATGGACAGAATTTAGTGTGTGAGGTTGCCACAAATAATATTCCTGCGAACCATCATTCTCTTCGGCTATAACCGCGTAGCGGTGTCTACGCCAATAAAGAAAAAGAAACCATCATTCTCGAATGTTGCCTTATTTCTGTGCTTTATTACAGAAAATGCATAAAGCTCGTTT
Source organism: Bactrocera neohumeralis (assembly GCF_024586455.1). Taxonomy (NCBI): domain Eukaryota; kingdom Metazoa; phylum Arthropoda; class Insecta; order Diptera; family Tephritidae; genus Bactrocera; species Bactrocera neohumeralis. The sequence continues at coordinate 65,765,129 of NC_065923.1, read as the reverse complement.
TTGCCACTCACCCTACAGAGTCTTGTGCTTGAAAACGTTCAGAAAGCCTTGCTGGCATCGAACTTAATCCATAATCACATTTTCCTAATAAAACAAGGTTGAATACCATCGCTGCACCTCGACAATGATTTTTCCCTACCACTTATTACATTGTGCTTTTATTTACATTCGCCTTTAAACCACTCTGTGTAGATAAGAACACTTGCCACATCATTATAGTCGGCTTGTTGCTCGCATAAAATACTTCAACTTAAGAAATTCTCAATTTTAATTTGTTATACCGGCTTGATAGAATAAGCTAACTATCCTTACAGATTGGTTATGCTGGTATTTACATAGGCTCTTGGTTATAAAGAACGGCTGATTTTTAAACCACCGATAGTGATCGGTGAACTCTTCAACGGGGCCTACATAGATTGCCCCATTGACCACACCTCTATCAGAAAAATATCGCAGAAGAAATAAGGTACCTTATTGCGAAATTCAATTTCGAAACAGACCTTTAGCTTTTCTTGATATTAATGTAAAGCGCATAGAAAGTTCTTACATATTCTCAAGAAGCTTCATGAAAATAAAACTAATATGATGGTGTAGTGAATATAATGTAACTACTACTTTAGAATTAGTCTAAGCCCCTTTTACTTATTCTTTATATATGCGTATTCTTTATACGGTGCTTTCAGGTGAAGTATTATGTGTGATCTTCCCCAAAGCAACCATTTAAGAAAAACCGGCTTGCGCTTATGGTTGAATAAATCTTTTTTTAGAAGGTATTTAATAGAAAACAATATTTCTTCGAATTCCCCTCTGGCCCTATATACTAAATTCTGGGATTAAGAATATTAATAAGATATATTGATGACCATGACCAAAGATCACTGCTGCCGATACCATCTGTCTGATAAACCCTAGAATTGTACTTCCCGATAACGCGAATAGAAAATGAAAGCTTGTTGATTAAACCCATTTCCCTAGTCTATTCTCTTCCAGAAAACCAAATTTTTTCGAAGTCATCTCTGGACCAACATGCTCAAAGGGCACTGCTGTCGTTCCCATCTGTCCGTTAAACCTTCGAATTGATATAAAATTTCCGAAAACGCGAATAGAAAGTGAAAAACGGTTGACAAAATTTTTCTCAAACCGGAAACATAAAAGTATCGTAACGTACATACATAGCATAGCATTAGCAAACTTGTATCAGTATGATGTGACATAACATAATATTACAAAACTTTATATAATATATCGTAATACAAAATAACTTACCGTAACACAGCTACACAATATAACATAACGCATGATATGACACAGTTTTACATAACATAACATATTCTTTAAGATCACACTATAAACAAAAATAAAGACCAAAAGTGGGGATCGTATATAACATTCCAAACTATAAGATTGAATAGTGAATAGACTTGAAGTGGGTGAAAGGAATAAATAAATTTGGCTAAGGGAAAATTATAGAAATTTCAAGCAAAGTTTAAAGACAATTCGAAACGGAATAATACAATAGGTAATACATAGTAAAAAGCAAGAAAGTATTTATTTAATACTGCAAAACTAACCATAGCATACTTTTATTCAATTATTTAATTACCGTAACACACAATAAGGCAACAAAACGAAACAAGTTAATTTAATATAGCATTATATATAACCAACTTTGTAGAGTAATGCAACATTACCGAAAATAATTTGACGTAATATAACATAACATAACATAACATAACATAACATAACATAACATAACATAACATAACATAACATAACATAACATAACATAACATAACATAACATAACATAACATAACATAACATAACATAACATAACATAACATAACATAACATAACATAACATAACATAACATAACATAACATAACATAACATTACATAGGATAACATTATATACCAAAACATAACTTAGCATAGCATAACTTAAAATGAACTTAACACAACATAACTACAAATATGAAAATTCATAATAATACTATCGATATTCATACATATTTCGCAAAAAAAAATTAAAAAATAAAATCTCATCAAAAATTTCTTTCAATAAAAGTATGGTAGCTCAAAAAGCTTATTAAAAGTGACCGCTATTGTGTCAATTTATTTCGCAAGCAAGATACAGTATGTAACTGAGCAGCATATTCACTCTTCCGTACAACTTGACTATCATATCGATAACCCTCGCAGCCTGCTGTTTAAATTCAATATCAGGGAGTTGGCAGCTTAAACAGCAATAAAAAGGTAGTTTATAAAATTTAAAGAAAAAAATTGTAAAAAAAAATATTCGCAAATAAAAAAAACAACGGCGTTTCAAGCACCATTTCTTGCGGCCGCACTGACAATAACTGAACTTCTGCTGCACTTATAAATATGCTGGTTTTTGTTGCGCTTGTTATTACTCATGCTGCACAGCAGTTATGTACGAGTATGTTGCAACGCAAGCACTGACATTGCGATCAGCGGCACCAGCACCAACGGCACCACCAACAGGCAGCAACAGCTACAACAAAAGCAAAAACCAAATTGACTACGATTTTGCCACCGACTTTGTGGCTACCACTGGCTCCTAAATGTGCTGCACATTTACACGGCTCTGCAGTTGTTGCTCATGTTGTTGTTATTCTTGCCGATGACTCATCCGGTAAATTTTGCTTGTATGTGTGTATATACTTCTACCTATATTTCCCACACATTAAATTTTTATTCGCCTTTTTGTTCTGTTTGCTTGCACAAATAAAAAAGTGGAGTTGAAGTAAAAGAAAAATGTGTAAAAAAAGCAAATAATAGAAGAAACAAGTACGACAGCGCACTGCTTTGGAATGTGCAAAGAAACGTACACACACGCACCGATGCAAGTGCATAGGTTTCCATACAAACGTGTTTGTTTTTTGCTAAACATACTGAGGCATATTTATAGGCAAATACGCGCCTCACATACACACATACAAAAAAAACAATACACATATACTAACACAACTGCCTACGCTCTCTTTTGCAACGGTTAAACAGCAATCCCAACTCGCACATCATCGCTGCGTTCGGCTTGTCTTCACTAGGTTAGGTTTGGTGTTCGTGTGTGTTGCTTCTGCAGATGAGTGTCTAACTTGCAACCCCTCATTGTTTACATTTTTAGTTCTATTCGACTTCGCTCCCTAAGCGGTTACTCGATAATGAAGTGCTTTTTGTACGTGGGTTTGTTGGTTTCGTTTTCTTAAATTTCTTAGCTTGTTGTGTTTTAAGTTTGGATTTGAATATCAGTTCGGATTATAGTAGGAACAATGGATTGTGGACGATGAGTGCATGGCAAATGGATTAAATATTCATAAAGTCGAAAAACATATTCAATATAAGTTGTTGTGTACTGCTTCAGTATTACTGAAACTTTGTGGTTATTGGTTATGAGTTACTAAGAGTTTAGAAACTCTATAAGTTGCTTCGATAAGAATGCTCTTTACCACAGTTCAAATACCCGGTATCCTGAAGATCATCTTAGGTTAGGTTATACTGGGTGGCTGTCACGCCATACAGAGACCTGCAGGCACTTTGTAATACCAGTTGGAGGTTCTATTTAATACGAGCTGAAGTTTTTGTCATACGATGCAAACTATACACAAAGTCTGAGTTTATCTCATAAACGCTAGTACAACGAGCGATATTCCACAAATAACTTTTAAGAATACTGGATTAATATAATCGTCTGAAGTTTCTGAAATTGCTAACTTTGAATAATAATTTAATGCTTAGTCGAAAAACCCCAAAATGCAATGAAAAACCATAAAAAACGAGACGTCAAGGGTTTCTTCGAAGTTTGCAAATTACTTGATACCTAATTTTTATGCTTCATCTAGTCCCCTGAAGTGAGAAGCTCCAAATTATCTAAGACGGATTCTAAATAAGGCTGAAAAGAAACAGATTTGGTGTTCCTGCGTCTCTCCCATGCCTACTTCTCTGCACTTTCTACATGTGTCGTAGTTGCTAATGCTCATTCAGTTCGCATGTAATACCCATAAGTTGTGACCTGTCGCAAGGCCAACAACGGTTATGGAGACTTTTCGAGAGCAAACAGCATGTGTTTTTAGCGATTCGCGTATTTCCTGTACTGGTTCGGTAGCTAGACGGAAGGCACTTTTTCAATCTTTTCCTTGCTTCCTGCTTCTCTGACTCAATGTAATGTAAGATGTATTGCCTATTAAGGCTTTACTATACACGTATAAAATTTGTGTTCTATGTATACTTTTTCAGCAGATTTCATGATATTCAGTATTCCAAAAGCTTGAATGGTCGCATTATAAATCCCGGAGCCCATTCCAATAACCATCATTCCTCTAAGTCTACTATGATCATCAAATTGTCACTAGGGGTGCTAAACTAGAATATTTAAAAACCGAAATCTGCGATCCGACAACTGAAGTTCTGAAATTCACACATTAATCAAATGTTTGATTTCCTGTTCAAGGCTACTCAACAATCTTGTAAAAAGCACTAACCCTTATATATTAATAAAAAGCTGGAGTAACTTCTTCTGGGATAAGAAAATGGTCTTGCGGGTTTATTTTATCATCATAGAGTTTTTAAACTTTACCTTTAACAGCTTTTACTCCCCAAATCAAAAGGCATGTTAGGGCCCGGGTTTAATATGAGTTGGACGTGAGCATCACACAATAATCCTACATTTCTGCTAATCCAATTCCAAAGCCGCGTTGTTATATATGGAGAAAAAAGAAGCGAAGGTTTTATACCTATATTGTATGGTAATATTGGTTCAAATTTACAAGCCGGTGGTATGAAGTGACACACTCGTTTGAAAATATCACACCTATCAAAAGAGTGAAACTTGTGTGCTATCGAAGACGAACTTGTTCTTGGAATCTCTTTGAAATCTACTCCAAAAACATTTCAGAGAGGCATCCCTCTGAATTCATCTAAACAACGCTAGCACAATAAATGACAGAAAACATTCCAAAAATAGTTTTGAAGAATTTAACTATCGAGGTAATTATTTCTGAAATTACAAACTTTGGATATGGATTTAATAAAATATGGTTAATCGGCGAGTAATAGCATAACTGGCTCTAAAAGCATTTGGGTTGAGAGGTTTTAAGGAAAACTCGTTACTTTCTGAGAAACTAGCCTACTTATATTTGCTTAGACTTATTTATTTCACAGACTTCCTCCGACGATATATTTTAACATACTTGGACCTAAAACACTAAGTACCGAATGGAAAGTGTATCCGTTTAGTTTTCGAAAAATCGGCCAATTTCAAAGCGATTTCACCACCCGAACTTCAATAAGTGTAAAGTAACTTACAAGTAAGTAATTATCTGTTTGGGCAAAGGTCTCCAAATACAACCGAATTTGTGGCGTCGCAAAAAAAAAACTAAAAAGGTTTTTAGTAAAATATTTGTACATAATTTATTTGTGTATTTTCTACCAAAAAATCGGTAGAAAGTCATCGAAATTACAAGTTGCACAAGACTAATAAGAAATAAAAGCAGACAATACCTACTAATTTATAGCAATTATGCGACGGTACGTCGTGCGGCACGTGCTACAGCGGTCGTAGGGCGCTACTAGGACAACAAAACCCAAGCACAAAAGTTAGGTTAGGTGTAAATAATGGACGAAAGTAGCACGCAGAATGGACAAGCAAAGAACGCAGCACAAAATAGTGGAAAAAATCTGTGAAAAGCATAGAAAATCAATGTGAAATAAGTAGTGTCTGAGAAGGGGTTGGAATGTCGTGTGCATACTAGACAGAGATTTATGCCGATAAGAAGTCGCAAAGTAAAAGCCGGCGACCGGTGAGCATTTACGCTGACCACCGGTCACTCGAAGGGGAACAATGAAGCAACGGTTGTTTTTTGTTTGCTCGAAAGGACACGCTTGAAAGGATAAACGCTGAAAATCTGAGTTGAGGTTATGGTGAAGGCACCTAGGCGGAAGGATGTGCGGAAGGTGGAGAGTAGATTGTAGTGGCTAATGCGAAGGCTTGCAGTGAATGCTGGGTACTAGCTGCGGGCCGACGGCGTGTTAAGCTACAATTTAAATGACGATTAAGTCGCTTGGACAGTGATGAATGGCTCAACAGGCGACGCTTGTTTTATTGTGATATTGTTGTCAGTGTTTTACTGAGGTTTTGTTGTTGTTGTTTTTGTCGTTATTGGTGCAAGCCTTACTCGACTATAGCTGTTAACACTATGCCACAAGCAAGTATTTGCCAGAAGCTGCAATTTGTCGTTTGTGTTGCATGCGTTGTTGTTGCTGCTTCTTGTTGTTGTTGTCCATTTGATCATACTACAAATTCTCATGCCTATCGTCACTGTGTGCGCGCTGCAATTCAATTTCATTTGTGCCGCTTAATTGATATCGACGTGACAACAAGCGTGTGGCAGCAACATTGTGGCCTAACTGACAGCAACAGCGATGCCGCTGAAACAATGTTGTTATTTGAATGCAAATGCACTATATATACATGCAAGCAAACACAAAAAGTAATGTGTGCAACAAAACCTCATGCAAACAGAATTAATGAAAGCCGCCTTGCAGCATGCAGGAAATCCAATTGTAGGCGTCGGCGGCTTTTCCGCACCAAAAGCGGCGTAATTTATATTGTACACCAATATTACATGCTTGTATTAAATGTTATTGCAGTAATTGTTGTTGTTTTTTCATTATTGCCGCCCTTCTTTATTACCTCTTGTAAACAGTCAATCACTTTGGTCAGCTCTTGTGTATATCACAGCACGTGAGGACTAAGGTAGAACAAAAAAATTATTTTCACTTGCTTGTCAACCGGCTGTCATTCACACGCTGACCAATCATGCCACCAACCAAACCAATCAATCGACTGGACTGCCGAGCTAACTGATTGACTGACCGTTATGCTACATCCCTTGTAGCGTGCCTTTAGTCCTTTTCGACTAATGGTCCTGGCTTATAGTCCTGGCTGCTCATCATCAACGTCGTGGGGCGCGTGCAAATTTAATTTAGTTAATTGAAACAATTTGTTGCACATTCCATTGTGTATGCATCATGTAGGATTGCAGTGTGCAACTTTTTGTTGCAAATTCTCTTACGGTTGTTGAGTGATACAAAAGCGGTGGCACAGGGTTTATAAAATGAAGTGTCGTGTATGAGTAGAGAAAAGTATATTTTATTTTTCGATTTGCATTAAGGAATAATGACATTTTCAACATAAAAAATAACACAGTAATTAAACGGTGAAAATGTATCAGCTGAAAAGTAAATAAAGGTCATGTTTTTCGGGGCAATATAGAGTCATAGAAGTCAGTAAATTTAAGGCGATTTTTATCGTAGATTTTTGCCCAGACAAATACTAATTAAGTTTGCAAATCAATTTATATATAAAAAAAACTCCTAACCAAGTCTCACACAAATTTGATCTGAATACACAATTTGTTAATGAAGCTTCAATAGTTGAGTTATGGAAATGGCTATTACTATACATATGTATGTATATCTACAAACTGATAGCTTGTAAAATTGGTCAATGCGAACGCTCTAGTACTGCAAATCTTTTTAACGTTCCTTATGCTTAAGTCTTTTGTCATTAAACAGAAATAAAATCATCGGACATCGCTCAAAATATGGCTATATCTACACGGTTTTCCAATAAGAGTGATATGATTTCTTTAAAAACAAAACACTAATTGTTAAAGAAATTCAAATGTTTTTTTTATTTAATGTGAAGTACAATCGATACAATTAAGTTCTGAATATAACATCATTCAAATGGCCTCCACGACTTCTTTTGCAGGAACGAATTCGATAAACCCAACTTTCGAGTATTGTTTCCACTAAATTCAGTCATATGTCACAACTTCTTGGAGGCCATTCAATGTCACAATTTCTGGAAATAATCGAATCTCTAAACTTTTGTGGCAATAACTCGGCTGATGCACGTGCTGTATCCAAATGTTGGCAAGATCAAATTCTTCCAATTGCGGCCATAAAAAGTTGGTTATCATCGTTCTACACCGCTCTCCATTGACAGTAACGGTGTCACCACATTTATTTCGAAAAAAGTGCCGATCAATGATTCCATCAAACCAAAACCCACACCAAACAGTCAGTTTTGGTGAATGTAATGGTTGTTTCGGTTGATGCGGTAAATAAACAAAACTTTCGATTCTGCTACGAAGTAACCATTATATTCATCTAAATTGATAGATAACAGTGAGCCTCATCGGAAAATTTTTTTTCTTAAAAAAGTATTTATCGTTTTCCAGTTGTTCCAAGGCAAAATCAGTAAATTCACAACGTTAACAATGTTCCTATGTCTTCAGTTCTTAAGTGAGAACGATTTTATACAGATGCAAGCCCAAATCATTTCTCAATAATCGCCAGGTTGTGGGTTGAGACAGTTCCTATAACATCGAGCGGTTCTTTCTCTTTCGAAATTTTCAACCATTCGACGAGTAGTGATCACAGAAAATTTGCAATTGGAGAACAATTTATTTCATAATAGAACTGAATAAGTTGGAAACGTTGTTATTTAGCGAGGTAAGGTAACGAGTACTCAATTTTTCATGAACGCGCTCTCAGAAAATGGAATTTTTTTAATCAACCTAATATTTTCCTATATATATCGCAACAAAAAAGTACCCGGAAATTTTAAGTTAAAAGCCAAATATTTAATTATTCATCAATATTTTTTTGTCGCCTTCAAAGTAACCCCATACTTATGCCAACAATATGTCCAGTTCCCGAAACACTTTTCATAAGCACTTTTTGGTATGGCCTTCAGCTCCTCCAGCAAATTTTGTTTCGTTCGACTGAAAACGGGTTCCACGAAGCGGCAATTTCAGTTTGGGGAACAAGAAAAAATCATACGAAGCCAAATCTGGTGAATACGGTGGTTGATCGATCATTTCATTCCATTTTTTTTTTTTTAAATTCGGTCACAATCGTGCCTCGATACGAAAAACATTCAGCTTTATCGGGACGAGTCGAGCAAGAACGCGTTTCATACCCAAAATATGCACCAAAACCATTCGAATAGACTCCTCAGAACAGTTGAGTTCTCTTGTCATATCCCGAACACTTCTCACTTTTTTAATATTTTCATCAGTTTTGGAGGTCGAAGGTCGTCCAGAACGAAGGATGTCTTCAACGATCTCACTACCGTTTTTAAAGGCTTTGTACAATTAGTAGTCTTTTGTTTTTGATGAAACTGAATAACCGTAAGCCTTTTCCAATATTTTCAGCGATTCCGCACACAAAATTCGGTTAAAAATACAAAACAAAAGCAATCGCAACACTTTTTGTCAGTAACGTGAAACTTATTTTAAGAAATTATTATCGTTTCTTCTTTCTACTATTATTTGGAAGCTTTGAATGGGTGAAAAATTTCATAAACAGAATTCAGAATAGAACTATGAAAATTTATTAAGGTATTCCCATCAATATATGAATATCTATTTTCTAAAAAGTTGTGAACAGTGAGTTGTCTTTGGAAACTTGGTTGAAGTCTAAACTAAAATTTGTTATAAACGTTTTAAATATTAACCATCAACAAGAAACTTTACGTCCGGGAAGGTATTTTAAATGAATTCGAATTTAAAGTTTCTAAATAACTTTTAAGAATAAAGATAGTTCAGATAATAACAGAATGGATTTCGAGGAGTGAAAGTTAATATTAAGGTGTACCATTTTAACGTTGCTCTTTTTGTAGCTGAAAAAAAGTTGGCTAAAGGTTTATTATATTCAGTTGCTTTATACACAAACTCTTCCCCTATTTTCAATATACATAAAGGATCTCACTCAGCTGTACTAGGCAGCAAACAAAAACTCTAATATTTAATGACAAGCACATTTGCACTTCCTTGCACCCAAAAAAGGTCCTGCTTACAAAATCACGCTTTATTGCACATAAAACAATGACAAACTAACTAACAATTTTACTAAAAAAGTTCCAACAAACAATGAGACGCTAATGTGTGCATTTAATAAAACAAGCGAACATGCAACATGCCAACGATGTGGCAGCTAATATTTATTTCTTAATATTTCCGGTGAATTTAGAAAAATATGATTACTCATATTTTCTAGTATCCTGTGCACCAAATCAGATAACCAATAGCAAATGAAAGCGGAAATGAAAGCCTTTCACCGGACGGCAAAGCAAATAGAAAACGGCGGCACTAAAAATTTTCCCACATTAGTGTACGGGCAACGTGTTGCAAGTGTGGCCTCTGAACCGCAGAGGTGATACATCAAATCCTGCCGCCGAATGAATCCTTTCAATTTACAACTTTTAATGGCATAAAGATACGAGTGCTGTTAAATATACATACATATATGTGTGTGTAATCAGTCAGTAATTGTATAGTTTTTACCGGTTTCGACTTTTTTGGTTTGTCAGTACTAATTTATGTAATTTTTCACTTTAGCAATTTATGACGCCTACGCCTACAGGCGCAACCGCCGGCCGCCGTCCAGTTGTGCTAAAGTGTTAACCATTAACGCCGTTGTTAATATAACTTTTTCTGTGTCTTTTGTTATGCTTCTCTTTCCCCCAACCACTTGCTGGCGGCTTATCAACATTTTGAGATCACAAAACGCTGAAAACAAAAGCGAATGCATAGAATTTCGAAATGGCATGCCATTAACACAACATTCATCAAAACAAAATTCATTGTCGCTGCACAGGACTTTTAACGACTAAATACATGTGTACAGACATATGTACTAGATATTGCCTCGGTCAACCTGTGCGACAGGCTCGGATGATTTTTATCTCTTCGCCTAAAATGCTCGCATATGCTGAGCACAGGTGATCTATCAGCGAGCGCGTCAGCGGAAAAGACATTAAAATCGAGAAAGGACAATGACGTTTAAACATATATACATATATATGTATATAAGGCTATATATATGTATATAACTGTATAGCAAAGGAAGTGCTATAAATGAGCACAACGGCAGGGTGCCACACGTTACCGCGAAGTTAATGAGGGCAATTAGTCAATAGCGATGCATGGCGCGGAGTAAGTAAGTAGAGTGGGAAACTACAGTTATCAAAAAGGCTGTAAAAATTTTTATGGCCAAAAGAAAAACGAATTTTCGTGAATTTAAAAGCATACGAATATATTTTTTGGTTAAGATAATTGAAGCAAATATAACTCTATAAAATTTTAATAATACATTTTTGACCATGAAAATAGCTACACTGTAGAATATGAAATTACGTTTTGATTTATAAAATTTTTTTAATTAATATATATTTGGATCGATTAAAAACAAAAACAAACCTTTCCTACAATCATGGTAATAATTTTATTATCTGAAACCGGAAAAAAATAATTCACTTTATAAAAATTTTTGGCTAAAAAGTCATTTTCCTGTAAAAAAAATACTTGTATTATCGGAATTGGCTTTGAGCATGGAATGGCTTCTACTCAAAAAATAAGGTGGATTTATTTCTTTTTCTTAATTGGCGTAGACATTAACGTCCAAGTCAAATGTGGCAATCATATTGCATATTCCGAGAAAAACGGTTTTTAAGAAAAATACGGTCCCCAACGGAGTGAGGTCATTTTAGGTATGAAATTGAGTATATTACGTTCAATATTCTGTGATTTTGTGAACAATTCACTTCGCCTGTGGCACTTAGAGTTGCAAAACACGCCTCGCAATTGGTTTGTTATTGTTTTTAAAATAATATCTTTTTAACTTTTTATCACATAACAGCATACGGGTAAAAATATGACTTATAAAAAAATATTTTTTGGTACGAGAGGAAAAAGATACTCAGTCCGACTACTCATTTCAAGAGTTATCCTGCGTTGGATCTTTAGTTATTTTGGTGGTGTTTACGCTGGTTCCAAGAACAAAAAACTAACAATATCCACAATATGACAACCAACGACGATTTTTCTATTTCAAACTGTGTGCTGAGATTTTAGTCATGCAGTTCACTGAAATTTACTCTTGAAGAACACCCCAAAATTGGCTAGAATCGTTCTTGAAGGATATTAAAAAGAAGCTTTAGAAAAATTTTTAATTGGTTTTTAACAAAAAGCTGGTGTTCTATTTTCAAAATGAGTTTTAAGAAAAAAATTTCGAATCAAAAATCTGCTGTGAAGAAAGTTGGTGATAATTATTACACAGAAAAACTCCCAGAAATTCTTTCACTTGTTCTGTGCTTAGCACAAAATTATGTTTCCTATTACTTCTGGCGTAGAACAAAATCGCGGAGGTCCAATCGCTTATTATATTATGGATATTCGTTTTGACATTGGATTCATGCTATAATTAGGTGAAACCAGTCTACAAACTCTTCCGCTAGAGTTACTTTCATCGAGTCTTTTTACTTAAAATATAGATATTGCTAATTGCAAAAATGTTCTCGCATGGGGTTAGTGGGCACTAATGGGTTAATGTGAAGCAAGAAAATAGCTTGTATTTTATATTAAAAATCTTGTCCAAAAGGTTTTGTATCCGCAACACAATAGACGGGGTTCACATTAGACATTAACTTGCGCAGAGTATCACAGGTGAACTTTTGTGAACAAAATCAAAATCGTAGTGGAAATTTTATTGCTCTGCCGCAAATTAAGAGACAAGAGGTGTTTTTGGCAAAGGACTTCGAAAGTCTTGAGTTAAATTAAATTAAAGTTTTTTGAGTTAAAGGAAAAATTTATTTAGGTCTCAAATTGATTTTCTAGTTAATCTAATTATCTCGGCAGTGATATCCTGGGGACTCGCTTGCGTTTAACGACAAAAAACAAATAAAAGAGAACCGAGCTGCAACAAAGCTAACGTCATTAGGAAATAAACCTATTTGCACGGATCATGCTGTTTAAGTTCTTTAGTTTGCTTTAATAGCATGTGTTTTCAGCAGATTCAAATTTCTGCATTAATTAAAAAGCCATAAACATTTTTATGATTAACGGAATTTTTACGAGTCTTTAAATTAGCATTGCGCTCCTACTGTTACGGAGCCTTAAATTTGGTGCGTGAATAAATTAGTGTCAAATTAACACGTCAAGTGATGAAAGACATTGGGTGCAAAGGAGAAAAGGCAACAACACGGTTACTGGAAACATGCTACAGCAGATAATGATGAAGCGATTTTATGGTTTTTCGGTTAATATGCATGCCACCTGTGTTTGTGCAACAGCTTAAAGGAGGTGACGCTCATAAAAATAATTACACACGGACGGTGAATATATTTGAAAGGAAATTTTATTGTAGTTTTTTCTATCGGTGAAGGAAGGAAGTTACACACAAACGCACACATATACAAAGAACAGCACATAAAAATCGGTTTGACGAGGGACAGAGTATTTAAGTATTTTATGCAAATTAAGTTGTCAATTTAGGCTGTTTTGTGGCGATTAGGCGGCTTGAAGGTGTTAGAGTGACGTGAAAAATTAAAAAAAAAAAAACATTTTTATGTTTTTAATGTAGTGTGCTAAACAGCCTAGTTGTCAAAATGATAACTTTGAAATTTAATTTAAATTTTTTTATGGGCACGCAGCCAAGACAAGGTAAACACGTAGTTACATAACAATTACATTTTTGTGTAAGCGTCTACATACATATGTATGTATTTCAGTTTCATGCTTGACTCTCTTTTTGAAATAAAGTCATGCGGACAGCTTAACAAACAGCCAGTTAGGCTAAGATTAATAAATGAGAAATGCACCGCGACCATTAGGTCTATTGTGCCCTTAAGCTAAGAAATTTGCATAATTGAATATTGAGCGGTTCCAAGAGAGCTATTAAATGTTACAACTACACTAACCAAGCAGCGTATCCGTAACAAGAATCATGATCTGTCATAGTCCTTTAACGATGTACTAGATATATATTAGCAAAGCTGATATGAACACAACATCGGTGCTTATTAAAATAAAGTAAATTCTTTAAGCTCTTTTAGATACAAAGTTTATTTTCTGAAATTTAAATTTGAAAATGACAAAAAAAAAACCAAGAAATACATAATATGTTTACACCCATCGGAATATTGCAAACATTAGGTAAAAAATAATTTATAGGCGATCTGAGGACAGTAAAAAAAAAAAAGTTAAAATCTTGAGCCCTCTTGGAACCTAAGTATGATTTTGGATATTAGACTTGTAATGGGTTTTCAATAAGAACGCATTGAATAAAATAAAACGGTTTGGGATATCAATGAAATTCTTTATTCCTGTGAAAGTACATACAATGCCATTATATACATATAGGATTCGACTTATTTCGCATGGCCACCACAGATACACTTGCAGAAGTCGAGACGCTGAGCCCAATTTTCTACGCTTTTCAAGCATAAATTGGCCGATACTGCTGCAATTTTACGTTCGATATTCTTACGAAGTTCATCAATCGTCGCTGGCTTGTTGGCATAGACCTTAGACTTGACGTAGCCCCACAGGAAATAGTCTAACGGCGTCAAATCGCACGACCGAGGCGGCCAATTGACTAAGTCATTTCGTGAGATGTTATCTCATCATTCCCCAAAACCTAGTTTTCAATAAACCGATTGCGACAATCGCTGTGTGGCTTTCAAGCCCTTATCATCCAATTCGGGCCAAAATATTCGGTTATCATTGAGCGGCAGCGGTTCCCATTCACTGCAGCGTGCCGGTCTTGATCGTCATGGAAGAAATACGGCCCATAAGCCGCACCAACCCGCGCGTAACTGTTTCGGGATGCAATGGTGCCTCACGGAGTACGTGTGCATTGTCGCCTGACCAATAGCGCATATTTTGCTTATTGACGAAGCCATTCAGCCAGAAATGAGCATCGTCGCTGAAGATGATTTTTTGATTACTTTCAAATTGTTGCTCAGCCCAATTCACGAACATACAACGATTCGGGTGGTCAAGCGGCTTCAATTCTTGCGTCGATTTGATCTTAAAATTCGCCACAACGACGTCACAGAGATGCGCAACTTGAGACTGATTTGGGTCTTCCTCAATTGATGCTCTTTATCTCACCGGTACGGGAACATTTGTACTGTGCCTGTGGATTCAAATTTTTCCACCAGACGCTCAAGGGTTGATACGACCGGACGATTATGACGATCATAAATTGGACTTAGCGCTCTTAAAGTTGAGGTCACTTACTTCGGATTTCGGTAGAAAATTTTAATAATTTCGACTCGTTATTGGGTCAAATATCTTTACATCATGAAATGGCAAATCTTACTACAGAGAAATGTCAAAAGAGCGGAAAAAAATGTGGCGCCGATTTCTGTCCCTATCGGTCTACTTTTGTAGCGTCTCTATTGAAAAACTCTTTATATTAATGGACAAAAATGCAAGTGTAAAAAGAAGATGATACAAGGAGTGTAATTAGCTTCGAGTTAGGCAGAACAACTTTCAAACTGCCTATTTATGCTGAAATCGGGCTGAATTTTCGACCCAGAATTGTGGAAAACAATAAAATATTTCGTTAGCGTCAACGACATACTCTCATGTTAAGATCCATACTAATTCGGGGTACAATAAACTTTTTTAATGGAGTGATTAACTGTCCAGTGACTTATCTCTCAGCAAAAAAAAAACACTAAACAATTAACTGATTTTTAAACGTGTTCTAGTTTGTATATAGTGGCTTATTCTCCATACCAGTTTATTCCAGAAATTCTGGAAACATTTTTTGAAGCTGGATTTTTTGCTCTTAAAAATCCAAAACGTACTCGTATCGTACTATATGTTTACATAAACCAAGAATGATCGCTCCATTTCTCTACATAAGCAGTATTATTGCTTAAACACTTATTTTTTTAGCGAATACCATATATCTATATGTATATGCAACATATGCGCTTAAGCAGCTTAAAGCTAATAATTTCATATAAAAATAACGCTGGTCTATTATGCAACCCTAATAAAACTAAAATTATGGCTGAGCTATGCAAAGTTTTGACGCCACATTTGAGATATGCGAATTAGAGAACCGAATAAAATACACAAAAGCAAAATATGCGAGAGCCACAATTAATGCTCGAGTCAAAAGGCATTAATTTGCCAATCATGCCACACAGTGTGGCATTAAAAAAAGGAAACAAATATTGCAGGGATAAAAAACAAACTCATAGAGCAGCAAAACTAATAGCTGCAACGTGACGCTAGTAATGTTGAAAACAGTCTTTTGGTGTTGAGTATGCATGCAACAAAAGGCAAATATTTGGTCATATCTGGACATATTCAAATCCGTCTTTATGGGCGAATAGTCAAGTGTTTAGGTACAGGGAACAGCGGCAAACGGGGCAAACAGTCAAACAAGGATGCAAGCACAGCAAAGTTATAATGTAAGCAGACTAAAGTATGGTAACGTCCACACAAACAGTCGTAACATGCAACAAGCTGGCTAAGTTAATTTGGTGCAAGGCGGGGTGCGGGCGCCTGAGAGTTCACTGACCATTATTAATCCGATAGCAGTGATTTGCACTTGCTGGCCGGTCAAAACAAAACAAAAAACAACAAAAAACAGTAATAAGAGACGCAAAAAGGTAGCAAACGGATTTTTTTTAGAAAAGTTTTTGATACATGCCACAAAACCCAAGCAGCAAATACTTAATTGCCCACACATATGCAAGTGTCTACTAAAACTGAATGCAGGGGGAAGCATGCCACTCCGATAGCAAGCGCTAGTTGAGGGTCATATACACCTTGTGCAAATCCAAGCATGCCACATCTGTGGCAGGAACGCACATATTTTCACTTTTTGTGCACTAATAGTGATTACCAAAAAATGTTGTGCTGTTTTCCTTCCGTCGCTTTGTTTGAGTACACAATAAAACGTTAATGCGCTTAGACTTAAATGCAAATATTGCACGTGCAACAAATTTTTTTTATGTTTTTTTTTTGCTTGGCCAAAGACTCGGAAATACTATATTCACTTACGATCCCATCTAAATACACGCTGGTACATAAATATTATCGGTGCAAATTCATAAAGACGTCGCAATAGTCAAGCAACTTTTTTGTGGCATGAATTTTAGTTAATTTTCCTGCAGCCAAACAGCGGCACAGCAAGCATACAGGCGAGTGAGCGACCTGTACAAACGACTATTTAACCCCGGGTGGCCGCACCCATGTCGTCAGTATCATCACCCATGTTTAAACTTGCCACACACACGCATTCACTTTCTCATACACACCCCAACGCGATTGCTTCGTAGTGGCATGGAGTGTTGGGTATTAAAAATTTGTTGGCTTCTATCAAAATTGTAACAGATGTGGCATATATGAGGGATGCTAATCATTTCATATACTTATATACATATTCATAACCATAGCAGCAACGAAAGTTACTTGCAACACACACATACACTTTGACTGTCGCCAAATTTTGGCTTTTGTTTGTGTATTGTTGTAAAATTATGTTGTATCATGGCAATAAATAGTGCGATTATGTTCGATGATGCTGACATCACAAATACACTAAATGTATATATAAGTCAAAAATGTGGCATGGGCGCTGTGGCAGCGGCACACATGTCAGTAGTTACACTTAATTTTAACTTAGAGTGGGTTTATGGTGTTGGTGTTGCTGATGGTGATAATGATAAGCACGCAATATGGTGACTTTGAAGAAATCTAAACATGACTATCTCTCGTACATGCACACACACATATACTCATAGGTGTAAGCTGTTGCAGGTTTTACTCTGGTTGGTATTTAAATAATTAATAACACATGGCGCGCGTTGGCTTGGAGCGGCGGGTGTGAGGCATAAATTTAAGTAGAGCCGAAGAATGATTAATATATGAAAATATATAATTTGAATAAAGTAACTAGTGGAGGATGAATCGTTCAAAATTTTCCTGCTACAGTGTAACGGATACTCCAGTCTTATAAACGACCGCTCAAGACTTGAAACAAATGACGATGATAGCCAATGGGAAGGACATTTAATAAAGAATGCCTCCCTTTATCAAATCTACAATTGAGATTTAAAGATTCCAAAGTAAAATTTAATTCCAACTTTCTTATCATCTTCTAAAAAGTATTTCAGTAGAATTTCAATAAGTGTCTATGAGAACTTATCTCATTTCCACTGTTATTTGTATTTTTTATCTACAGTTATCCTCTCCTGGAAAAACAGACCTTACAAAACTAAACAAGAACTTCATAAGACAATTTATTTTAGAGAGACAAAAAATTGTCGTACCTACGGGAATGGCCCTTCAACCTACTGAAGCTTGTACCTTCTGGTAGAGCTCCTTCTCTCAAATTTAAACCTAGTCCACAGCTTGCAGGCCAATTAGAAGCTAGATAAAGATATTTAGCGTGGAATGCTTCATCAACTAAGAGGATGTTCATAAACCTACCGCTATAAAATTTGAGTACCAAAAGCCACAAACTGAATCCAACTGCTAATCACATTTTCATTAGAGAATGGCCATTTGAAATGAAGAATTAGAAGCTTTGTAATTGTATCCAAGATTTTATAGCTTTTCAGACGAAGTTACTTTTAGGTCTCTGTATAGGTATTACGAGGGCGGTACAATAAGCGGTAATAATAACCAGATAGTTGGTTTGTTGGTTCAGCTGAATATCACAGCTTTTAGATAACTAATGAAAGAGTGCAATATAAGATAAGATCTCGATTTTTGTTTGGCAGAGAAATCGGGTAGCTAAACCAAAAGTGTTTTGTATGCTGTATTACCATAAATTTCCACATTTGGTGGCGATCGTCTAAAATTGTTTTAAAAATTATCAATGAACCAACACATCGCATGTGATGAGTTAAATAAAAGGAACTCGAAATCAGCAAAATTGAAGGTTTGCTATAGCGGTCTCAAATTGTCATGAGGGTTAAACCACGGCTTTCGCCGCAATGAGCTCCGCTTGTGCTCCCTCCGGACAACAGACTCATCCTTAAGAATTTATTTTTGTAGGTTATAGTGGCATATTTCGTAATAGTTCTGCATTCTTTCGTTACTTTTGACAATATGGTATGTAGATAGATACAAGTATGGCCCCTTTGGCCTCAATTTGCGCTCAATGCGCCTCATTGATACACTATTGTAAAACATTAACATATAGATATCTCGGGTCCTGGTTGTACTCAAACCATTTGGTGCCCCCAATGAAACTGATTATTTCTGTTTTACTTTTCCTGTAAATCTGTAAATACTTTTCCTGGACCTATTTAATATATACTTAGTACTTGTCCTGTCAATTTGCTGCGCTATCTTGCATTTGTTTATAGATTTACATCTATTCTCAGGAATTTATTCAAATTATGTATTAAGCTCCCTCTTGATCGTTCCTAGCAGGTGCGGTATTATATCTGCGTAGGATTCGTTAGCGAATCTTCTGATTTGGCAACTCGTCTGCTTTTTCGTTGCGTGAAATGTTCCTGTAATCGAGAACCCAAATTATGGACTAGTGGAATTGACCAGGCCTCAGCCTTAAGTCGTTTTACCTTTTTTACCACGCTTGAATTAATCTTTGGCTAGGACATGTCCATAACTCTTTCTATTCCAACAACCAATTTCTCTTTTCTTATAGCAAAAACTGTTGCTCCTTTCCGTCTATGCGCAGGATTCACAAAGTAATAAAACGACAGAAACCGAACTCTGTTATGACTAAGTTTTGGGCGAAGTCGACGTCAAATTGCAGGTAAAACGTCTCCATTCAGTTAATAGAATAGTAACCTTTCACACCGATAACGTATCGACTTTCCATTTCACCACCGCCACAGCTGAAATAAATCGAATAAGACTAAGAAGTCCTTTCTGATGGGTACCGGCTGTGCAGAGCTGCAGAAAACATACATTTTGGATGGGTTAAACATTTTTTAAAAATTTTAAACCTTACCTTTTTCAATTTTTATTTGCAATTTATCTAGAACATTTTGCAAAAGTTTCAATAAGAAATGGGCCATCAGCCAAAATTTCACTCAGCCAACAATTCTCAGCTAATCTTATGTTTTTTTATATCCATTTCCTTCAACCGGTTTGTTATATGGAAACTCTGTAAACCCAACATAAAATACTAAATTAATGGATATGCCACAAAGTGCAAGCAAGCCTAACCAGAAGGTGTTGTTGTTTAATTAACACATTAAGGGAGCTGCTTAATGTCACTATCGCATTGCCACTTTAATTTCAACGTTCATATGTTGCAAGTTGTCACACACAATTATGACCTCAGTCATTTCGAGATATCTACATGTGAAAAAAGCGAGCCGCCTAGCCTTTTTGCTGTAACAAAAACCATGACAAATGTCAACTGTCAGTCAACAACAACAAAACACAGGAGAAAAGGAATTTTTATAAGTAATAATGACATATCCAGCAGAGCTGTCAATAATGACAAAACTATTGCGGCTCCGAATTTAGGCAGCTGTGACCGAACTTTCACTCTTTGAGGCTAATGAACTCGCTCACGCACGCATACACTCTTATACTCGGCATAATTCCCTGCACCGTTAGCTGCAAGTCAATTAAATTTTTCGTGTTGAAATTTTCAAATTTATTACCTGCCACCTGTGCCACTTGTGCACCTTGTGCGTGCCTTATGACCATGCCACACCTGTAAATGGTGGCGTAAGGTGCAAGGTGGAAATATTCGGTGTGTCAAAGGAATTATAAAATTAAGTCGACCGCTGGGACTTGTACAGTTCATTTGAGCATGAGCTGTGTCTTTGGGTGTGTCCTTGTGTGTGCAGACAACAACTAATGCTTGCGTCCTGTCACTTTCGAAGAATTTAATTTGCTGCCGTTATGTGAACTCTACGGTTCACGTTTGCTGTGGCTGTTGTTGTTTTCAGCTAATATTTGACTCGTCAGCGTGCACCATGGAACAACTGTCAAAAAAGTCAAGTGTCAGTTTGTTGAAATACTTTCGTTTACGCTTATATATTTGTTGTTGTTGCATTACTTTCTGATTAGCTGTTTTTAAAAAACAATTTTCTAATTTGCGGCAAGTTGGTGCAAGCGCGCAATTAGTGGCAGGACCTCAACTCGAATGCACTACTACCAATACATTCATATGTATATCTAACTGTATTTCTATGCTCGCATGGGCGTAACCTGTTTTTGGTCCTGTCGTGTCTGCTCGTGTTGCAGGTTAATTTGGTCCCTGGTGTGCAATTTCCAGATTTTCAAAACACGAACACAACTGCTGTTGGCCTGCGCTCATATCACACATACATACATATATATACCTGATCTGAATGTGTGCGTGTTTTTTTGGAAATTGACAGTTGGCGATTTAATGAGCATTCTGTGGCTTATTAAGTGGCAATCAACGCAACGGTAAATTAGTGTCGAAACTGTATATTAATTAGATTTAATAAAAGCATTTGATTAACCAAAAACATTTGGCGTTGACTGGCGCTTGGCTCTAAATATAACTAATGTCATTTCGACAATGCGGTTAAGTGGTTAGTTTAGAGTTTTAGTTCACCAGTTTACTATATATATTATATATAAATGGAAAATGGTTGAATTTATAATGTAACGTAAAAATAAACATCTACAAAAATCTTACTCTCAGAATGCAAGCGAAATCAGATCAAACACAAATACCCGTTAAGTAAGGGGCCATGTCATGCGAGTGCACTATTTGTTATTGTAAAAGTGATCGCTAGAGTTGAATAATAGGGTTGTTTAAAAAGTGACGAGAAATTTTGAATTTCTTAAGAAAGTATTTATTTTTGCATGAATATCCATTTTGCCTCTTTTTGGGTAATCACCTTTAGATACATTGCACGCCTGCCAGCGTTTTTTTCCAATCAAAGCACTTAGAACAGTTAATTTTTCTGATCTTGTTTTGATCCTGCTTCGATGCAGTTTTTAACTCATCAATCGTAGTGTAGCGACATCCTTTCATGAGTCTCTTCAGTTTTGGAACAAAAAAAGTCTTAGGTGGCCAAGTTTGGGGAATACGGTGGCATCATTAATGTATTTTTGTTTGGTCAAATATTCGCGCTGAAGCAACGATAAGTGGGGAAAAGTATATTACAAGTATACTCATTATTTGTATTATCAACGCTAAATCATTTCCGATCCATCAACTTTATGTATTCAGCTGAGCTGACGGGAATAAAAATTAAAAAATTAATTAACTCGTCCAGCATGCTTTATCGATATTTAATATATAATTGCTGTACTTATATTTCTGACTTTCCAAAGGACAGTACGTAGTCCCTTCAAGTGAGATCCTCTCATGGGATCAGCCATTTTATCTAATCCAACCCTTATTATTCAAGCAGGTACTCTTCAGTAAAATATTAATTTTATATTTTTTTCTGAAGGAAGCTTATCTTGAAAAAATATTTTAGATTCAAGCAATAATTATCGGAGACAAACATTTTCATTTAAAATAAAATCTGAATTTTGTGAAAAGAAGGGAGAGATTGATGTAAGGATAAGTGGTATTATGAATGTTTCGTTGTACATTTTTCCCCCTAAACGGTGTGATCTGTTGTCTTAATATTCTCTAGTTTAAAATCAGTTAACTTTTTGTACAATTAAAATTCTGAATACCACAACCTAACTAATAAAAAACAGTAAGGAAGTCCGGCATTGATCAGAAGTCGCAAATTTAGGTCAGATTATGCCATTCAATAAATTTTTTTACAGTTCCGTGAATAATCGTTTATATATTTGGATGATATATAGAATATTTACCGATTTAATAGACTAGTTAAGGCTTTGTTTTTCAATCTCAATGATATTATTTATTAACCATGGTAGGTTTGAAAGCGTCAATATTCTTTTATCATGATAATTTTCAGATAACTAGTGAATCATCTTCAGTGCTTCATTTGTTAAAACTTTGTGCTTCCTTACAGATACGTTCGCTCTTGAAGCAGATGAAATGGAAGAGAAGATATTTTGCTTGAAGCATGGTACTAAAAAGGCGAACAAACGGACACACAGCTGTATGAGAACTAAGTGGAAAATCCCATGTAACCTTTCAGTAAGTCTAAGGCTACCCATTAGGAAGTACGCAAATTTGTTTTTTTTTTGTGAATGTGTATTTAAAAAAAATAAGTTTAATAAATAAAAAAATTAACATCCAGAGAATTTAATATACTTTAATTATCGGCGATTCAATTTGAGAAATTTTTGGTTTCATCGATTCGCTCTCCAGGAAGATAACAAAAAAAATGCGCTGGCGTTGAGAAACATTTTTTTCTTAAGACTATTTCAAATTCAAAATTCAGAAACAATTTTTATACTCTTCGAGATTGTGAGAGCGTGTTTTTCTAATCTTTGTGCCTAAAATGGATAAAATCCGGTGAAAATTAGGCATAGATTTCATAAAATTAACAAAAACATATGCACCTGAAGGTATTTGCCGGCTTTAATCCTGGTATTATTTCTTTGATTATCACCTAACAAATATGTATATCTAAGAAGGTGATGTAAACATTTCGAGAAAAACGCAAATATAAAATCGATTTTTTGAAAGTCACAGATGGATATAACTCCATGTAATCCATAACAATCCCCTTTTCTATATTTAGGGCTCTAAAAAGAGGATATCAACTTTCTTTCAACGTCATCATATAACTTAAACTATATGTTAAGATTTTATATATAAATTCTGGTTTAGGAGATATTAATTTGGAGAAAAGAGGAATATTTGTTTAAATTTGCCCCTTACGATAGGCTACGATTTTTGGAATTCTTTATAAGCTTACAGAAAAAATAATTGCTTAAAACAGAAATAAACTCCAATGAGATTTCGAATATTTTTTGTTTGCAAAACGTAATAATGAAAAGATATTTGGACAATTTTTTTGCTCAATTTCATGTAATTAAAAAGGGTTAATGTTGTCAAAGCAATAATTGTAGCAACACTGGTCACCCAAAAAGTCGACTCTGTGAACCTTTATCAAGTTGTGACATTTTCGGAAAATTTAATTAGAAAGATTTTTTTTTAAATGGAACTTACGCGCTATCAAAACAAAATTTATATGCAAGTAGTATAACATCTTGAATATTCAATAAGCATTACCAAATGCATTGCTGCAACATTTGTGGCACATTGAATGTTTCAACAATTTAATGAAAATTTTAATCAACTTAGCTGCCGAAGATGGAAAATAAAAAATATTCAGCCAACAACAGCAACAAAAAGTGCAAAGTAACCGCGAAAAAATGCGCGTTCGCCGCCGCACAGCTGTTGCAAGTGATGGCAGACAGTTGAATGGGTTGCGAGGGATTTACATAAATAAGAGAGATGTTTGTATGTAAATGTGTGTGTTAGTGTCTTGCTAGAGTATTACGTGAAATTTGTGACGTTTGAACCGCACAAGATTAATGTGGCGCAGCATGTTGCGAAAATGCTAAACAGCACACACACACACACCCTAACAACAAAATATATTTATTTACTTGACTGGCAGCGCGCAAAACCCTTTCCAAAGTCACACACAAAATGCCAGCAACAAATTACGCGCACAAAATGGCGCGAAATATCCAAATCTCAAATGAGCAACCTAACAACAAAGTCATCAGCAACAGCAATACAAAAACAACAACGCGCAAAAACAAATAGCTTCGCGCCGGTTATCCTTTTTGACTTTGGCTGCTCAAATGATTTGCAAAATTTGCATATCATCTTTATCATCATCACTTACCAGTTGTTGTAGTAATCACTAGCAGCATTGTTGTTGTTATATTTTTGTCTAGCATGCTGTTGGCACGCAAATTTTTGACAGACTGTCGGTTAAAGTATCACACACACACATACCATATAACAACAAGTTTTGTATAACTGAAATCATTTGCAACAGCCAACTGCCACGCCCCATCCTCGCCTCACTTCATTACATTTCTCAACTTCCGCCACTGTTTTCCCGGCTTCTGCTTGCCTCACAATGATATGCAAAATTTCTAATAATTTTAATGGCTTTGGCGATTTTTCTCTGTCACGTCTCGCAGCCATCAATGCCGGCGGGTAACTGCGGGCATTTGGCATTCACGCTATCTCATTGCGCGCTCCCAGTGTTGTTGCAGGCAGATAAATATACAAATTCGCGGTATTTTAGTTTCCATACTACCAGCATGAATATTGTTGTTTTTTTTGTTGCGCAGTCGTTTAATTTGATTGCAAAATGTTGACATCATTTTTTACCAGTTGACAATTTTTGTTTTGCGTTGCGTGTTATTTTTTTTGGCAATCTCCTGCAACATATTTCATTATTGTTGCTTGGCACTGTCATGCATAATCAATCATTTTATCAATAGGAAAGTAATATGTTATTTTTTGCAAATATATTTTGAATAACTGTACTTGAATATTCGATTTTAGTTATATTTGTTTAGCAGAGGAAGTAGAAAACCTTTGTACAGTGAATCAGAGAGAGCTCCGGCACCTATTGAATCGTCTAGAATGTTACTTTCGACTGCAATGGCATATGTATAACATACCGATTGAAAAGTCTGTTAAATCCATAAGAGTTTAAGTTAAGCTTATCCTTCAAATGGCGTGTGTATAAATTTGCTTGTGAATTAACAAGAGTCAGCTGGCACGGTTTTGGCGTCTTTAGTTTGGGAAGCGTACAGAATTATTGTTATTGACTGCCTTGAAAAAGGAAGGACCATCAATAGTGAATATTATCTGGTCTTTTTATAGGCGCTATACAAAAGTATACTGATAGTGACAGCAAACCGCGCGTTGAAAGAAAAAGTAAGTACTGTTACCACCAAGGCAATACTGTGCCACAAGTCAGTGAAAACGATGGCAAAAGTCTATGAATTAGACTTGGAATTGTTTCCTGCATCTATCATATTCTCCCAATTTGGCTAGCAGCATCGCTCGCTGGGAATAAATTCTTGTCGAAGGAAGAGGTGACCGCCGAAACTGAGGCTTATTTTGAAGCAAAGTACAAATCGTTTAACAAAAATGGTATCAAAATGTTGGAGGGTCACTATAATCTGTATATCGCCCTTGAAGGGAACCATTTTGAATAAAACAAACAAATTTGCCAAAAATGTGTTTTAGTATGGTAGCGTTTTTCAATTGACCTGTATGTGGTACATATGTATTTGTATAGTGTATGACTATATTGTGATAACAATAAATAACATTCCGGACAACGGCTATCTTTATTTTCTCTTACAATAATTATTTGCTGTTCAGCACCTCCTAAACCACTACTGTTTTTTTATTCAACAATTTTACCATCTCTTACAATATTTTTGGGTTTCCTTGAGTGATATTAATCCAAATTGTTTCTTAAACTGCTGGTCGGCTTTGATTAATAAAATTTGTATAAGTGACTATATGGGGCATCATTCATTTAACCTAACATAATTAGAAAAAGGATAACACCATCTTTTTCGATAAAATACTATTTTACAATACTATAGATACAAACTTTACATCCCTGAAAAAATAAGGTTGGACCAGTGGAGTTTTCTGTTAATAATAGACCTTTCCACAGTTATCTATGTAGAATCTATATGGAAAGTTTACTCTCCTTGTTTTTTGACATACAGCAATGACAAGAAAGAGATATTGAATGTAAACATACAAAGCCTTAGAAATAGTTGAGATATGATTAAAAAGTACACACAGTACTTGTCAAGGAAATTCAAATGTTTTTTTATTTAATGTGAAGTACAATCGATACAATTAAGTTCTGTATATAATATCATTCAAATGGCCTCCACGACTTCTTTTGTAATAACGAATTGTATGAACCCAACAGTGTGAGAATCATATTTTGCTCATCGAAAGTGACACAACTTCGCAGAATGTAGCAAAAATTTATACTGAACAAGCGAGTCAAATAAAGCAATTACAAAAGTAGACCTAACAGTGATTTTTTAGTTAAATAAGTTAGTGGTGAATATGAAATTTATTTGATAGGTACATAAATGTATTGAGAATTGATAAAAAATTGATTTTGAATACTTTTGAGTTGCAACCTTTTTGTGGTTAGTATGCGATATGTTTCATTTGCTGCCGCGTTAAAAGTTTTCTCTCTCTCTTTTTTAGAGCTCTAAAGCCCACCACAGCACTTTCTACAAATATCTGGCGAACATTAAAGGGTATTAGCTAAATTAGAGGCAACAACATCGTAAAAATTCAATCAACTAATTAGTGGTTCAGCAGTTGAACAAATTTTCCAAAGCAGATGACATTAATCAAATGATTCATTGAACTATTAAAACTAAGCCTTTACAACTAAGGCAGTCCTTAGAAATCAATGCAATCATTTCCAACATAAATAACAAATAATAAATCTCGCAAACAATTGCTGCGCCGGATTTTAATGCGAAAAGTGCACATAAATACGCGTCAATGGAAATGAAATATAATGAATGAAATTCCAAATGCCGAAATGGCATTAATTTAAATTCGGTGCGCCTACATGCAGCCGCAGCAGAAAGCAAAGTGGAAGCAATAACTCAAAATCGGTGATGAGCCAAACAATTGATGAGAAACACACGGTCACACACACACTCGTCAGCGGATATAACTGCTGCTACTTAACGAAGTAGACATTAAAAATCGCTTGAGTGAAATGGACGAAGGTTATCATTGTTGTTGATGCCACAAATACTCAACTGGTGATGGCTTGCAATCAAAATTAACGCAGAAGAACTTAGTTTCCTCGTTGCATTGATCCAAATTCATTGTTGTCTTTCATACGTTCTGTGGCATTAAATTCTTTATGATTCCTACATAAAATCCATGCAACAAAGTTGTGCAATAAATTTTTATTTTTGATTGATTTTAATGGTGAAATGCACCATTGCGCGGTTTAGTGGTGCAAGAAAGCTGAGCAGGCGTTGGAAGCGTTTGGGCGAGGGTAAGTGATAGTAAAAAACAAAATCGTGACTTGAGGAAGTATTTATTTATTGAAGCACTTGGTATACCCAAAATTACTTGGTCACAAAATCAACTCTAAGACTTGCAGTGTAACAAATAGCCCCGTAGACGGACTTTTAATGCTCACGCAGCCGTTAAAGTGCGAGCATCGCTTGTGTGGCGCGCTTTAGCTTTGCCGCATTCTTAACGAAAATTAATTGCTATTTACTGCAATTTTACTTCTATGCATATGTGTTGGTATTTTATATACATTTTTTTCATTTGCAATTGTCTCTTTTAGCCAGTTTGTTCAATTGACCGCTGGTCATCTATTAAAGTCTGATTGCCCTTCGAAATTGTCAAATAAAAGTCCTCAACATTTGGTGCGTGACATAACAGGAATTTTTAAGCAAATCTTAACTTGTACTCCTATGAGAAGATGTTGTCTTGTGTAAAAATAGTAGGAAATATTATACATATCCAGATGTATATACTTGATTTCCAGTGGCTTTCATGTCTTATACAGTTATTGCAATTTTAATGGCCTCAGAATGACATAAGTAGCATGTCTACTGTAAAATTGCTTATTTAACGTATTGCGCAGTGGAGCAAAACTGTAAATCCAAAAAAAAAGAATTAACTATTAGTTTAGAAGAAATAAAGGTAAAAGTGACATTTTTTTATTGAGTTTCAGTGAATAACAATCGTCGTATAGCAGATGATGAAAATTACACTATTTGCATAATTAAAATTTAGTTAAAGCAAACCTAAAAAATGCCAAATTATGTATTTCTTCAAAGAGTGAGAAGAAAGTAAAAACTTAACTATCAATTGATGAATCATTCGGCTTATTGTCGACAGAACAACTATCAGTGTTTTGATGTTTTATGCCAGGAGGCTGCTGATGATACCAAAAAAATTAATTTTGTCCAAATAAGGAGCGAACTCAAGACCTGCTTCGTGGCATTGCACACCACTTTGCCACACTCGGCTGTCGAAATTAAGTATCCTAGTATACCTCAGATTAAAACGAATAAAACATTCCTATGCAATGAGACATTAATGACAAATATGTGAAAATCCTAGGGTAAATATAAGGATATACCTATTATTTTGATTGAAGAGCCATTTAGTCCCATAATTATTTGTTCTAATGCTTAGCTAACTACCATCCCACCCAATATCAATTGAGCTTTAACTTTAGCTTTTTTTCTACTAAATTTCTGACATTTGAAAATCGTCACCATTAAAGACATAACACTTTCTTCGCACTCAGACTCAATAAGTTGCTGAAGCTGAAGTTATTCCACATAAATTTTGTTTCTAGGATAAGTTGAGAGACCCAGAAAAGGTTTGTAATGAGATGGAGAAGATTAGCCCTGCATGCCTCTGTTTTGAATGATTTTTCCCCAAGACTGCACATAATAAAATTTTTGTTTTCCGACACTTTAACGATTTTATTTACAAACGTATTTAATATATCGGGTATTTAATGTAACCAGACCTTTAAAGAGATCTGTACTTAGTTTTCCATGTAGCTATGCAACTCAAACTCGTTTAGACTCTCTACTCTATGCTCGACCACATATCAACGAAAAAACTGTATTTGGTTTACCAAAACTTCAATCAAAACGAAATTGGAAGAAACACTGGGTAGGACACACTTGAACTAAAACATATTATACGAACCTAAAACTAAAGGTTACTGTTAAGAGCGAAAGTGGTGATGCAGCAAATGTCAGTTTTTGTCATCTTCAACTCAAAAGCATTACTCTTTCTTAGAAGATAGATGAAGTTGAGATCATAATCAATTTTAATAATCAGGTTTAAGAAAAAGTAAAAATATGTCCATTCTGTTCAGAACTTGCGAAAATACTCAATACTTTTCTTCTAAATTATATAGATTATTTTATATGGAATTTTTTCAGGCGTGAATTAATTATTCACTTTTTCAAAAATAAAGTATCATCTTGTTCCACTGTTCTCCACTTTTCCTTCAACTCAATACTTGGTAGTGAAAATCAAAACAAGTTTCGTCACAATTTCTATGATTGATTTCAATAATGTGCGCACATTCTCATAAAATAAAAAGAGTTTCTCGCATTCACCAACATGAAGTCACCCTTTCAAAGCAACCACAATTATACAAAAAGTATTATAAACATCTACGCTGCTACTTACTGCACTTACAATAAAACCAACAATCTGGTGCTCAGCAAAATCGTGCATAAACACCGAAAAAGGCAACCAAAAACTCGCGCATAAAATTCAATTTTGTTGCATGAAATTGTCATAAAAATTAAGAAATAAATCTAAATCTTCATTTTTGTTTCAGCGTCACGTCAAAAGTCAGCAGTCGGCATCATAGCTGTCGCAGACAATCGGTCACATTGAAGCTTTTGTGTCAAAGTCACATGCATGCAGGAGAAGCTCCCCCTTTATGCTTGCGCTAACTACTAGAATTTATGTATTACGCTCATCATATTGTGCCGCCAGCGTGCGCTGTTTGAAAATGAAACTTGAAAGCCGATTTTATGGCAGCACATTAATGGCTTTGGCGTATATAAAAAAATAAAAGACTCGCTTTTTGGTTTCTCTTCTTTATTTCGAAGTAAAAATCGGTAGAATTTCTACATTGCAATTGCATATAAAAATCCCGTAAAAAGTAACCAAAAATTATGTGAAATAAAAAATAAGAAATTATTATTAATAGTCTACATGGCAGTGGGCATGAGATAGCGTTTTGTGGCATTCATATGCGTCGATGGCAAACGGACGCTTTATGCGCAATCACACGCCTTGTGGCACACGTGTGGTCGCCTGAGAGGGTTTTCCGTGCATTGTGCCCAGTTTTTTATTAGCTCGAAGTAGTTAAATTACTGTATTTTTGGCAGTCTTTTATTTAATGGCTCATTTAAGCTTGTTG
This sequence comes from Bactrocera neohumeralis, assembly GCF_024586455.1. NCBI lineage: Eukaryota > Metazoa > Arthropoda > Insecta > Diptera > Tephritidae > Bactrocera > Bactrocera neohumeralis. The sequence continues at coordinate 65,734,417 of NC_065923.1, read as the reverse complement.
TCCAACAAGATTGTTGCAAGATTACTGTGTGGCATGGGATTTCGTTAAGTCAATAATTTCACATTCAAATACTTGTACTTTAACGGAAATATATTATGTGAAGAACGGGCTTAATACGACCAGGTCTCAAGTTACGGCGTAAAGCTCGTTTAATTCAAACTTCAAATACAAGTATGTCATTTGGCAGGAACTTCAACAAATAGTTAAATAAAAAAAAGGGTCCAAATTTTAATTCTTCCCCAGTCGCATTAGAAAAAAAATTAGATGACAAATTAAGGGTTATATCAACAACCTGGAACCAGACTTAATAAGCCGCGTCAAACGAATCCAATTTTCATCATTCTATAACTCTGTTTATATTTGTTCCATTAATCATTTATCAAGAATTTCTGAAAACTCGATTTAGAAATTGTCATTGAGCAGTAACAAACAATTCATACATTTACTTTTGAAGCTTGATCACCTACTGACCCTGTTGGAACATTTTAAAGATAAACTATATATTTTATTACATGAGATATAAAAATGGTTTTTCAAAGGACTGTAGCTAAATCAAGATTTAGTGTTCACAAGCAACTTAAACTGAAACTCTGCAATTCTCATTTATATGATCTTTATCTCTACTGTTGTCCTCGTAATATTCATACTATATAAAATCGATGAATTTCATTAAAACTTGAAGTTTTAATATTTCTTTCTTTTGGAGTCGGTAGTATGTAAACTTAAAAAAAAAAGAAACTTGTGGATTAAAATTCTCCCTCTTATAATGATTTTATCATAGTTTCTGTAATGACTCAATATAGTTCATATACAAATTGCAGTAATATTTCATGATCGAAAGATACCTTGTTAAGTGGTGTAAATCAGGCAACAAAAGGTTTTTGTTTCCTTTTTTTCGTCAGCTCTCAAATGGAGTTCATATCCTAGAGTTAGCTTACACATATCCTTATTCTACCTGGTTTTACGGAGATCCTTGTTTGCGATAGGATGTCTTCTTTCTATAGCCAGTCACTGACCTTTGAAATATATTGCGTTCATGAATGCTGGTATTTAAACCAAAAAATCTTTGAGTTAGTGAAACCAACATTAAATAGGTAATATTTACAGGGTGATGCATCAGACCTTTTTTCCCTTCTATTAGAAGCTTATGCATTCCCAGTAGTTTCTTTGCAAATATATTCCTACTAATTTCTATACAAAATATTCAAGAACCTCTTAAGGGGCTATTCCAGTGTGACACTTTAAAATTTTTTTTTGTTTGCTCTTTCGATAGTTTACATATATTTCCAAAAATATCCTGTGAAATCAGCAAGGTCGTATCTTGTGGTACCTAGAGCTCCTACAAAATTTAATATCAAGATCCTCACAAATTGGCAAAGCGCTTAAAGCCAATTACAAATTTGTTGAGTCAATGACAGTTTCGGCTATGATGTTTCAACTTCAACCTTGCCAAGATGTTTCCACTTCTTGTACATTATCTTTCTATACAACTTTGATAATTTGGGTCCGCCTCTTGTCTACCTTAAGGGCAAATTTATTTTTAAGTTAGCAAAAGTGTTGATTTGTTAATAAGAAAAATAGTAGTTTTGTCAACCAGTAATGAGTTAGTTGGCACTATATCGTTTGAGAACAGTTAACGAAATTTTCATCTTGCATACTTTGTAGCAGTAATGTCAGACATCAACAAAGTGGTGTTTCCTCAAATTGCAAACTTAAGTGTACGCTTATCAAGTTAATTGAGCTTTAAGCTTTCATACTTAACACGAACTAGGAAAACGAGATAAGACTAATGAAAATCGAAAACCAAACAATATAAAGTGCATAGCTGTCTCCCCAACCCAACAGTCTGAACAACAATTAAACGGAAACGTATGTACACCGCACAAGGCATTCGAAATGATTTCAATACAGACAGCTTATTGACGGAAAGGCATAAAAGCAAAGATAAAGGATAAGCCTACCAATACAGCTGTGCAACACATACTTTAGTATTTAGCATTCTCACTAAGAGTAAAATAGAAGGCATGTAGCTTTGCTTCTGTAAGAGAAGCGGTTGGGGTGATGGTCGTAAATGAGTGCCAAAAAGACCTCATAACTTGAGGATTAAGTGGCGCGTTTGACTATAAAACTGTTTGGTGTGCGCAGAAACAATTAAATGCAAGTTAATGTGCGCAAATGAACAAAAGGTGGGCGTAGATGAGAAGGTGGTAGATGGTATAAGGGTGTAGGGTGGTCCATAAAATGTTACCTGGTGAAAATTTGATAAGTTAACTATCAAAAAAGGGGTAAGTGATTATCGAAAATATCAAATTGATTGTCAAGAAGCGCTCACAACTTTTGAAAGTATCGGGAATTCTTCATTTTAATGAAAACGACTGGACGGGTTAAAGTGTTAGGTATTGCAAAGTCAGTAGAGGCAGTTTTACCATATAAGGAGTACATTGACCACCCTTTACATACATTTGTGAGGCATCGTATCGTAAAGGTATCGGCTAGCATGTAAACCCATTCGTATACAGCCATCGCCAGGATAAGTGCGTATTTTAACGATGTCATTACGTGTAAACGAAGCTGATGAGCTGCGACAGCAGTTGAGACTCAGTCGTGGAGTCCAAAGCTGCAGTATCAGAGTTAAACCGCCATATGTAGGTATTAGTATGAGTGCTGCAGTTAAGTTCGCTGTCAGGAAGTCAGTCTGCCATTTAGTGGCTGCTGTCGGTCATTTGAGTAGTTGAGAAATCTAATCAAAGCGCCTTAAATTATGCTATAGACCAAATCGAATTTACGACACATCAAAATGGGCAGAAATAAAATCGAAACACACACATACTGACTGACTGACTGACACAGCCACAATAACTTGAGGCGTATGACAAGCAAATGAATGCCTGAGTGGTTGAAGATGCAACAGCCATATAAACTTTTGTACATACATATGTTACTGTAAATGTGTGTGTAGGGGTAAAGCTGCTCATAAAATCTCTAACTGATTGTGAAGGTAGCGCACATTTCCGCTGTAATGAGGCACAAGTAAACAAATGTAATGTGAAGTGAGGTCCTTTGGGGCAAAGAATGTGGCATCGCAGTCGTCATGTAGCAACTTACACATACATGATAAGATATAACTCAGGTTGTTAACATACGCAAGAACAATAAAAGTTGTTTGCAGTTGTCGGCAATGAAATGCAGCAGTAGATAAAGCTTTCTGCTATTACGACGGAAAAAATTACACATACATACACGTATATGTTCGCGCTCTAAAATTAGCTGCAAGTGACCGTTAGCGTTGCCATGTCTTGACCCGCAGCCTCATTTTCACTAACACAGGTCACCAAATTAAGGCAGTTTAGTATTTTTTCGCCGCTGTTTTCTTACATTGTCCTGTCATTTTATCCTTGCTGGCTGTAAAGTGCACTCAAGCGCTATACTAAATCGCTAAATTGTATTGTACTAATGTCTTAAATTGTCTTCATTGGCATTTCTTTTTTGTTTTTACAACTTGTTATTGCAGTTTTTGATCGTCGTCGTCGCCATTTACGTCGCCATTTAGGGTCGTCTTTTAATTTTTATCTTCTGCATTTGGCATTTTGCCAGCATTAAGGCATTTGGAATTATGTCATATATAAAAATACAAAAACATATATTACATTTTGGCTTAAAGAATTTTAAGATACCGAACTCATCTAATCAAAAGTCCTGTCGTAAAAAGTCCTTAGTAAATCGCAAACTTTACCGTTAAATATGTTTCTTCAAAAGATGTGGCACAAATTAATTTCGTTTTAGAAGTGAAATTCACAAAAATTGGTAGTGTTTAATTGAGGTTAACAGAGATCAGAGACAAATAAAACAAGAAAAAACGTTAACTTCGGCTGCACCGAAGCTAATACACCCTTCGCAGGTGCATTTCGTTTAGTAACTATGTATCAGTCTGTATGGAAGCTATATGCTACAGTAATCCGATCTGAACAATTTCTTCGGAGATTATATTATTACCTTAAGCAGTAATCCATGTCAAATTTCGTGAAGATAACACATCAAAGGCGAAAGTTTTCCACACAAGCCCTTGATTCCGATCGTTCGGTTTGTATGACAGCTATATGCTACATTGAGCGGATCTGAACAATTTCTTCCGATATTACATTATTTCTAAGAGCAATAACTCATACCAAATTTCGTGAATATATCTTGCCAAATGTGAAAGTTTTCCATACAAGAATTTGATTCCAATCGTTCAGTTGGTATGGCAACCATATGCTATTGTTAACCGATCTGAACAATTTCTTCGGAGATTACATTGCTATCTCAGAAAATAACCTGTGCCAACTTTTGTGAAGATACATTGTCAAATATGAAAGTTTTCCATAGAAGAACTTGATTCCGATCGTTCAGTTTGACGGCTTTATTTTATAGTGGACCGATATCGGCAGTTTCGAAAAATGAGCAATAATGGTATATTTTCTACGATGTTGTTAAAATAGACCCATTTGTAAGAAATTGTGCTCCAAGCGGGTCTCATGTCCTAGTATGAAGTTATTTGAAAAAGTAATACGTTTGTAGAAACTTAAGTCCATTTTAGACCACTGAAAATTTGCAAAATTTCCTTCATTTACGGTATTCCAGGTCCAACACAATATATACGCAGATACAACCAAACCTTTCCTTTTATTGGTTATGGAAATATTGATATTGGTCCACAATAACCCCATACTTTTCAGAAAGCTTCAACAAGACGTATGAACTTTTATGAGCAGATTGGGAGCGTCTTGGGAGGAGTTGAGTGTCAAGGAATAATTGCCTAGAAACAATCGTATCCTGGTGTTTTTGTGATTTCTGTTTAGGAAATTTGAAGCAACGTTTTATTGAATAATATCCACGCCATCATTTTTCTCAGGCTGAGCACCAAATAGCGTTTTATAGTTAAAAATCTAGCCGTACTTCACTGTCTAAACCAAATGCTTCAACAATGCCTATTTCCAAAATGGCACCTTATGATTTCAGTTTAAATAGAAACCATCAGCTTTTTAAATTAATTAATAATAAAACAAACATTGCAGTGTAGAAGATTTCTGATTAACCCTTTTAAGTTTGCTTCATAAATCTTTAAATTTTAAGATAAAATTCCTTCTTAGCAATTATGGTATCTACGACTAAATCGAAATTGTACTATACTATTTGTACATCAGTTTTGCATTGAAGTGTTTATTTGTATTCTCAAAACTTCATCCTTATTTCCTTGTTAACAATCGTGCAAAGCGATTCTCAACCAAATTTTTTGCATTTATTTAGCAAGTAAATTGCTTATCGAGTATTCATTGTGTGGCTTTCTTGGCATTTGGAAAGAATTTAATTTTTCAAATGTCCAAAAGTGGAAACTGTTGCCCCTAGGAAAATAAATAGCATTACAGTGTTTAGTTTTGGAAATTACGGGAGCAGATGTTTACTTTAAAAAGGAAAAATATATCGGAAATGAAATAAACTGTAAGTTTCAATAAAAGCTGCGTCAATGTTAGATATATTAATGTGCTTTAATGGGCTTTAACCTATTTTTAAATTTGAATATAGGTTCAGTTAGATTCGGTTAGGTGGGTAATCAAAGATCGCACGTTGACTGCTATATGTGAAGCCATAGAAAAGAAGAACTCCCGTATTGGAACTTATAAAATAGCAGAACGCTTAGTAGCCAATGCAAATTTGCACAGGCGTTTAATTTCCACTCCCGCCATTTCGGTGGGTTATCTGAAGGTATACGCTCTCAAATATTTAAGGCTTGACCTCACTAACGGAGGACAGTCACTAAGGAAGTGTTGAGTTGTTTCCACCTCATCTTATTCGATACAGCAACTATTGAGAGGTTAGCCTTACTGAGGGAAAAGAGATCACTAGACTATTAAGTTGTAGAACACAAGAGGATACGGGAGCACCGACCTGCTCCCATTCTATGGGTAACAGTTCTAGGGTGCCTTTTCTTTTGTAGCTCCCCAGCTTTGCCATTTTCTGTGATTCCGCTTAGTCTTTCCTTATCACAAAGACATTCGATGCTATTGAGAGCGAAGTTAGGCACTCTCTGATCAAGCCTGAATGCATTGTTAATGAATTCAAAGCTAGTGTCGTCACTCTGGTATCTGAGTAAATGAAAGCAGTAAGATCTACTGCTACATTATTGTCTGCAAACTCAGTGCAATAGTCCGGAAGTCTGAAGCTGGAGTTCATAGAGAGCCCCTCTACCAACCTTCCCCTAAATTTTGACACATCCGTCAAATTCACCAACAATGACGATGACTTTCTAAATAAAACTTTATAACTGTTTCCAAATTAGAAATTCTGGTTCGCCATAGATATACTATACTATAATGTTGAATCATCGATGAGAATACTGATAACAAAACGCGATAAACGCCCTTACCATTTTTTGTGTGATCGGGATCTCTTTAAGAGAAAAATCAATGATACAAGAGAAATTATCATTAAAAAAATGTTGATATGAAATTCGTCCTCTTTGTCCACTGTGCCTAAAAGACCAACGCATGCATTTTAATCGCATAAAACTTGCTTTAATTTCATTTGAACAATTCGTCGAATTTTGCTTTTTTTTGAGCAACCAAACGTATTGAGCCGGACAACTGAATCAACACAGCCAACAACTAAATTGCAAACACATTTTTTTGCAGCAAAAAGAAAAATTACTTAAAGAAATATGTTGCTGAGGAACATTTTAAAATTTCCCACGCACATACCAGCAGGCACACAAAGCAGCAATAAAGTTTCAACAAGCACAATCTAAGGAATTCAGAGAACTCTTTTGGCTTAACACACCGGCAGAGTTCAACCGCACAAACGCACATCCACAAATAGAGACTATGCTGCATAAGCAATCGCTTTCCACTTTTCATGAATAAATAAAGTTGTCGCTGTGGTTTCGCAAAGGATGACAATCTCGAAGGAGTCACACGCTTGCAAAAAGTTTCGAGTCTCCTTTCGTTGGAGGTGCTGCATTCGTATGGTATTTCCTGGCAGCTTGCGTCTTCTTCTTCGTTGAAAGCGTTTGCATTATTGCTGTCAGCTGGATTGCTCATTTCGTTCTAAATAGATGTACAAGGATTCTACTAATATAATTCAATGCTGACCACTTTCCGCAATTTGTGTGTGGTTTTTATATTTCAGGATAAATATACAGTGGCAAAAATATGCACTACTGCAGCTAAGATACAATGGAAGCAGTGCTCCTTAGAGATATAGTTGCCTCGTTGTTGGCTACTCTTTTTGTGTTGATCCTTTGAATGCCCATTTGTTTGGTTGCTCGCCTGCTTGGAATTTTCATTTCTTGCAGATTTTTGTTCAAACGTTTATCAGTTTACTTTGTGGCCCAATAAATCTATGGACGAGATAAATATTTGGCAAAATTTGCTAAAATGCGCAAATTTTTGCTTATTTGTTTTTTAACCTGACGAAATTGTGAATAAGTTAGGAAGACTGGTAATCAGTTTTCTTGTGTAGAGAGTATAGATAGAGGAAAACTTTGGCAAAATATATAAAAATAAAATTACTTTTTTTTTTTAATCTAACAAATTGGGTTTAGATCCGCTCTCAGTCCTCGCACTGAATATTGTAGTTTCTGAAGATCCAATGACCTTCTTCTATGAAAACGTGAAATCTCACCACTGAAAAAACGTTTGTACTTTTGTTTCTCGGGATTGTGTTAAGGATTTTCGATGATTATAAGACTTCAAGTGAACAAAATAGACTAATATTTAAAAAAAAAAATGTCATTCTATTCAAGCCCTAAGCATCGATAAAGAGCTCCGCACTTTCCGGAGTGCATTCCAAACTTCTTATGCAACCTTTGGACACTTTTTGTAATATGTTCATTTATACTTTCGATAGATTACTATACTACTACCAAATTTGGTTAAATTAGAGTACCATAAAATACCTTCTAGAATTTTTTTCGATGTCTTAACACTTCACACAGATTGCTCAAATTGAAGAATGTCCCAAAGTATTCTCCAAGTTCACACTAATTTTTCACATTGGTGGCAACTCTGTTTCAAAATACCTTCCAATTTGAGTATGGTCAAAATTTTTCAGAGAGCTTGCCGAATTCTTTACGATTGACAGTGTTTATAAAATTTGAAAACCTTCAGAATATTTTCCATACTTTTTCCTTAAAATGTTCGAAAATACTTATTTTCCAATTACAATGATTTTACTTTCTTCAGCAGTTGGCCTCTTCAACTCCTTTTCTTGCACTTGTGACAGTTCCATTCCAGAAAGATTTTTAAAATTAGACGCCAACCGTATATTTGATCTGTCAACCCTTTCTTTGTGCACATCCTGTGTATTCTTGACATTTTTCAAAAGATGGCAACATTAAATTTTGTATTATTTTCAGTTTAAATTTTTCATTAGGTGGCAACTCGATTCCAACATACGTTTTAATTAGAGACCTAAAAAATATTTGTAAGCTGCTTGACTAAATTTTAAGGGTGGCAACTCTATTACGATCTATTATCCAAGTGAAAGATCTCTCAAATCTCAGTTTCTTGTACAGAAGATTGGTGTTTAAAATAGATTTTAGTAAATTTAATTGTTTATTAAACAACCAGCACAAATTTCATAAATTTAGTTGCACATTCTTTCTCCCACAATTATTTCCTCAGCCCACCTTCCAATTGCAAACTCAATTATCTAAAGTAACGAGCTCTTTACCTCCATGCCTCAAGTAGTGGCCACCTCAGCTCAATTCAGCAGAGCAACTAAATCTTGTGCCACTCATCAGCAGCATTAATATTGTGACTGTTTTTGTTGTTTTACGGTTTTATTGCGCATTAAATGTGCCAGAAGTGATTTATACGAGGTAGCAAAGAAGCATAGCCGAAGGCGCACAGGCCACCGAACAATACGACCGCTCAACTACAGTGCTTGCTTCGAAACAGTTTGTCTTAATTTTACTGCAACAAGGGCGATGAGTGAGAAAATTTCACTATTTCTTTGTAATGATAAGGAATTTTCTTTCAAGTCAAAAATATTTCTTCTTTGCTCAAAGGCAAAGCTGCAAATTTATGCATTCATTGAATTTTCTAAATAATCTACCAAGCTTGCAACATCGAATTGTTTCTGTTTTTTTGCAAAATCTTTGCTGCTTAAGTCATCCGTCTGCGTAAATTTATGGTAAGCGTTTGCTGATATCCTGCGGTGCAAGCAATTGTCTTAAGCTGCAAATTCAACTGAGCGCTGCATGTTGCCACATATACAAACATATACATACGTATATTTATTTGTAGAAATAATTAGATTTACGTTGAATGCATTTCGGTGATTATTTCCCAACTTTTTTCATTTTATTTGCCACATTTTACTATCGCTTTTATATTTATCCTGGCATATCCTGGCCACTGCCGCTGCTAAAATGCTTTTTATATTTATTGTGGCCATTGTTGACGGCGGCGGTCATTTCCACATAATCAGCTTTACTTTATGCGCTTCGATTTCGTTTTATTCCTTTCGTGCATTTAATTTTCTTCCTTGAGTCGCCTTCGTTGCACCACTGCCGTGTCTTATGCTTGCCTCTTGCGACGCCCTTTCATCGTTCCACGTCGGCTCATAATAACTTTATTTGCTGCAATAAATCTTCTTCGCAATGCCATAATTTTTATTCCACACTATGCCACAAACCACCGCCAAGCGCGCTGACAGATTACCAATTCAAATGCGCCAAATGTCCTGTTCGGTTTGTGTCCTTTTGTACCGTTTTACTGCACCACAAATACATATACTTATTTGGCATGTAATAACCGCTATAGTTTTGCGCATTCATTGCACATGCCACATGTGGCAGTAAATTATTCCCGTGGGTTTATTGTTTACTTCATCGTCATTGCCACCAAAGTGGTCAGCGGTCAGCGATCAGTGACCAATGTTGTGTGGTCAATGGCAAGCGCGTTGGTGCCAACTGGTGGCGGCTGCTGGTCACTACTGGTAGGTAGTCATGTCAATACATTATTCACATATATTTTCTGAGATGATTTTCTATGCGGTGTATTAAGTTATTCCTCTGTGTCTTACTGGCATTTCTTTGGTATTTGTTGTGTGACAATTTTGACATTTGCAATTGATTTATTTCGTTTTGGTGTGAAGAGGTTGGTGTGCCGGGGATGTTGTAGAATGAAGCGTTTCACAGACTACACAATAGATTCATCAATAATGTGCGGCTGTTGGTTAAATAAAAAAATATGCGCAACAGAATAATAACATGTATTTTTGGCATTATAAACGATTTTCCAATATAATACTAAATCATCCGTTTTTTTTAGCCAAAAATTTAGTAGTAGTTTATTTTATTAAAACACAATTTCTGATTCTATTTTGGCATAATATTGCGAGTCTTTTAATAAAGTAGTATACCAGTTTACCTTTACTACTGACCAGCATCTTATTTACTTGAAATAGATCTATTGATGCTGCTAGTTTACAGAGAATAAAATAAATCGTTTTGGAAACTACGAATATCGAATACTTTTGTAATTGCTACTGATCCTTCTTTGGTGACATAATACCACAATATACGTATAAATGATTTTTGAGCATCGTTCGCTGATTAGACTTTTTAGTGTGTTCGGAAACCTAAAAAACTTTGTGGAGCTAAACCTTCTCTAAATTTAGTACTCTCGGACCTCTTTATGAAACCATGTCATGCCAATGAACTATCGAGTATGTTCCTCAGCAAGATAGTAAACAATTTTTTTAATCATCCATCCAATAGTATTGGTTTTTGCAAACTTTGATTGAGCCACTGAAAAAGCTTGAAGATTATTTTTCCATGCCAGTTTATTTGTTTGATATTTTGTCAGCTATCGTTTCTCCCAATACATACAACTTTTTTCCAAAAAATGTTGTATCCTCAGTACAAATATAATTTAATGGCGTCCAGTTTGGGTTAAGGTACTACTATCAACTGGAGGATGAAGCCATGTGTTGAAGTTCACGCAAATGAGGAAAGTTCTCTGAATGCCTTTGCCCACGACTTCCGGTCTTCGACCAAGCATCCTCTGGATAGCCAGAAAATACCAGTACGGCGAGCTAAAGTGCGAAGGCGAAACATCCCCTCCACAAGGTTGTGCGCTAGGTTTGGGACCCGCCACGTAAAAACACTACCAATAAAAAGAAGAAAACAGCCTCGGGTTTGAGGACGATCCTTGCTAATGTCGTCATAGATAACGTAAAGAACACGCTCAACCTACTCTAGAAAGGAGGTGGAGTTAGGAATTTTTTTGCATAATTCGAATATCGACTTTGATATGCCAAAAAAGGTTAAAACCCTGGAGCTGTCATGCACTACCGGACTTGAGATAAACATCGATGAAACGAAGATTATAAGTTTCTGTCCCTTCAGCAGAAATCAAATAAAGTTTGACAATCATGAAATCGAGCTCGTCTATTGCATCTGTGACCTCGGATGAATAATAACATCCGACGGAGGAGTCGTAGTGGATGCCAATTATAGATGTGCAAGACAAGAGTGGCGCTTGGACGATTTCAATCGGTGATCGAATCTCTCCATATATACAAGACTTAAAATAGACGCCATTGTTTGGAAGCAACATATGACAGTTCTCGAACTCCATCACTTACGGTCTCCAAAAATTCATCAAGAAGAGCATACGAAACATCTGCAGAATATTGTGGTTCAATCAAGCACATTAACAAAAAAACGCAATTTAACAAAAGACGAACAAATACTAAAGTAAATAAAGCATAGAAAATGCCGAGACTAAACTCCGAGGAAGACTCCAGACAGCATTACGAGGATATCGCTTGACTCAAATCCACAAAAAAATAGTTGTCACCGCTGGCCAGAAATCACATTTAGAACGTCGACACTACGCGGATTAGGGAGACCACACTCTCAATTTATATGTACAGGTATACCGTATTCTCCAGAGAAGATTAAAACGCAAAACAAATTTTGGTATTATAAAATTATTTTATATTTTCTTAAGATGTATTGCAAGTAATTTAAACTCTCCTAAAGAATATGGAACGTAATATTATTTGCTTATTTCTGCATAATTATGCAAAGTCACGTGTTTATTGCAATTTATTTACACAGCAGCTTAGGTGAATAAAGCAAATAAAACGAAAAAGCTTAAAGCTTGTTATAGGAATGTAGTATTTATGTAAGTGTATAACCATATGCATATATATGTGTACATATGTATTTGTAAAACAAACTATTATTTCAAATATTCTGCTCTAAAATCTGTTAAATATTTTCCAATGCCAGAAATAGCACATCAAATCTGAACAACAGATTTACTACACACACATCTTAAAATCCTTTGTACTTCAGATATTCATTACTATATTTCCACACCAACACATATGCACATAATGCACACTATTGCAACCCATTCATGCTTTCCATGTGGCGAAGAAAGTTTGCGAAGTTTCAACTTTCACTTGAGTAAATTCGAGACATTTTCCATCAACCGTACGCCAACAATAACAACAATAAATTGCATAACCTGTACAAATACACAGGAAATGCTTACATAAAGTAAATTTTGGCCTGACAAAACCACAACAACAACTTGAGCTATGGTGCGGAATGTAAAGTTATTATCTACACATATCCTAAGACTGACTGACAGACATGCACCAAGTGTTGATAATATTAGATCAACATTATTTAGGAACTCATGCATAGCTAATGTCAGTTAAAATATGCTTGACACCTTGCCCAGCTATGCGGATGAATTTACTATGCCTACAGACACCTATTCCGCTATGTAATCACCTTGACTCAATGGACTCTTCTCTCCAAGAAAGCCGTCCAAAATATTTGCATGCATATTAGAAATGTTTAGCCCATTTGCCGCATTTGTGCAACATGCCGAGTGTTGAGCGCATAGTAACCAGAGCATCAAGAAGAACGAGTGCTGCTTAGTTAACTTGAGCCTGCGAATAATGGCACTTTGAGTGCAACAGCTTCAGTGCTTTTGCAATTTTGCGGTTTAAAACTGTTGAATGCCCCCTGAAAAGAGTTCTGTCCTGCCCCTCCGTACAATAGTAGTTGCTTATATACATAGGTATAAACGAAAATTTTCCGGTTATACAAGTTCATATCACAAAAATTATAAAACTAGATTACGAAAAACAGGGTGTTTCTAAATAAATAGTAAAATAATAGTTTTGTCTTCGCGCGGTGATATTAGAACTGTAACTTTTTATTGTCAATTGTGAACAGTAGTAAAATCTTCAAGACTTCAGCTCAAGATTACATCAGAACTATAAACTTTTCTGTATGAACTCAAGAGTCTGGTTCAAAATGAAGTTATTCTCATCCCTACTTACACGAGACAAGTTAGGAATAAAGATTTGAGAGATTGTGGAGCTTTATATAAAGTACCTCTCCTGAGTAATTTTGCTACTGACTTTTCGTATAATGCATATACCTTATTATTTTCGATATTAAAACTGCCTTTTCTCGAAATCTAAAGTTGGAATACCTTAACTGTTTAATGGAGAACTGTATGTCTATAAATACGTTTTTGAATTTGCAGGATACTCTGTTAACACTCAACTTAAAGAAATTATTGAAAAGGTAGTGTGTATGTTGTCAGTGACCACAAAACATCACTATTTTGACTTTAATTTAATACCTCCGAAAATATATCAAAGAGAGAGCGAGAGGTTTTTTATAAGAGACGAAATGGTGAAGATTTAGCTGAAAAATAAGAGTCCATCAAACGGCTTGGTTTTTGGCTTTTCTTTGGATTTAATAAGAATTATCTGGATTAGATAATTGGTTAATTAGAATATTTCCGGATATAAAAGCGTGACAATAATTTGATATCCTTCGAATACTGAATATTGTTCGTATATTGATATCTGCAGGAAAAGTTTCCCACTGTCGAGCCAGATCTCTTTTTCGGGATTTCTATAAGCGAATAATAGAAGACATCTGGTCCAGGGAGAGAAAATCAAGAAAAAACGTTTACTTCGGCTGCACTGCTCACAAATACAAAATATTCAAAACAAAAATTTATTTTGATCAATGAAAGCAGCTGTACGCTGTAGTAATCCGATCTGAAAAATTTTTTCAGAAATTATATCTTTGCTTCCGACAATAATACACGCCAAGTTGAACATAACTATCATATAAAAAAGTTTTCCATAAAATGTCTTGAGTTTGATCTATCAGTTACTATGCCGGCTAAATGATACAGTGGCCTAATCTGAAGAATATGTGTGAATATTGTAGCGCTATCTTGAGTGACATGTCATGCTAAATTATATCATATACTTGTATATATGTGGATATGTGTAAAATAACTGAGCGAAATCTCAAAGACTGCAAGACTAGTTCATGTATATAGAAGCGGACGGACTAAAAGAAAACATGGCTGAATCGACTCAGTTCGTCGTGCTGATCATTTATACATACACATTTTTTATATAATCCCCTATTTTCTCTAGATGGGTATTCAAAACTTCGACATAAAATTTATATAGTCTTTTCAGTATATATAAACCGATTAAAAATTTGACATCATTGACCCAAACAATCGGTTTGGTCCTTGCATTTTGATTTTTTTATATTTTTGATTTATTAAGTAGTTTTAAGATAATAAAATAACAGATGTAAAAACTTGGAGAATTCAAAACGATTTTTGGTCCAATAAACGAATTAATTTTTTTTTAATGTCTGACCTCCCAAACGCGTCACAACCAAAAAGAAAGTGTTGAGTTGTTTCCACCACATCTTCTTCCATACAACTTTCGTAGATGGCGTCTGGTAAGATTCCCCATCTTATAGCGCGGATACCAATAGGACAAAAGCCTGTTGAAAACCTCTTAACTATGTAGGGAGAAGCTAGCCTTACAAAGCTTTTATAATCGATCTCGGATCAAAAGGCTTTTGTGACAGCTTCTGCGAAGCCCAGCTATCTAGTAGTAGAACACAGCAGAATGCGGGAGCACTGACCGGCTCCCATTCTACAGATAGCGCTCCTAGGGTACCTTTCCTTGCTGCTTATCAGCTTTTAAATTTCCTGCAATTTTTTAGTATTCTAGTTTTATCCCAAAGACATTTGATGCTATTAGTAGCAAAGTTAGACACTCCTCGACCAACCCTGAACGCATTGTTAATGAGTTCAAGGCTAGTATCACCGCTCTGCTATCTGAGTGAGTGGTCGTCTTAGGGGTCGCTGCACTCCAGAGGAGTAGATCTACCACCTTAATGGCTTCAACCTCTAGGTTCGACTAAAAAATATTTTTTGGAAAATCAACTGAGCAAATTGCAGAAAATGAAGGATGAAACCAAATGAATTAATTAGCCTCCAAAGGGTTATAGGGATATAAATACTTTAAAAGTATATATAACAATGTTAATTATAAATAGGTTTTACATATTAAAATATTTATCTTTTTTTGTTGACCACTACTAACAACTAAACACAAGAAAAAATCTGGCATCTAGCGCACTTCAACTTCAAAATAGCAGAACACGACGAAGTCAACATGGAAGCAGAGATCAATACGAGTTGACCGGAAGTTCAATAGACCTATACGTATTTGGACACCCTATAAGCAAGACCAAATAATTGGAAAATTTACACACCCATCAAGCGCACAGTTCAACTACATAAATAGTTGGGGAGCGAGCGCATCTTATAATGACACCTTGCAGCTACGGAGATATAAATAACAACAAGCACAGCACAATGCACCAACAGCAGCACTCAACGAGTTGGCAAATAGGCAGAAATGACACATACACACATAGGCGACAATGTAGCTGTTAATGTGTACAACAATAACATTAAGGCCGGCGTGTAAAATCCAGCCATAAACACTGTTATTTGGCGTGAGGATGAGTTTGAATACAATTTGGGGCAGAACCAATACATATGCAAATGACCGACCGCATAGGCGTTGAGTGGCAACAATGTTGCAGTAATGCACACGCACACATAAACAAGTATATCTGCTGTCATTCAAATTGTAGAATGCCTAAACGAAACTGCTCATTTTCCTGTCGCACACAAAGTTTACGTTACGTATACGCCCCGACCAACTATATTGTAGTGCATGCATATGTATGGGTATTTGTGTGTGCTTTTCATGCTACCGTACGCATTTAATGAAAATTATTTGCATTTGTGTCAGTTTATTTGGCATTTAGTGTTGCATTTACTAAGAGCCAGGCTTGAGTTGGGGTAAACTATTGTTGTTATTGCGCATTTAATGCCAGTGGTGCATGCAACGGCATTCACATTTAAGTGCATTAAGGCACATGAAAGTGTTATTGAAAACACACACACACACACATGCTCACATATAGCAAGGACCGTTTGTTTATTTTAAAATCCTTAGTTTATTTAGTCAAGTCGAGCGTGTGCCGTTAGCTGCCTGCGCTTGTCTGCATGTAAATTGAAAATCGTGCGTGCAGCTAAATAAATAAATGTGCGTGTGTGCGTTGCTAGTAATGCTGAGTGCAATGTAAATACAATTACTTGAGTTTAGAATATCTTGTAGATACGCAATGTAAATACTCGGCGCATAAATTGAAGTGCTTTTGGGTAGGCGCAGGTATTTTTGAGGTTAGGTGTATAAAAAATGCAATGTGTTTACAGGAAAATATTTGCACAGCGAGAAAAAGGATTTATGTGGTTTTTAAGTGGGTCTTAAAGGCACGAAGTAATGTGCGGACTGACATAGATAGGCGCAATCGGAAGTGTGGGCTGTATAACAAAGCAGAATTTATTTGCGAAATCCATTTGTTATACCTTGCTCACAATTTTTGTTTTTTTCAATCAGGAAGCATGTTAAAATTTATTGAAAATGTTGTGCTTAAATGCATATTATAGTATATATATATATATATATATATTCAGAGAAGGCTTTCAATGCAACTTATTAACCAAATCCGAGAAATGGAATAAATAATTACATATTTGGCAGCACCAAAGTTATAACAGCCTGTTTTGAGTATAAAAAGGTAAATTGTTTGATTTCGGATTATCCACGTATGCCAAATCAACCCTGATTTCATTCCTGATCAAAATCCATATGTTTATAAAAACCTCACAGTATTGCATAAAGCAATTGATTAAATTATTTGTCTTACCAACCGAGGCGCACCAACATGCATTGGTTCATCTAGTCACAGTGTGAGCTTACAATAGTGTTGAAAAAAAATCACAAGTATTTTATACCCAAAGCTGATTTTTTTAAGTTTGCCACTATGTTTGTAACAGCCAAAAGGAAATGTAGGAAACGCTGTGAAGAATGTATGAAAATGACTAGCATTGCGCGCTGGGTCGATTTCGCAATTATGAGAACTTGTCCTTCAGTTTTGGAGATATCGTTATAAAATTTAGAACACGTCTTTTCTTCTCCAATAAGATACCCTTTTATTGGATCTGCCGATATCGGATCACTATAACTTAATCTGCCAGATAAACGGAGTTACCATCAGAATTAAGTTATTATGAAAACTTTTTCATTTGACGAGATATTTTTAAGAAATTTTGCACGGATAAGTATCAAATGAAATAATTTAATCTTTCAAGAAATTTTTTATATTGGATTACTATAATATATAGCTGCCGAACAAACTGACAAATGGAATCAAGTGCTTGCACTGAAAAATTTTTCATTTGAGGAAATATCTTCACGAAATTTGGCTGGGATACTTATATAAGGAAATAATGAAATCTCCGAAGAAATTGTTCAGATCCGAACAAAGGAATCTTTTGTATTTATGAAGGCTATATTGGATTCGGTACAACCGAAGTTAACATGCTTTCTTGTTTGACGGGATACCATCCTTCCTATACCATGTAAGGATGCACGTAGGCACTTACTAAAAATTCAATTCCTCCTGAAATTACTGGTTTACTAATTGTCGTTATATAAAGTTTTTCGAAAAGATTGCTTTCAGATAATCCTTCCAGACCACTGATAATTTAAAGAAGATCTTGCATAGCAAACTTTAATAAGAAGCTTGACATAATCTTTTAAAGAGTGGTCAGTAAAAACTGAAAAAAGTTACTTAAAACTGGTTATGGTTTCACACTGACAATCCAACTGGACGAATTTTTTTAACTCATAATTTTATATTATCTCAAATATACTAAAAATGTTATATATAATTCTACTTGTATTTTTTTGGATATAGAGTGTGTGTGAAATAAAATTTTATGAGAAAGCAGAAAGGCCTCCATTAATAGGTATATAACTTTTCCACCAAATTATTTCAAATCTTTGAATACGTACGCCAATTTTCAGTCCAACAAAATGCCTCATCGTCTTTTGTTTCTTATTATCACATTATGTAGCAGATACCACTCTTCGAATCGTCTTCATGCTCCTTATAAACTTTTTATTTTCTCCAAAATTATCTTACAAGGAGCGTTTCAAAGTAAACAGGATCTATATGTCGACTGGTGCGTTAGAATCTGCTATCTTTATCGATTGTCCAGTGAGAATTTCATGACATTTCATTGATTGGAAGTGAAGTTATTGCGTTTTAAGTGTCAATATGTTTGTGTTATCGGTGCGAAAATGAGCTTCGCAAACAAACAAAGAGCCAACATTAGATTTTGGTTTCAAATTGGCAAAACTTTTACCGAAACATTTCAATTGATAAAACAAGTTTATGGCAATGATTGCCTATCAGACAGCAGAGTCCACGAGTGATTTCAAAGTTTTCAAAGTGGTCGTGAGAACATAAATGACGATCAACATGT
Source organism: Bactrocera neohumeralis (assembly GCF_024586455.1). Classification (NCBI taxonomy): domain Eukaryota; kingdom Metazoa; phylum Arthropoda; class Insecta; order Diptera; family Tephritidae; genus Bactrocera; species Bactrocera neohumeralis. The sequence goes on along the minus strand of NC_065923.1, from coordinate 65,715,665 downwards.
GGGCCAATCAAAATCCGTGATCACCGGAAATTCCATCGAAACTGTGCATGAATTCATCAAAAATCAGCCGAAATCATCATTGAAATTCATGGAAATGGAATTTAACATCTCCAAAACATCGATTTATTGCATTTCAACCGAACATTTGTTTTTACGAAAGGTGTGTGCACGGTTTGTTCCGCACAAATTAACTGACGACCAAAAATTGCTCAGAATCCAACATTCGAAGGACGATTATTTGACCAAAAATCACATTTTAACCATTAACCACTCCCCGTATTCACCTGATATGGCACCTTGCGACTTCTTCCTTTTCGGAAAAATGCATTTGCCCATGAAAGGAAAGCGTTATGCAGGCGTAGAGGCCATTCAAAAGGCTTGCACCGGCATACTGGCGGCCATACCGGCCAACGAGCTAAAACACTCGTTCGACATGCTTTTGACCGTGCAAAAAGCTGTATTGAAGCAGAAGGAGACTATTTTAAATAAAATAAATTGATTTTGCCAAAAAAAACCATTTGTTCTGTTGGTTTTTAAGTCCTCTTTACTTTGGAACTATCTTTGTACATGCACATAAACTTAGATGAACAATTCTATTTTAACGAAACATAAAACATTTAGAACTATAATAACGCAACATGAAATTTTTTTCTAATGTGTACATATTAAACACCGCATATATCGACTTACGTTGTATTTTTTTTATCAGACGTACATATGATACTTTGCTTCCATAAATTGGATCCAAATTTTAGCGACTACAAAATTTTTGGTTACACCGGTGGAGAGAAGCTATTTTTCACAAAGCCTTTGATGATGATAGTGCTTTCATCCGATGACAATGAAATTGAAAGGCTTTTTGGACTTCAATTAGAGGAGCGAAAAACATACTAGCGTCAAATGAAGACAATAACTACTGCTGTGTGCGAAATCGTATGAAAAAGGAATCCTTTAGCACGAATACTTGTTGTTGTTATATATAGAAGCATATAAGCAAGTAGAATTATGCGAATACACTTACGTAGTCCTAATTAAAACTGTTGCCACTTAGTTTAGTGTAGTCTCCACTATCAAAGGGTTTCAAGTAAAGAATTTATACCTTTTCCTAAGTGGAAATTAAAAGTGTAACTGACATGATAATCGAAGTACTTAAGGCTCTCAAAGCAAAAATTAAAGCTGTTCATTGCAGTTCCCATTGAAGCTAATAAAAAGCTGTGATTTGCTTGCGCCGATTATAGTCACAAACTAACAATTTTAAGGCATTCAAGCCATTTGCAAGTGTCAAAGCTACTTGCCACATGCAACTTTATGTAAATAACACATTAACTTTTTACATCGTGAACAAAACATTTTGTTACTCATGTCCCTAGAATATACCAACACACACATAAATACGGCAGCAGCTTAGACGGCTTATGAGGCAGTGCGCCACAAAGCATATCACACATACGCGCACTAAATTCTCCACTAAGTAAATTTACCTAAAGCTTAGGCGCCACGTTGCAAACTCCACGCAACCCGCACACATAATGTAGCAAAGTTGTTGGCGTGCCTGCCACATGCAAAGTTGCACTAAGGTGTTGCTACAAACTTTGCTAACGCGCCTACCGCTATTTCCTCTACCATTACTACACTATAACAATCTTTGTTATTGTTGCCGTTAGGCTCCGTTGTTTATTTGCGCGAGCTTATGCAAATGTCGCACATAAACGCACACACACACGTAGCGGTGCATGAGCATTTTCAGCGCCTATTTGCATTACATACTTGCCTGAAATTGCCAATTCGTATGTCAACACAAACAATGTTGACCAACTGCGGTGGCACGTTACATGTTACAATAACATTGAAGTGCAACATTGCTGCTAATACTTATTTGTGGCACGTACATATGTATACTATATGTATGTAAGTACGTGGCAGCGTCAACATCAAATGCTAGTGCGTCAACCGACAGCGCAGTCAGGTGCGAAATGTCAATAACAGTGAAACGACAAACTTGAATGTGGCACGTGTGTGTGCGCATGTGCAGGTGTGTACTTTAGTTGAGGTGGCGAAATGGCTAGTGTATGCAGCTGTGCTGAGTAATGTATAATGATTTAAGTGGGCCTAATATTGTTTGATGTTATAAATCAAGCGTAATTTGCTTGTTGCATGTGTGAAAATGCTTGTTAAGTTGTTCGGCGCAATTTGCAACATGACATAGATGGCTGTGTTTGCAATTTTATTGAAAATATTTGAACCTTTTGTAATAAAAATATAAATAGTTCGTGCTTGCAACACGCAAATGTTGATGGTTTTATACATGCAACATGAACTCAAAGGGTTGAGAATTGATTTTTTTCTTATACTAATAAAACCATAATGATAAAATATATGTATGTATGTAAGTATTTTACCGTACTTGCAACATATGCCTTGAACTTGCAATATTTGTGTAAAACAATTATTTCACGAGGTTTGGGATTAATAATGAAATTTTGTTGGTTTTCTGCAGTTGATTGCACCATAATTTATTGTACATGCAACAATATTTTTTTCGTTTCGTTTTTCGTTAAATCAGGCACTCTTACAATAGCAGGTTTGTTTATAGAGTTGCTTAATGCCATCTTAAGAAAGTAACTGCGGATTTTAAATATTTACGATTGGGCTTATGTAACTCGCCACAAAGTTTTAAAATATTTTGGGAAATAACTGATGACAAGAATAACAGTTTTATTAATATGTATGTATGCATGTCCACCAGAAATGCGCTTGCAACACAGTGTTATATTTGGAATGCACATACATAAATAATTAGTTACATGTTTTTTCAACTTGCAACATGACACACTAACTTGCAACATGCTCTTTTTCTATATTAAAACAATTCTAGTTACTAAATCGGAAATCGAGAATAAGGTAAATAATATTTTTTGTACTTGCAACATTTGTTTCCACTTATTCACACAATTTTAGGAGGTAAAAATTTATTTTCGTATGTACCTTCTACTAACTACATACGTTTAGTTGTTGCAACACAAATAAATTTAAACATACACATACCTTATAGATGTACTTGCAACACAGTTAAATTTTTGCTAAGCATGTAAAAAATAATTTCTTGATTTGCATATTTACCATACATAAATTACTAACTATACTTGTCTTTTAACCCGCAACATTTCATAACAACTTTCAATAACTCATCAACATTCAACAACTTGCAACATGCAAATTTTTGCTGCAAAACGGACTTAAGACAGTATACAAGTATTAGAAGATTGAAATATAACCTTTAACATTAAATATACTTCTACAACATAATATTGCATATCCAGTCATTCCTATTGTTGAAACCGAAAAAAAAATTCGAATTCAATTCATACTCGAGAATTTATTATTAAAGTTATTTAAGCCATTATACTAAGCCTAGATTCATATTTATTTTGCATGCAACCTCGAATTTAATATACTTGTAATTTCGAAAAAAGAACTTTCTTCAAAAAATTCACTGCGTAGAAGTTTCCTCTAACACGCCACATTTTAATCTGCGTAACTAATCTTTACCACCCACACCAGTTCTATTATTGACTTGTCCATCAACGCTTGGTCAACATAAAATCACGTCAGTCAATGATTTTATCGGCCAGGACACACACCATTTGACCAGTGACTAGTGGCAAGAGCAACGCGCACACACAGGAAAAGCGACGACAACATCAATTGTGTTGGCACATCATACCATGCAGTAGTGTGGCAACTTAACGAGTGGTAATTCCATTTTACTGTTATTTCCGCGCCCAATTGTTGTCACTTCCGTTGCATAACGGTACATTGGCTGAAAATTACAAATGGCGGATGCGTATTTATTTTTATTGACCAGCCACGCCAGCAGCACAAGACAAAATCCAAGCAATGCCAAGCGAAGGAAAGCAAATCTACAAGGTGTGGCAGCGCAATCGCTTCATGGGTGGTTGGGTGTTTGAGTAAACAAGACAAGAAAATTGAAATTGAAATCGAAATTAATTTCGCATGCGAAATGAAACGGAAACGGAAGCAGCCAAAAGGCAACAAATGAAGTTATGACCAAGGCGGCGCAGAATCAGCGCAGCAACAACACTATGTGAGTAAGTGTGAGCGTTTGTTTGAGTGTGTGTTGAAAAAGGTGGTATCGACACAACAACTACGAGTTTGTTGCGCTGGCAAAAACAAATAGCAACTGATGGCCAGCGGCAGTGAAGCGGCAATAATTGCGCTGGTGGCGGCTATGAACTTCGTTGAAATTGCTTGCTTCAGGCATTCAACAACTTAAAATATGTTAAGTTGCCGCCTTACGGTTCGTTGTAGAAGTTTTTTCTTTTCAACACCCCGCACGCCGGCACAATTGACGCATCACTATGTTATTGCCACAAGTCATGGATTGTTATTGTTGTTGCCACTGCTGTAGAAATTCTACTTTTACAAATCAGGAAAATCGTAAAATTTTATTTTTATTTCTTGCTTGCCAGACGTTTTTGTTAGGCCTTTTGCATACTTCAAGGCGTAGTTGCTTATTCATTACACTCTTCTTGAATTTAATATATGCTGGTAGCTGTATGCAACATTAATTTTTATCACCTACGGAAAGCATATAAGAAATGCTGCTATAAGGCTTTTACAAGAAATGCGAGGATATTTAAAAGAATTTATGTTATTGCTACATATTTCTGTGAGAGGAGTATCAAGTATTTACGCATATTTGTATTTTTCGGATTTTCAATTTGGATGCTAAAATTTAATAAAGTTAAAGACAAAATTTATGTATAAATATTTGTAAACACAACAAAAAAACTAAAATCCTAGACGAGAATAATTCTGCGGAGCTACAGGATTATTTCAACTCAAGTTGACCAAGAGAAGTACTACACTACTTATAAAATACCTGTATGATCATAATAACTTATGATACTGTGATTTAGATCAATAGCAAACTTCTGTTTTATTTCAAGAAATCGAAGTTTCAGAAAACGCGGCTCTATATCGTTTGATTTTTCCAATCTATAGAGCTGGAGAAAATAATCGAGCTGCATAGCGATATACCATAGAGAAGATACAATATTCTATAGAAGTGTACAGTTGGTATCGTAGGCGGATGATATTGATATCGTTGGCCTCAACAACCGCGCCGTTAGTTCTGCTTTCTACAGAATGGATAAGAAAGCGGAAAAAATGGATCTGGTTTTGAACGAGGACAAGACGAAGTATCTCCTGTCATCAAATAAAAAGTCTTCGCATTCGCGATTTGGTTAGCGTCTTGCCTCGCACATCACACCTGACTGTGATAACTTTGAAGTCAACATCAACAATAATTTCGTCGATTTTGGAACTGGCATCAACATCATCTCGTCCCGTCCTTTTAGTTCAGCGAATCAAAAGACAGCGGCTGTGCTGGTTAGGTCATGTTGTCCGGATGGAAGAGAACACTCCAGCTTTAAAGGTCTTCGATGCAGTACCCTTAGGTGGAAGCAAAGGAAAAGAGAGACCTCAACTCCGTTGAAGAGATCAGATGGAGATGGACCAGGTTGCACTTGGTATCTCGAATTAGCGCCAAATTGCGAAAAGAAGAAAACGGCTAACGCGCTGGTATTAACTCGGCTATAACCGCGTAAGCTATGTCTACGTCAGCGCAAAAGAAGAATGTAAGTTTTAGCGTAGGGAACAGGAGCAGTCTTCTTCTGTTTTAATCTATACGCAGAAGGTAGGTAACTTCAAAATGAAAGACTACAATTCTGTCCCTAAAGCCGAAATTATTGGCAATAAGAGAAAGTGCAAAGAGGGGGTCGCAAACATATGGATCTTCTAGTGGACAAGAAAGCGCCAATTAAGGCTCTCCGTTGCGCAAAGAGCAAGAGAGAATTTAGCAACATTGTAGGAGGCATCACAGGGTGCCTACCCTTAAGGGGGTATTCTTGTTTAATCACTTCGAAAAATCTATTTTTTTTATATTTTGACAGTAAAACCCATTGAAAACATACTGTGAAAAATTCAGACCGAAATTCATAGCATTTGATAAGTTACAGATCATAGTCGCCGACGTGTCGTAAGCGACTGTCTACATCTCTTCAAACTTTAAACGCATTTTTCTCGAATCAAATTTTCTGAAACTGTCATGGTCCTAAAAAAAGTAAACCGATTGCTTTAAAATTTACAATGTTCTTCTACTTTTATATTTATCGTCCCTACCAGAACTGTTTATTTTCGCATATTTTTTTAAACGATTTTTAAGGAAAAAACAAGGTTTTCGTGACTTTTCTTTGAAGTTCGACATTTTTTTTTGTTTTTAATGAAATTGATTATATTTGGTAGGGACGATAGCCGCAATACTACTGAATAATAATCCATTCGATTTTTTTTTATTTCAGACATATATCAATGACCAGTGAACTACTTTTTTGTTGGGGACTATTTGATTTAAAAAAAAATATATGTATACTCAAAAAACGAAAAAAAATAGTTTTAGTACATTTTTCAATACACATAAAAAATATTAAAAAATTTCTCATGATTGAATTTTGTTTTCGTCAAAAAAAAAATTTCCTAAAAAGTGGTAAAATGTATGCGTTCACATGAGAGTACCCCCTTAAGATCCCAATTTCAGAAAGTTGGAAAAGTGGATTCGGTGGACAGCATGCGCGGGGGGAGAGATGCTAGAATTTTTTTTTGAAAATAGGATTCAAAATATAAAGTGTTTTCCCAAATTAACTGAGTTGCTGGTTAATGCTATGTTCTGGTGAAAGGTGAAGTGTGACAGATACAGATATTAAATTAATAATCAATTTAATTCTCGATAATAACTGGACTTCATGCATGATATAAACCCATAGTCACTGATATTTTATAACTCTCGGTTATTTGTGAAATATGAAAAAATTCATACAAGCATTTCTCATACCTAAATATTCGTAAATAATATGATGTGCACGTTCAGTTGATATATTTATAATGTTTTCTATCTCGAACAATTTAGGGTCATCAAAACTTTTACTTCGGTGCTCATTTCATGATCCGACGCTGTCAAATTTATAACTCGTCAACAAAGCCAATTTTTATCCATTTCTTTCGCATAACAAAAGCTGCTTCACTTAAATTGATATAGCTCACAAATTAATGACGCCTGAATTTAGACACGCAGGCATCTAAATTGTCGTTACGCCCTCAACGGGCATGGACAGAGTAGATGAAATTTAGGATGTTGAAGAGATAGATTCTTCCACATTTCCTGTGCTGCAAGATAATGTTATTTGCATAACAAATTAAACTATTAAAAGCGTCCATTACAACAACATAAAGGCAACTAAACACAAACTACTATTTAAGCAACGCCATTAGATGAAGTTGTTGTCAAGTGGCTGCCACAATTTACAATAACTTTGTATAATTTACAAGCAAAAAGCAAGTTCAAGACGAAATTGCAATGAATGATTAAAAGAGCAACAACAAAAATGAATGTGCTACAACAAATGTGAATGCGCAACAACATAAACAAGCAACATGTATGTAATTGCTAAAAGTTGGCACATGGGACACTAACTCATTTGGCATAACACGACATCGCACACTTGTAAGAGACAATTTACTCACCCCACACATGGAAAAAAGGGCATTAATACGCTTAAAGCGCAACTCCAACTCATACTTGCAACACACAGATGCATTCCAAGGCATACATTTGAGGGCACTATCTACTAAAATGTTCTCATTTAATAAAGACTTCCTGCTGCAACAGAGCTTTCTATATGTTGCCTCTTGAGTTCATGGAAGACCACTTGTCTTTATAGCTTCATGTGAGCGCTTATCCTTACAACTCCAACACTCTTCCACTCTTCCAGCTTTCGCTCGCTCTTTTCGTTTCTTGTCGCCTTTGACTTATGCGCCCAGAATATTTATAGTGCCTCGCCCTCAACTATCTCACCTACGTTTCACTCAGTTGTTTCGCAAATTGGCGTTACCATATTAAGTACAACCCAAAAACTTTACTAATTTAATTTACGACATAAGCCCGGCAGCGCTAAAATGGCTACATATACCCGACCAAATAAAACTAGAAATGGCAGCAGTAGTGTCGTCTGGTAAGCAAGGTCGTAAAATATGTTGCTGCAACATCGTCGATCATAAATTAATGTTGGTTAGTTAGTAAAAGTCAAACATTTGCCATTTAATTATGCAAAAACGTGCGGCGAGTAACGGCGAAAGCACACCAAATTTTTCAGAGTTGCCACGTAAATGCAACTTTCAAAGCAAAAATATATAAATTTCAAAAACAAATAAAACAAAATTGCAGTAATGTTGCAAGTATGTCTGTAAATAATTTACATGAAAACGGTATTGCAACACTCTTACAGTGGTAACGAATGCATTTGAATTAATGTTTGCTTATTACCGTTGTCGCACTGTCACAAGTCAACACATTTTGACATTTGCTGACACAATATTTAACTTCGTCGCAAGCTGACTCTCCACCTTACCTTATCTTTTCCCTTCAATCATATATTTTTTGGCAGTCGCTGCAGCTTTTAGTCTTGCACGCCCGCTTGCTTCTTCCTGGCTCACTTTTGTGCTTACATACTTGTCTTCATTAATTTTACCGCAAATCATAAAATTTGCAAAAGTTAACACATACATACACACTTGCACGGTTGCATTTCCATCAGCATTACACCGTCATGTAATCTTGTTTAGTTTTCATTTAAGTCAGCAATACTGCAAAATGTGACATGTCAAATATCCGTCAGTGCTGATAGCACCAGTCATATGAGGAGGAGTAACTCAGCTTATAAGCGTGTGTGTGAGTGTAAAATGCAGTAAGGAGGGATACACTGCTCTGCTTGTAAAAATTTCTTGTGTTTCTGTTTGGCTTTCCGGCTTAAGGTAATATGGTCTTTGCCACAGATTGAACTAAGTTGATGGTGAAAGGTATGGTTTTTATCATGTAAAGATTAAGAAAGGCTGGGTTATATAAAATGAAAATGTGTAGACAAAATTCTATCAATATTTTATACTTCAACCTTTCTTCAGGTTTTAATAAGTTAAAATAAATTAGGTAAACACAACCTTGGAGATCATTTGCTTCAACGGAAATGGATTAAAAACCTGAAGTGTTCTTAAACATGTAAGTAAATTAGCCTCAAATTTAGTTAGGCAAGTAGTTATATCTGGTACAATACTATTTTTTATAAAGGCAGGTATTGGTATACCTGAAGAGATATGATTTGATATCATTGTTAATCGTGTTTATGGTGTTTGGGTCAAATTAATTGTCTTCTTAGGAAGTGGTAAGATGGATCTCTATTAGCGATCTTTACGGCAGGATCACAGCCTCGAGGACCGAATAGCCAAAGTTTAGCTTCCATACTTCTTAACAAGCAGGGTTTTACTTTCGGCAGTTTTAATGTAGTTAAGGTCTTAATTAGGGCAAGTTCTAAAACCGTCCAGAAAGTTTGATCTTAATTTTTTTCTACCGATCCAAACAAAGAAACATAATAATTATAATTCGGATCAATTCCGATAACGTAGAACTGAAAATATAATAAAGGGATCTAATTTTTTCCTATCGACTCAAATGGGGTTAGATCTTCGAAAAACAGTGCTTGGATAGATACATCTTGGGTAAATTTTAGTAGAATAGAAACCAGCTGGTGAGGGAATTGTGTAGAAATCAAGTGATTATTTAAAATCGAAACTAAATTTCATTACGAAAATATATCTAATTGTTCTCAAGGCTTTGATTTTGGGTGTAGATAAAAAGGGTGTTTCAGCATAGCTATATCATGATTCAATGTTCTTTGAATACCTAATTCGTTTGAATTTCCGAACCTCTTTTTGCCTAGTTGACATTATTGAAACAGGTTTGCCGATATCGGACTCTTATAACGTATAGCTACCATACAAACTAATCGATCAAAATCCTGTCATTTTACATTGTGAGAAAACCCGGAAATTGTACACTAAACGCAAAATATTTAATTATTCATCAACATTTATTTTTTCGCCTTCAAAATAATCCCCTTTAGATACAATACACTTATGCCAACGAATTTTCCAGTTCGCGAAACACTTTTCATTAGCAGTTTTTGGGATGGCCTTCAGCTTCTTCAGCAAATTTTGTTTTATCTCTACGATCGACTAAAAACGGCATGTCCAAAGAGACCTGTTTACGGTACTTTTTTTGAAAAAAAAATTAAGTTTATTAGGAAGATTTGATTAAGAACGCGTTTCATACCCAAAATATCCACCAAACTCATTCGAACGAACACGCTAGAGATGTCACGCTCTCTTACCATCTGTGTGACACTTGCCTGACGATTTTCAAGCACCATATCATTAACCTTTTAATATTTTTATCAGTTGAAGAGGTCTAAGGTCGTCTGAAGGAGGTCTTCAACGATCTCTCTACCGTCTTTGAAGGCTGGCGACAGATCGCGGTCATATTTGGCAAAATAATTAAGGAAAGTCCTATCAACTTAGCAAATATCATTTACCTGCGGAATTTACTTACAAATTCGCCAATATCGGACCACTATAACATATAGTAAGTAGCTACATATAAACTAATTGATCAAAATCATGTCATTATATGCAAAAATCTTTAGTTTGACAAGATATCTTCAAGAAATTCGATATAAAGAAATGGTGCAGTCTTCGAAAAAAATTTTTAGATTGATCCACTATAGCTGCCACACGAACTGCCTACTCAAAATCAAGTTTCTGTATGGAATCTTTTGAATTTGTGAAAGGTGTTTGGCGAAGAAGTTATACTATTACGCGACCAATAAGATATATCCTGATTTCGATCGTACGGCTACTACACTTATAAATTTCATTCAGTCAATAAAGTCTGCTAAATTATTTATTGGTAAACGCAGAACCGTTGACCTGCATATTTCTTGGGATACTTTCCGGTGTCAGGATAATACTTTTCGAATGGAAGAAACCCGCTTATAAAATAATATCTCCCGAAAACAGTGTAAGCAATGCTTATTCAGTGAGAATTTAATCATGTAATCCACTAGGTCCCGTAAATGTGCTGCACGCTGCGTGTTGCATATTGCGTTGCATAAAAATTACTTTTAGCTGTAACCATATTAGCTATTTGCTTGTTATTTGTAAAAGTTTCAACATAATTTTCTTTGACATTGAACGCTGCGACATGGCATTGCACTTTGGCTCTGCGCCAACGCTGGTGAACAATATACTCTATGTGAAGATCTCTGCAAGAGTTCTATTAAGACAGGAAACCATGTATGTGTGTACCCACGCATTTGATTCATTCATTAATTCATGAGCGACGGATACAGTGTGCTCATATATGTGTGCTGTGTGCTCATATATTTACACTAAATGTGTTTGCATAAATGCTTGTCTACTCAAATATCAGCTCGTCTGTCTTGCGTAATTCCATTTGCCGCCAGTAGTGGCATTTAGTATGCAAAGTTTTGCCATTTTCACCAATTTTGCGCCACAATTTAGCTTCCATGTTGCACAAACCAGAAAAAGTTCACACCCGCAACATCATAAATGGCGGCGCCACCTTCAACAAGCACCGTTGCAGCCACACTTTCTTTTGCTTTCACAGGATTACATTGCTAAATCAACTTCTTGCCACAAACGGGATCCATAGATATATGTACTTTCATTCATACACTTGCCTCCGCTTCCTGTTCAGCCGCTGTCGTGCGCTGTCTTGACTTTTGTTGTTTTTACACTTGCAACACGCAAAATTTCTACATATCATATATGCTTCAGTATGTGTGTGCTATGAAATTTGACATCCGAAAATGTGTCTTGTTTTGCTGGATCTTCATATTTCTTAAGTCGCTACTTTCCTTGTATGCTTGTCTTATAGTCATTTATTTGTTGTTGTTTTTCATTTCTAAATTCTGCTAAGATTTGTATCTCTCTAAGCTTCGTCTGCATGTCCTTTTTAAGCTTTTAATTTTTTCATTTGTGGCAAAATGCTGTCGAAAATTTGACAAAATCTCATGTGTAAGCAAGCAAAAGCATTATTATTTGTTTCTTTGTGACCAGAGTTTTATGTGTTTGCATGCATAACTCAGGAATTTTGGTGGAAGAATTATTTGAAGTACTTGTTGTTAAACAGTGGGACAGAAAATAAAAGAATTCAAAAAATTATATCAAAACAAATTTGGCGCGAGAGCTGAGGTCGATTGACATAAACAGCTGCTGTAAAAACACACGTTGACAGATTGCTCTAATTTTTGGTATCGTAATTAAGGACAGTTGTACCAACCTAAAAAAAAATACTTCTCTTCCATATAAGCGAGAGAGAGGGGGAAATGAAGATTTCCTGATACTTTCTTGACAGGGAAATAAAATGTAATAGAGGGAGCAGCATGTGTAGGGATAACCGAGGCAATTATGTCATGTCCGACTGATGCGATAAATGTGTATATGTACTCCTACATCAGCTGCCCATAGACGTTTTTACAATAAAGAAAAAAAGAAATTATGGGAATGGAACAAGAAATATTATGGACATAGCGCTATCCTGAACCAACTGAACTTAAGTAAATCTGACTACATCGACGTCACAAATTACTTCCAACTTACTCAACAATTACAGGACGATTTTTCGCTCACTGACAAAGCATACGAGCTGCTCAAGCGAGAAGCCTCTTTAGATGACATGACACTTGTGAAGACCATATTATAAATGGATGTATCTTATAACAATATTTGCCGCAGTTGAAATCTAGAAGGGAATAAGGGAACTCTTTTCCACACAAACCAGGTACAGAATACTTGAAACACATTAGATACCAGTCCTTGAATGGGTATCCACAAAATGCATAGCAGGTTTAATTATTTCATTGAGAGCATCAAGTGGTTTGAGCGGAAAGAAGAAATTAGATAGCGAGATTATAGCGGTTCTACGATAGTGCTCAAAATGACGCATCCAGCGTTAATTGGGCCCAGAGTGACAGCAGTGTTACTTCTGAATGTGATTACGAAAGTAAACCTTACACCTGGATATCTCTTGTACATCTTTTTGGATCCATCTACAGTTCTAACCATCTTCACATCTTTAACGCCTTATAGCAAACTACAATGCCTTCCTTGACAACAGCTTGTCTAAGATGATCTTTAAGCTACTTTTTGAATTGTGCTTACGTGTATATGCAAAGCAGGATCGCTCCACATCCGCATCTAGGTCAAGTTTTGAACTCCACTCTTTTCAGAAACGTAATCCACCAACAAAAGATTATTATATTAGACAGTTGTGGATATTTAAGCCAAATTGTTGAATTTTTATTATTATTATTTCATAGAAACCTTAGGAGCAATGAAACAAGTCTAAAGCAAAGGGCCATTATGTTAGTCGAATTATGAGAATCACATCTCAGCCTTTGGAATGCTGTGTCTCAAAATTAGTATATAGTAGGCAACTGAAATCCGAAAAAATTAGTTAAGAATGTAATCATAAAATACAGAGGATTGTAAACCCATTTGCCCCACTGTTCTAGCACAAATTCTAATTTATTATTTAACACAGGAAATGTTTCACTAGTCTTCCTTGCTTACTTAAGCCTTGATAGGTGACCTAAAAGTACAAAGCGTCCAAAAGCTCACACTTAATGGCCATTGTCTGCTACTACATATATGCTTGCACTTAAGATGATGTGTTAGCTGGCAAAATTTTGAATAGTAATGAAATGATGAAAGCAACAAGAGCACTCAAGAAAAGTTTGCGGCGACCGAGGCATCTAAACACTGTATATATGCGCTGAAGTGCCTAAAAGTGTGCTAGAATGGACAAAAGACTTACATTTTGTAGACATTCGGCGAAAGAGACTAAGATCGAAATTGCGATGTTAACAAAACGCTGCCGGGAAATAACTGGTAAAATGAAGTGAAGCCATCGACCTAGAACTAGCTATGTCACATTCAGACTTTTAGTTTTTACTTTACCTTTAGTTTTATATATCATTGGTGTTCCGATTACTCTCTCGTCAAGGTTCTTTACAAAACAAAAGATAAATTTGTCATGCTGCAAATATACATGGAGATTTACGTAGTCAAACCCATGACTCCTCAAGTGGTAGTCACGTACTTGAGGCATCTGATTCGTTATAAGTATCTGGAGACCACCAAACCACCACATACTATACATACATGGAAACGCCGAATGATGAAATAGAGTAAGCGCCTAGCTTTACAAAACTTTCCAAAAATGAAAATCGTAAACATTAACGACTAAACAGTGAGCAACAACAAGTAGTACCGGCAAAGGCCAAGAAGCAAAGCGAATGATTTGTCTGTGTTTTGCACTTAAGCTCTTTATTATGGCGCAAGTATCCTATGACGGCCTTTTGAAATATTGATATGCCACTTGAAAATTTTCTATAGTTGCCACCTTTTTGGCATTGTTGCTGCGCTGAAGTTATGCGCGAGGGGTATGTGGGGTGTATATTTTCGATTTTACTTTAGTAGCATACGGAAAATAGCATACAAATACACACACAAGTAAACAGTTACGCTACCTTGCCTTCTAAAAGCCTTTCCACAAAGTTCTCTTTTGCCATTTTACTTATTTACCCAAGCACACTTTGTTGTTGCATGTTTTAGCAACGCGCTCGTAAAATTGGTTTATGCGATAACCGCCAAAGTGTCGCTGCGAATGATTAAAATTACATGCCCCACCTTAAACGCTTCGAAATTTCAAATTCTCTCACACTTTGCTTTGCAAATGCTTTTGTTGTTGCGACCAAAGCTTTCGTCCGCACATTTCGGCGTCGCTTCAACAACTTATTGTTCTGTCCATCAAAGCTTCGCGCTCCCCTGCCAAACCTTCGGCAGCCTTAAATGCCCGAACAGTGTCAGCGTTGCTTTTCAATTGTTGTAATTGCCAATTGTTGGGGGTAGTTTGTACCACGTTTTGTGGCATATTTAGGCGATTTTACTCAACTGTACCGCCAAGTGGCATATTCTCATGTCTATGCAACCGTTAAGCTAAGCACGCGCACAATTAAGCTCGTAAAATTTAATATTTCCACTTTAGAATTTTGCGTGGCTTCTTTGTCGCCTTTCTAAATCCCACTTTTACACAACTTCATTTCGGTTCCAATTTATTAGCGGTATTTATGGTTATAGCTTGTCTTATGTACTTACTTCAAGCGTGGTGGGATTCTAAAATTCACCCACCGATTGAGTGACGCTAATATTTCTCGTCTTTTAAGGTTGTGTTTACAACAAATTATTGCTTTGCTGTCGTGACAGCATTCAACGGTATTATTGGTTCAATTAGATTTTATGTTATGACCAATAATTTTTACTAAAAAGTATCCCTCACAGCTTGTAAGTGAACGAAGTTATAGCTCAAAAATGAAGAAGTGATCGTAAAAGTTTATAACTATTATCACAAGTTGTTTGGTTCGTTGAAAAAAATGCGGAAAATAATACAGAAAAGAAAAAGTCCCAATATCAGTCAATCTAGTCTTTCTCTAGACCTCTTCGATTCACCACGTCTCTATGTACATTCGAGATCTGCTCTGTTGTAAAGAATTGTCATGTGAAAGCAACGCCGGTCATTAGTTTTACGATTAAATTAAAAACAGTAAGCGGATTCCTAACTAAAGTGGTATAACCTATTACTAAGCCGGAGCTATTCGATTTTGCCAGTATATTTTATTTATACCAGCCTTATTTGCCCTATTCGCTGCTCTATTATTGAAGCGTTTTTATACCTTTGTTGTCGGTGTATCCACAAAATAATTTTTCGGACTTAAGTTCAGCCAGTCTAACTTGATCTCTATTGGTCTCGACGAAATTCTCTGTAGTTACAAGTGATGCATAAGAGCCGTGAAATGATTGGTAATTGATTCTTAATAACGAAGCTTTAGACAATATAATCAGTTATTTATTAGCCAACCTTTTTGGATTTATTAATAAAGCAGTTGGTCTGAAATATTAGTGAATCATCATCCAACAGGAGAAAAGGGTAGAGTTTTGCATGGGTCCTTCACTCAGTGAATTATAATTGTAGCAGCAGTTAATTTTTGGTGGAAGTCAGACATAGAAGAGAGATTGGAGAGCCGCAGTTGACCACCACTACAAATCATAGAGTATGTGAATATAATGCGCTGATTGGTAGGCTCGTTTACCACCGCGAACTTTCTATTCTTTTGATTGTTTGGTATTTTTCATGCGGTGGTGGAGAAAATTCCTGATTTCGGATTCCTCTCTATATCGGCGTATTTAGCTACCATTTATGTGTCTAACTAGAGTCAATCATTTTTGGACATTGTCCAGACATTTAAAAACTAATTTGTTATAGTCTGATATCGCTTTCGATTGTGCTACGCTATCTCTTGAAACTACCCACACAGGTATTTATAGATGCACTTAAAGTTCACCAAATATTAGAATGGTAGTAGTAGATGCTTTTGCAAAGTTTTTCTGACCATTATTTCTCTGTCAAGACAAAGTACTTCGAGACCACATAAAAATATTTCACGCGTTTTGGAAACTATGCCACTGTTGGAAGCTATAAATTTGAACAGGTGCTACTTTGGATCGGTAGGCAATCGAGACGCAGATCTTTCTCTCTAGACTATAAATGTATAGTTATTCGCGTCCTTATTACACGGCACAGAAACATGGACAATGACGCCTAGAGATAAGAAAGCACGTGGAACATTCGAGAGAACTGTTCTTTGCAAGATCTTTAGAGCCGTTCGCGTGAGCGATGAGTTTCGAAGAATTTGTAACCATGCACTGTGTGAGCTTTACGGCGACATGGACGTACTACTATTAGCAAAAAGTCGAAAGACTTTGTTCATAATTTTAAAAATCTTAATTTATTCTTCAAAATCTATGTCGTCACCTTCAAGGGGATTCCCTTTGGCCCCAGTACTCTTTTGCCAATGATTTTTCCAAATATTGAAACAGTTTTTCAATACAACTTCCGGAATAGCTTTCAATGCGGTTAGCAATTCATGTTTAATGTCTTCAACTGACTCAAAACGGTTTCCACGAAACGGTCGCTTGAATATAATGAATAGCCAGAAATCACACGGAGGTAAATCAAGTAAATACGGCGATAGCGGCACGATATTGGTTGAAAATTTGGCGAAAATCTCAAGAAGAAGCAATGCAATATAAGACGGTGCATTATAGTGGTGCAAAAAACAAAAGTTCTAGGCCTATAACTCCGGCCTTTTTTAAGAAAAGCTTCGCGTGAACGACGCGTAACACTCAAATAGTATTCCTTGTTGACAGCGTGGCCGGTTGAATGAATTCGGACTGCACCACATCTCTATAATCCAAGAAAACTGTCAACATGACCTGGCTTTTCGTCCTACTTTTACGTGGTCTTTCGGCTTCGGTTTATCTTTGCCATTATATGCGACTGTTTCCGGCTCGTAAGCATAGTTCCAAGACTCTTCGCCGGTAATAATAAGTTTCATGACATCCTGGTAGTCGGGTGTTTCACACATTAACGTGTTTTTCGAAAAAATTAGTGAATTTGGAACCAATCGTTCTTTCACTTCTCTTAGGCACAAATGATCTGAATGCTTCGGCATCAGAAATTTGATTCAGTACACAAAATTTAACGCAACTTGTTTTTTAATAATGCCACTCATTGTAAAAATATACAAATGCACTTTATGTACTTCAAAAAAGACAAGCTCATACTAAACATTAATGATTATTTTGATGCGAGACAAGTGCACAAGATATGCTCCTGCTCTAGACATTTCTTGTAGTCTTCTTGATCAGTCAGCCCCATTCTGCGGGCGTATGTATGTCGCCATGTTTGCCACGAAACACCAGAAGGTAACGTCGGAGACCATACACAATATATACATAAATTATCAGCATGGCGAGCTGAGCTGAGTCGATTTAGTCATGTCTGTGGCCATCCGTCTGTCCCTCCGTCGTCTGTCTGTCTATGGTATATACGAATGATATATCAATCAGAATTTTTGCACACGTCTATTTCTCTCCAAGAAACTGCTCATTTGTTTAAGCCGCCGATATCGGACCACTTTAGCATATAGCTCGCATACATACAAACTGATTAATGAAAATTCGGTCTTTGTATGGAATACTTTTGTCTAATGCAACAGTAGAATTTTCCAAACATGTTATCAAATCGGACGACTATACAATATAGCTGCCAAACAAAGTGCATGATCAAGTTCACGTTCTTTTATGAAATATTTTTTTATTGACTAAAAAGATATAATTACTGACCTCTCCATATAGACTCAGGCAGCTTCATGCAATTCAAAAATTATTTTAAAAATTTATTAAATACCGATATCAATTGCGCGCTCCGCTTGCAGCGATCCAGTTCGGTAGGATATCTGAGCTGTAACGAATTGATTAAGGCTAATGACCCTTAAAACTTTTCCGAGTACACATAATTCACACTCAGTTGCGAACACCGTACCTGAAATATTGAAACTAATTGTCCATTGCGAATTGGAACGCACTTAACAATGTGGAAAAATCAAATATAAACGAACAAATTCTCAGATGATATGAAAATGGAAAACAATGGGGTTATGTACATGCGTGTGTTTGTAAATATATATGTAGATCACTTTGCGCTATACCACGAAATGGTAACGCATAGAAATTATCACTCAACAAATCATTTGAAATTCAAATTCAAAAACATTTCACGTGATATCCCGTCGTTACGCGCGAACGATAACCCGATAACCCCAAGAAACTAATCAATTTGATGGATTTCATCAGCAGCCCAAACGTACAGATTACAATAGAAAAACAATTAATTAACAAGCTATTGAGTGAAAAGTCAAGTCAAGCGCAGTTAAAGGTAAGGAAAATGACAAGAACCCAACGCACAAGCGCAAAAGGCGTAACAAATCGTGACGAAACAGAAAAAAGAAACGAATATGACTGTAATCAGAATATTCTCATTGAAATGGAAATATGAGAAATGCGATCGAACCGACAATGACGGCATGCCGCAAACCGTATAAAGAAACAAATAAATTTAAAAGCAGTGAATTATGGACAAAAACAGTGGGGTGTATTTAGCGAACGTAAATATTGGGAACTAATGAATCACGCAGAACAAAATAGTTGTGATAAATAAGCGCTTGAGAAATAGAGAGAGTGTGAGTGTGAGATAGATGACCGTGCGCAACGAGAATTCATAGACGATCTAACGTCGATCAAAGTGATCGAACGCACAACTGCCAAGCATAGCGTGATCTTTCAGTTGCGACTACTAAGGCAGCTAAATGCCGTTTAGTTGATGAATAACTCAGCACGCTATGAGATTGTGTGCTGTTATGTCGAAGACTGCTCTAGGGATTGACAGACTGCAGAAATGTAAGGGTTTACCCTACAGCGACTGCGGCCGCCGCAACGGTGTCACATGTCAATAAAGCGTGTTGTTGCAAGTATAAGATATGGGGCAAGAGTCTTCTGTTGTGGGAGCCTTCTATCTCCCTTCTTTCATGAAAGAGTTAAACGAAAGCGCACTGGCAATCGATTTATGTATATCTTACCACAAATTCTGTTTTTTGCGGCACATCAACTTATACACGCATCATTGACTGCGCGCACTGACAGCTCGGCGGCTGGCAACGCCCATCGTGTTAAATACAATTCATTAATATGTATTAATGTTCGTTTGGCTTCGGTGGGATTGCACGTCCTAAGCGTTCTTCATGCTCACAAAACTAAGCGTTGACTAAGTTAACCCATGTCGTTGGTGTTATGTGTTGTAGACGTACGTGACTTTCACTTAACCCGTTCAATCTCTTGAGTTTTCAAGATTTTTCTCAATTTTTCTTTCAAATCGACCCAATCGTTGAACCATTGCAATACATCATGTCAATCAAACTGTTACATGCTCAAGCTACAGTTTTTCGGTTGCTTTAGAAGGTGCCTCTGCCACATGTGCTACTGCAGCCGAACGACACATTCCAGCCAACCATGGCAACCCATTCTGTTCATCCATCCATCTCAAGCTCGTTCAGCGCTGTCCAGCGTATGCGCATTTCACCCTTTCTTTTTTTTCGGATATTCGCAGTCTTGTCACTCTGCCTGTCGTCTCCTGGGTATTTTCATTTGCGCCTTCCTCTTGCTGTCAGTTATTTTTTTTGTTCGTTCCAACCTTCCAAACCGAAAAACCAGCATTTTGTGGCGACGACTTTACCCTCTACCAACGGCATACAGCTGTTGTTGTTACTCTTAATTTTTTTTGGTGCTTAGTTTTCTTTTTTGTCTCGTCTTATTGTGCATATTTTATTGCTTTATTGATGGGCCCTTATCGTAAATAAATCTCCTTTTACCATTGTCATGGCATTTTGCTTTGCGTTTAGTTCGATACGTGTGTAATGATGGATTGCCTGTTGTCTAATCGTCATAATAATAATCAGTTAAGGTGATACTGTCAGATTGCTGGGTTTCATCATAATACCTCACACACGGATCATTTGACAGATAGTAAACGGTGTTCTTTTTTTGGTGCTCTAATCGTAGTCATTTTGGTTTTTTCTTTCATAGGCAACCCTGATGATTCAGCACTTTGTGGGTTTTTTTAAAGCTTTGACGAAATTAGCGGGCCTTTTTATTGCCGCGTGAAAATCATTGTGAAAATTTGTCCCAAGCAAAAAATATGAATCCCTTTTTATGGGAAAAGCTGTAAGGCCTAATGAGGAAGCTAACTTGGTGACTGTACGTCGAAACTAAATTAAAGTTTCGTTAAATGGATACAACACAATACTAAACAGAATTAAAAATCGACAGGAGAGGGAGGCATGGTTGGTAGTAAGATTACCTCGAGCATAGGAAAGCCGTACTGGTGGCTATAATCAAGTTATCAAAGCTTAAATCCTGATACACCAGATAGAATCAAAAAAATCGATAAGGCAATTTTTGGATTCTATCTGGTGTATCAAGATTTAAGCTTTGATAACTTGATTATAGCCATCAGTACGGCTTTCCTATGTTCGAGGTAATCTTAGTACCACCTAAGGATGGAACTCAGAAACGAATTAAGATTTTTTAGTCTCAATCGGTAATAGTTTCGAAATCTGCAGATAATACAAATCGACAAACTGAAGAACAACGATAATTTTCAAATGAAACGGACTATTCCGAGGGGTTTCGAGGACGAAAAAATGGAACAGAATTGCGATTAGCAAGCAGTCGTAACTCTTGCTATCTTATAGTGAATTCACATTACTTAGTTGCTACTTTTAGATGCATATTCCTTAACAAGAGAGAGTAACCGACTCGAATTAGCAAATACATAGTTCCCTTATCAAATGAAAAATATAAATGCTTTCATATCGATCGATGTTGTTCAGATATTTCTTCTGTAGACTAGGAGATGCGCGCTTAGTTTGCTATATGTGCGACTGATTCCTGATCAGAGAGAACGAAGATGGAACATTTATGTTAATAAAGTATTTAAAAAATTGCTGAGGTTGATTAAGTCATCGAAGCAATTCTAAGCCAACCAAAATTTTTAATGCGATTTATATCTGTTCCAGATAAAAAGAGTTTACTATTAAAATTTAGAATTGATTACCTATAGTTCATGAACACTAAAAAACTATTCACTACATAGGAAAGCAAAAATGGAATTTGCCATAAAAAGTTTTCTGAATTTTTTTTACCTTACTTAGGGGATATATAACAACACAGTCAAGTACGGTAAGTAATATGGAAGAATCGTGCTTTTTTCAGACGTTTTAAGAGCACCTTAAAATTTTGTTGAGATTTGGTTTGACATATTATCAACATCAACATATTGGACTGGATTCTAAGTGAAAAAATCGGTAATAAAAATACGCCCTTCTAATTCAACTAGGTGCGTTGTTATCTAATACTCTCACCCAAGGACTTAGAAAGCACTGTACTATAATCATATTTATTAATGTCTATTTCGTGATAGTTTTGCAGTGCTTCAAAATGAATTATATTCAAATTAAGCTAAACTCCGACACGTTCTCGTTCTTCATGAAGAGTGCCACCCAGGGTTTGCGCCAGCTAATGAACTAACATAAACACACACTGGTCGGTCATTAGCTCATTGTTTTGCTAATTGAAGAAAAAATCTATTTTAATAACAATTTTGATAAGTGAAAAGCGGTGGAAATCAATTGAAATTTCATGCTTGCTTACAATTATAGAACTATTACAATAATTAATTAATTGAGCGCAGATTTCTTATAGCAAGAAATAGAATATAGAGTTTAGAGAGGAATCAGCAGTGGGGTGTTCTTTTTAATTAAATTTGCCGCTCGACTTTCGACAAAACACAACGAAACGTGATCGCTCAGCGCAGGCACTTAGCTTAGAAGTCACCCGCTAGGCACGCTAATCACTCTATTGTGGCTGCTGGATGGCAGCCCACAGCTGCTTAGGTGGTACATGCTTAACTGGAGTAAGAAATGCTGGATGATTTGTTTGTGCTTGCAACAGTAAGTGCCGCTGTGGCAGCACCCACCAACCGCGCTGATCATAAGTCAAAAATGTTACGTTGATTTTTGAAGACGCGCATGCGCGGCCAACATTTATCACGAAGGAGAAACTGCTAAAACTATTGAATTATTTTAAATATGTGTAGTTCAGAAAAATATACTCAAAAGCGGCCAGCGTGTGCAACAAGCGTATCCAATTTTCATTTATTTCAATATTTCGGCATAAACTTTTTCAATTTCTCACCATCAAAATGCTGTCAAAGTAGTAACAACATGCAGCAACATGAGCTAATAATAAACTAGCCTTTTGTTGCTACTTATGGGCATACGTGCAACATGTACGTATATTTGTGTTTGCACATCATTATTCATTATCAAATAAATTAGTGGGTCGTTATGGAGGTGGCAACCAGAATCACAGCAGCGTGCGCAACAACACCCATATATGTATAATAAGTGAATTATATACACACATGCATATATGCATTCATATGTATATGCCAACAGGCTTCTACCTACAACTAACAATCAATTTAAGGTCACACAACATACAAACTTACACATGAACTCACCTCCAGCAGCAATCCTTACATGCCACATGTCTCTCTACTTATGTAAGTATTGTGCCACACATGTGTTAGTCGCTCTAACCTCCTGCGCAACCCTTCGGCACTTCACCAACAGTCATAAATATTGGGCAGCCACAATTTATTGTCATGTGGCAAGGCTTCAAAACTTCTCTGTGTGCGCTCGGTTAGTTTTAATTGAAGTTGGTGCGCTGAGTTTCTAACAAAGCAATCAATATTGAAACAATAATTAAATAAAACTAATGATGCCACTGACAGTTATGCACTCTAAGTAATATATTTTAGAGTTATGCATGTATGTATGCACGTGTGTAACTAGGCAAGTATTGTGCCAACAAATGTAGTCATTGAACCTGGATTTTCATTGCTTCTAAGCGGTGGGTTAAACTAATGATTTGTGTAATTAATTGACTTGGAGAGTTACTCGTCTGTTTGGGTCAAACAAGTGTTCGAATATGCACCCTTACTTAAAGTGCCTCATAAAAGTATGTATAATATTATATAACGTGTTTAGCTTGATGTATCAGTTGCCATCATATTTTACGCATCCGTCGGTCGTTGAAATACTAATATAGGATTACTAGTGCTTAGAAATCAGATTGTACTTTGATCTCGTGTTCTTACAGATCAAACTCTTTCATTACTAACGGAATCTCAAATGTATATTAATCTGCCTTTCTCTTATTTTTTGGCATAACCCATTCGAAACATTCAGCCGCCTTGTTCCAATTTGAGACTACCTAGTCCAAAATTACTGGTTCTGTAAGGAAACACAAGATACTAAACTTGGTCGCAATGATCGGTAGAAATTCTATGAAACTAGCTCCGCTTGTTTTGTATATTATGAACGAATACCAGGAAAGTACAACAGTACCAAATTCAGGAAAGAATATGAGCTTGCTGAAGAGGACATTCTTACTTGATTTTCATCAGTCCTTATTCCACAGACTCTTGGGATTTAGTGTTGGATATATGGACTCTCGAAAGCTTGGCAAGCGCTGATGAACAAACAATACTTGTGTGGCTGCAATATCCTTCTGGTCCAAGTGAAATGAAAGAGATCCTCTGATTTACTTACTTAATTTCTTTCAAAGTTCATTCCATTGTAATTTCAGATTATCTGACTGGATGCTGTGCAGTTGCCCACCATAGTTTTGAGGAAGAGGCCGTGTGGCCACTAAGTAATTTCTTCTCCACTATCTAGTTTTCACCAGACTGAGATTCAAACATCTCGATAGACGCACTTTAGGCGACCCTGGCAAAGTGGCTGGAAAGGTAAGCTCAAAACGATTCACAAGGAATTAGCATGCACACCTGTCCAAGTAGAAACCTGCGTTAACTTTTATGCAAGGATCAGTCGACTTAATCTAACCTAATCACGGATCATACGAAAAAGTGAATTTGAACAGAACCGTCTCGTGAGGTAATATTTGGTTCATGTCTTTTAGATAGAAAATTTTTGAATTGGTAACTCAACAGTTCTCTCTTTATATCGATATCTTTCTTCAAACTTTTTCTCCACAATTATGTAAATAAGTGAATTTGCTAAATTACTATATTTTAAGAGGTGCTAATATAGCAGAAGTCTGAGTATGAGACTATAACTTGCTCAAATCCTAACCAGTGCTTAATATACCGATCTTCTGTGGCAGTGAAGACCGACCGTATGTCAGCATTGCCGGTATTGCCGGTATTGAAAACAAACTTACATTGTTCAACAACGAAGATTTAAGCGCCAATTACTTATTGTGGAAGGCTATACAGAACAAATTTATTTGAAATATTATTGTAATTCTATTACTTGCAAATCCTAAGCTCTTCACTACTACAGCAAATAATAAGAAAATATCCTTCTTGAATTGATTTGCTCCACCTCAATCAAGATGTTGTGAAATTTGCATATTTCTTGCATTAAATAATTCACTTTACAATTGTCCTGCTCAAACTCAAACTCCTGCAAACCTTAATTGCCCGCTTTAATGTGCCTGGGGGACATTACTTAAGCTTTTACTTATGTACTTCTGCGTCATTTAACTAAATATTTTGTATTGTTATTGGTCTGCCACCGACAATCACTAAAAGCCAATACTTGTAGGTGAACGCAAGTGCTTGTTGCAAGTCGATGAAGCAAACGGTCATTATGGGTCAATTTCCTACAATTTACTTTGGCCATGCTTAAATGATTACAAAGCCATAGAAATGCGTAATTGCGCAAACTATTGAGACGAAATACACAAGAGAACATTGTTGATGCGAAAATGATAGACAATTCAAAGAAATTACCATCATAATGGTCCATGCCACAGTAATTGTTATGTTGGCGAAATGAAGGAGTTTAGCAACACATCTGCGAAGACGAGTTGAAATTAGTATAATATAGAATATTTAAGTATACGAGGAGATATAAATGATTGGTGTACGATTGGCTTTGAAGAAAAAGGTAGATAACAATAAATTTGTGTGCTAAACTATACATTCTTTAACAATAGCCAATGCTAAATAAAATATGTCTTTCTGTGGTTCATATGACAGCAGAGAGAAAATCCAAAATTGCAGTTAAACAAGACGGCATGAGAGAATCTTCTAGAGTTTCTTAGCACCCATTTCAAATCCATGCGAAACCTGTCCTACCAGCCAAATCCACTGGAAGGCCGAATTTTAAAACAGCGGCAAGTTAATGCTCTACATTTGGTGGGATCAGAGAGTCGAACTGAGCCTCTGAGATTGGGTGAAAATATTAATGGGCAACTATACCCACAACATGCCATTAAAAAAGATGCGAGCAATTGCCAAAAACTTGCTTGAATTTATGACTATGCATGAGACAATAAATTTCCATAAATGCTTGGCTTTATTGCGCAAGATTGAGTAAAAACTATTTGTAAAGCAGCAGCTTGAAAGTTTTACTTCATCCGTCCATAGACCAAACCTTGCTCTTTGAGACTATTGTTTGTTTCGGTCACTCTCCACTTCCTCACATCGTTACATGTTATATAATTGGCTTGATTCCTACTTGGCCTGCAAGCTGACGTAGTTCTACTGAAGTGATTCACAAATGACATGAAAGGTGAGAAAATGTTATAGCTTCAGAAGGGCACTACTTAGAAAAATATTAATAATTAATAACTAATTACTAAGAATTCTATACAATAATTCCCGAATGTTCCTCTTCGTACTTGTGTATCTACAGAAACCATCTGTTAAAATTTTTTTCGAAAATTTATTGGAATATTCAACTCAAGTACTTTAATTATTGTATTTAAATGATTCCAGAGAACTCAAAAAGGAGATCTTTTGAGAATTGTTATACTTATGTCAGACGATTACTGATGACCGAAAATTTCAAGCCTGCTGTATGCTTGAAGTATCCTTGTATACAATTACCCTCAGGGCACATTTTGGAAAAGCGCATTTTGTTGTAGGAGTCAGGACTTAAATTGCCATACACTTACTTACACTTCATCAGTGCTCTTTTTTCAGAAAATTTTACACTATATCATCTGGGTTCATACAAGGAATCAAGCCAAAAATTTGAATTATTTTCCCCTCCTACTTTTCACTTATTTTCTATCAAAAGTTTCCCTCAAGCGCACTTCTTTCCTTTCCTTTTTGTACTTCTCACTACATTAATCCATCTTGCATCCATGTTTCCGAAATTAAAACACATAAAGTGTATAAACATAAAGTTTCGCCACAGCACCCCAAAGGATTGCGGAGTATAGAATGAGAAAACGAAAACACAAAAAATTAAGAAATAAAGTAATAAAGACTACCGAAAACTCCCAAACGAGGGCTTTCAACAAGTCCATCACTATTACTACTCACACTATTTGCGTTAAGACTTAACTTGTTTGCATTGTTTTTGGTGTTGTTGTACCACCAAAAGCTGCTGCTAAATTTGTGCTTGGCTGCTTGGTTATTGCAGCTAACTTCATTAATAAAAAATGCAAACTTTTCATCACAAAAGCAGCCATAGAGCAGCTAGGAAGCTAACTGCAACGCAGCAGTGGCAAGCAGCACGCAGCGGTAATAAGGATAGCTAATAGCGCGCGGTAGCAAAAAAAGAGAATATAGAAATTGCTGACAGTTTTACTAAGCATTGCACGCTGGCGAGTTTCAGCTTTTCACCTTTACTGCCACCTGGTTGGCGCTTCGTGCTGTGGCAACTGCATTCGCACGCATCAAATATTCCACAAAAATTGCATATTAAATGCATTGCTGCAGTTGAAATGGCCACAGGTGGCAACGTGGCGACGTTAACCGTAGCAATGCGGTCGCAGCGGTATTACACTTTTAACGGTGCATGTAAGCCACTGAAATGCAACGCTGTGCGCATACTAATGCATGGCAAAATTGTGTATGTCTTGGGTGGAACGCGGATTTTTGGTGGCAGCAAAAGGTGTCAGCGTATTTTGAAAACAGATGTTGTTGCATTTTTTTTTAAATTTGGTGCTCCATCCTCCGCATAATTTGTTGGTCGAAAGCTTTAAATATTTATGGAAAATTTCTAATTTTTTTTTCTTTACTGGGTATAACTTTTACCAAGAGGCACAACTTCTATTCTTACTCCTTTAATTTCTGTACAAAAATATGCACTTCTTTGATTGCATTGCGTCGGCGGAAGTTCCGCCAAGTTTTCATAGCTTTTTGATTAGTTTAACCGAAAAGTTTTATTTATCGCCGCAACTCATTGCAATTTTTCATGTATTTTAGCAGCGTCGACGTCCGCTGGGAGTGCAGTCAATTTAAATTAAAATATCCTGTGAGGTAGAAAGTACAGTGGTGGTTCGATATGTGCTTGGAAGATATTTGTGCATACCATGTACAAAGCAAAGAGTAAAACCGTCTCACGGATAGGTTCTTCTAGTTTCAATGTTTTCTATTATGACTTTCAATTCGACTTAACGTTGCCTAATTTGGAAATAAGCCTGCTCAACATCGCCTATAAGGTTCTATCGAGCGTTTTGTGTGAAAGATTAAAGAACCCGGTCAGCAAACTGGCTTGTGGTCTCGAAAATCAACAATAGACCTGATATTCATCATGCGCCAACTCTTGGTATCCCCTCGAAACTAATACGGCCGTGTAAATTGTCAATGTCAATACCAAAAGCTTCGTCAGGATCGGGAATGACTTCTCCAAGCCGT
The DNA here is from genome assembly GCF_024586455.1 of Bactrocera neohumeralis. Classification (NCBI taxonomy): domain Eukaryota; kingdom Metazoa; phylum Arthropoda; class Insecta; order Diptera; family Tephritidae; genus Bactrocera; species Bactrocera neohumeralis. The sequence continues at coordinate 65,687,479 of NC_065923.1, read as the reverse complement.
TCGATACCAAACGAGGTTATAGACAAGGCGACTTACTATCATGCGACTTCTAAAATCTACGGCTAAAGAAAAGAGAAGTCAGAATTTTCTACAAGAGTGTACCACAGCTACTTTATAGGCGCATACACCGCCTACGCGATTATAGTCGAGTTTACAACAGCGCGACAATCGTTTTTCCTTTTCCCTGTTTGGTATTAATTAGGGATTCCAGGTGTAACCAGGTCCTGATCGTTTCATCCATTTAGACGACATGACATAGCCAGGGTAGCCTCTGTCTTTAGTTCGCTGAACTATGTCAATGTCGCCATACAGCTCGTACAGCTCATTTTTCATCGACTGCAGTACTCGCCGTTGCCAATTCGTAAAAGATGCTAGTTCATCCGCAGAACCTTTCTCTCGAAAACTCGCAACGTCGACTATCAGGTGTTGTCATCAACCAGGCCTCTGCCCCATATAGCTGTACAGGGATGACGAGTGGCTTATAGAGTTTGGTCTTTGTTCGTCAAGAGAGGACTTTACTTCTCAATTGCCTACTCATTCCGAAGTAGCGTTTATTGTAAAGAGTTATTTTGCTTTGGATTTCGAGTGGTGGTGATAATGCTGGTTCCAAGATAGACGAAATTATCTACGACTTCTAAGTTTTGACTGTCAATAGTGACGTGGGCGCCAAGTCGCGAGTGCGACGACTGTTTGTTTGATGACAGAAGATATTTCGTCTTTTACTTCGCTTCTTTATACAAAGTAGAACCATCACATAAGATGGGTTCTCTGTGTTTTTACAGCCATAGCTAGTGATTTGATAAAACTTTTGACCTCCGTATGTCTGTAGTCCTAAATTATATGTTTAGAGTTGCCAACCATACTTATAATTCTCTATTCATGAAATGAAAGATCTGCAATTATAAATTTCAACAGATTTGCTCTACAAACCTCGTATAACGCTACAGCACCATTCTCTTGGCTTCCCCAACGCATTGACTTCACACCTTCGCCTTTCTTGCGCCACTTAACTAACTGGAAGAAGTTAAATTACAGGTATTTAAGCATTTTATATAAAATTCATCATCTTCAACTGGGTACAGCGTGGACGGTGTTGCGTTGAAACGCTTAATGAAGCACTCACCGCTGCACTTACATCGCGTTCTAGGTAATATATCAAGCTACTATACTAGCAGTTCCGCGAAATGTGGTGGCTGGCGTTAAAGTTGATTATACACTTTTAATATGGCTGCAATTTATTATGCTGAACGCATGAATATTTCAACGCAAGACGCTTGAAGTTTGATTCTCAGCGTTGGACTTTTTTCTTTCTATTTCTTGATATTCGTACTTCTTTCAACGCTGCTGCTTTTTGTAAAGTCTGCTCAATAAATTTTCTAGCGCTTCGCATTAATCGCCAACTCCTTGCGCTCCCATTGTTTGTTAAGCCAGCACTTAATGTTCATTTATGGTTTCGACTGCTGGTTTAATTATAATTTTATAATTTCATCAAGCTTTCATAAACTCATTTAACTCTTGCGGCACTCCTTCGCTTTTTTTGCATTTCACGCTTTTACACAGTTCTTATTTTATACACACTCTCTCTCTCTCCATTTATTGCGAAACTCACACTGACATTTTACTTAGCTCCTCTTGATCGCTTTGACTTGCTGCGTCTTCATTTGTGTCTTGCAAGGCCGCAGTGTTGCTTTACTTTGACAGTTGGTTATTTGCCCGGCATTAAGTAGCTTGTCTTTACGCCGCATTCATTACATCCGTTGATCTCTTACGGCGCTTTCGTCGTTAACGTTATGACAAAGCAATGCCATAATAGAAATGAAAATGAAATTTTGCCATTAATACACAATTCTATTAAAGTTGAAATTTGCATATTAAACTATGAATAATTTCTAACACCCTGGCGGCCACACCTTGCAACAACTCATAGCAATGGTTGGAGGTTTAACCCTTTGGTTTTGACTAACCACCTTTGCAACTCCCACTCAACATTTTTGCTGGCCAAAATAGCAAAGTTTGCAAAGTAGCATTGCAAGTCGCCAGTCGCCCCCAGGCGTCCCTAAGCGTTGCTTCGAAAAATCTCATAAACATAAAATTTTATGTTTATTGCCATTTTCAGTTTTGCATTTCGCATTTATGTGTGTTTAGTGCGCAGCAAGCAGTTTCGTGCGATGTTCGCAATCGCTTTGCAATTGCAATTCTCTAACGCCGTTGTATCATTGCTACTGTCAATAAATAATTACCGTAAACACTGGCGCGCACATAACGACTGCAAACAGTTGTGGTCCTCTTTGTTGTGAGTGACGAAATGTTTTCGGTAGCATGAAGTGCGAAAGTCTGCTGCAAATGTCATTTTATGACATTTTGCGTCCATCACAAACCCACACCGCTACAGCAACAGCAGATTTGCTCGTCCATTTGACATTTCATTTACATTTCTGTCGCTGCGTCGCAATTGTTTGTTTTGTTGCATTTTATCAAATAATTACGTGTGCACTTTACAACGTCGACCGTTAATTTAAATTTGCGTTAATGGCAAATCATTACAACGTCACGCGTCGCACTCGTCCTGCCGCTCGCTCGGTTTATCACTTCGTTTTTAATGCATTTACTCGCCCTCAGCTCCGCTACTTTATCGCCTCGGCCTTTAATGTCATGTCAGTTATTGCATTTTATTGCACCTTTTGGTGCATAAAATAAATGCGATTTTCATATTTTTCGTTGCAATAAAATTTGTCTGATGACACTGCCGAACAGGGTTTCCAGATAGGTCACTATGGGCATAGGAAAACACTGTCCAATATTTTTCCATGCTTACCTAAACTCATACGACGTTGAATGAAGACTTTTGATTTAGTTTGTTGGACACCGAAAGAGATTTTTGGGTTCCGGATCTCATTCAGCTAAATATATTGAAAAATGAAAATCAGGCAGACCGAAAATCAGTGTATGGAATTTATATCTAAGGCATAAGCTGCTAAATGATTTTCCGCACATAACCCTAATCGGCTCTACTAATTAGTAAAGCACGGAAGAAAAAGTGTAGACTGACTACGGTGAGATTGCTTCAGTGTTTTGGTAACAAAGGGTGATAACTTTCGAGGTTTCCTACCTTTTTAAAAAAAAGGGAACTTCAATTTAGTGGGGAATGTTTATTATGATTCCAAAGGACATTCTTTGGTATTTATTTTTTGAGGATTACCTTATAACTCTTTCAAATTTTGGCCGTGGCCGTGACCATCTCAGATGGTCCATCCGTTAATTCCACTTTTCGATGACTCGTTCGACCATTTTGACTGTTAATTGGTGAATGACGCGTGTAATGTTTTGCTCGAATACATACATCGAAGAAAGACTGTCCCCATATACTTAAGACTTTATATATCCTCACTGGAGAAAGTCTAACGGTGTGATATCACAATCTTGGTGGCCAATCCACCCGACCAAAACGTGAAATTATCAGCTCACCGAAGTGTTCTAGGCTGTTATATTTTCTTCATTGCGGGCTGGACGTGGCCTATTTGGTCGAGTATTATCCAATAATAAGTTTTGGGTTTCAAGATGGGTCATGATGTTTCAAATAGTATGTTTCGTATGCTCAGTAGGCCGACTATGTTGATCATAAGTTGAACGTAGCGTACGAAACATATTCTTTACAGAGCCGTAATTCTCGTAACAAAGTTGAGCAATTTGTAACGTTATTCAGGCGTAAATCTTTCCATGATAAAATGTCAAATAATACTGAACACAAATAACATGTCAGCTTGACACGACTCACGCGTGATCTGTCAAAATAAGGTTATTGAAAAAAGTACCTCTACTTGGATCACTCGTTATATGATAATTCTCAGTATCATCATTCGACCAACTAAAACCTAGCAGTGCCGCTGGTCAAAATATGTTTACATCAAATTCATCGGGTTTAAAAAACTTCTTTAAGAAACATCATAATTTTCTCAGCTGGGCCCTAAAAAAATTGGAGACTGAACGACGGAAATTTGGATCAATTCCCTGCGATAACGAAAGGCAAAAAATAATAGTGACCTCAAAATTATTCTTCCAGCGAAGCTTGCTGACAACAAAATCGACAATATCGTGATTTCTCTTGAAGTCCTTGAAGCCTGAAAGGTTGCAAAATCTGCATGCGTAATGAGAAGGTCTTTTTTATCTAATTGAATTCAGAGTGAAATATATAAATTAGCTAAATCCATTTCAACATCATCCAAATGACCATTAGTTAAGATCAGCCCTACTCGATATCAACTATACGACTATCGTCAGCCGTAACAAGATGAAAGAACTGAATTAAATCTACAATATTTAATCTAAGTAGCTCGCGGGTCTGCTTCTATTGTCACCTGGATTAGAATTATATACTCATTCTGAATGTGCTTGTATTATTTTAGAGTCAGTTGTGTTTCTTGTAACCCTGCCTACCTATGACAGTGACAATTAGTTTTTTCTAAGATATTGCATGGGATTTTTATTATACTATTTTCGCTAAAGAACCTTATGCCTGATGTCTTATGAAGACTATTTGTTTTTCCTCACATCATAAAAGCAAAAGTTAAGACGTTAAAGAATGAACTCCCTTCAGACATAATTGGAAGAAGAAAAGTACAAGAATGACGATTATGCAATTAAATGTGCTTAACATTAATTAAGTATATTCAGCAAAAACCTTGTAGTTTCAGTATAAAGGTTATCCGGGCAATCATTGTTGCATACATCATTCGGTTTGTGTATCTCTGTATGTAGATGAAAATGTCAAAATATCCAAAAGGAACGACTTAAAGTTACATTTTATTGTCTGAAATTTTTGTATGCCGACAGTCAACTTGAAGTGAACAACGTTGGAGCAAAAGAAAATCAATTTTTGACTTCCCTAATTTCAGCGAGAACGCTTACAAAAGTGTCAGCAGAAATTGAAAAGTGCCTACTTTTCGCATTTCTCCTACAAATACCCCACAGGTTTTCCTACCAGCTATAAAGAAGTGTATGCTAATGACAGCTGTCATTGACACACATCCACTATGTTGCAGCATTAGACGGTCGAGCGACGTACGCGTAATGCATGCAAATGCACACCTGCGCTATAACGGGATTGCGAAAAAGTTTAAATCACAATGTTACAGCGCGAGGGAGCCCGAAGTGTGGCCCAACTCGTTTGCCGTGTACAGCATTTTACGCTATGCTTTATTTACCCCTACGTAAGTGTTGTGTGTGCGTAATTGTTTGCCCCGAAGAAATGCAAAATAGAGTTTTTCTTAGCACGCTTTTTTATTCGACACATTTCTCGTCGCGATTTTGGTAGGAGACCCACTTTTTTCAACACACGCAGTCTTCACAGCTTCGCATTAACCCTTGCAGTACTGAGTATGCATATGTGTACGCATGTGTAACAGTGACTGTGCAAAAGTGCAACGCGTTACGCCACCCCTTTCGCTCCCTCCATAACGCAGAGATTTTCTATTTGGTTTGAGAAACGAGGGGAAAGGTGCGCGAAACTGCTGTGAAAGGAGTGAAATTGCAATTCCAATTGCAGTGACATAATGACAGCTACATTGCACACACGGTTGCATTCCAACAACAACAAAAGCAATAAATAGTCAACAACAACAATAGTGCCAAATGAAAGCACTCGCCTGCAACGCAATGCAACAAATGTCATTAAAAAATTTAAGTAAGGGGCAAGCACAATGGGCTTCAAGAAAGGGCTGAAAGAACTCAAAAAATATACATATACTATATATGTATGTATGTAAATAGTAAATAGGCGAAAGAAATGAGAAATGATTTGCGTTGGAAATTGCGAAATGTCTAAACGCAAGGGGCTCACATACCAGCCTTGTGCCATGCGGCTGCCTCTACTGCTACGCCTGAGATGCCAAGCCGTTTTAGGGCACATAGCGCATAGCGTAAGTTGAATGACCTATCACAATGCCTTAAAGTGTTGGGTAGGATTTTTTCGCTGATCAACTAGGAAGCATAAAAGAAATTACACAAAGTAATGCTTTCTTGTTGTTGTGGTGATGGAAAGTTGATGTATGGTGGTCTATGATGTTTAGGGCGACGGCGATTTCACAGTTTATATTTGCTTTGTTGTGTGTGTGTTTTATGCTGCTTTTGTTTTCTTGTCCGCTGAGGGGACATGCCTTTATTTGCGGTTTACTTGGCATAATGCTTTATATGCTTAGACATGCTTAGACACAGTAATGTGGCAGGCTGCATGTTGAAATGTTGTCAATTAGTGGCATTCATGTAAATAATAAGAAGAATATGTCTCTGTTGATTGTGGTTACTTGGACCGCATAAGACTTGTAGGGTCAGTTGGGAATTGATTTTTGCAAGGCAACTGAATTTGAAGGGGTTGTAGAGCTAGAAAGGAAATATGCGTATGAAGGATATGTGATATATATCTGCACTAAAAATATGGCGTACAGTAAGGAAAATAGCGGTTACATTTTGGTTATATCAGAAAAATCTAAGACTTAGTTCAGTTTAGCTGTAGAATACTAATTATACTTAAATTCCTTACCCATAGTTGGATATATCCAAAACTATCAACCACGTGTCACAAATTGATACATATTCAGTATTCCGGAAGTTTTCCACACATATTTTGACGTTATGAAAGTGCTTTCGATAACAATAACTTCGAACCTGAAAAGCTTTCACAACTGCATTGTAGACATAATACTCAATACTCTCTGGTTTTCTGTGTCTCTGTACTGTTACCAATGAATAAGAAAATTTCACCAGATTTATTTAATTTTCGGCAAATATTGTCCTCTATCTTCATTTTGACATCGCTCTCACTTTCTTGAGTGGTTCTCCTATTTCTAATTGACTAATTTCGAACCAATTCCCATAAGTTATATTATATTTCTTTCTATTGTTTCAGAAACTACCCTGTGATCCTTTTTATGGATTTACCACGAACTCATTTTTCATCGGAGAATGAATTGATCAAGGTCATAATCATCTAGTCGGAGACCACGTTCAACTTGAATCACATCATACTCTTGAAGTCACTTACCGACCAAAGTTTAGCGCAATAGGGCCCGTAGTTTTGTTTCAATCAGGTGTGGAAGTGAGTGTGGGATTCTAGAATAATGAAAATCAGCAATATCCGTGATTCGATTCTGGTTTGTGCAATGATGATATGGTACGATGATCACTCTCTTTAGAACGCTACCGCCAAATATTAGTGTAATGAGTTTCAACGGCAAAAAAGTATACCACGGTGGAGAAAATTCACAATTCGAATTAGCAAGCCGCTGATTGAAAGAGTGCTTTGTTGGCTGAGATAGTAATCACCTCAAACGACTGCGTGGTTACATTATGCACGATATATTGAACATGAAACAGCGCCAGCGTTTTTATTTTTGGTTTTGATTTTTGAGAGGGGGAATCTACCAAAGATGCTGCAACTGTAGAATACAGGTATTTCTTGATGGTTCGCTTTTAATGAGCTTATGCTTTCATCTTTCTTTTTCTGCCGCAGACCAAGATATGATACTGGCCGCTTTATGTGTGATTGTTCTAAATGCACAGGCCACTCTAATGTTGTCCTCGTATAGGAATTCCTGAAGAAGAACAAAACAGTTGCAGGGCTCACAAAAGACAGGAATGGGTAGTATTCATTTGGTGCTAGGTTCGAACTATAAAGTGAATGCATAAGAACTTCATAGATCAATTGCTCTCCTCCTGATCAAATATATCTCTTTCTGTTTCGGTTCGATTATTTCCTACAGACGGTCCATTTGTTGATAGTACAGTTACGAGTTAAAGATTTGGCTCTTAATAGATGATTCCCTGTTAAGCACACATAGCAAAATATTCCTGATCGTTAATCCTGGCTTGGGCATCACCGTTTTCGACAGCTCACCCAGATTCGACTATGACCGTTTTCGCTTGACGTTGTTGTTAGTGACCCACTTTTCATCCCTATTATAAAGATTTTTTTACGATTCAGTAGTAATTCTCATATGAAAAATATATCCATTCGTTTTTTTTTACGTTAACTCTTGTATCATTCATCGAGCATATTTTTTCGAGCTTCTTTGTATATCAGGACTTATTTAAACGGCTTGAAATCTACATGTCGAGTGTATTGTTCGCACTCAAAAATGTGGAAAATCTAAATCCATATATTATTTCGCGTAGAAAAAATAGTTTAAACCCTTTGAGGAGACTTAAGAAGACACATAGAAATTGTACTCAAAAAAAACTTTAAAATACTTGACCTTTGTTAAAACAACTTTCTTTTATACAACTACAAACAGCAATGAAAATTTCCCTCTCTTTCAGCCTAATTTCTCTCCTCTACACACACACAATTAAGAACTCCTTTTACTTTATCGCTGAATTTTATCAAACTACTATTAGTGCAATGCCGCCGACCGCCTATTTATCGCCATCATTAAAATGTCAATTTGTCGCCTATTCGCCAGGTCATAAACAACGCCATCGCTAGCGCCAATTACTGTCATTGCATGCCTATAATTACCGATACAAAATTTATCAGGCGACAATTTACATTTTCAAATTATCAACACATAAAATTACAATGCTATAAAACAACAACAACAACATAAAAGATAACTATAGAAATAATGATAGTAGCTGAATTACAACAAAGTAATGCAAAGAAATAACTATAAGTGAATAAAGAAGAAATTACTCTATTTGAGGTTGGGAGTGTGGGAGCGCTGTTCTGGGTTGAAGAAATACTATGTGTACTTGCGATTGGCTTTCAACAGGAGCGCTACAGACAACGCCACAACAGGTTATCTATGCACTCAGAATCACTGCGTTATGTGACAATAATTTTGTGGCGCAAACTATTTGGCTATTAACACCGCTATTTGTGGCAATTTGCGAACGAAATTATATTGTGGCAATTGCAGTTCCTGGAACTCGTGATTATTTTTGCCTCATAGTCCTAACGTTACATTCCAATTACAGTTCTTCCATTTTGTACTCGCATTGAAATGACCACAACTCACTACTCCTTCCACAATTAATTATTCTGTTGAGTTTTGCCGCTGACAATTTTGCGCGCTTTACAATTACGCAATTGTCAAGTGATGACAGTATAGCCGATTACTATGGAATACACTCAAACGCTATATAGTTACCTTTGGAGTAAGAAAGGAGAGTCAATGATCGGGTAGAACGCAATTTTGTTAATACTACTCGGCAGCCTTCTGCATATGTCAAGCTTAGTGTAAATGTTTCTTGAAACCAAAAGCACGCATGTTCATATACTTTGATATCAAAATTAAATTATATGTAATTATGCTGTTTTAAACAACCTTTAGAAGGATTCAGATTGAACAACTTTTTATAGCAATATTTCAGTTTTCCTAAGCTTTCAATTTAATGGTGATGTAGTAGTCATGAGAACATATATCCCTTGAGTTTGATGTGATTTGAGTTTTTTGAACATTTAAGGCCACAGTAACCACCAATGTTTTTTAAATACGAAGTATATAATAAAATGGAAATTACTTACCAAGTATGTAGGTATATATGGTATACACATAAGGCCTAGCCGTGTAGAAAGTACTTACGATAATTTTTTACTAAGTTAAAGAGATTTAAAAATAATTTTTAAGAAACTTTTATTTGCCAATCTCGAAGTCTCTTGTATCTTATACCTTACTATAAACCACATTGTCTTAAAAGTTTCAACCGCTCAATCCCCTTTATCTCTTGAAGCCTACCACATTGAAAACATTTTAACCGAGGCAAAGGAGATGTGAGGTCAGGTTAACAACACAGCTTAGAATGCCGGTATGTTGTGGTATCTAAGAAAACACCTATGTATATACTGGATCATAGTACCTTTATAAGCCTACAAAACGTTTTCAGCCAATCTAATATTAGTTGAGACGTCTAATGTCAGCTTCGGCTATGTCTTCTGGTTCGACGGTACCGAGATGTTCTAACCGCATGAAAGCCTATTGGACAGTGTCTAGTAAGAACTCCTACGGTTGCGGCAAGATGAAATTTGCTAAGGGAAAGTATTTTGGTAGATTTCCTGCGTTCTACTCTAGACCATCGCAATCGAGGATCAGCTTCTTCTAAGCGCATGCGAGATCAATTGGTTCAGTGCTAGAACGCAAGGCGCCAATGGAGATCTAATTCGGTACCATTCCTATGTGAGAAGGGTAAGGGTGCTTACTCTAGCTTATAGACTTTGCAGATGCAAGCAATTCTACTGTGACCAAGCACCCAAACGAGTCTGATAATAAAGTAGCGAGATGCTATTTCTAGTCAGGATAAATACTCTTTTACTAGCCTTAAGCCCACAGTTAGCGAGCTCAGGCAAAGTTTTCTGACACAAAACTGAGGTTTAAAGTTACAATTGTCAGCAATTTAAAGGTATTTGGAAACCTAAATAGCTTCATCTAAGCAGAGTCTCATTCCTATTTGCGTCTCTATATATGTAAGACATTATCAATTTACGTCTATCTCGTTTCGATATGTCGCTCAAAAGAACCATTTTTTCCAATAAATCATAGCACCCTAGCACAACTACTGTCTACTGGTATAAAAATTATACCATAAATTTAGAGATACATCGTTATTTGAACGCGAAGGTAGGCCGTTTGCCGCTTTCCGCTGGCCAGTGTTCGACTGCCTTCTTCGTTTTGCTTCGGTTGTCCGTTACAAATTATCCTGACCCGTGCAGACTTGTCGACAGTGTTAACACGTGTATGTATGTATATGTACGTATATGTATACTTATAAAGTTCTCTAAAGCGGTTTTACATGCCACAAAGTTCAGTTTCTTTTATATTTTTTAACCCAAAGCCTCTCCTCACTTTACCAGCACTCACTCCCTGTGTATAAATGTACTTCTGCTCTTGCTATGCTTGGCTAATTTTCTGTCGCCAGCCCACAGCACCTCATTTGCTGACTTTTCACAGGCCTCTCGCCCATATATCTAGCATGCTGATTTACTAACACGCTCTATTGCATTTTGGAGACCACAACAACAAACGCCCGCAATGGCGGCAACAACAACAAACACAACCAGGCAATTGGTCATGGTAATTTTCGTATTTTGCTGACAGTTGAAGTTGTTGAATTTGTTTGCATTTTGGTCGCCAGTGATTTTGACATTGTGGCATGCAACAACACACACACTTAGTTACAAGTGTGGCAGTCGACCAACGTCAGGCCGTCGTTCGCAAAGAAAAACAAATACTTGTCGCAATTATGTTGGAATTGTTGATTCTGCTGGGATTTTGTGGTAGAATTGCATTGAAATTATATTAGCCTAATGAGTGGCAGTGGTGGCTTTGGTGGTGGTGACGAAACTGTATGGTATAAGGTAGTGCATAAAGCACTGTGTGTCCTGCGAAAGGCAATTATATGCGCCAATTGTTTCTGTTGTGTCTTTCCTAGTTTTTTTGCTTTACTTTGGAGGACCAATTTGATTTGATTATTCGTGGAATTTGTCGTTTGTTTTGCTTCACCGATTGATGTTGATAATTTACGAGTTGTTTGTTGATCTGCAGTTAAGTGGAAATAGCGATAAGGCAATTGCAAGGGAGTATGTTTTGCCTAAAGTGATACTGAGGATAAAGAAGAGACTTTTCGATTGCCTTCAGCTCTATACACTTAAACTGGCAACACAATATTAGCTTTTTCTTGGAATTGAAAAGAAATGCCGCTAATTCTAAATGCATACAAATGAATAAGTCATCCTCTAATTTAGGCTTATTAAAACCGAAGAGGAGTTTACCTATAATATATTGTATGTAAGTACATGTTTAAGAATTTCGTACGAAAAGTAGACAGAATTTATTAACAAAGCAGTAGAAGGTCTAAACTGCCCAGAGCTTTAGATTATTAATACGTTCAACTCTGTAATTCTGATCGAATTACATTTCATTTGCTATTTTTCGTGGAAAGATTGGAAAAATAAGCCCATATCTGATCAAATTATTGGTACTTTGGTCTTTACAAGATATATATATGTATATGTATATATCGTAGATATTTTGGATTACAGGGATATCCCATTGTGCAGAGCACGGCTTTTAACAAATCTCGTGAAAAGTATTAATTTATGGAAATCCTGACATCTATGCAAAATAGGTCAAAGCTTTTTTTCAGGGTAAGAGTAAATAGTATTGTATGAATGGCCACTGATCATTGCAATGAAAGTTTTGCTTACAAGTAAAACTGGCTATAATTAGAGTAGGATTAGTTCAAACTGTTAACCCGTACATAGGCCTACTGGTCCTTTCTAATGACAGATGGAGATGTATTAATACGAGCTAAAGTTTACGTCGTGCAGAACGTCAGCGTGGTTTGCGAAGTTTAATAGAAACTTTATATCTAATTCGGATACTTCATCCAATCGCTTGAGCTGCGAAGCCTCTAGATACCTAAGCCTACTTCTGGATAAGACCGAACATAAGCACTACACTTTCTATACATGTTATCGTTAATGATGCCCAAACGAATCGCATGTGCTGCCTGCCTGCATTTTTTTTTTTGAGTACGTGGAGTAGAAGGCTCTGCGAGTTTTCCTTCCACTCCCTTGCACATGATCTGCGCGATTCTGTATGGCTTACATTTCATCTCACCTTGATCCGTCTGCTAGCATTTTCGAAAATTTCGTTGTATATCGTTTGCAACGATTTGTTTAGTTCGTGAACTGGTTCAGTAGTCAAGTGGATGACAGTTTTGAAAATCACATCAGATATTTCGTTTCCGGAACGCCCTTATAGCCTCGAACGTAGTTTATAGACAACCGTTTTTCAATTTCCACTAAATATACTGCTTCCTTGCTTTTAAGGATATTTTCTGGAACAATGTGATGTGAAATTATTGCTTTAATTGCCGCTTTACTATAGATGTATATGTTTATATACTTTATGTCATATCCTGCCTGGAAGATGATTTAGTATTCCGGCAGATTGAAGTCCTGCCTGAGGTCTATCTCGCGCAACAAGTCCTGGCGCTTCTCCATCAGTCACTTTTAATCTGTCCGTGTATACCATACATTAAATGTTCCGCGCGTGGTTCGCGTACTTCCTTTTCGTTATTAATGTACAAGATGACATCAAAATTATTAGAAAAAACTGAGTGGCTTGAGAACACCTTATAAATGTTTAATCCATCATATTTCGAAAAGCGTTTGGCAACCTTAGTTATACCTTAACACAGTACATATACCTATATTCCGAAAACTATGCCAGTCCAAGAGCAGTTGCTTTTATGTAGCTTGCTGTTCGAGGCTTTCACCAAAGTAATTCATAAAGCAGTTTCATACAGAAATTAGTAACCGAAACACTACTACATTCTTTACGAAATCTCTTCCTCAATCGTTTTAAAAAGTCTAATGGAAGCGGTAATAGAGCAAACACTGGATACAGCCTCTCTTCGAAGACTTAAAATCTAACTGTAGTAACATTGAGGTCTAAACTTCAAAACTTTCTGACAATGATTTCTAACTAAAATTTTCCATTAAGTCAAGAAAACGTCTTAATTCACTGCGATTTATGGGTATGAGTTCGATATGAAGAGAATAGACGTAGCCCGAACCGGTAAATAAAGACAAGAAACGCCTACCAAGTTTTCAGAGATGACCATATCTTGACTAAAAACTATATATCGGACAGCTGTCTCTCATTTGCGCTCAGTTGTCTACATAATTTACCTTCTTCTCCGTTCATGCATGCTGTAGTAGTTCTAGTGTTATTTGAGCCAACCCAATGTAACGTGGAACTTTTATTTGAAGTAGAGCTCCAAGGCTTCGGCTAATTAGCCAGAGGTGCTCTTCCCAAAACTCATACTCAGTTTGCTAAAGTTTGGCTAGTTGCTAAACACTTAAAGCACTTAGTCATCGAGTTCGATCTTTTTTAATTTGTCACCCAAAACTGATATTAGAGTCTTGTTCAATTTTACCAGTATTGCGATCGTCTTACGAAGACTGAATAGAAACTATACCATCACTGCATGCAAGCCGACCCGGTATATACCCTGAATGCAATGTACTCCTTGGGGTACTGTTTAACTACACGTTATGTTTCCAATTTCAGATAAAGGAGAGTAGGTTTCAACAACACATTACCTACAGTAGAAGATGTGAGAAACTATTTTTTTAATCTCTAATCATCATAATTTAGAAAATTCGTCATAAGAAAACAAAATTCTTTGACACTAAGTACGTCATGTACTGCTGGGCGTATGAGTAATATTTAGTATCAAGATATTGCAATGATATTGAGTCTGTAGTGACACTATAAAGAAATAAAATTCACAACTACCTTAAATTCCTCTTTGTTTAAAACAAACACGGCAGTAAAAACTTAATTTCCCACTTCTTTATACCGTGTATATGTACAATAGTACTAATTCTACTACTGATATAATAGGAAAAGTTAAATTACTTTTTGTTATCTCAACACCTCTGCATGTATACAGAAACATACACATGGCATAGCATTAAACTATCAATATCAGTAGCAATGTGTGTCATTGCGGTCTAAAAAGGATAATGAATATAATAAAATTTCAATGCATACCAAATTGAATACTTAATTCTCACTTGGCGTTGACAATGAAACGTAACACAAACCTACTGGAGTTTGGGCCAAAAACTACCGAAAATAAGTTTGACAGTCAACCAAACTACTAAAAATAAATTTGGCAAATTCTTCACTCAGAGATACCTTTGTAATATTCCGTCTGCTAGCTTCTTTCTTGCCCTATCAATTTACCCGTCTATTAATAGTTTTTGTACATTTTTGTTGTCTCTTGCTAGTTTTCGCATTAGTTGTGCATAGTGATTTGATTGACTGCGGTCTTTTTGGTTTGAAGGGATAATGAGTTTGGCGCATTCATAAAACTTGTTGCGATTTATGAGGTGACAAAATGTGCTTACGCTTCAGGGATTTCCATATTCCTGGACTGTGGATAGTAAACAAGTGAAAAGATTGTAGAGAAAGTTGAGTGTTCTGCTTATATTTCTGTAAAAGTATAACAGTCAGAAACATTGGCTCTGGTATTCATGGTGGAGTTAAGGTTAGATAATATTATTATACTCTTATATAATATTTAAAGACCATATGTCTTGTTGATATTGATTTAATAATGATGAAGCTCAGCGACAAATTTATTATACAGTTTTTATCCTGACGAAGGATGGGTTCAGCTGTCATCCAAATAAAATATATAACCTATAACAATGAGTTCTAAATCGTGCAGGTTCTAACGCGGCTGCATGTACAAAAATATGAGATCTTTTTTAGTCAAGGCCACACAGTAGGTTCTCCTTAGTTTTTTTCGGTTTAAGATACATCGGTTTCCTGATTTAGAACTGGGTCCAAAATGCTATGTATTGCATCATACTTATAGACTATAGTTATGCACTGGTTGAACAACCGATGATATTTCTGGTGAAGCAATTATAGAAAAGCCTTCATTCGCGCTAAATTAGCATCTGCTTTTTACATTATTTAAATTTCAAACAAAAAATTAAGATTCAAAGACCAAATAAGTTACTTCACAGAGAGGATGAACACCAAATCCTTAATAAACAATATGATAATATTGCGTGGACCTTTATGAGGATTAATATTGAAATATATATAAATTATTTTAAGAACAAATTTACTTCCAACGAATTTAAGTTTACTTTTAAAAAAAGAAATACTTTGCTTCATTTCTCTATCCGCCCTTTTTGAATGTAATACCTTTTATTCTGTCAGAAAATATATCAATTTCACAAATGCAGGCAGCAAAAAGTGGCATCATTTGTCAAGGAAATATTGCCAGCAAACAAAAAGCCAAATGCCAGCAACAGTTACCCACATGCGTGATTTTCACTCGCTTGCTGCAGATATCCTGCGCACAGCTATACCGTTAGTTGCAACGTTTTTTAGCCGTTGCGAGGTTTTCACATTTTTTCTTTTACCTTAAAGTTCTGCTTGCTACATTTAGCCGGCTGTGAATTTTCTTTTTTGTTTGGCATTTTCATATTTCCGTTAGTGCAGCTGCATATTTGTTTGGCCATTTCAAGCGGTTAAATGCGTCTGCCAAAGGTGATGCTGCAAGGTAGTTACATGAAAATGCAATCAATTCACACAGCTGGAGCTGGAAGTTGGAAACTAAAAAATGCGAAAAACTATAGCGTTTTGACAGAGAAGTTCTTTAAGCTGGATAGTTTGGCGTTTGCTGAGTGGATTAAGTTATACAGAGGTTACTAAATCTGCTTTAAATTCCTAGAATAAAATTGGCAAACTAAAAACTAAGCTGCATTGTAAGCTTATGAAAGAAATTTATTTCGAAAATATTGGCTTATGTTCAAACAGAAATAGCTGGAAGAAGAATTAGTTTTCCTTTTGGAAATTAATGCATTTTAAGTCACCACTATTAAAAAAATATGAAACAATTACATTTTGTAAATTTTTTAGAGAACAAATTTTTGGAAATTTGATATTTTTATGTTGAAAATCTTGCTAAATAAAAATGCCGAGTAATAGTTTTGACTTGGAAGAGCCTAACTGCATATAAACAATAACAATTTTACATAAGGCTTTCATATTCTTTTACTCCTCTTGCGGTAATTGCAATTCCAGGATTTGAAATAATTTTACTCGTTATACATATGTAGTTCTGTGAATTCTTAATTTTTTGAACGGTGCGAAAATTCAACAGCACAGACTTTAAAATATTTTATAGTGTACCATTGGATATGGATGTTAGTCGATGTTAATAAAATAATATTATTTTAAGACATTTTTAAAAGTGCCAATTCCAATGATAAAGATTTTTTAAGAAAAAAGTTTAAAAACATATTTTATTCTTCTATGCTGTTTTGTTGGCTCTGCAATATTAATAGCCATTTACGATTTACAGAATATTTGGTTAGTGAAGTAATCAAGTGGAAGTTGAACAATGCCAGAATTTTGCTTACTGAAAAAAAAACGAGTAGTACCGTGCCAACAAGATGACATTCAAGCATTGCTTTCTTAACTTTTCGATCTTATCATCTTTAAAAGCAGTGGATGGATGAATCACGTGAGGCAAGATTCGATAATTTCTTTCCTTGACTGAAAGCTTTCTGCCACTCACATGTGTTAGTGATAAAGTAGGCTCTCTCATATAATTCTGCAAAATATTTTATTCCATAATTAATTTAAAGTTAAAAGTAAAATATTTAACAAAAACTTATATATATTTCTCTACTACATCTGAAATACG
Source organism: Bactrocera neohumeralis (assembly GCF_024586455.1). NCBI lineage: Eukaryota > Metazoa > Arthropoda > Insecta > Diptera > Tephritidae > Bactrocera > Bactrocera neohumeralis. Next base: position 65,670,247 of record NC_065923.1, on the reverse strand, counting down.
TATTCAAAAAATAACTTGAATACATGACTCAAAAGAGCAATAAAGTTTTCAGCTGCATTCATTGCTTGCTTTGCCTGTTGTTAGGCGTTGTTTTCGAAACTTGGCGAATTTCGTTTTTTTTAAAGAAATGCACTGATTCAATTCTGTTATATCACACATGCATACTATCAAAATAGAATTCTCTCCAAATTACAGTTGTAATATATGTGTCACACATTGAGCGGTATTTTCGTCCAATTAATGAATAGGTCGAATATGTCGACCCCATTCGGCCCCTAGGTGCTCGAACAGTTTTGCTTCGACTTGGACAATTTTTTGTCATACTGTGAAAGGTGGAAATAAGTTTTATTTCCATACCTTAATTGCTTCCTAAATTGTGTCGAAGAAAATGAGAGGATTAAATGAAATCAAAATTGTGTTTTAAGTGAAGTAAACGTGGTTTTATCTTGATTTCACTGGTTTTAATACAATAAGAAAGGAAATTCTCGTACTGTATTTGGTAGAAATCGGTCGCAGAAGTCCAGTCGAGATAAGCGATTTCCTCTAAGGGAGGGTGCTCCACGTCCATTGTCCAATTTTGACACTGGCTCCTGTAAAGACTTCTCATACCAATTCGGAAATAAGACTTAATAACTCTGGCGTATTAGGTTACTGATTTATTACACTTTTAGTAGTTTTAAACAGCACCGTTATATTCGTATAGGGAGCGGGCGTGGTTGTCATCCAATTTCATCTATTTTCACACTGTTGGTAGTATATTGTTCCAGGTTGTTGCGGTTGTTTATACTTCAGTGATTTAGGAATTATGTATTTGACTCTTATTAGAGGACACTTTTTCAGAATTTTTTGCCGACAGCGATTCCCTGTGCCAAATTACAGTTCTATACCTTAGTTTAGTATTTAGTTATAACACTTTATAAGTTTTCGTTTAATGACGTTTCGAGGGCATCGCAGTAATCCAATTATCCCCGTCCTCACTTTTTTACCAAGAAACATTTGTACTATGTATCATCATAATATGTAAATATTTATTGAGTTATCGCTTGACAGACAGTCACTCAGATTTCAATAGGTCTCGTCATCCTGATCATTTAAATATAAAAAAAATCTTATATTTAACTCGATTATATTGCGGTGGTATGAAGAACTGCTGTATAAACAAGACTATTATGCTTTGTAGCAACATGTTTCAGAAGTATAACAGTCAAGTTTACGAAATGTTTCGACTATTAAAAGAAGCGCTGGCATAAACGCTGAATATTGAATGGTGACTATTTTGAAGGCAGGTACTTTAGCGTAGACAATTGAATAAATACATTTTGCTACAAAAGTATTTAAATAAAGTAGATGTCTGACGACGAACCTAAGCCAACTAAACTAAAATTTCCTCACACTATAATTTTTTCTCGCGTTCAGAGAACACGTGCTTCTGATGAAGTTCATCAATACAAAAGTTTTATCTCTGCATCATCAAGACACCCTCGGCCGATAGTTGAGATTTCTATGAAAAGTTTTGGATTCGCACAACAGAGGTTTCATAGTCACATCTTCTACCTCCTGACAGCTGTTATAAAAGTTGTATGGACTTGAGTTCTTGAGGCATTCCTTTTAAATTTTAAGTAAGTCACCAGTGTAAGAAATCAAGATAATCTTTCGCATGGCTATCAGTATATACAAGTATATTCCTTATTTTAAGATATTTATGAGTGGTCGACAAATTTAACTGGGTTAAATGAGGCCACACCGAAGTGTTAAATAAACTATATAAATACCAAAAATATGTAACAAAGATTGTAGAAGTGTATTCTAAAAAGTGTCGTTCTAACTGAGTATTCATGCAATCAATACATGACCTCAATTGTATACAAAGTATTTATGTAATTTTCAAAACTTTATAATATATTTTTTATGCAAGGCAATCGATTGCTCCCAAAGGATCACCTGCTTTTCAGGGAATATTAAAGAGTGAAAGCATATTTTACCATTATGCAATGGGGGAAAACAATATATTAAGATGGCTTTGATTAATTTTGTTATTGCTAAACCGCATATACCTTTAAGCACTTTTACAACAATTTCATAATTAATCATAATTTACAATTATCAACATCATAAAGTTATTAGGGTTAGGCAAGGGTTTTTTTTTTTTAATTTGTGCCTCTTGTTTATTTTCAAGTAACCAAAAGTGTCAAAAATTTTTCAAGCATCAACATTAATCAAAAAAATTGTCAAATTTTATTTTAAGACCCCACTTACTGGTTGACAATTCAATGAAAAGCGTCAGTCGTTGTAATCACATTCTTTGTTATTCATTAATTTTAATGTTTGCATGCAATTTAGAAATTTCGCACTTTTCAAACTTAAAAATTTTAAACATAAATAACAATAAATTGCTCACGCAACAAAAAAGCTAAGAGTGAAATCATTCCACTGAGACTGTGTTAGCCACTCGACCACTTTCATTTATTTACACACACCCAACAACACATTCATGCTTTTGATAAACAAAGAACAATGCTGAATGAAAATTGAGGTTGAAAACCCTTTTCGCCCATTTAGTAAGAATAATAAAGCCAAGCAATGAAAGCCAATGACAAAAACAACTAGACCAGCATAAATTATAACAACAATAATGACTGTACAGCGTTTCTGCGTGTGTTTGCTTTCCGTCGCAAGGTAATTGAGGTAAGAATGGCAGAAATTTAATGCAGCAAAAATAACAATAACAACAATAAATCGATTTGGAACTCGAAATTTAGCTTCACACAATAGATGTTTACCTATTTCACACTTTGACAGCAGCCAAATAACACTTTGTGGGTTTAGTAACTCAAACTTAGCATACTTTAAATCGGTGAATATTATACTTTCATACTATGGGATTGTATTCGCGAATCAACACTATTGATTTTGCAATGTCCTTCAGTTAATAAGTAGCAAAATACTTTATTTTATTTCTACGGATCTTTAGAACTGACGCCGAGGCCCGTTTCTGGCCAGAATGTATTCAGTAAATCAAGCAAAATTGGATTTTGGACAAATAGCAACTAAAGAGATTGGAATCTTAAGGAGCTATCATTTCAAAATGTAGCTTGCAACGTAACCGTCAATGGCGATCGTTATCGCGCCATGATAACCGACTGTTTGGTGCCTGAAATTGAAGCTTGTGATTTTGGCGACATTTGATTTCCACAGGACGGCTCGAATTGCCATACATCACAACAATGAATGGATTTATTGAGAGAACACTTCTGTAAGCAGAAATTTCACGTTTTTGGTTTCGGTGGATTGGCCACAAAGATCAGTGAATTATTTGTTAGACTTTTCCTGTAAGAAGAGGTAAAACGTTTTGGGCCGATCTATGTTTGGGAACAATCCTAAAATCATTTCAATCGATTCAGCAGTTTGGAGAAACATCGCGTGTCATTTGCCAGATAATCTCGAAATGCTAACGAGTCATCGAAAATTGGACTCAACTGATGGAAAATCCATCTGCAGACAACCAACATTTGAAAGAAATAATCTACAAAAAATAAATGGCATATAATGTTTTTTCTTATGATAAGAAATATTCCACGATAAAGTTGAAGTTTCTATGTTTTTTCTCTAAAAACTTAGGAAACCTCAAAATGAATCGCCTTTTATAACTGTAATAAAGTTAAGGTATTTAAATCAACTTTATATAAGCAAATATAGATTGATTCATTTAAGATGGTTAAATCGACAAACAAGTATTACATTTCAAAAGGCGTCCTTAGTGACTAAGAGAATTTAGTAATAATTTTTTTTTCTGAGATTTGTGGACTTGTGGAACATTCGACGTTTCGACAATTGCTCCTCAGAATCACACTAAAGTATTTGGAGGCTTGGGAGCCAACTGATACAGAGAAGGCTATAGATTTTCGATGATATTAATACCGATTGTAGATCGACTAGTCCAGAAGAGAAGAAGTTCGATAGTAAAACAATGTATATTTTCTATTGTGAGCGTTGAAAGCGCTAATCAACATTAATCTTCCCCAACTAACCTCATATTTGTATAGTTTTCACCGAGCTCTATTGCTGTAACATCTCCGTGTGTTCGTTCAAAACTTTCCTGCGTACGCAAGCGTAAGTTCAGTCAAGAATCAGAAAGCATAACTTTTACGTCAAATTGCATTAAAATTTCATAAATCAAACGAAAAATTCGAAACATCAACTATGGTTTTAACAAAAATTATGAAACAACAAAAGCATGAAAAGAAAACCCACAAAGAAAAAAGAAGCTACCAACAGTCAACCACGCAGAAGAAAAGTAACAAGTCGAAAATTAAATTAGAGCGAACAAACAAAGGTACAATAACTGTAAAAATGATTGAGGGACGCAAGAGTGTAAAGTAAGGGCGCGAGAAAACACACACACAAACGCACAACTGTAGATTCACATATGTATATGTGTGTGTGCAACAACAAGTTAAACATAGCATTAAATTGCATGAGACAGGCGAAACAGCAGCACCAAAACTAAACAAGGTGGAATGAGGTAGCTGACGGGACACCAAACTTTGTTGCAAGCATTAATAATAATAACTTTAGAGCAGACGGAAAATTGTGGCATTATAAAATTTTCGACAATCAAGTACAGAGTATGTATATATGCAGCACTTCTGATGATGTCGTGCGGTGATGCAATTACCAGATGGACGCAACACAAATTACACGCATCAAATGTGTGTGTTGCACGTCTCACTGCCAAATACAAATAGCATGCACCCACACACGCAAGCAACGGTTGTTTTTTTCCGAACTAAATTGTGGATTGTACTTATGCAACATATGGTCATGCCACATAGTGCTGAAGCTGGGGCAACCTAAATGCAGAGCGAGGGTGCGGCATTGCCACAGATACAATTTCACTTCCAATCTTGTGCACACACTCTAGTGTGAGTTGCTTACAGGTACACTAGCAGCCGAAGGACACTCGCGACATATGTTGCAACAATCAAACCGCTGCTCAATTGAGTACCTGTGTATTGTATACACAAAACCATCATTTTCTTTTTTTAATTTTTGAAAATTTCTAATCTGCTTTGCGCATCAGAAACAATAATAATTCAATAATATTCGATGTTGCACAGGACATGCACCCCCAAAACAAACGAAGTACAGCAAATGTGCCACAACATTACTGGGTACATCCCTGCATCTCTGCCTTTCAATGCTTGCGTGTCACTGTCAAATGTCATTTACGTTTACTCCACACAATGTGTTGTTGTTAGTGTTGCAGCGACTTATCTTAATTTTCAACTCCTCCGCATTACCTGCCGCATTTTGGGCTCTCATCCCTAATTCAGAGTGCAATGTCCTTTGTTGGGCGCCTTTGCCGTGCATACGCAAGAAATGTTTGTGTTTTGCTGCTGTTGTTGTTGCAATTGCATGTTTACGCCGTATAATTACCTTTGGCCGTAATTAACGCGCCTTAAATTAACATTTATGCCACAACATGCTACCCAAATGCCTATATACTATCACAGTTTAATGATTGTCTCATCAATGTTGCATGCAACGTCGCATTGATCTGCTTACGGTTTATCGGTGATAAGTAATGTTTAGTAATTTGTGCATGTATTTAGATATTTATTTTTTATTGCTGGGTAATTGTAGATAATGAGCAGAAAAACTGTCGGAGAAAATATGTTTTTGATGAAGGAAATGATATTTATCGAGTTCCTATAAAAAAAAATAGTTCAACTGGCACTGTATAGAAATCTGTTTTAGTCTGATACATATAGAGTGTCTGAACATATATTTATTTAAAAAAAAGCCTTAGATTCTTTGTCCAACAATCTCATAAATTCTTGTAGGGATTGTCTTCCAGCCACATTCAGAAAAAAATTTCGGGTATATCTCTATAGTCAGAAATCGTTTTTAAAATACCGACCAAGCTGCTGTGAAGTATATGCTGTCTTCGATTCGCCATTTACCTTAGCGAGCTGCTCTCTTACACAAATTTACATTGAAACAACAAAGTTAGCGATTTGATTTGATAGTTGTAGTGATGCAGAGTACGAAGATAGCTTATTACAGTGAAATAGTGCTATCTGGAATGTTACCAAGTTTTGCTTTGCATATTTTAGATCGGTTTTACTATTGTGAATGGCTCAAATGACAAATAAATGTACACGTTTCTTTTTTCTTCGAATCTATAAATTTGGAACCTAAAATCAATTATAATAGTTTATAGAAACCAAAACTATACTAAGTTATATTACTAAAATATTTTTCGGTGGAAAAAATAATTTCTCCACTAAAACAGAATCGTAGCACAATTGGGAATGCGTCAAAGCATATGCCAGCGCAGGGTTGCACCACAAGTGCTGCCAGTTTTTTTGAATATATCGTAAAGCTTATTTATTTGAATAGGCTCCATCGCTTGGCGAAACAAGGGCAGCTAGTATATGGGTGTTTTAATATTATTATTTAAGTCAGAAAACCTTAAAGGTATTCATACTGCTTCCAACAGCCATTCGGAGGGCCTAAAGTTACAGATGACATTCTGGTACAACGCAAAGTTTCGTAATATTAACTCCTAACAGAGTAAGCAGTAAAATTATAACAGAGCAGCGACGCCAAATATAGGAAATTCCTCGAGAGCCACATAACGGAACAGTATGTTACGTATTCGATGCTCAGTGAATCAAAAAATATTAAGTTTACAGAATCAAGGATTTAGAATCAAAGAATGAACGTTGACAGTTAAAACTACAAGCTAGTGGTGCTTAATGCGCGATAGACTAAATATATTTAATAATATAATATATTATTCAGTTCATTTATTATAAGTGATCGAAATAATAACAGCCCGTAGCTGTATTAATTTGGGCACGATGGATGCTTTATGCATTTTTATGCATCAGAAGTTAAATGTATAGTCAGTCTGAAAACGAACATCCCAAAGAAGATGCTATTCATTTATTTTCAATGAAAACTTATACCTTTACTTCGATGACTAATGTGTTTCTGGAGGATTGAGCCATGTGTTGAAGTTCACGCAAGTGAGGAAAGTTCTCTGAGTGCCATTAACCTAGGAGTGGCCAGAAACGTTTCTTTCACATATATGGCTCAAGCAGCTCAAAACTTCCGGTTTTAGACCACGTATCCTCTGGGTAGTCCAACACATCCGTCTGAAGGCGAGCTAAAGTGAGAATGCGAAACATCCCTCCGTAGCCTTGTGCGCTGGGTTTGGGACACGCCACGTAAAATAACACCCCCAATAGAAAAATAGAAAACGGCCTCGGATGCTGTGTAAAAGACTGAATACCACCGTCAAAAAACTGATTGGATCTTACCACTGTAGCTTTAGATCTGGAAAATCTACAATCGATCAGATTATCACATGCGCCAAAGCTTGGAATAGACCCATGAAGGAAAAGACTCGTTAATTTTAAAAGCGCCTTCGACAGCACAAAAAGGAACTATCTCTATGCTGTTATTTATGAATTTGGTATCCACGCAAAGCTAATACGGCTGTGTAAGCTGACATTGAGCAACACCAAAAGCTCCGTCAAGATCGGGAAGGACCTCTCCGCTACGTTCGAATTCAAGCGAGATTTAAGACAAGAGGATCCTTCAAACTATTGCAGGAGAAAATAATACGAGCTGCAGAACTGAATCGAGAAGAGTGTACAGCATTGATATCATTGGCGTCAACAACCGCGCAGTTAGTACTGCTTTCTCCAGACTGGATAACGAAGCGATGCAAATGGGTCTGGTAGTGTACGAGGGCTAGATGAAATATCTCCTGTCATCAAACAAACAGTCGTCGCACTCGCGACTTGGCTCCCACGTCACTGTTGACAGTCATAACTTCGAAGTCGTAGATAATTTCGTCTTTTTTGTAACCAACATTAACACCAAGTACAACGTTAGCCTCGAAATCCAACGCAGAATAACTCTTGCCAACAAATCCTACTTCTAATTGAGAAGTAAAGTCCTCTCTCGACAAACAAAAACCAAACTCTATAAGTCAGTCATCATCCCCGTCCTTCTATGTGGTGCAGAGGCATGGAAGATGACAACAGCTGATGAGTCGGCGTTACAAGTTTTCGAAAGAAAGGTTCTGCGGAAGATTTATGGTCTTTGCGCATTGGCAACGTGCTGTTCTAAACGCGGCTATTACCGTATCTACGCCAATAAATGGGAAGAATGCTTCTCTGGGCTTCTTAGCTATATTTAAACGGGTGTTATTAAAGTTCCAGTACTAATAATGTAGAATCCAATGAGGGCTATTTCGAATGGTTTCACTTAATTCGTCGCTTTAATTTCCATTCTATATTATTCGAATGATTGTAAAATATTTAAAGCACATTATATCAGCCAAAGGCTTTACCAGACATTTAAGGATAGTAGATCATTCTATATTTCAGAACCAATTTAATAATTTTAAGAACACCACCATAGACAAATGGACTGAGTGTATTATTACTATTCGGAAGGTCTTGGATTCTTATTTTGTCTTACATTAAAAGTCAAATATTTTACCAGTTTTGAAATTTTATTTTGTATCGAACGAATTATTGTAAAAGCGGTGGTACGACCAGTTACATCACTCTAGGACACGGCAAGCCATTTTAGGGTTGCAGGTATATCGATTTTCAGACTCCCTGCTTAAGTTCACTCTCGCCATTTTAGGACTCGGAGTTATGAGTTAGTGTATTCTTAAATTAATTTTCTATACCTTAGCATTTGGGGTAAATAGTTTCTCTGATTCTTCTTCCCAATAAAAACCAATTATGCAAAATGTTTCATTTATAAGTTATCTATGTCCTTGACTCCGGCTTTATGATATATGTACATATATCAGTAGCTCAACCACAACTTTTAACCGCGTTGTTTCCCTATTCATCAAACCTTCCCTGCAACAATCTACCAGCTACTTTACGAATGCTTCCCATGAAATTTTGAATTAAACAAAATTTAACAAACCAATCAAGCTGTATTTTACATGCCTTTCAAAGTTGAGTGACAACAACGCTGGTTGACACAAACAACAACCACGAAAGAAAAATGAAATTGTAAACATCGACACTGAGACACATCGCAACGATTACGCATGCAGCACTCAACTTAAAAAAATATTTTAAAATGCTTTAGATTGATTATGTTGTACATAGCAATGCATGTACGAGTGTGTGAGTGACCGTGCAACATGACCACCACAGCTACTAAACATGCACCACTACACAGTCGGTGGTAATACGTCACTTAAGAAAAAGTAAAAACATAACAACAGCAAAAAAATTGACAGCATTGTGCCACAAGTAGTGGCGCCACGCACTAGTAAAGCGCACAAGTACATACATGCAGCAATTGGCATTGACAGCAACCCACACAATTCAAGGCAGCCGACGGGAGTGGGTAGGTAATACAGGAAAACTTCAGGCGGCGAGTGGCAAGCATGTAAAACGTGCCACATACAACATTGTACAATGTTTCCGCACAAGTTGCTGTCAATTTAAAAATTCAAACACAATACTATATATATATCTTGTATATACTCGTATATGTATATATGCAACAATAGAAAGTGCGGGCAGCAAGCAAATCAAAAATGTGGCATGAACGGAAATTTGCTTGTTGCTTGTTGAAAATTTAATTTTCTTGTTATTAAAAGAATCAAAAAATTTTCAAATTCAACATTTTTAAATGCCTATCACTTCTCTATGAAACAACAACAACAATGATTTTTTTTTACATCCTGGCAGCCATGCAACACGAGACGAATCGCGAGCGAACGCCGGTCCTCTCAACGCCACCGGCAGCACTTCAACGCTGCTTTGCAATTGTGAAACATTTTTGTTTTTTTGGTAAGCTTGTTGAAATCGATTTTCAACAATCAAAAAATGTGTTCTCGAAAAAATATGTATGTATGTATATATGTATGAAAGAGAAAATCAAACTTATAAATGGAAAAAATCAACAATTTTTTAATCGCAAAAAGCGATAAATTTTTACCAGCAAATGCGCTTAAAAGTTGTTGTTGTCTGTTTTCCTTTTCGAGATTTATTTTTAAAGCGATTACCAACGCATTAACGTGCAATGTAATGTAATTGTTTTGATTACGCGCCTTCACAGTTTGCTTTTTGTTGCTGCTGCATGTAGTCTGCCTTTAGGCGTGCTTTGGCGTGGCTGCTATAAAGAATGCATGTCCTTTCGGGACATCGCTCAATTTTCAATCAATATTTTTTCTCAGTTTTCAATGCTCGCGGTGGCGGTTGCTGTTGCATATATGACATATGAGCACTGGCATACCCCTGTTGGTCCGTAATAACCTCTGCATATGTGATTTTCTATACTTATTGTGTTGTTGCTTGTCTTTTTTAATTGGCGTGTTTTAAAATTCGCTTGGCCTGTCAAAATGTCAACATATCAATTTTTCTAGATTTAAAGTCAAATGGCCACATATGCGTTTATGCAATTCTCTAGTGATCCACGGTTAATTAATTTTTTATGGGAAATATTGTACTCAGTAATTGCCTGGTTTGAGTGGGGAAGACGAGGAGATAATACATATAAATGATTTATATTTTGTTTAAGAATTTTCGATTTATTTTAGGCATTTGGAATTTTAACGAATGATTGTTAGTTAATGGAATTTGATGCTTTGTTAGACTAAATAAAAAGTAAAAGATCTTAGAAAGTTGTAATCGCTGTACTTAATTTTCTGCAGATAACTGAGAAATCTCGTTTTGCACGGATTACATGATGCCTTTTAAATTTTGAAAAATAACGTTCAAGATCTGCAGTCTTGAGATTTCTAGTATTCAGTAGTAGTTTTCACAAATCCTAAAAACTACATATGCTTATAATATCTCTCTAGCACGAATAACTGTTTTCATTTTCTGTACACGTCGTTTTGCTTACAAGAATTTATATGATCTTAGCTCCACAGAGGCTAACGGCGGGTGTCCACACTTCTTCTCTTCTGTAAAAAGGTGTTAAAATTGGAACAAAAGCACACCAGCAGGATATTTTAGAAGGCGGGATACTGCACTTAAGCTAAACTCTCTTCGATGGGGAGAAATAAATCATCCAGTAAGATTCTGCTCCAGCACACAATTCTAGAAACAACCAGTAGTGACTGAAAATGAATGAAAAATATTCTTTGTTCCATAGCTGCAGATGGTTGGCCATCTGAAAGTCTTCATAAGGATCACAACTTGTAAATGAACTTATAAGAAGACTAAGTATATTTATATATATTTCATAAGCCTCACTAAAACTTTAATATACTCTCTAAAAAACACCTATAGCGAATACATAAACTTTGAGAACTTAGGGAATCGAACAAAAAACTCGCTAACCAAACATAATTTGCAACAGCGAAAAAATGGCTTGCGATCACTTGAAAACTTTGCAATATTGAGGTTTAGGGCATTAAAAATGACTACCGACAGGTTTTGTATTCAATATTAGAGTATGCCATTGTAAGTCAACTAACTTTCAATTTCAAAACAGACTAAAAAGTTTCAGAAGGTCACAAAAGAAGTTTCCTCTTAACATTTAAAGGATTTTCAATTCAATTCAAATTCAATTTCAAATTTAATGGGGAATGTTTATTATGATTCGAAATAACATTCTTTGGCATTTAGTTTTTGAAGAATTTCTCTTACAAATGTTGGCCGCGGCAATGTCTCAGATGGTCCATCCATAGAGTCCAATTTTCGATGACTCGTTCGAGCATTTCGACTGGTAACTGGCGAAAGACACAAGTGATGTTTTGCTCTAAGGCCTGAAACGCAGAGGTATATCGGTAATCATTAACGGTTAAGTTCTGACCGGCATCATTTGTGGAGAAACATGGACCGATGATCCCACCGTTCCACAAACCACACCAAACCGTTGTTTTTTTGGGATGAAATGGCAGCTCTTAATTCTCTTCACGTTGCTTTTCAACGCATTGAGCCAGAACAAAGTTTGGATCTTCTTGGAACTTTTCAAGAGTCCATAAAACGACGCGATGTCGTTTGGGAAGGTCGAGTGGTTTAAGCCCTGGCATAAGCTGTATTTTGTACACTTTCAATTTAAGATCTCGACGTAAAATGCGTCAAGTCGTTCCTTACCTCAGTCCGAGTTGCTGCGAACCGCACCAAATCGTCTCTCAACAGTCCTCGTGTCCACCCTCAACTCCGACTGATATACATATTTTCTTCACTGCGTACTGGACGCGGTATTTTCGGTCAAACATTATCCAATAATGAATGCTAGCTTTCAAGATAGGTGATGGTGTTGCGAATAGTATGCTCAGTAGGCCGATTATGTTGACCATAAATTGAGCGAAGCGCAGGAAACACATTCTTTACAGAACGTAATAAAGTTGACCGATTTATAAACGTTGTTCAGGCGAAAGTCTTTTCATGATGAAATGACAAACAATACTGAGCAAAAATAATATGGCAGCTGGACACGTCTCCCACGATATCTGATAACAAAAAGCCAATGGGAAAAGTGCATATACTTGGATCACCCTGTCCCTAACATTTAATTTTCCATTTAAATGGAATTTGAATATTTTTGTAGCTTGACACTTGACCATCGTAAAAATCAACTGAAACAATCTGTGTTAGATTATTTGGCTACCAATGTACAATGCTTTCTGGTGTATGATTCATTATCGGATAAATATCATCTTACCAGCCTTGTTTCTGGGGTAATGAACACCTTGTTATGACTAACAAACCCATGTTCTATGAAAATCCCTAACGAAAACTAATGTCTGCTGGTTGAGCAATTGTTAAGGTCTTCGAGACAAAGTTACAGAGTACAGAACATAGACATAGTACATTCTCACGAGGAAAATAATATTATGAAGTTGCGGAAAGTTTGATGATTGTTGCCGTAAAGATTCCTATATGGTAAAGAGTAAAGTAGCTAATGAATATAAGAACCTTTAGTCTGTTCCAATTATAGATTTTGTGAGTATTTGTTTCCATGCTCAAAAAGATGATACCAAAAATAAATTAATCAATCGGTTTGGTTCAGGCAAGCCTCGTAAAGACTTCTACCTTTGTAAATTAGCGATCATGCTATTAATTACGGTTATTTTTAGTAGTAATAAATGGCCGCAATTCCACTGTATATTGATTTTCAACGTTTATTGCCACCACCGCTTCCTTTATTGATTAAAAACAATAAGTCACCACTAAAAAATCAAACAAATTATAAACATTTTCTTTGTGCAACAAATTAACTATGCAAACATCAATAAATGCCCTACCCGCAGAGCGAAGGGTGACGCCGTCAGTTGGTCACATAAGTAGTCTGTGATTAGATGGCGCAGTGTTGCATGACATTGCTTGATGAGATGACATAAACTTACCGAAAAGTTATTAATTTTTTCACTTTAACAACAAACCATAAGGGGACTTACAGCTAAAACATGTATATGTATGTATTTGTTTGTGGCAAGTTAGTAGTGGACAGTTGATTATTATTGCAACAGGGCACTAAATAAAAACAAACAACAATTACTCACAATTTTCCAGTGTTGGTAAACTGCTTATTATAAATTTACTGTGAGTGAGAGTGGTAGCATGTGTGGATTTTGGATTGTACACACATACATGCTTATGATATGTAGAGTAGTATATCAAAAGGGGAGTAATAAATCAGCACAACTACATATACTTAGACGAGCATCAGGTGGTAGTCGCTGTATTTGTGTGTTAGTTGCTGGACTATTTAGCTAGAAATGCGTGAGTTGCAACAATTGCTGGATGAGAGGGTGTCTTCAAAGATAAATACTAGGTAAGGTTAGCGCTTATAGAAGGTATATTTATACACACACATACACAAAGATGAAATTTCATCCCACATGCAACCCTGCAACACACTCTTGACCAGTCCAAAAGTGACTATTTGCACAAAATAGTCTCGATTTATTGTCGCTACTTTCAAAGCTGGCCGAGTGTCATCTGTTGGCTATATAAATTACAGGCCTACAAACTAGTGGCACTACTAACTGTAAAGGAGAAACAAATTTACGCTACGCTGAATGTTTCGAAATGTGTACAAATCATGTATTGTTTGTGCAACACGATTGGGATAACTCATTATTGCTAGTGACAAGCGCTACTAGATAAGTCGGTAAGGTAGTGAAGACGGCTGTGAGCTTGTAGAGCGCAGTAAGCAGACTGAGGGCAGACTATCGAGTCGTAAAAATATCAACGGCAGAACTATAAAAGCAAAAGGTAGTGGTAAAACGGTCGTAAAAGCATTTCAGACAGATTATTATTGGCGACAGGACATGCAAGGATACACATGTCCTCGTATATGCTACAGGACCGCAGTAACACATATGTGCCTACCAACAACTACAATGAGACATGCGTTTTTGACTTATTCGTGCAGAACTAATCGTTGTCATTTGGCTGTAGTTATTTATTTATTAAAAGTAGCGGTGTTGTTGTTGTGCCCAAAGCATGTTGACGCGGTCATAAAATAGCGCGGCACTAATAGCAAACCAATTGGAAGCACAACTATTACGAATACACATATGTATGTGTTTGTATATAATTTGGAGGAAGTAAGCATTTGCAATGCGTTACAGCTTATTTTATAGGCTCAAAAATATACAAATAAGCACAACTGCTATTTACACTACAAACACATAAAAGCATAAATAAATATGCATCGTGATAATTTTAATTGAAATATTGCTTGGCTGGCTCACTCACATGCTGCCTTCGAGTAAACTTTATGACGCAAGCAGGCGTGGCACGTAAAAAAATCTTAAAATATATATGCGCAGGGTCTGTTGTGTAGCGAATGTAGAATGCATGCAAATTTACACCAATATAGTTGTTAAATATTTATAGCCAACACATTTGTAAATAGAGACCCGTGTTGCACATAACAAGAAAATATGCACACATGACTACCTCCCTCTTTCTATTATTTGCTCATCATTACTCCCACTTTTAATTGTCAACTGAAATAAGTCATAAATTTATAATTAATTTTGTGGAAGACTTTGTTTGTATGTGAAGGTATTGCTGAGGCATATGTGTATAAAAGTACAGTAAGTATCCTGCAGGAAATTACTAATGCCATCTTTGTTGATGTGACTTTCCTTTACTTGAATATAAAGGGAACTCATAACTAAATCAATTTCTCAATTAAAAATTTAGCAGAGCTTCTTAGCTGTTATAGAGATAAGGAAATCTCACCGTTTCCAAGACAGTCGAACCTACTTAACCAGAACGGAGTATGATTTTTATTCGGTCCACAATTAAAAAGGAAATTATTTCTATAAATTATTTAAAAAATGTTTTATACCACAAAATCACAACAATAAGTTTCGCTCACTATCAGTGAGAACCGAGGAACCAAGTAATCATCTAGACACACTTGTCACACGATTTAACCATGTCCATCTGTTCTTGTGTAGATATCCGAAGTAGTCTCTCAGTTTTTGAGATATCGTTCTGAAATTTTGCTCATGTCATTTTCTTCTCAAGAAGCTGCTCATTACTCGGTACCGCCGATATCGGATCCCTACTGCATATAGCTGCCATACAAACTGAACGATCGGAATCAAGTTCTTCTTTTATATGTGGAGGGTATTAAAGCTTTTTCTTATTTTATCTTATAGATATCTAAAATTACATTTTAAGGGAGGTTTGGTCATTTTGAAAACTACCTAAATAATTTATAGTGTTTAGTCGCTGAGAATCATTCAGGAGACATGAAAATACATGAGAAGTCAAGGAAAAAATTGCACATTACTCAAAACATTAGGTAGTTAGAATTTCGACATGAAATTCTAAGTCATCGCTGTCAATTGAAGGTAAAAGGATTTCCCAACAGACGCTCGTCAAGCTCTCAATTGATTTCCCCTGAGATAACATCGCAAAACAAAGAATAATTTATTGTTGAACTTATCTTTTTAACTATTTACTTCAAAGAGTTTCTAGTCAGTTGAATTATTTGATGTTCACGTCCTATGACCTATAATGATTCGGACTTTCTGATTTATTCCATCGTTTGAAACAATGGACTACAGATCACGAGAATGGCAAATTGTAGCTCCAACCAATAAAATCTGTTGGGAAAAAATTACTGGTGAAATAGTCTTCAATCGAAAGGCGATATATCCAGGCCTTGGAAGGTACAGAGAAATTCTCTATAAATGTCTTATTATAAAAACCATTATTTTAGATCAGATCTTATGAAACCAAAAATAAGGACACACGTTTAAGCAAAATCTGTTAATCTTTCGTGCGTGTTAAAACAATTCTTAAAGGGTTAGGTGGGTTTAAAAACAAAAAAACGACTTTGAGTTTTCTACTAACGCGTTTATCTCAAAACTCAATTTATTAAGTCGGTGGAGACGATTTCTTGAAAAGTTATGAAATTTTTTCAATTACATCAAGTTATTGAATTAGTATTTTTTGTTTTACAACTATTTTTTTCAAGCCGATACTGCTAATGATAATTTATCTAGATAACGAGATTTTTATTTATTTTTTGGTTTTAGATGAGCCAATGGTGAGTTATGCTGTCCACGACAATAAAATTTTTTTTTTGAGACGTTAAGGTTGATAAAGTAACAATGACTATGTTTTCGGAGTTTTTAAATAAAAATTTCACTAAATACTGTTAAGATTTGTTTGAATTATATAATTGGATGTATACAGGATATTCACAGAAAATAAAAAAAAACCCTTGTTTGAAACATCTAAAACACTCCTAACCTTTAAGTAATGACACTTTATTTTAAAAGAGCCTGTCATTCATAAATTGTTTAGGATTTTCCTACCGGGAACCCTAATAATTTTGCTGTCGCGTCACGCATATTAGCGTATTTTAAAATATTACAAATATTTGTAGAAGTCATAAAATTTGATGTATTGCATTGTTTTCTTGTTAATTTAATCGAATCTAGCATTTATATGTTCTTTGACTGCATATATGTATGTAAGTATAAGTATTATGAGAGCAATTTTATTTGCGTGCAGATGTAGGTGTATTTCCCAAATGGGTAATTTTAATGCTCGAGTTTAATTGCGGTCGTGCCAAATACAAAACAATAAAATTCTAATGTGTTTTGGCGCTGATAGCATTTAAATTTATAATCGCAATTATGCTTGTAGTCATATAAGATGGCTTAAACAAGGATATGCCTTTGCATAAGAAGGTAGAGTAAGAGCGGGACAGATAATATCTGAGTAATTGCCGCAGAAAGTATCATTAAGAATTTTTGAAAGGGTTAAAATATTTAGGATTTCAGGATTTGATTATAGTGAATATATATTAGTATGAGCCAAAAAAAACTGTTATCTTATCAGTTAAAAATAACCTACATGCAGAAAATATCCCTACTATTACCTCAAATTTGAGAGATGTCTGTGAGAATTCTTAGTTTCGACCATAAATAACACATAAAAATTTCATAAGAATAAAAATATCATTACTATGGGATCGTTAAGGATAATATTTCTTACACGGATTTTTCTAGAGCATAAAATTTTCTAAAAAGTTTCCCTTATGGAGTTTTTCTATACAAAAATTCTTACATTTAAAATTTAGCTAAAAATTTCGCCTGCAGTGATATTTTTGTCTATATAATGTGCAATATCGATCCAAAGATTCGATATGGATTTTTTTCCGTCACACCTTAATATATCTGTTTAAAAAATCAATAAATAAAAAAAAATTTAAAAACAATTTGGTAGCCAATATTAAATGGAAATTCAAGTAATAATAATTTTAAGCATATACATATAATATTATTAGTATTATAGTATAGTACCTCTTACTTCACTTTTCTCCCACTTTTTAGTAACAATAAACTTCTAACCATACTTTTAAAATGCACACTGTCACCTCTCTGCCAAATGTTGACATATCCGTCACTTGATTCTTCATACTACTACGTCTCCTTTCGTATGCAACTGTCATCTTCCATTAGACGCCTTGTTTATGTTGGCACCATAAAAGTTTTTGACACTTTCACATGCGATTGCGATCAAAATAATGAAATTTTCATTTTCGGTTTTGCCAAAATTTTTGCTTGGTTTTGTTCACTCAATGCTGTTGATTTAAATATAAAATAACTGTGTATGCTTTTATGGTTATGCAGCTTCATATGCAGGGGTATGTGCAGCATGCCACTTGATTTCATACAACAAATGCAAGCATCACTTGCTCTTGGCACATTGTGTGGGTTCCTAAGTAATTTACATGTAAATATATGATGTGTATTCTGAAGAAGTTTTAATTAAATTTGCATTCATTTCGAGTAACCAATTTTCAAATTTCATGTTTATGCGTTTTGTGTGGTTTTCATGGACAAGTTTTGTGTACTTAAATTGAGAGACATACTCGTATAAGGAAATGGTTAGAAAGGTATATCCAGAAATGATTGTGTTATTTACTTATATAAGAAAATTAAATTTTATTAATTATAAATACAATGTGGAACGAAATGAAGTTAGATTTATTATTAAAACCAAAAGTTGGAAATCTCTAAACATCAATTTTATAAGTCAGCGACAAAAGAACGCTCAACTTAATAAAATTAACCTGAAAGGATTCAGCGCAACTCTCTCTCAGTTCATTCGAGCATCTCGGAAGTTTTTTTTTTAATCTTTTACTCTTGCTCGATAAAATTACAAAAATAAACTGGTAATAGATAGGGAATAGATGCAGCGTCTTCCAAGCGGAGGTAGCTGCCATAAAGATAGCAGTAGATCTAATCCTCCATAGCGTAGCCTCCTTCAGATTGGTGACTATCCACTCCAATAGTAAAATGGTTCGCTGACTGTGCTTAGCTCTGTCCTTATCTCTAGCATCAAGTTACTTTAGGATTAGACTTGTTTTGGTGCCTGTTAGGACAGGTACCTCAGTCTTTATAACTGCAAAATAAGAACAGGTAGGAGCTCCGTTGGCTTCTTGTAGTTTGCTACTGCACCAGTGAGCCTCAGACTAGCTCAGCAAGCGCTGAAGTGAACTACTATCACCTATACATTCGCAAGGTCATTCTGGCCTAGGATAAATCGGAAGAAGTCAAGGGAGCTCTTCGCTCTTAACAAGGTTCACGTTTAAATACTTATAGACGTTTTAACTGGACACTATCCACTCTAGATTCATACAATGTGATTGAACATCTTACCGGATGCCAGCTGCATCAGCTGTTGGTAGAAGATGAATTAGAAACAACTCAACACTTTCTCCTGTCTCATCCATTTAAACATCCAGGTGATAAAGCAAAAATAGACATAAAATATCTTCTCAGATTTTTGATAGGTTCAGGGCACTTTATCAATAGCTAATATCTAGTCAGAGGAGTTTTTCTCATTTTGCTTCACAAAGGGCTCAAATAACACTCTAAGTCTGATTCCTCCGCCGCTCTGAGGAATTAGACATCTTACCTAATCTAACGTGGTAATATTATAGATTATGCCGACTGGCCACGATCTACGAAAAATGGATTGCGATAGAAAAGTGGTAAGGAATTCGAAACTCTTTTTCCATATAATTCTTATAGTTAGCACAATTTTTGACAGAACTATAAGTTGTTGTATAGTATATGTATACCGTTAATAAGTGAATGTTTATGATCACCGTAGGACCACTTAGGAAAGGAAAGATTTTAAAAAACTTTTCTGTCTGTTATCGCGAAGCCACTTATAAAATATAGAGTCTAGCAAGCGCTAGTGAATTATTTGTTGATTGAAAGAAATTCAGCACGCGATTTCTTAAGCACAAGGGAAATGGTTTGAATACCCTTTAAAATAATTTCCTCTGCTTTAAACATACCATAGACGTATATACAATTTAAGTAATAAACCCATTTGTCAGTGAAAGAAAGTCATGTTACGAAGCATAAATACAGTTTCCACCACAGACAGTTCCGGTGCCGCGTTTCCGATACGCTTATCGCACTAATTGAGTTCCTCCAAAGCATAAACAATACCGTTAAGTATATGCTTATAATTTTATGGGCGCATTTCTTACGTTTTTACGTGTTTGGTTTTTATATTTTGGAAAATTTTCTTTTAATTTTTATTACCTCGTAAAACGGAGCTGAGTGCGTAAATTGTTAAATTAAGAGCGCGAATTCAGGGTAAGACACACATATGTATATACTTCGAAATTCTTAAATAAAAGTAAAACATAAAAATAAATTTTTGTGATGATATGATAACAAACGATTGTTAGCGCTTACACACACATGCGTCCATAGCCACATATCCTGATGGCAGCACTCTAATTCCAGCGACGCCCAGACACGCTCATGAACTCCTTACACGCGCGCCACGGCGTCTGTAACGCTCTCTAAACCAAGCGAAGCGTAAATGTGACGCACCAGAGAAGGTGACAGACAGATAATGTATACATACATATATGTATGTATATGTGGGTGTACATACTATATTATTCTCGAATATGCCGTAGGAATATATGAATCGGTTGTGTTGACACTGCGTGACGCTTGACCCCCCACCACACCATACGGTCGCAAGTGAATGTGTTTATTGCCTTATTTATGGCGGCGTTTCTCAAATGACTTGAAATACTGTTGTTGTTGTTGTCTTCTTTTTGTAATTAAACACCAGCCGCCAAGCTGACTAAATGTTTAACTAAGTGTTGCATAGCGCAAGATTTTAATAGTCTTTTTTACAACGCAGGAATTGAGCCTTTTGAGTCTAAACGCACACATACACACATGGCTACATATATAATAGTGTCGTACAGCACAGTTAACACCCTCGTTTGTAAAAACGTATATATGTATATGACCGTGCCAGTATGTCCACATCTTAGCGCCACTATTTCATTAACGGTTCATATGTAAATAAGTTCGAGTTAGAAGTACGTATAAATTATGTATTATAAAGGGTGGTCCAAATCGCATTGTTTTCTAGACACACTAAAAAATGAATACTTTAAGTTGTTTTCAAAAGCATTTAATTTACTTTGAATCTAACGCCTGATCGGTTCTCAGCTTAATAGTTGAATAGTTTTTGAATGGCAGCGTTGTAAAGAACGACTGCTCGCATGTATAAATAGAAAAGCTGAAACTTTAAACGCGTTTTTCTCAAACAACATTTTACAAAATTGCTGACATAATAACTCAACGAGAAATTAACCGATCGACTTCGAATTAAAACTAAGTATTGTTGAACACATTTACTATACAATGACCGACGATATTTTTGATTGGTTGTAAATTGGAAGTTTGTTTTCGAAATTACGCCATTTTGGTGATTTTTGATATTTTTCAAAGATCGTAGGTCATTGTATAGGAAATATCTTTAAGTTTAATAAACTTTTTAAATTTTCACGAAAATCGCCTAATTTTCATGCGTTACATTGGTAAGATCTCTTAAGGTCGACATTATGTCTGCTTTGTTCGCATAGCAAGGGTTTTGAAGACAACTAGTCTAGAGACTTTTCTAAACGACACACTTAATTGGCTGATAGTACCTAGCTGAACTTGGCATAAAAATAATTAGGTGATGTTAGCGATTAAATTATATGGTTCTACTAAAAAAAAAATGTCACCTATGTCTATCAATTTATTTAACAACCAGAAAAATGCAAGTCCAAAAGCTATATATGTAAATCAAGAATAAGTCAAGGCTGTCTCTGCTCTAAATATGTTGAAACCATAAATTTTTTATAAAGTGTCTTAACGATGAAAAGGTCCAAAAATTCTGATACTCAGATACAAGAATTTCGCCTGTTTACATAAAATTTCAGGTTATTACGAACTTTGTAAACAAGTTTGCATTATATGGCTGAAGTGGAGAGCGTTTCTTGGACATACATTTGGAAAATATTTGATATCTTACGGAATAGGCTGACAACAATCAAAACAACATATCATTTAAAACTAAAAATAAATAATAAAGTTAAGAAATAAAAGAGATTTATTTTATTTTGACCAGTTGGTTTGAATAACAGCTAGAGAATGATCAATTTCAAGATTTTCTAATTTTTATTTTTTATTTTTCAATTATTTTTTTCTTTTTTAAAAGAAAATTATGCATTTATTTTATCAAGATTATCTCTTTCGAATGTTGGTCGCGGCATTTCAGATAGTCCATCCTTCGAGCATTTCGACTGGTAACTGGCGAATGACAAGCGGGATGTTTTGCTCTAAGGCCTGAATCGAAGCAGGATTGTCCGCATAGACTTTAGACTTTACATATCGTTACAGGAAAAAGTCTAACGGTATGATATTACACGATCTTGGTGAATAATCGACCGACATATCACGTGAAGTTATCTGCTCATCGAAGTGTTTTCTCAGTAAATACATTGTGTGTTTACATACCCATTGAGCCAGAAATGGGCCTCATCGCTGAACAAAATTTGGCTGAAGCGATGTCGCTTGGGAAGGTCGAGCGGCTGCAGCTCTTGCGAAACACATTTTTTACTGAACGTGAATTTTCGTATTAAAGTTAAACGATTTGTAAACGTTGTTTAGAGGTAAGTCTTTCCATGATCTGCAAAGAAAAGGTGGTTAGAAAAAGTACCTCTGCATGAATCACCCGTTATATGCTATAGTGATCTGATCTAAGCAATTTGTTTGAAAATTGTAGTGCGTAATTTAAGTTGGATATATGTAATTATCAAATACAAAAAGTATTTCGACAGTTCCGATAAATGAGCAGGTTCTTATGGAGAAAAGTAAATATTAGAAATTTCAGATTTACTCCTGAAAAACGTAAGGATTAGTTCGCGTTTATACAGGCGGACGAACAAACGGACATGACTAGATCCACTCAGCATAATATTTTCTAAAATATCTCCCTAAAGGAATTATTCTATGTATTCAAAAATGTTTAGGTTTAAAATTAAGCTAAAAATTTTGTCTGGCAGTGATAATTTTTCTCTATATATAGGGTAATTTCGATATGGATTTTTTTCTGTCACACCTTAGTGGGAACTCGTGTACCGAGTTGCATTAAGATATCTCAATTTTTACTCAAGTTATACCTTGCATGAATGGACAAGCAGACGGACGGAGCAGACTGACAGTCACAAACGTTAGGTGAACAAAATTATAATTTCTGTAGCAACATGTTGCAAGGTTAAAAAAGATCTCCGTCAGGCATCAGGAAGATAAATATGTTATCTGGTTGTCATACCAATTCTTTCACACATGAAGATGCACGGTGAAGCGTATTTTGGTGTCAATATCAATTGAAAGTACTGAATGCAACGTCAATATAAATGTGACACAGGTATCCTGTTGTATGTAGATGGAGAATCCTCCATTGCTTTGGAATTGAGAAACGGAGAAAGGATGCATATGTTATTCTGGATCTGATCTCCACCGAGCTAAATAAGAAGCGTTATTTAATATTTTATTTTGTATTTCGGTAGATTTCCATATATGTACTGCTTTTTCAGTGCAGTTTAAGAAGCTCTTAACAGTAACATCTAGGCAAAAAATTGAGTTGAGTCACTTCTGAATATACTATCTACAAATGAGATTAGTTTGCTTTCTATAACAAAATAGCCTTGAATATCTAAAAAATGTTAGTACACTTTAATGACTTTTCATTTTCAGTAGCCCCTCATCACCATCGAAGTTTTTTCCCTTTGCACGCTAAGTCAGATCATCATCTATTTCCCAAGAAAACAACAAGTGTCGCAACACTTCTTACGTATGCATATGACATCATTTGGTAATTTTTGACAAATGACTATTACTGGCAATATCATCAACGAGTTTTTGTTAGCAGCCTTTGTGTCTAAAGAGCGTAAGACAAAAAGTGACATTTGCATTTAGTCTAATGGTTAGCACTTAGCTGGTAGCAGAGCCGTAAAGTGTCCAGGCAAGTGTTGACGTCAAAGGCAAGTGGCAAATACCGCTAGCAAGTGACTCGAAGAAATGTCAGAACTCATGTGCGCTCATATGTGTTAACGCCACACACAACCAAAGCAATTTGTATGTGCGTGCCTGCGTGTGTGCCTCAAGCATGACGAGTTTTTCTGTTGCGCCTTCTGCTCACGCTGTCAAAAAATTAATTTCATACTTTAAAATTTCAATTTATTTTATGCGCTTGAACGCTTACCCCTTTAAATGGGCCACACACACGTACATACATACGCGCTGGCGCTAGTTGTGCGCTTTTGTTTCTTCGTCATAATTTTTCATGTGTGAAAGTTTTTCACTTGTCTTCCGCACGAACTATTCAACATGTGTGTGCGCAGAAGTAGGCGAGTGCGTGTGTAACTTCCTTATAACTTGGTATATCTTCATATCTATATGAGTGTATGTGTGCTGCATTCGCCTGACTGCTAACGAGTGTGTGGGCGGCCAGGAGGTTGTGCGGAGCGAATATGCGAACGCATACGAAAGTGGCGCGTGACAAGTCTTGTCGCTGTAATTAATTATATAGTGTCCGTAGGGTTGATAAGATTGCTTTAAAGCTCTTATACGGCTTGTATCTAAAATTTATTTAATTTTAAAAAGCGAAGTAAAAAGTGATGTTATAAAATTTGTAATACCAAGCTCCTAATTCTCTATACTTTTGTTGAACCACTTCGTCATGCAAAACTCGGTTGATAAAAGGAATATTTACATACGATAGCAATCCAAGTCTACTTACTTCGCTTCATTCGGACCATTCCAAAGTAATTACTTTTGCCTACCCTTGTTAATAGAGTTCCTTTATAAATACATGAAGCTAAGCCCTTTAGCTTTAGCTCCCTCTTTATTCCGAAAATGAGGCCTATAATTATAGCCAGACAGGAGAATCTGCTTTGGAGTAAAATGGACTCTAAAAGCATACTTCCGGAGTTCCTTCAGACACGTTGCTTTTTACTAGTTAAGACTGATTTTTATATAAGAATTCGACGACTTGTACCAGAAGTGGATCCATAACTGTTCATTATACTCTATCATTTAGCCTAATTAGGTGCTTTTAGAGCCTGAAGTCAACTTACTTCGCTTCATTCGGACCATTCCAAAGTAATTACTTTTGCCTACCCTTGTTAATAGAGTTCCTTTATAAATACATGAAGCTAAGCCCTTTAGCTTTAGCTCCCTCTTTATTCCGAAAATGAGGCCTATAATTATAGCCAGACAGGAGAATCTGCTTTGGAGTAAAATGGACTCTAAAAGCATACTTCCGGAGTTCCTTCAGACACGTTGCTTTTTTACTAGTTAAGACTGATTTTTATATAAGAATTCGACGACTTGTACCAGAAGTGGATCCATAACTGTTCATTATACTCTATCATTTAGCCTAATTAGGTGCTTTTAGAGCCTGAAGTCAACTGATGGCATGGAAGGATGATCTATAAACGTTTTTGGAGATTTATTTCACTTTCATCAATTTTGTCAGATCATTCGTTCTATAGATGATGATCTATTAGATGATGTCTGAGCCTGCGCTTCCTTATTTTATAACGGAAGTTTCATTGTCATTCTGTCTCTAAACGGTGATTATATCTGCTCTTGTCATGCGTACCTCTAAAGCATAACCTTTGTAAAGGCAAATTTATAGTTTATTTCGAAGCTTTTCTTTTCACAATTGACAGGGACTGATAAACCCATGTCACGGCTTATGCTTACGCTTAAGAGATTTATCTTCCTAATTGACATCGAAATCTGATTGTGCTTAAACGAGGGTCCTACCAGTTACAGCTACCTCCGCATTATCGAACAATTTCATAAGATTTTTTTTAAGACCGAAGTTAACTCAGAGGGTTTTCAAAGGATTTTCAAAAAGCATTCGCTCCAAGAAAAATCGTTTACAAGGTTAGTCAAATATTGTATTTTATGTGGGCTCAAAATCTTAAAACGACGTATTTCAGCCGAAATTTAGTAAACTTAAATCAAAATTTAACCATTGCATTTAAAGTCTCATTTCCCTTATTTCATTTTCGCTTTAAAAACTTTCTCTATCGATTTTTCGCCTTATCCCTCGACGTTATCCGACAGCTTCTTGCTCATTAATTTAAATGCAAATCCCTAACCTTGACTTTCAGCTGCACACATTCCTTTCAGCATACTTTAGTGCTCCCTTTCGAGCTAAGCAACTGCAACTTTTTGCACTTGACGCAGCACATGCTTGTACTTACCCCAGTTTTTCTAGCAATTTTTCGCTTTCAAAACCTTCAGAATTTCATTATCAAGGACGCAATCAAAAGTGGGAGCAAAATGTCAGCTCTGTTACAACAAAAAAAGGCAACAATTGTATAAAGCAATTTAATCACTGCGCAACCTTGAGCGCTAATCGACACTGTTATTCGTAGCACACCCACAAGCACCCGCAAATCCATATGCGAGCGCATGGAGTTCCCTACAACAGCTACATTATTCTGCACTACATCGTTTGGCTTTCACAGAAGGGAGCGACATTTTGACACTAAGAGCTCGCAACTGCATTCCATAACATTTCCGCTTCCGCCAACTGTCACACTCGCAATTGCAATTGCAAACGTTAGCGCAAGCGGTGCAGACATTCGTGTGTGGTATATGTTTGTGCGGCCCTGAGATGTGGCATGCACTTGGCAACAAGCGCTGGAATTTTCTGCAAGCTGGCGCTTATACTTTTGTTTGTGTGTGTTTACTAAGCTCTTTTGATAGGGAGAAGAAAAATTGCTATGTTGCAACAATTGGACGCAGTCAGCTACAAGCTTTATACAATCTATTTGCGGTGTGAAGAAGACATTAAGAAAGAAATATGGTTACACTTTTTGTGAGTTCTCAAGGTCGTATTAAGGGAGTGCAGCTGCAATATTAAAAGCTCTTCAAGGCTACCTACTTTAGTGATATCACAGGCACGTGCTCGATACCTCGTTGCAAGTTGAAGGCGAGTCGGCATAGTACCGGCAAAATGCTGCATACTTTTTTCTTTTTTAATGAAGCTTGAATAAGCACCGAATACCAATATTGTGGAATTCAATGCAGCTCCATCTATACTATGGCATAACATCTAATACCTAGGTCTAGGTTTAGTTTCTATTTCCAGGCCTTAGTCTAGTACTTGACCTATGTAGGTATATGGGGTGTAGGCCTAGGTCTAAGTCTAGGTCGAAGTTCAGGTCTAACTCTAGGTCTAGGTCTAAGTCTAGGTCTGGGTCTAGGTCTAGGTTTAGGTCTAGGTCAGTCTAGGTCTAAGTCTAGGGGTCTAGGTCTAGGTTTAGGTCTAGGTCAAGGTCTAAGGCTAGGTCTAAGTCTAGGTCTTGGTCTAAGTTTAGGTTTAGGTCTAGGTCTAGGTCTAGGTCTAGGTCTAGGTCTAGGTCTAGGTCTAGGTCTAGGTCTAGGTCTAGGTCTAGGTCTAGGTCTAGGTCTAGGTCTAGGTCTAGGTCAAGGTCTAGGCCAAGGTCTATGTATAGGTCTAGATCCAGACTGGGTTTACTAGTGCAATATTTTAATTTTTAATATACTTGAAATAAAGTGTTCTTTCGTTAGTCTATATTTTATTCCTACGGCTCAGAGTTCTATTCGTGAATATGTGTGTCACTACCGGAATTTCTTTTAGAATTGCCTTGTAAGTACTGGTTCCTTTGGAAACGAAGTTCTGCTTTCAATATTTTGATGGGGATCATTTAAAATGCTATAGTAATAAAGAGAAATGTCAAAAAATCTTATCCAAACCATGACGAGAGGGCTTAATAGATTATACTAATCGATGACAAATGAAGGATATATTTCTACGATTACCAAAATTTTTTTTTTTCGAAATTTCAAAAATATATTGTCGCTTTGTATTCCAATAATAACTATATTTCTATCCAAAATTCGTCGTTCCTTATTTTATTTTTATTAATTTTGTAACAGCTAACTCAGATTATAACAAATCTGTTTCGAATATACTCATTTTTACCCCTCATTTATTCGAATTGAATTTCGGCAATATACATTACCGCTGTAACAAGTTTTCGAAGTTCGAAACAGAATGCGCCACCACTTCGAGCAATATTGCTTTGGAATTTGAGAGTGAAATTTTAAATGCGTGTAACATGCTAGCAAAGGGGAATTTTCGAAATTCGAACAATGAGAAAATAATATATAAACAAGAGCCATTTACCTAAGGAGCACAGCGAATGAAAAATCAAAGTGGGGTAGGTTTATTTGCCTGCGCTAAGCTTCAACGCTGAAAAGTAGGCACTCAATTGCGGAAGCGCTCTACAAACTCAGAATAACAACTCGTTGCTGGCGCTCAAACTAAGTGTTATGAGTGTTTATATCGCGTACTCTTTAACTCAATTTGATGTTGCTTCTGAGCATTGAGCGTAAAGGTGCTAAAGCACGCTTTCAGGTTTCCTGCTGTTGCTGCTTTTGTTGATAGTGTTGGTTGAGGTGGTGGTTTACCCACAATTATATGAATGTGTGCGCTTGTGTGTGCATGTGCCTTCGCGGTTTGGTGGTTTATGGTGTTTGCACCACCTCTTTTCCGAACGATTGCCATGTTGAGGGTGACTTTTCTGTTGAGCGCTCGCATTTCACTTAGCAAACTGACTGGCTACTGTTGCTTGCTTGCTCCTAGCGTATGCTTTGTAAGCATGGGTATGTGTGTGGGTTTGGTTGGCTGCGTGCTGTACTGTGACTGACTGACTGCCTTGGCATGCCGTGAAAGCGGCGAATGACAACTTTTATAAAAGTCACTGCGGCAAGGATAATGCAGTCAGTCGATAGAAAGCTATTGCGACGTTAGCATACAACCTTGTGCCGCGGCAGGAACACAACATTTAGTCAAGCAACAACAGTCATTGTACATTGTAGTGGAAGCAACAAATTCACTTGAACTTGCGTGCATTTTTACGTAAATAACGAGTGTTCACGTGACAGTGAAAAAATTCTAAGTGTTTTTGGCGCGAAATTTTAGAAGGCGCTGATTATACGGGAGTTTTGAAATTGAAGAACTTTTATAAAAACTTGAAGCAATTGTTCACAACTTTAAGCAGGAATTTTATAAAAATTTAAGACATTTCCAATTTATAAAAATAATGAAATTTAAAGAAAAAACATTTTTAAATCAGATAATTTTATATGGTGGCTTATGGTGGAGAACTTGATATTGCAAGAGAAAATAAACAAAATACTAAAGCAGACAAACATTTAAAAAAAATTTTAAGCAGTTTTGAGAAAAATTTTACAACATATAAAACTTAAAAAATTCAAAACAAAAATTAATGATATTGTCAAAGGTGGAAAAATAAGAAAAAATACACTAGCAACATTAAAGGTAAAACAAATAAACAATAAAATTGAAAAATGGACTTAAAAATAAGAGAACTTAACTTTTAATACACTATAGGAAACACATTGACTTAATGACTGGATTTGATTGGATCGAAAATTACAAAAATTATAACAAATTCAAACATTTATGCATAACAAAACAATAATTAATTAACAGTAAAATATTAATTAATAAAAATAATAATAATTGGCAAAATATTAATAAAATCAAGAAAATTAGAGGAAAATTTCATGCAATTTAAACAAAAATTTAAAACTAAATTTTATATAATAAAAAATATTTTGCTCGGAAATGTGAAGACTGCAAATTTATTAAAAGGGGAAATGTAAACTGATTTACAATAAAAAATAACCAAAATATTCAAATAAGTTGAGACAATTAAAAAATTAATTTAATAAAATTTAATTTAAAAAGATAAATTAATTAACACCAAATCCAAATACAGTCAACAACATGGCCATCGCTTACTTTATACCCGACCAAATCAAGCTGCTGGCGGCCAGCAGCGCCAACAACAGTCACACCAGCACGAATAGCGGCGGCGGTGTTGGGGTCGGCAACACGAACCCAACCGCAACTGCCACGCCACAACCAGCAGCAACAGCAGCAGCGAACAGTCCGAGCGGTGGACACCCGCATGGCACACATCATCATCACAACAGCAATAACAATTTTCGCGCCAACATCACCATACCGCTGAGTGCCTACAGCGCCACAGCTGCACAAACGGACACCGGTTGCTGGGATTTGTTAACGCAAATATTCTGTCATGCTTTGCGTTTTTGCCATCAATCCGAACGGCATCCGACTGTAATACAAATCTCTGTGGAAATCAGTCAAGGCGATGCGACGGGCGCCACAACGGTGCAAGTAGGTGCGGCGGCGCTGCCAGTGGAACAGGCGCACCAACAGACAGCGTCGCCGACGTTAGTTGGACATACAACAGCGGTGCCGCAAAATGCGGCAACACAAAATGTGGCGACTGGAAATGTGTCTGCAGCCGGCGTGGCACGACCGACGGTGTCAAGTGCTGAGGCAGCGGCGCCGGTTGTGAGTAGCAGAAATCTGGAGCCCGGCACGCATAAGCCGGCGGCGAGCAGGCGTTAAGACTACTGAGGCATTCAAGGTTGAAAGTGTGCGCGAAAGTTTTGATTGAAAATCGAAAATGAAATCAGATTTTCGGCACAGCCTTGCAACTGCAACCAAGCAACGAATGAAGCTCCTCTGGGAGCACTTTGTAAAAGACCATCATTAAGCTCATTCAAAGCGCATTGTGATTCCGTGGAAGGTGACGCATACTTTGCAACAAAACATTTTAAGTTTTTTATAACAAAATTTCGGCCGTACAAGATTTAAAATTTGTGAACTTTTTAAAATCTTTTGAAAAAATCAATGTTAAAATGTTTGAAAATTTAATTTAAATATTAAATTACAAAAATAATTTGCATTTTTTTAAATAAAACAAAATTGATATTCCTTGAAGCGCCTAAAAGCTCACTTCGAAAAAGTTTTCATTTCACAAATTTTTAATTTTTTTAAATTATTTTTTAACTAAATTGTTGTAAAGCACCGCCAGTTGCTTTTTAATGGATACCAGAATTTTTCTAAAATGTATTTTCTACATTTTTTAAATATTATTAAAATTTATAAAAACGTAAATTAATATTAATTACAATTTAAGCGAAATGTGAGTAACTTGAAGTAAACTA
Organism: Bactrocera neohumeralis; assembly: GCF_024586455.1. Taxonomy (NCBI): domain Eukaryota; kingdom Metazoa; phylum Arthropoda; class Insecta; order Diptera; family Tephritidae; genus Bactrocera; species Bactrocera neohumeralis. The sequence goes on along the minus strand of NC_065923.1, from coordinate 65,639,319 downwards.
GTGAAGGATTTGTTTGAGTTGAAGCTTAGATGTAGGAATGGAAAAATATAAAACGGAAAATATTTTTCAACAAAAAAATAGTAAAAAGTACGAAAAAGCAGTATAACGGTTTCGGGTTGTAAAAGACGTTTGACGCCAGTAAGCAACAGAAGTTCAAATATTTTTAAACTTTTTAATAAAGCGAAATTATTTTATGCTCAGTTATGCATTCTTTTGGAAAGAAAATATGATACTCAACAGCAAAAAATAAATATAAATGAGTAATACTTAATGATGGAAATTTGTGTGTAGAAATTGAGAAAAAATTTTGAAAATTTTAAGCAAATTTTTAAATTTCGGCAACATTTTAGAATATTTTTTTCAGTTAATAGAAACTTGCCGGCGGTAAACCCTAAGTATCTCAAAAGATATAAAAAAATAAGAAATGCTCAATTAATGGCCAAATGATAATTTATTTTATTTCAAAATTTATTTTTGTTTTAATCCATTGTTATTTCAAAATATATGACTCTAAATTAATTATATCAAAAATAGTTTTTCAATCAAAAAAATTTTTTGAAGATAAATATATCCCTCAAACTCAAAGGTTATTAATAATTTATTTCACTTGAATTATTTCTTTCCTTAATACAAATTTTTTAGCACAAAGTATTAATTTATGAATTTTTTCATATATTTTTCTTACGTTTTTCTCTGTTTTCAAAAAAAAATTCTAAAACTACATTTTCACATAAAAATAAAAAAAAAAATTTAAACTGTTTCGGCCCATTTTTTCATTATAAACCCTTTTTTTTAATTTACACTAAAGAAAATTATAGAAAAATATTAATTAAAACACATTTTTATTAAAAACTCTTGAGAAAAAATAATATAAAATCAACTAATACTTTTCAAAATTTTATTTTTAAATTATCCCCATTTATTGGAATAAATTATTTGTAAGCAAAGTGATTTCCAGTGGTTATAATTTTGCAATTAAAAACCCATATTTTTGAAAATTAAAAGAATTTTTATAAAGTTCTAACTAAAGATATATTGTAAATCAAAGGCAAATAAGGAATTTTTTTTTTAATTTTAGAAAAGAAAACATTCCAACTTCAATTAAAAACCCGAACAAAAAAACTTAATCTTAAAAAAAGTAAATTTTTATAAATAAATTTAAGAAATTCATATTTTTCCAAAAAAATACAAGAATTTATAATTTTTTTTTTTTAATTCCACACACAAAATTTCCATATTGAAATGTCAATCATAGTTTTAATCAAGCAAAACTCTACTATCAATCATACAACTAATCATACAAATTTCACTATAACTTATAAAACTAGCTACAACTTAATCCATGACTCACACACATACATAAAATTATATACACAAATATAAGTATATATAATATAAATACCAAATTAATATTTAAGAACACCTAATTGTATAACAAATATTAAGAGTAAAACACTCAAACACTCAATGTCAAATTCTCTACTAAGCTTACTACAGTAAACTACATATAACTTAAACTCACTAAACTAACTACTTGCAACTTGAAATGCTATAAAAGGAACAAAGAAATCACAATACAAATAGTACAGAAGTAAAAAAACATACAAAACTCATGCAGTGGAACAAAAAGTAAAAATAATTGTACAAAATAATTTTAAGGTAAACAAAACAGCCGTTCAACTACATAAGAAATCTAACAAAAACAAAACGCAAATAATATTTAAAATAAAATATACCAATATACTCAAAGAAATAAAACAACAAAAATAAATTTTATGCAACTTTTAATAAATATCAGCAATTATAAATAAATAAATATAATTAACAATAACAGGCTGAAAATATACAAATAACCGCCGAACCAAGCATATTAAAAATATTTATATATTATATATATATTTTATTTATTTTTAATTTCGACGCGTTTCTGCAACGCTCACATTAGCAATTTTAATATAAATATTTTTGGCAAAAATTTCGGAATTTTTTTTTTTAAATATTTTAGCAAAATTCGCGTTTATATTAAGTCATTATCAACCTTTTAAGCTAATTTTAATGTTATTTTGGAAAACGCAGATTGTTTGTAAATTTATGTTATGCAAAAGAATCAATTGTAAAATATAAAAATACAAAAAACAATTAATATTTTCATAAATAAAACTTACATTTTTATAAAAAAAAGGATGACTGAGTTTTTTTTTTATTATTAGAAATTTTCAGCAACAAGGTACCTAATAAATGGAGACCATATGGAGTTTCATAATATATAAATAGATTGGTGAATTACTCAATCGGTAAGAGTGATATCTGTTTGTCATTAACACCAAAATCATTTTCAAAATCTTATCGCATAATTTTTTTCAATAAACAGAACGTCAATATTTTTCAATATATCTGAAAGTTTTTTTATGGTTAAAATGACAGTACGTGGAATGTTAGTACGCTAGTAAGTTGGGTTTTCTTGACGATACTCAAACTTTCTATTTATTTTAATTTTAAGGGGGTATTCTGGTTTAGAAGCCCGAATATTGGGTATTTTTTTAACGCGATAAAAAAAATCAAAAATTATTTTGACTATCCATTTTTTACATGCTTTTTATTGATGTTCTAAGAATACAAAACATAATATAAGAAGAAAAAACTAAAAAACTGCAGGTCGGCGAAGTAGAGACTGATGAAACAATGACTTGTCCTGGTGTGCAGGATATAAATCCTTTCCGTGACCTAAAATGAAAATTTATGCGAAATCAGTGAACAGTGAAAGTGTAGTTATCGCACTGTGAAACGTTTAAAAATTTTTTTTTTTTTACAAAATGGTGGAGGTTTGAAAAAAATTTCATTTTTCCCTGTTTTTGTAGTTCCGGCCATTTTTAAAAATGAAAAAAAAATTCTTTCGAAAACTCTTCGCAGTGCGATACTATAATGTATAAAAAAAAACTCTTAAAATTTCATGTGAATCGGTTGAGTAGAATTTGAGATATCATGCACACCGTTCTAGAAAAGTAGCTATGAGAAAAACGATTTTAAAGTTTGAGAACTAGTCACGCGCAGTCGGAGTCGGAGTCATCATGAGCTGTAACTCGGAAAAAAATTTGAATTTCAAAAAATACTCTTAGGGACATTTTCTAGAAGGGTTATTCTATAAAAAATATGCATAAACAAAAATCGATTTTTTCGAGTTTCTGAACCAGAATACGCCCTTAAGCACAGTTGGGAGGAATTGTAATGATTATCTTCATGTCATAGATTGACCAACAGATTTTTCGAATTTTACCTTATTATAGTGAATTTCCTGGAGGCAGAAAAGAATATTTATAAAACAAAGCCGTGGTTGTGAGGAAGGAGTTCATTTAAATCCTAGCTTTTGACATATAAAATTATTTGTTAGTTGGAATTTTCTGGGCATGGTACTAAAGTTTTTCGACCACCAATAGATTTTTTTGCATATGAAATAATCATTTCGCCAGCATAGAGAGAACGTAGCCAGTGTGAATTGATTTTGTGTACAATTTGTTGGATAAAAGGATACCATATTTCAAAATGTTAGAATTTTCAAGTAAAATTAATAAATTTAACTTAGAATATGTATATAGGGAGATGATTTTCGTGAGACCACGTCTAATCACACTTCGACAACTGAAGTTGGCTGACCATTGTATTGCCCAGAACTCCTTGGATCGCATAAGCATTTTCAATAAACCTAACGTCAATATTTTTCAATATATCGACGGTTGTTTTAAGGTTGAAAAACATTAATAAAATATAAAAAGTTCATACGTAAAAAATACCGAAATGCTTAATACTCTTCACAAATACTTTCTTATAGCAAAATATAATATATAATATAAAAAATTCCATGCGGAAATGTATTTGAAGGAGAAAAATATGCGCACAAAATTTCACATCGATATCTCAAAATTTGTGGCATAATATATTTTATAAGGTCTACGTCGTTTCCTGCTCAGTGTTAGAAGCCTCTTAGCAAACTGTTCAGGGTATAAAAATCAAAAAGAAGATGAATATATAGATACTTTTTGAAATTTTGTCTTCACCATAACATATGTTCATCGACAACTAAGAAACTGAGATCGGCGACAATACGACCATTCTTATCTCTGGGTACGTATAACACTCTCTGTGACAGCTTTGCATTGGAGCATTTAGCTCGGATAACTTTCGTTGGTCTCCGGCTCTACAAAATTAATCATTGAATATTAGTCACAATCTACTAAAAGTAGTTTCCACGCCATTCATCTCAGATGTGTTAAACTATTACGCTTTTTTAAGTCATTGTTGAACATGCGTTGCGAAATTATGGGCGAATTCAGGGGCGACGGTTTGTTTTATTCAAATTTTTGATTTTGATATAGACAAGAATATTTATTATACCACGAATTTAGTATTTGAATGTTGTTTAATATAATATTAGTGAATTTATTATAAAAAATAAGCTTTGTTATTTATATTGTTTTATAAATAACGTAATAATAATTTTCATTCCTTCAGATGGTGAAGGTGTGTGTAGTGTGGGACGAGATGGACCGCTAGCTATTATGGCTCTCCGCGACATACCCTTAAATCAAACAAGGCTTGATAACGAATTTGGATCGGTTGATGTCAGAAATAGCCAGTACTTCAAATAGTCACGTAATTACACCAGTATTTCTGCAACAAAGAGAATTTCACAAATACACCACCACGAAAAATTATACACTTATACTTAGAAAATAGACATGTTTCTTGCTTGGAATTTGATAATGTTTCTGCAACAAAAAGAATTTCACACCTACACCCCCACGAAAAATGATACACTTATGCTTAAATTTAAATTTATAAAAATTAAAAGAAGACAAGGGCTTAGCTCGAGGACAGCATGACTACAGGCTCAGTGATACAAACAACGCAGTCCTAAAGTGGAAAGACCAAATATCAGTTTTTATTTTAACTAACAATTTAGATCCGACGAAGAGGGATATTGGTTACTCACAGCGAACGCATTAGACACACAACTGAAGTAGCTTGTCCCGAGGCTGTGATACAGTACAACAGATTTATGAACTATGCTGACAAATTTGATCAACTGAAAACTGCTTATGTCATCATATAAATGGTGGCATAAACATTTTTCCAATTTTCTTAATCGGGCTGCCATAAACTCCTTTTTATTATATCGGTAAGCCTAGAGTGAACATCATACTGATTGGGATAAATTGGACACAAAGGTCGAAAGTATCCTCCAAGGATTTTTAACACCAGTTCAGGCAAAGAAACGCAACCATAGCTTTAAGCGTTCGCTCGATGGTTTTGGATCGTCTCCTCCATTGCCTGTCTTGATAAAACGCCACAAGCCATCGGTTACAGCAGAAAGAAGTTGGAAAGCAATATGCATCAGCCAGAGGGAACTTCTTCACACAGATCCGTAAAATGCAACTCGATAAACAGTCCAGCACGTACTGTATGGCAATGCAAATAAAGTCCCTAACTAAATAAATAATTTGAGAGGCTTAAGAAAGATTTTAGTTAGTTTTTTATTATTATTATTAAACGTTTTTCACTGTTTTATAATTATCTAGTGATAAAGGAAATATCACTATATATTCATCTGTCTTAATTATTTTCGAAAATCTGCATAGTATAATTTTCTTTTTTAAGTACGAAAAATATGAATCGAAATTCGAAAAACCTAAAAAATAATTTCAAAACCACAAAATTCGAATAAAACAAGGTATGATACACAAAAAAATATCTTTAATAGCATAAGTTGTTTTTCGATGCAAATAAAAAAAAATTAAAATTGCTCTACAGCACATATTGTTCCCTCGTCCACCAAAAGGGATCACATTGATAAAAATCAGAAGTCAATATGTCAACACGAATGATTTTGCACTTTTTTAGGTCCAAAGGGAGTCAAAAATAAATGCAAAGAAAAGGTTATCATGGCATGCCACACGACAATTTGTTTGTTGAAATAAAGCGACAAACTAATAGACCTTGGCGAAAGGGTTAAACTGAAAGGTTACGCTGGAGGTGAACATTTGCCTAACCGCAGATATAAATTGGCAAAAAAAAACTAAAGCAACTTTTCACCAAAGCGGTGAAACAATTATGAAGTAATGTCAAGTCATCATAACTGCAGACGAAAAAAAAATTAAATAATTGAAACCTAAGCTAAAGTCATAATGGCAGTAAAAAGGGAATTGTAAATGCAACGGCCACCTTTCGCCGAGTTAACGGCAGTCGGGCGAGTAAAAAAGCCGAACTGTTTAAGTAAAATGCAAACATCTGTGACAAATGATCAATGCACGCTGATAAGCCGCAAAGCGACGCGACGCCCAACACTCTCGAACCGCAACGCGCCGCAGCACCCTAATATCCTGAGAGTGCGCGCCGTCAAAGCTGTCAAATTTTGTGGTGGCAATGAGGCCGCGAATTTTGGTCAACCCTTCCAGCGCTGCCGTTTTGTTTTTGTTGCTTTTTTTTTTGGTGGCCAAAAATGTAATGCGAGCGTCAGTTCAAAGGGGCAGGGGTAATTTGCATGACCTCATACAGCGTAAATATCTACGAAGTAGTCTAGTGTGCGGTATCTCAGCGCTAATTTGTCGCTTATCTTAATTTAAATCAGCTGCAATGTACAATGTGCTTCTGAGCTACCCATTTTAAATTTAATTGTTGCCATATTGCCAGCCGAAGCGTTGTCTGTTGCATTATTGTATTGTTTTTTTCTTTTTCATTTCTCATGTGTAACAGATCGTCACTCCTTGATAAGCGCTTAAATTGCAGTGGTCAAATATGTTCAAACCATGTCCACCCGCCGAATGGGTTTCCCTGCCACTTTTTCCGAACATGTTATTTGGCACATTGAGTAAGCAATTGTGCAGGATTTCTGTTTTGACGCCTACAAATATGCTTGGAATTTCATGTTTTAATAAAATGCTTAGTGAAAACTCAGAAAAGGGCAAAAAACGGTATAAAGTCATGTATGTTATCTGTTATGTATGCAATTTGAGACATTTGTGGCATGTGGCACTTGGTAATTGTCAATTATTTAAAGCATCGTGTGAGGGTCAGCGAAAATAAATACTTAGATAAAGGCTGCATATGTTTAGGGGCGTGGAATGACCTGTCAGTTCTGGAAGGTTAAACTTTTTTTAGTTTCGAACTTGATGGGGTGCAGATAAAAAATAAACATTATTTTGAATCTTATCGTCATGAGGAAAGTTTTTGCAACAGAATTAGATATTTTTTTAAAAATATGAGGACTGGAAAGATTACCATTTCCATTGTTTGAATACTACTTTAATTTTGCTAGGTTTCTACAAAATAATCAATGTTCTTCTTCTTCTTCTTTACTGGCTTAGACACCGCTTACGCGATTATTGCCGAGTAAACAACAGCGCGCCAGTCTTTTCTTCTTTTCGCTATGTGGTACCAATTGGAGATTCCAAGCGAGTCCAGGTCCTTCTCCACCTGGTCCCTCCTTCCTCTGCTTCCCCCGACGGTTACTGCGTCGAATACTTTCCGAGCTGTAGTGTTTTTGACCATTCGGACTTTTAATTCGCTGAACTATGTCAATGTCGTCGTATAACATGTTTCCATCGAATGCGATATTCGCCGTTGCCAATGCGCAAAGGACCATAAATCGTCCGCAGAACCCTTCGCTCGCAAACTCGAAACGTGGACTCATCAGATGCCTCTGCACCATATATCAGGACGCGGATTATCAGCGACTTGTAGAATTTGGTCTTTGTTCGTCGTGAGAGGACTATATTTCTCAATTGCTTACGAAGTCCGAAGTAGCAGCGGTTGGCAAGAGTTATTCTGCGAATCCGACGACTGTTTGTTTGCCGACAAGAGATATTTATTTTTGTCCTCGTTCACTACAAGATTCATTTGGCTTGGCTATTTGTCCAACCTAGAGATGGCAGAACTAAGCCAATGAAAGGAACAAAACAGCCCCAGTCTACTAGTTAGGTATCTTTTACAAAAAGGTTTCTCCATCTTGTTTTAATGTTTTACCAGTCTGATATTGGTAAACAGAAGCGGATTCACTGAATTGTATTAGCCTGCTGACAACATACATAGTACATATTATCCAAAAAATTACGACAGTGAGGATAACCAGCAAGGGCATTGGAATACCAAATTTTTTTTGAAGTCGTCAACAGCGTGCGAACTCCTGCTAAATATGATAACTAATCGAATGTGTCAAATCAGGCATGGAATATACTTTCATGCTGAACTAATCGGCCACACACACAACAAATCGAACTTTGCATATCACACAATCGCGTGCAACAAAGAGAAATGCACTTATGACAAGCGTGTGCCTGCAATTAGTGCTTAATTTCCATAAGCAATCGAACTTTGACCAGCTGTCCGAGCAAAAAAAAATACTGATTAAAATAAATGAGAATCATTTATATCAATTCGAAAACTAGAGCACCACCAACTGATGGGCCTGTCACAGCAGCTGATGGCTAATCAATTGGTCACTCGCCATTTGCATGTGAAACGAAAATTGACACATCAGCGATAAAATAAAAATTTATCATAAATCGGAAATGCCGCATGAAGTGAGTATCCTAGGCAACATGCAACAGTGGCCACTGTCCAGTCAGTTTCAAGTGGACACTGAAGAGGCGACACGCGTCATGCTAATCAGTTGGTAATTATGTTGCCAAAAATCACAAAGCCCATTATAATGAAATGTGTCTGTATGTATGTGTGTGTGACTGGTAGTCGTCATGTGAACTGCCTATCACTATCGCCTTTTGGCTATTTATGTGCTGTTGTAATCAATTTTGCATGCCGCCAATAAAGCATTTGTCAAAATCGACAGAATTTAGCATGCGATTTTGGGGAGGAATCCGTTGAGTACCAGAAAAATTAATAAATTTGCCTAAAGTGACGTAATTAATTTTTCGGCGCATGAATGGGAGTGCATAAAGGCACAGGATAGTCACAAAGAATTTGTCGGCTTATAAGTATGTGTGTGTATACGTTCGCATGCCAGTCGATGAATAATGAAGTGTGAATGGCAACTTAAGCCAGAGCGGCGCTCGCAGCAAAGCAGCGTGTAGTTTGGGTGTATGTAAGCCAATGTGAGAGGACGTGATTGCCACTAAGCGGATTTGTGGGTACTATGTCCTTTGAGAATATACGTATATGCGTATAGAAATGTGCCCTGTAGGAATACGCGAACTAAATAAACAGACTTCTAGTTCAAAATTTGTACATTTACGCTAAACTAGCACCAATTCATAATAACATAACGTACATTCATCATAAGTTTTTGAGAACTGGCAGTACCATATAAATAGTTTTAAGCCTCTCGTTTTTTTCTGAAACTTATTCCATATCGGACCAGTCCAAATGTATGTAAAAAGGGTGAGTCAGCAGTACCTCTGTAAACAGTTTGAAACTAATCTCATTGGGTAGATATCGGAGATATGGATTCGGATATCTCATCAGAATGATTCGCTCCCATATTCCAAATTACCTCATTATTATTACACATTTTCATCTGGTAAATCTGTGGATTCGTCGCCGTTTAACTTTCTTGAGACAATAAGTACTGGATCAATATTTTGTGATGAATATATTAAATCTGGAAAAACTGAAAAGACAACACGGTACACATTTTGCGCTATTTATTTTCTGGGAAGGAAATTACTTTCTTAGGAACAGAAATTTTCAAAATTTAAATTTTCTTATGGATGCCGATCTTTGAATGACTTAAGTCTTTGCAGACATATCGATTAATCACTTAAGAGTTAGAATCAGATCTGATATCGTCTGTAATGTCTACAAAAACTGTGGTTCAAGTAAGAAATAACGCGAAGCAAACCTAAAATATGTCTTACGTCTTTAGCGTTTGAATTAGTCACCTACGAGCTGTGATTTACCGCCTTTCATTTTTCTTTTGAGACCCTGTGCAGAATCGGTGTTATCTAACTTTACTAACGGCTTGTGCCTTCAAACCAAATATTAAGAACGTCATATATGAAATGCGGTCATATATCGACATAAATGTCTACCAAAATGCAAGTGCAAGTAGAGTATTAAGAGGATATCGTGATGTAAATCAGCCTCACGTTGTTAGGCTTCTCGTCGATGTGCAAATCCGTGAAGACATCATGTTATACATACTGCTTAATAAAGAACTAAGATCTTAGAGTGACTATCATGGTGTAGTCATTCAGAGCAGGATACATTCTCAAAGATATATGAAAAACTTAGGTTTAAAGTCTAGATCTACTCTTCGAAAGTCAAGTTTTTCAAAAGAAAACACTCAGCATTTAACCAGTTAAAACAAAAATAGTACCCTACAGGGTATCAAAACACTCTATGGTAGTCGTAAAACAATAAAATTGGACAGATTTTGTACTTTCGAAAAGAAATCAATGGACAAATCAAGTAGACAACTTCATTAATCGCCACAACCAACAACATCAAGAGAGACTGGGAAAAATGTGTCCACCACAAATCCACCGTCAGTTTAGGGAATCACTTCAGTTGAGTGACTAGCGGCTAGTCACGTGCCTACAACTGCTTGGTGGCAAACAAATATGCGCTACTAATCTGGGTCTTAAGCGGGTCAGTCGGAGCAATACGTGTAAGTGAAAGTCACACAGGCAACTACTTTTCTATGTTCATACAAGTATATGAATTCACATCGCATTAACTGCCAGGCGTCAAAGAAACTCAAGTGAGACTTCTTCAGCTGGTATGGTGAGAGCCTGCCTACCAGCTACTAATATACTATAGTATAGTAACAAAGGCAGACATGTCGCATTGTGCACAATTTGTAACGCTTTCTATTTTATTTTTTCCAATGTGCCGTCACACACACATACATTTTTGAAGCCGAGGCGAAAGTCAGCGGCTTCACTCTCTAATAGAGAGACAACAAAAACAAGCGATTATCCTTGCTGCCTGCAATGTTCCATATTTATGTGAGCATTGTTGTTGTTGGACATAGCGAGGATGTTTACCCACTAGTAACACATACGCATATACTCTAATAATCGTTTATATGGATTTGTGTGCGTATGCGCTGCTAGGCACGGCAATGTCCTTTTTGAACTTAATAATTCATCTGTTATTGTTGTTACTATTGTTAACACCTTTTGTTGCGTGATTTTTCCACACTTTTGTTTAGTTGTTATTGTTTTTCTATTTACTTACGCACACAATGAAAAATCGCTCAATTGTCGCGGGTTAAAAAGTCGCCAAAGTTGAATTGAAAAGGCATAAATATCAAGTACGCACACACACAAACTCATATCACTGGCGTGTATAATTAGGAGTATACGCATATAGTGTGGAAGTGTAATTGTGTTTAGTGAAAAGTAGGTCGACCCTTATTACGGCAGTGTGTGCGTAGCGGCGTGTTGGGTTTGCGTCTGAAGTGTGCGAGGCAGGATAATCTTGTTGCACTACTTAACTCAATTAAATTGTAGGTTTACTTCGCCTATTGGTTTTGGATGAAAGGGTTGGAGTGTTAGTGTTATCTGATTCATGAATGGGTGAGGGGTAATTTTTATCGATGAAAAAATTAAATAACGCACCGAAAAAATAATAATTTCGAAATTCAGTAGCAACTCAATTTAAGAGGCTATGTTCTTTCCTTGTTAAAAAAACCTAAATATTTGAAATTTTGTATTTATTTAACTTTATTGTATTGCAACATGTTATTGTTTTGTATCACAGAATTAATACTTGTCATATTGCACTAGGTAGTATAGCTTGGAGCTGTAACGGACCGAATAACTGGTGACTATTAGAGCTTACTTTTTATTGAATTCAATTGGAATTTTTTGAGTCCATTAAATATAAAGGGTGCTTTCAAGAAGAAATAAATATAATTTAATATTATGCCCAATAATTTAGCTTTATTATAAAGATAAAGATATGTGTTCGCCGAATGATTTCGAGCAATTGACCACCTCGACTAGCTTGAATAAATTCTAGCCGAGAAGTCGATTCTTGCATCAATTGGTTCTATAATTCAGCAATAACATGGCAAATTTTGCCTTTCAAAGCATTCTCGTCCACAAAAAATAGTCTAGCGGTGTTAAATCGCACGATCTTGAAGGTCACGACGAGTGATAGGGCACTCATCAAAAGTTTCCTTCAATAAGTTGATTGCTTTAGGCTGTACGACAGCGCTGTATTTTTGTAATCAAAGGAACGTCCTTTCATCATCAACATCATCCAATTCAGTCACGAAAAAGTTATTAATCATGGCTTCATATCATTCACCATTGGCTGTACCATTATTGCCGGCTTCATTTTTAAAGAATTTTTTTTTTCATAGAACACACCAAAAAAAGAAAATCACTGAATGCGACAATTTCTTTCATCAAAACACACTGAGCAAATACATCGCCTTAAAAATTTTCTTGTGAAAATCGGGACCGATGACCGTCTCGTTTTGGACCCATTTATGGAACCTGCGGCGCACTTGATGGTCGCTCGGCTTCAATTTTTGCACGAGTTGTATTTTTTAAGCCCAAAAAGCAAGATCTTTTCGGAAAGTCTTCTAAGAAGTGTATGTGGATGACTTATTATTGCATGCGACGACGTATGGACTCATTCGGGTTTTTTTGATACTCTGCTACACAGCAGCAATAGCGTCTTCCATGCGCACTGTATGGCTTCCGCATTATCTACTTCAGGAAACGTGGTGCGAAACGGCGTATGGATCAAGTAATTGCACTCAGAAAGACCAACTTCGCAAAAAATATTGCCTCTTCGAAAATCACTCTTTAAAACAAAAACAATATTTCGTTTCCTAAGCATTAACAGTAGTCCGAAGCACTACTCTACTTTATGCTTTATCGATGTTGAAATTTAAGCTCGTGTTTATTATATAAATATTTTAGTGAAACCCTAGAAAGCTCATGGTTTATTCACAATGTTTTTTAGCAATTGAATCGGTCGGAATTCGAACCCGCTGTTTGTTGACTGGTAACCACCGTCAAACCTATAGTTATAAGCAACGCCATAAAATATGCCTACAGACCAACATCTCTAACATCTACTTTTAGCTGTACTTCAATCATGTGTTGAACTCACTTTAGTGCTCCTAAATCACTTCCTGAGCTCTCGCTCAACGACTTAAAGGCATTAGAGGCTCAACGAGCTCACCAAAGGGGTACAAGTGGAACACAAGGCATTAACTGTATAAATGCAATTGCTATTGGAACACAACCGCTTGGACATAGGAACGTCATCACCGTCATCACAGTCACCAACTAATTAATTGGCTTGTATTGAATGAAATGGAACAACAGTAAAATCCACCAGCTTGCATTTGAATGGTGGAGGTGTACCAAAATTGCATTGGTATGAAGCAGAAAGGAGTTTATGCACTCAAACCAAAACAACAAAAACAAAAGCACAACTGCCACACACTAAATCACCAAACTCAACAGGCGAACGGAAGCAAAGCCGAGGTGTTGAACGATTGACAACCGGGTATGGCAGTCATTTTCTTTCGAGCTTGCGAGCTTTCAACTGCCACGTACGCATTGGTATGATTGGAAAACTCAAACCAGCAACATTATGTTGTTGTTGTCATTGCAGTGACTGCATTATCTTAATTAAACTGCAAAAAGGCATTAAACGTAAAATGCAAATCGCAGACCGCATCAGCAAGGCAAAATGTACTCGTAATTTAGCTAAGAATTCAACAACTTCGTCGATTTGCATGAGTGCCACATGATGCCAAGCTAACACCCATCGACATACTATATACATATGTCACTCTCAATAGCACTAGTTGTGCGCGCTGACATTCAACTGAGATTTGCAAATGCCTTTTTGCATTCACTTATGCCTCTGCGGTTTTAACTCTGGTACCGAATTCCACTTGCACCTTGCAACATGTACCTCCTCTCCATGTAGATATGTATCTTCCAATCATATCGATGACATTTGTAGTCTTTTGTTGTTGCTCCTACCACGCTTGCGAATGAGTGTCATCTACAAATATGTTATTTGTTGTTATTGCATGTTGCATGCTGCATGTGCCGCATCTCAATTTATTGGCTTTTGCGAAAATTTTCATGCCGTCACACACGAATTTCCACACATCCATTGCGGCAAGAATATTTTCCATTACGATTATTTTGCTGCCGTTGACAGTTGTCTCGGTAATGCTCAGTGCCATTTTGGCTAAGTGGATTAGGCACTTAATGCTCATTCGGAGTGGCTGTTTGGCTGATGCATTCGTTGAAATGTAGAATGACAAGTTGCGGCAAATTACTTGTGCGACTAGGCAAATGTGCAAGAGCTGTGGGGAGGAGCGAGGCTCTAAATGAACTTGGCTTTGGTTGAGTCACAATGCACTAAATTTAGATGAAATTTCGCTTGAAAGCTAATAAAGTTATTTCTCGGTGTTAGGTCTTTGTAATTAGTGAAAACAAGATAATGGGAGTGGAAGAGTGATAGAGTTAGGATGAGTGTAGAGTATAACTTTCACAGATTTCAGACAACTTGAGACGACTGCTGTTAATATTGTTGTCGCCCCTCCCCCCATAGTTCAACTTCATCGAATCTTTCCTTAGTTGTGTCTAGATACTTCGCAACAACAACAGCAATAACACCTGTTAATATAGCATTTGATCACGAAAATTCGAAGCTTTTAGATCCTAACCGATAGATAATAACTGTTATAAATATGAGATTAACCCAAACACAGAAAAAAGAATCAGAAGTGTGTTCTCTTTTGAGTCCTTTATCAAAATTAATAGTTTGTCATATTTAAGCTTGAGTTCTCGTATCATTCTTTAGGATGTTACCAAGCAGAAATTTCATACACCATGCCAAATTGTCAACAAAGAATATTATTTCGGCGTTAAGCGATTCTTCTAAAACAACCTGAATTATGGGAGAACAACTCTTGGTTCCTTCGTCACGATAATGTTCCATGTCATACTGCATTGGTTCTTCCCGACATTTTTGGCAAAAACTCTACTCATAACGTTCCGTAGCCAGCTTAGTCGCCTATTTTGGCTCCGTTCGATTTCTGGCCATTAAGCTAACTCAAAAGGCTAATACGAGGACCAACTTTTGACACCATTGAGGGGACTAAAACCGAAAAAAACGATATTTAAGGCTATACCGGCGAAAAATCTATTCCGACTGTTTCGAAGATAGGGAAAAGCGTTGGCAAAAGTGCATTTATCAGACTTATTTGGCAGTTCATTATTGAAAGCCTGAACAACGTTTACAAATCGTTCAAATATATTACAAAAATTCACGGTCCTTAAAGAATGTGTTGAGAGTGTACACGAAGACCATGGAGAGTCGATTCAGCGCCCGTCGCAGCAAGCCGGACTGACGTATGCTCGTTTTACGTAAATGGATTTATTAAGAGAACCTTCAGTGAGCAAGTTGATTGTTCAACAAAATCACGTGATATGACACTGTTAGGTTTTTTCTGTAGGGATATTTAAAACCGAAAGTCTATACGGACAATCCCGCATTTAAAAGTGATAATCTTCAAAAAAATAAATGCAAAAAAATGTTCTTTCGAATGATAATAAAAATTTGCATTAAATTTGAAGTTTCTGTGTTTCTTCGTTAAAAAGTAGGAAACCTAGAAATGGATGGAAAGGGTGAATTAAAGAATTTACATTTTATAAACAAATTCATCTTACTTTTACTTAGCGATAGGAGTTTTATAGTACTTCAACAACAACAACAAGCAAAGATTTATCCTGCTTACAAGTCCAGGTTAATAAGTTAATAAAATTCAGTTCAATATATATATGCAGATAATAGCTCAAAGTTATGGTCGGTCAAATGTTGGACAGAATTGCTCTTAGATGTTTTGTTTACTAATATTGAGAGCACTCTCTTTCAGAGAATTTTATTTAATACTTTGAATATTGTCTTGGGCGTAGTGCTTAATAAAAATGAGAACTTGAGTAGGACCTTGGTTAATAATGATCGCTTGAGAGAGCATTTTATTTATCTAAAAAAAAAAATACATTAGAGCAACGAGCTAAAACACTTGTTCGACATGCTTTTGGACCATGCAAAAAGCTGTATTGAAGCAGGAGGAGACTATTTTGATTTTACCGAAAAACCATTTGTTGTTTTTTTTAAGTCCTGTTTACTTTGGAACGATCCTTGTACATCCGATCCAACATGATTGATCTAAGACAGCTCATTTTGCGAATACAATTAATATGAGAGAGTTACCAGGCGATGAGAGATGTGACTCTCAGCAAGAAGAGATGAAAGCTCCACGTATGAGTACAGGCTATATAAAATATGAATTTCTGAAATATTAACTGATCAACGTTTATTGGAGGTACATACATACATATATGTATAGGTAAGAAAATGTCAATACAGAAATAATTACCGTTACAACAAAGAATACCATGCAAGTATACAAGTATATAATTAATGGTTTGTTTATAATCGAACAGCGGAGACAATGACGAATTATGAGAAATTTGTTGTTGTACACTAGATAATTATAATTACTGTGTGTTTCCTAAGCATTCACAATTATAGACATTTGTTCATATCTTTTCATCTGTAAAACTTGTAGAATGAAAAAGCAACAATGTTGCAAGTTGACGGCAATGCAACGCCTTACTCAATGCAACACAAAATTCCCAAAAAAAGAAAAAATCAAACATTGAAGTGAATGTGAATAAAAAAACTTACTGAAAATCCCGAGCTT
This sequence comes from Bactrocera neohumeralis, assembly GCF_024586455.1. Lineage (NCBI taxonomy): Eukaryota > Metazoa > Arthropoda > Insecta > Diptera > Tephritidae > Bactrocera > Bactrocera neohumeralis. Next base: position 65,622,611 of record NC_065923.1, on the reverse strand, counting down.
CTTTAGTTCGCTCCCACAGTCATTTGCTTTACATACGCTGTCATATCTTTTCAAACATCATTCAATTGCTTTACTTTAATTTTGTTTTTTTTTCACCGTGCTATACTTGCGGCATGCAATGCTTAGTTGTTTTTGTTATTTTTTCAACTGTGTACAGCGATTGCGCTACGCCTTTTCAACGTTTTATGATTAATTGAGCAATGTGTTGTGTTGCAACATGCAACATCAGCGAAACAGTAACAGCAGCGTGGCAGTGGCAGCAGCTAGAGCGGCAGCAGTTAGCGGCAACAGCCAAGTGACAGCATTTTGAACAATTACACTCCTTCGCCGCGTTGCATGCATGCATTACGTGGCAACACTAAAGTCAATTACCCGAACGCCAGCGTTGTGGCACAGCCAGTTGCCGTCGTCGGTCTCATCGTCATTGGCGTTGCCGCTGCCATCGCCTTCAACGCCGCAATTGTCAATGTCCTGCTGTGCCATTATTTGTCTTTGAACGTGTCTGTGGCCCCTTTGACCCGGCCAAGGAATGCACCTATTAGTAGAACTTTTGTGTGTGTCGGTATGTGTGTATAGTCAAGCAAGCGTGCAGTATAAATTGCAGTACAACGTTTGGGTCATTAACGAAATTGAAAATATTTGTGCTCTCTCTCTGTAGTCCCTGTCCATTGTTCTTTCTTTCCCGATTTTTTTGTCCTCCGAGTTAGTGAACTGCTCGGGCTACTCTAGTAATTTTTTCCTTAAATTTTATTTTATATATTTCATTGTATATTTTTCCTCGTAGTTGCATTCCTAGCGCTTCTCTTGCGTACCCCGACCACCCACTGTAGCATGCTTGCCGCCTGCGTTGCTTTAAAAGTTTTTGTTTTCCGCATTTCTTTGCCTCCATGTATTCCGTGTGCTGATCATTAAATCAGTGCCACTTTGTTTTATGAACTCTGTGTGTACATTTTACGCCATCATCATTCGCGCGCCCTCATCCGCCTTCATCTTCATCATCATCATTCACAATAATTGCGTGCAACATTAGACACAAGCTGTGCGTCGGCCAGCGACTGTAGGTGCAGCCGCGTGGTTGTCATTGTCATTGTGCAGGAATTCGTAGAATTTATAACACTTCAAGTGCGGACTAATAACTATGGAAATTAATTTGAAGCACAGAAAAATGTGGTAAACTTAAAAGCATAATTGAATTGCCACTAATTAGAGTCCTTAGTCGATTGACGGAGGATTATTGGTGACTGAGCCACTGTTCACGCACAAAAATAACAAATAAAGAAAAGTTCATCTCTCGTTCTTAGTAGTTAAAGTTGTCCTAATATTTTGTCGAGAGAGATAATAGACATTGTTAGTGATCTACAATTTCAACAGTTCGGATTTTGACTTTTTCATTTAAGGTCAGAACATGACGAAGGTGTAACTTTTAAGACATAAAAATATCATAATTACACAATAGAAAAATTTTTATTCAAGAAACATCTTTAAAATTCTATAATATTAACTCCCTCTCCCTTCCTAATTGTTTAACTCTCTCTCATTCTCCATATAAATTGAACTCTCTCCAACACTTCTTTTGGATAAAATTTAGTTCATATCTACTTAAAAACCAATTTCTCTTTTCTTTCTTAATAAATTGTCTGTATCTGGCATAAAATAATTAAGTCCTTTCCTTCCTAATTTTCAACTCTCTCTTCGAGATATAAATTTATCTTCTCTAAATGGATGCGCTTATATATTTAGATATCTCTTTAAATCCGATTTCTTAATACGGGAACATTTTGTACTGTGCCTGTGGATTAAAATTTTCCACTAGACGCTAAATTGTTGATCTGACAGGACGATTATGACGACCAAAAATGGGTCTTAGCGCTCTTAAAGTTGAGACCACTGACTCGGAATTTCGGTAGTAAATTTTAATAAATTCGGTTCGTTATTGGATCGTATATCTTTCGACGATGAAATTGCAAATCTTACTGAAGAGAAATGTCAAAAGAACGGGAAAAAATATGGAGTCGTTTGCTGTCCTTTTCGGTCTACTTTCGTAGCGTTCCTAATAAAAACCCCGTTATTTAAAAAAAAAAATTGAATAAGAGATCACTTAGTAAGAAGGTACATGAGAGATCGATTTAGTGATCACCAACAAAATAGCTTCGGTTTTGTTTCGAAACTGTCCAACGAAACAAAAAATAATTCGTTTTGATCGAGGTACTGGCTTCATTTTTAAAACAACTTGTTCGTTCCAAGACCATGACTTAAAGTATTTGGCAGTGGAAGAATCCACCTATTTTACGTTAGTTCTTTCATTTTCTTTTATTTCTTCTTAGAATTCTCAAGGTTATAAAGGCAAAAGGATTTTAAGTACTTGCAGATTTATTTTTTCTAACGTTAGATCTTTCGGTTGGATATATTTTTCTATTTAATATTCATATAAAATGTGCATATCGAGATAATTTTTTTCAGTCTAATTTTTCATTTTCTAACCGCTTAATATCAAAAGTTCGATATTTCCGAATAATTTTGCTTTGATTATTTCTTCTGGACATCTGAATATAGCTTTTGATCTAATTTCGTGTACACAATGTTTCCATAATCTGCGAGCTGCTTTCTTATATCAAAAATTGTTGGCAAAGAGGCCTTCACATGTTGGTTTCGAAATCCCATGAAAATTTTACTAGAACTTATGGTATATTTCTCTTTTGGGACGAGTAAACTGTCTCAACGATTGTATTGATCAACCATTTCACGGATACTTCATTAACATTTGATGAAGTGGACTTTTAAGATTGTAATAGAAAAGTAAATAATCTGTGTGATATGTATTTGAAATTAATTAACGGATCGGATGAGAGCAGTTTTTAATATTGGATTCGAATGAAATAATAACCCCTTTTTAATATATGGAAGATTTAATTTCGGCACTCTTGTATCTTGATGACTTGATGCAAAGACAAAAATAAGTTACATTTCCTAAAACTGTATATTCATAGAAGTATACGACCCTTACGATTTATAAGTAAGGGAATATCTGAACTAACATATCAATGCGGGGATCAGAGCAGAAATCGTTTTCATTTCATCTAAACTGAGCTCATCCAAAGTGATGAGTCAATAAAAGATACAAGTCTATCTAAATAACGAGTTGCTTTATTACGAATTGCACTTAGCAGCTAGTAATTAAGACACTTAATCGCCATCAGTTGCTGCACTAAACTTAAAGTGTTATGGAAAGTGAAAGGCGGCAGGTCAGTAACACCCTGGAAACATTTAAGATCAATAACTCATGCCAAACAAATAATACTACTGACCCAATTTCCGACGCAATAAAGGCGATGGCAAAAAAGTAATTTGTGTAAATACTTTTTCGCAAAAACTTCGTTAGGAGAACCCAAACCACCACCAGATGGCCGACACAAGTTGTTAAGGCCCCCCAACACAGAAAAGTCAACACACGAAGAAAAAGTATTGACCAGAGGCTGAAGGTTTGCAGGCAGCAGTATAAATAACATATGTCCATCTAGCAGGCCGGCGAGTTTTGCAAACAATTTACACAATTGTTAAAGCAAAAAAAATTTAACAAGAAAACAACAACCACAACAAATGTAACAACCACAGTCATGTGAAAGCAAAAGTGAAACGCAATATGAGCACAAAGAAAGTGAAGAAGCCAATTGTTGAGGAAATTATAGCTCTTGTAGGCAGTGTCTATGGTTCTAAGGCAGTCAGCAGCAACAACCACTGTTTGACCGTTAAGTGGCATTGTTGAAGAGCGAAAGTGCGCGATATTGGCAAGCGTATTGAATTTAAGGAAATCACATATCAAAGAAAATTCATTTTACCAATACAACAACAACAACAAAAAATCACAAAATCAACAAAAACAATTGCTGAGTCTTGGTCTAATGACGTCTCTTTGTAGTCGCTTTGCAGGTAGTCCCATACACGACTTATGCAGTCGAGTGTGGTTTCAAGGCATGCCTGTGACCAAAGGGCAGTTTGCATTTGTGGCATGTGTCACGTCAGCATACTGAGGTAACGTGCAACAAGTAGAAAGTTCATTAAGTCGATTTACTTACCTGCTTGCTTGCCCGTATATATGTGCGCCTGAGGCAATGTGTTTGCAAAAACGCACTCACATATACGAGCGGGTACGTGTGTGTTGGCGCCAACAGTTGCAACGCCTCGAAGTAGGCATTAATTAAGTTTTGAAGTGGCTCACCAATGTGTCGCCGGCTTTGTTGCAATGGAGCGCATTTGATGTTTGATTACAAAGAGGAGGGATGTGAGCAAGTTTTTGATGTGGTTAATTAGAAATGAAATGAAGATGAAATGGATATGGCGATTGTGGTGTAAAGAGTTGGTAGTCGGTATTAGCATAAGTGAAAGTAAAGCAAGATTATTAAGCCTTCGTTTGTGATTTCCGATGTAACTTTATTATGAATTGTCGAGGAATAGTCTTCCTTGAACCAAACTGAGTAATTTGGTACAAAAAGCAATGTTAACTTCGACTACAATGAAGTCAGAATACCCTTAACATACAAAACAGTTTCTATATGAGAACTTGATTTTGATCGTACAGTTTTTGCTGCATCTAAATAACAAAGGGTGATCCATTTCGAGATTATTTACTTTTTTAAAGGAAAAACACAGAAACTTCAAATTTATTATCATTCGAATGAACATCCTTTCGCATTTATTTTAGCCCTCTTTTCTCTTTTATCTGTCAAATATTGCCTGCGGGTAAGTCTCAAATGGTCCAACAGTTGAGTACATTTTCGTTGACTCGTTCGAGCATTTCAACTGGTAACTGGCGAATGACACGCGTGATGTGTTGCTCCAAGGCGTGAATCCATAGAAAACTCTCGTCTGACATCAGACGATCTTGGTGGTCAATCGACCGTCCCAAAACGTGAAATTATCAACTCACCGAAGTAATCTCTCAATAAATCCATTGATCCATTGATCATACGAAATGTGGGAAGTGTTGACGTCTTATTGAAACCAAATGTCGCCGAGATCACGAGGTTCAAGTTGAGGCATCAAATAGTCGGTTATAATGGCGCGTAACGATCGCATTGACGATTACGTTCTCACCGGCATCATTTTTGACTAAAAATAGAAATATGGACCGATGATTCCACCGACACACAAACCACGCCAAATCTTTGTTTTTTCTGTATGAAATGGCAACTCTTGAAACTCTTCAGGTTGCAAAATTTTACTCAAAAACTTTGATTCTTTTTGGAACTTTTCCAGAGCCTATAGAGCGAAACCATGACACTAGGGAAAGTCGGGCGGCTTCAGTACTTGCACAAGCTGCATTTTGTACGCTTTCAATTTAAGGCATCGACGTAAAATGCGCCAAGTCTTTCCATACGTCAATCCCAGTTGCTGCGACAGCGCCGAATCGACTATCCACGGTCTTCGCATACACTCTAAGCTACGGCTGCTATATTTTCTTCACTTTAGATGGAAAACTCTAATTTGCAAGAATAGATAAGAACAAGATTGCAAACATTTGGAAAAGTTTGTCATTCCCAAAGTTTCTCGCTAATTATTGAATGTTAGTGTGAATGTATTTTCATAGACGTCGATGTGGCCGCTATTCCTACAGCATCTACTTTCGAATTCTAACTACTCTATTCGAATAAAGATGCACAACTGTTTAGAAAGAATAAGTAGTATATCAGCCTGATCTCAGCGAATCTATTTTCGTGCAGTTTTTTCTTATTCTTAAGCAAGAAAAAAAGTTCGCGAAACTATTATCATTTCTCGTACAAAATTCTTATCCAGTTTTAAACTTTTATTGAAAGAGTTCAATAAACAAACATCCCCAAGAAGTTGCACTGCACTGCGGACTACAACGACATGTATCTTGATATCTCTTATTGAACATCTGCACAATGAGGTCCGCATGCTTCCAGTTAAGGGGCATAATAAATCCCTCTCCAAGTAGTATCTGTTGGCGTGCTTTCGTAGAAATCATTCCTGAAGTACCCTGCTTGTAACAGAACCGCCCCTAGGAGCATCATGAGCGCCTACCTCAACTACGTCGACGACTTAATACAATACACCGACCACTCTTCGGACGCAACAAACTACAGATATGCATTGACCGTCATTCACAGTGGAGCCATACTTGACGTCAAACCACCACCCATTGCAGACGAAGAGCTCGAGTTGCCGCGATAATCGAGAGTGACACTTACGCAGCTTCGTTCTGGATACTGTAGCGGATAAACGCCTACTTATACAGAATCGATCCCGACATATCAAACATATGTCCAGCGTGCAACGAGCACACCGCATGACACTAACCACCTCTTTGCATCCCCAGCTAACCATACTCTCTCTCTCCCTACGGTCTAACCCCGTCGAAACAGCAGATTTCCTAGGCCTGCCATTGGATGATATCGATTGCAACTTATCTGAACCTTAGCATACTAACGGAGACTAGATAATCGACACAACATTATCAACAACCCAGGCTCTCAAAAGAAGACCACCATATTTTCATGGATTGTTCTTCCCAAAAGTCTATAAATATATATTGGCATCTTTAATGGAATTCTCGGATTTCAATATAATATCCGCATAACTCTCTGAAGCTTTCTAATGTACTTTATTAAAAAAAAACATCTGTTTCTAAACTTTTTAGAACTTATTTCACCTAGTGGATGATAGAGAAATACCTTAGCCTAGATGGTCCATATTTCAAACAATTTTTTCTTCGAAGAGAAATGGTATTTAAATACCAACCACTGTCACAATGGGTCTTCTGAAGGCTTAGGCAGCACACCACCCACCTACCAACCAACCTCTGCCGATTGAGACGGAATGTCGTTGAAACTAACAGAAATTATATAGCTATGGTTGATAGAACTCAACAAGACGTTCAAATTCAGCGAATTCTTGAACGTTATTTAGACCAGTCTCATGAAGCAGTAGCGGCGTTTTGAACTCTCTTTTCAACCAATAAACCAAACCTCATGACGGCAAGAATTTATTGCAAACATTCTTCGAAAACGAAGAAAAGTAAAAAGCTTTTTCTCTTAAGAAAGCCAAAGCACTCTCATATACGCGAAATGCCAGTGAATTATTTTTCCAACAATGTTTTTCAAATCCAGACTTATCATAAGATTTACAAATATTTTTATTTGTGAAGCTAACACTTGACTTGAGTTATGAAGCCCCAGGCACTTGCAATGATAAAAACGGCAACAATAATTATCTTACAAAGTTATCTGTCACATTCGTTTACTTTTCAGAAAAGCAATACACTTTCCGTGCACTTCACACTCCGCCTTCGTGCCACATCCTTCCGGTGCATGTGGTCAGCTAAGAGTAAAACAAAAGCAACCATTGTTGCCACACGTATCAGAGTGAGGCGTGAATGGACATTATTGTAATTAATTTTCAAGCAAAGCCAATACCTTGCAACACAATTAACTATGCATAGACGCAAATAGCTGCAGCGGAACAAGCGCCTAGTAGAAGGTAAATGAGTAAGCGCTTTAGTTAAGACACTTGAACATGTTTTCCACGCAGAACGTGTGCACTTTCAATTAAAGTAGACAAATCAAAATCAAAAATCACCACCCCTCATCAGCAAATATCTATCAGTGAGGACTCTAAATACCCCCCACATCCACGCGTTGCACAAACCACTCGATCAACTGCCGCCAATTTTGTCTGCCACTTTGTAGCGTTATGCTACATTTCCGCTACCGGCTTCGGCTGCCAACCGAACGCAACGCAGCAGCCAGAATGTCGACGTTCAATCATTTATCAATGGCAAAAAGTCATTTACAACGCGTCGAAGTGTCCTGCAAAGTGTCTTCAGCCAGCGGCCGTCGCCAAACGAATGAAATGTCTCCTGCTTCCTGCAGCGTCGGCCGATGGCAGGATTCTATCTACCGCTACGTGTACTTAACGGCTAAGAGTGCGCAAAACGCACGGAAATTTATATACAGTTACAAAGTTGATACGCGGCGGTATGAGTGTACCGTTACACGATAGACACAGTGTGACGGCGCTGCTGTCCTTTAATCCCCGAGGCAATGACTTTGTGCTGACTAATTTGATGGGTGGGCTGTGCGGTCGGCTATAAGTAGCAGTGGTAGTGATGAGGTTGTTAGTGGACACTTGGACGCAAAAAGGCCAGTCACGCGGGCACTCTGGCCACTCACTCAGTGAAAAATGTTAATTTTGCTCCATCACACCTACTAAGCACTACAGTGCAGGCAATGCGTTTTTTTCTTGTTATCTCTCATTTTTCGTGAAAAAAATTAGCATTATTGTGATTGAGTTTTAGTGCTATTATTATTATTGTTGTTGCGTACTAGCTTGTGCGGCTTGTTATTGTGGGCAGTTGCCAGTTCCAATGTTGTTGTTATCTCATTTCGCTTTGCTTTTATAATTAATGACTTGCCATCCTGCTGTCAGGATACGTGCATGAACACACACACACGTATGTAAAAATACACACACACATAAAAATGCACATAAAAACATTTGTTAGTGTAGGCGTTGCGCTCATTTAGTTGTTGCTGGGTACGTGTGCCTAGAAGAGTGTGAAATGACTTTTATACACGATTTTCTATTTATTTTTTTGCCCTTTGTTTTTGTATTAATGAAAGTCATGCGAATAAAACAACTAAATAACTGCACAACTTTATTTATTTCGGTGAAAAATTGAATACATTTCTAATGAATTAATTTCATGATTGTGGGTATGTGATTTTTTCGAGAGGACAATTATATAGGAGAGTAGATTTACAGCGTTCGACTGCTAAGCATGGGATTCGTAGCAAAGTCATAAGGGTATTTGTACTGTATATGGTTTTATATTAAAAATCTGGTTGCACCGAGAGTCATTAACATTTTCAAATTTCAAATAATTTCGATTTTTCAAGCCTCCTTCTCTGCCGACTTTTTGTCATTACTTGTATTCATCTACTTTAATAATATTTTTCTTTTTGGTTTGTAAATTTCAGACAGTTATTATCACTGGTCTTTAAATCTAGCTCAGCCACAGACACCTTTTTTGGGGGTGCTCTAGGAGATCGGTTACGAGATCATAAGAATAAAAGTTAATTCTACTTTTTCTACTTGCAAGTGGATATAACCATCTAAGTTATGGAATTTTCGATAATAATTACTCGAGGCAAATTTCTTTAAAGTAATTGTCACGGAATAGTTTGTAAAAGACTGTTTTTGAAAGATATGTCCCAAAAACTATAGACAATAATGTTAAGCACATCCAGTTCTTGTGGCGCTAAAGTTGAAAAATCGTTTTGTTCATTAATACTTGCAAAACAGAACTCAAATTTTCAAGGGTTTTCATTGACTACATTTCGTTGCGTAAACGGGCATGTGAACAACACTATAATTGAAATACTCGCCGTGGTGGAGGGAATGATTATCATTGTTGTTATATGCAATATTTTAAGAAATGTTTTTTCGAAAAATTGTTGCCTTACGGTGTTATCATACTTCACGCTTAATTCACGACCAAAACAATTTTCACCAGCTTTTGTGATAACCGTAGACCTGCTATCTAATCTAATCTAAAAAAATCTATATTTAAGATTAGTAAAAAATACCTACTTACAAATAGTGAAGTACTTGTCGAACTCAATTTTCTAATTAATTCCTTTAGTCATTCAATCTTGTCCCTGCTTTTCTGATGAAGCAATTTTTATTATATCTTAAAAAAAGTAAAAATAATAACACTCTGTTTATATTTTTAAAATCTTAATTTATTCTTCAAAATCTATGTCACTCCCTCAAAGGGTATTCCATTAACCCCAAAAAACCTGTGCCAACGGATTTTCCAATTTTCGAAACAGTTGTTAAAGTCAATTTCCGGAATAGCCTTGAATGCGCGTAACGATTTGCATTTAATGTCTACAATAGACTCAAAACGGTTTCCATGGAGCGATCGTTTGAGTTTGCTGAATAGCCAAAAGTCACACCGAAATGAAGCAGGCGAATACGATATTGGTTTCAAATTTGGCGGAAAACTCATTAAAAAGCAATGAGGATGCTACGGTGCATTATCGTGGTGCAAAAACTAAGAGTTTTCGGCCCATAATCCGACCTCTTTTTACAAATAGTCTCATGCAAACGACGCATAACACTCAAATAGTATTCCTTGTTCACAGTTTCTGGTTCATAAGCGCAGATCCAAGACTCATCGCCAGTAATCACATGTTTCATGACATCCTGGTAGTCGGAAAGCATGGTTTCACAGACGTTAGCACGACGCTGTTTTCCGAAAAAAATTCTTTATCTTATTGACGTTTTGATCATCAGTTGATGTTAATGACCGTCCTGGACGTTGTTCGTCAACAACGCGCTCTCGATCTTAATAATTTATACCAATCAAAACACTGGCTCGCGACAAACAAGTGTCATCGAAGGCCTTTTCCAACATTCGGCACCAGAAATTTGATTCCGCACACAAAATTTAATGGAACTTCTTTGTTGAATAATTTCACTCATCGTAAAAATCTCCGAATGCACTTTATGTACTTCAAAAGACAAGCGTACACTAAAAACTAAAGATTATTTTTATGGCACATTTGGCAGAGTCTTACTATTTTTTGCCCACAGTAATACTTGTCCAAAATTTCGTACGGAAATTCTGTCAGAGATTTACATTCTTCAATAATCATAAACTCTAACATAACTATTGTTTTACCCAATTTTTTACAAATTTGATGATTTTATAGTTTATATGAGCTGTCATGGAATCGCCAAACACTAGAGAGTGGCGCATCGAACTAACTACATATATATATGTATGTATCCAAACAGTCTGATGGCTATTGCGAAATAATTTTGCACTAACATGTGGCTCTGACCCATATACTTGTCTGATTGTGCTGGGCTTTTTGGATCAGTAGAGATATTCCATATATTTGTGATTTAAACTTATTTGCAGTGGTTAATTGGTCTAAAATCTGAAAAATAAAACTTGACTGGAGAAAAAAATGATTACACATTAGTGAACAATTTACATTAGCTTCTGTACCAACTCGCTAACTTTGACGCTGCTTTAAATGTGAAATGTCTGGCATGAGAGAGCAGCTCAAATGTACTACGCAGAAGTTTGGTGAATCGAAGACGGATTTTCTGTATTCTGATCCAGGAGCCGAAAATATTTTCATAGAGTTTTGGATACATTTCGAATAAAGTTTTAGTTAGTTTATGTTATTTAATCACTTTATGTAAAAGTTCGGCATACTGTCCGATGAAAGTAAAATGAAATTTTTTTCACAAAAAACACACAAGTTCATAATCTTGCCTAAAACTATTAATATCTCATTTTCCCCCAGTTTTGTAGAAACCCATCAATAATGACTTTAAACTGCCCGAAAATCGCTTAAATTTTAAAAGTGGCAAATAGAACAAACAATTGACATGAATTAAATGAACTAGCATGCTAATTTAGAGATGGTTGTTAACCAACTTAGGTAAAAGTAAGCTATCTATAGAAGAGCTGTACATATTATATGACACCACCAAATGGTTAGTAGCTTTCACAGTATCAATTAATTACCAAAATCTTAGTTTAGTGGGGTTTGATAATATGTCATATCGTGCGGTCTTTCTTTCATTAGCATCATCTGATGTATCACCCACTGGAACATAAGGTTTCAAAAAAGCATTTCCATCAGCTCCTGTTTTTTGCTTGCAACTTTAGTTAGCTTCAAAAGAAATTTTCCAAAAGTGTTTGAATTATAACTTTCATTAATTCGGTTGTGAGTTTTAATTCGAGAGTTAACTTCGTCTTAAGCTATTTCTCACGGCATGATATTATTATATTTCAAAAATACAATTACTCGATTTCAAGTGACTAACTTTTCAATACACAGACCACTACATCAAAAAGTAACTGACAGCTTCGTGGCAACTGCAATATTTTCTCAAGAAATTGCGACTTAAAAAACAAATTATTGCGACTGCAATTGGCATTGTGTGCAAGCAAAGGCTATCAATCAATACAATTTAAGCACTCGAAACTGAAATCAAAACACGCATTTAAAAAAGCAATAAAAAGTACATGAAAAGAAATGGAATAAGTAACGAAATCAAAATATTTGCTTGTTGTTTGCAACACACCATTTACGCTGCGGCATAAATTAGCAGCAAATTATTGTTTATGCAACAATTGCATGGCTGTTGCACGCATACGCGAAACTGCAACATGTCAAAATGCAACGCTGTATAATTACAAAAGGAACGATGAATGGTGAACACAATTCTCAGGATACTTCAGTTTTTCTTACAGCAAATAGATGCCTTAAAGGATGTTGCATATAAATGCGGCAAGAGTTTGCTAAACAACAAAAGGCATTTGCGATGCGGACAGGCAATAAAAATGCAATAAAAACCAATGAAGAAACTTCAAACAATAAAATAAAAGGTGGATATATTTTGAAAGCAGCAATTGATTGAAAAATCGCTCGGCATAATAAAGAGCGATACAACTATAACAACAACAACAACAATTATAACAAAAGCGCGCTATAAAATAAAAACACATTTAAAATCAACAAATTAAGCATGCGGCACCCAAAAGTCTACATGCACACTTGAAAAAAGGGTTGCACACATGAGGCACCCCTTGAAAAAAGCCGATTATTTGAAATCGAAACTCGCGAGTTGATTTATTGTGTATTTAGACCACTTATGCAGTATTGTTGTTGCTTTTTGTTGTATTTTTTTGTAATGTTCAGTTGTTGTACCGATTGTTAATTTTTATTTTGCTGCAACCAATAAATGCCACTTTAAGGCGTTTTAGTTTAAAATTCAAGTGCCACAAACGGAACGCACAAATCGACCCTAAAAATTTTTTTCAGCGGTCTGTATGTACTTTTGTTTTTTAGCGTGCTTGTTTTTTTGCTGTATCGCCTTTAATATAAAAATCAACACTTTGTTGCCACAAAATGCGGCAAGTTACCCTTGCTAAGCACTAACATACCCACATATTTTTGTTGTATTTCTGTTTGTATGCCATTTAACCCTTTCCAGCATTAGCCGAGCGGGCGTTCGTTTGCTCAGTGCGCTTATGAGGCATTGAAGCGATAACTGGCCAAAGCGTAAATAAATCATTTCTCTTCGATTAATTCGCTTGCTGACATGTGTGAGCGAGTTAAATAGCAGCAGCAAGAACAACAACAGCAAGTCTAATTACATATGTACTCTTGAGTGCATGCTACATATATGCAAACATTTGTGTAGATATATGTGTGTTGGTGTTGCAACGCCACATCGCAGGATACGCCGCGTTAGTTTGGATAATGACATCGATACGCCTAGGCGGTCTGTGGAAATTCGGGTGTACAAATAAAGCTTCGAGCTTTGATACTAATTACAGCCGCTGATAAATTATTAGAGACGGTGTTGTAAATGGAAACCACTCGTCAGTTTTTCGCAGTCATTTTCTTGTATTGTAATATTGCGTCTAAAAACTTATCACAAATGGATATTTAACATCTTATTGGTTTGTTGGGTTTGAACATTATAGGTTACCCACTCGTTCAGAACAACCACGCTCGATAGAACCAAAAATTGCGGCCAAAGAAATTTGAGTATGTGTGAAAGTGAGCCCCAATTTTTAAATAAAGTAATCACAGGTGTCAAGTCATGGATCTTTCAGTATGGTCTCTGAAAATGCTCATCAGCAAGCAAGCATTTTGCGACGACAGAGGAGATCCAAGCAGCACGCACCTCGGCTCTCAAGGCTATTCCGGAGAATGATTTCCGCGACGCCTTCCATGCTTGGAAATCGCGCTGGCAGCGCTGCATCAACGCAGAAACAGCCTAATTTGAAAGTTTTTAAATTTTTAAAGAATTGTAACGATTGGGTTAACACATTTTTTAAAGTGACTCGGTCCTTTTACTTTCCGGACAAACCCTGTAGGTTACATGCTTATGTTGCTACAGGCATTTTGGAAATATAATACTTAAATTTATAAATTTATTACAATAATTTTTGTTAGCGCGCTGGCTATTTCGATTCCGTTAGAAAATACACTACTAGTGTAAAAAATTACCGAAAAAATTTCTTCGAATGGGAACCAGATCAGAAGATCTCTTTTCTTACGGAATAAGATACTGAATAATATTCTCGAAACAAGTTACTTATCGAAAGTCTTATGTTCTGAGTAACTTGAGCAAAATTAGTTGACAAAAACCCTTTGAAAACAGAGATTCCTGTCTGAAGATTGAAGTCCAATTTGCTTATCCCTTTTATATTTATTTTCATCGCAGTTGTGCTCAAATCTAACACTATTACGGTCCCCAATTAGCGGTACGCAGCTGTAAAGTTCGTACAAAACTACGAATATATATTACAACATTATTACTGCTGTTTATGCTAGCCACTCATTTGTGCCACATTTTGGTCGCTTACTGCTCCGCTTTGTAGTGGCGTGGAAAATTGTTTTTTACGACTTCTTTTAATTTCAGAAATATTTTTTTTTTTTTTATTTTGCATTATAAACTTAGCCCCAAAGGGAACCCTTCTACTGCTAGGCGGTTTTTATTTGTAATGTGCTAATAAATTAAAAATTTCACATGTGACACATATGTAGAGGTCTATGTAAGTATTTATGGTTTTTACTTTTAAGCGACTTTAAAATTTGTAGTGCGCGCGTTCCAGCGGAAAATCGGAATAATCCTTTCAGCGCTTAAGTACTTGCACACATAACAGTACTTATAAATATATTCACACATGTAATTTACAACACACACTTATGTTTACAGTTATTTATGTTATTTCCACGCCATTGATTTGCTAGCGTAGTTAATTTCCTCAACTCTCTTGTTTCTTTACAATTTCTTACCCTCACTCTTGTCGCCTTTCTTACGACCGAGCATTTGCTACTTTTCAATTTGGAGTATAAAAAATTTCTGTTTTGATTTTTTTCAATCACCAATTGAAATCAATATTGTTTGCGAAATTTTGTTATTTTTGATTGTTGTAAATTTTTTGGCAATTTGTATTGTGTGCATTGTTTTGTTGCGTTCGATTTGTGGAAGAAAACTTGAAACATGTAGACACGCCTCTTGAGCACAAAGGGTTGGCCGACAACAAGTTTATTGCTGAGAAAAAATGTAAGTATTTGGGAATTGATAGCCGAACTTCAATTTTTAGTTTGAATGCCAATTTAGGGTAAGTCGTGAGAAAGTGTTTAGATTTTCCTGAAATTTGGTCCAACTGAAGTGATATTCTGGTTTTAAGTAAATATGTTACTTACTATGCTAAACATATTGCCATGTTATCAGGAATAGGTATAGTCTCATTCTTCTGCTCAGAACACTTCGAAAATGATGATTTTTAAGATTACACAAAATACATTCTAGGTTGTAGATCTCAAGAAACTAATAGATACCATATAATGATAAACCAAAATATAGATTTTCTTTCAGCGAAACTCAAAACTTACAATGTTAAAAAAGATTTTCAAATTTATAGCGAAATTTTAAAGAAGTCGAATTTTACACGAAGCTTTAGTCCAAACGAGCGATTGTGCTTTTAAGTTGGATATACCAGAATTATTCAACTGAAACACGCCTTGGTACAACTGCTATTTAGAAAACTCATATTTACTCTGCTCTAAGCATAAAGCAAGAGATTTTCTCTAGTTAAGGATGACCACTCTCCCAAATGTGAGCCCTTATATATTTTTTAACCAAGATAATATGTTTTCCTTGAGATATTTATGTCGCAACATTTTTTTGCTAATATCTTGGAGGAATAAGTGTCTTAACAATTTATACTTGTTCAAAACAGACACTAACTTTTGATACAAGATGGTCACAGAGTCCTACCTGTTTTTGATAAGCTATTACATTCGATGGAAACATACATTTATGTCTATAATTAATCGGCGGTAATATTTAAACTCTGCGAATGTTATTGTCTCATATACGATATGCAACGAATGAAGCCTTCATAAAATTTTCAGTAGGCTTCGATCTGGTGATGGATTTTCTGAGAAGTTTTTGAGACTTTTTGACAAAAACAAATTTTAATCATCGAATGTCGCTTTACTATTTTTCAAAATTTTCTCATTAATATCTATATACTTTCAAATGCGTTTCAATCAAATTTCGAATCGTTTTTGTCACGCTGATTAAGATATCTCCAAAACATGCTTTCTGAACTCATCATCCGCTCTCTTCGGCTGTCGAAAACGTTGACCTATTAGTATATCTTTTATGTACGGCAATAACGAGAAATCGTTCGGTCCCAAATTAGGACTATACGGTGGATGACTCATCAAATTGATGTTTTCAGTACAAAAAATTGCAATTGTTAAAATCGATTTTTGAGAGTTTGTACCGTAATGGTAAAGAGTGATCCGTGTTCGGCGGTTGATGTCACTGATTTCTTGAAACACAACTGGCAAACAGATTGTTCTGTTGTTGTTCTATTGGTATGGTTCCGACATGTTCAGTTTTTCCAAAAAAAAGCAATCGTTTGCTTAGAGGTGTTTCATTTGCGAACAACTTTTGTTGGATTTGGCTCATCTTGAAACACCCATACAGTCGACTGCTGTTTACTTTCAGGCTCATATGCGTAAATACACGATTCATTAGCTGTCACTATACTACAAGTAGTCCCACTAATGGTTGTCTCAATCTCACGATAGGTCACATAAAGATCTTACAATATCAGTTTGCGCACAGTTTCAGTAGTTTCTGGAACAACAACTGATTTTGAACGATCTTCCGGAAACTCATCTTAGAGTGATCTATGACCTAGATTGATCACGTGGCGATCTTGCAATATCTTGATGCTGGATAATTTCCGGAACAACAACTGATCTTGGCGTGATCTTCGATATCGATTGATCATGTGACGAACTTGTAATATCAGATTGCACACAGCATCAATAGTTTACGGAATAACAACTGATTTTGGAAGATTTTCCCCGAAATTCATCTATGAACTTTTGGAGCTTCCAGCTCCTCGGCTGGAGTTTCATACGAAACGTAATGGTAAACTCTTATCTTGATAATAAAGTTAAATTCTTAGCCACAACATTAAATTATATGCGTTTTATTTCTTCTTGAAAACCTCAAGACTAAAAAAGATCTTCTCCATTTTAAAGATGCGACTTTTCTACCGTAGGCAACCATGAAAGAAACGAAAACTGCCGCATGCAAGATCAACAAAGTGGCATGTGGCATACAAGTTCATTGCTTAGGCCAATTGATATACCAAAGTTAAACATTTGAAGACTTAACAGCGTTTGGGAGAAGTGCTATGCGCACGCGCAGCTGTCACGCCAAAGTTAACACCAGAGATTGCGCTTGCATTCAATGTGCATTGCTTGTTTTGTAGGCTTTAAAGCGCGTTGTTTGTTGCCTTTCCCCAAACAATGAAGCACAGAGCGCGTACACACGTATGTATGTATGTATGTATAATATATAGACTTGTACATATGTATATATAATATACTTATATCTCGATGTATGTATTATATGCAGCTTGTACGTACGTGTGCGCCACTTACACATAATTTGCCATTTCTTTAATTTACTTTTATTTGTTGATTTGGCCACAATGTGTCTCTGGCATTGTCTCAGCTATTTATTTATTTGCCTTTCTTTCGAAAGTTCACATTCAACTCAATCTTTCGTCGCGTTGAGCTACACAATGTTTCAGCTATTTGTGTTGCACTCGCGCACTCCCAGAAAATATTTAATTACCACGGCATTTGACTGCGACACCGCGCCGCATTTTTATGAGTTTGTGGAGTAAGCTGGGCACATGTCAGGCCCCAGGAGATTAGTTGTGAGCAACAATCGCTTTTTTGCTCAAATTTATTGAATTTTTTATGATTCACCATTGTTTATTTCTAATTATTGTCACTGGAATAAAATTGGCTTTGAAAAAAAATTTTTGAATCATTTTGAGCTAAAAATCTTCTATTATTTCGGTTTACACACAATTTTCATGCTAATTCTGAAAGTTTAAGTTTGTAAAAACTAAGCAACTGTATTTGAACCTTTGGTTGGTTGGTTGCAAAGGGAGGCCTAGGAGCGTCAAACCGTAAGAGACCGCACTTAGACAATTATTAGGCCCATTGTACTCCATCGGTGGTAACAAATTAAGCCTTAGCCATCTCTCAGTGGATTTTTTGAATCTTTTCCATGTCAAAACAATTTAGCTCAATATCTCTTATTATTAGAGCATTGGGATTTCGTTGACTGATAAGTCTCGTCAAAACTGCTGAAGGCTGGGCATTAGCATAGAAAAAGTTCTAATGTCTCATCATTTTGGCGCGCAAGCGTGACGTTTTTTTTGAAAGTGAGACATACTCACTTTGAGATTATTTATTTGTGTTGTGATTTGCTTAATGTGTGCTCGGGTTAGGGGTTAATTTTTGTATTATTACTTTTTAGTTTGGCGTTTGTTGTTGTCCACCATCAACATTTTTTTTACAAAGTAACTTCTGTGGTATGTTTTGTGTTATGATGAGATGGGTTAAATATATTTTCATATTTGATGGAACTGAAAATGGCGGCTTATGCGAGTTTTTTTCAAAGCTCCACTGCGTCTGTTGTGTCATTTTTTTGCATATTTATGAAAATTACGCGTATAATCTTAAAGTTTTATTCGTCGCAATAGTTTTCTTGCTATAAATTTTTGGAAATCGCATTTTTGGGCGCACTAATACGTGTTTGATTGATTGTCGTTTTTTTAAAAACGTTCGTTTATAGCGTCAAAGAAAATGGAGCAATCTATCAAGAGAAAATACGTTTTTACTAAGTTACTACTACGATAAAGGCATGCGTCTCACCGCCAACAATTCTGCTGTGCATTTTTAGCATATTTATAAAATTATGCTTATAATCTTAAGCCAATAGTTTTCTTGCTAATGTGTGCAGTTTATGGATCCGATACAGTTTCCATTTCCACCGCACAACGACGGTTTCAACGTTTTCGTTCTGGTGTAATGTTTCGAAGATGCGCCACGCTCAATCTTTTCATTCGTAAATTTGCGATTTTTTCAAATCGCTGAATTCTCTGAAAATAAAACAGTAGCAGTTCTTAAGAGAATCGTCTCACTCTGTGAAATGGAAAAATCCTATGCATCTATAAATTTGCTTTCAACTTTCAATGAGAAAAAAAAATTTTTTATGCAATAAAATTATCGAAATAATATGACAATGCTTTATGACTGGAGTTATCTCATGAGCCCTGTGTATTTACAAATAAAGTAACAAATTCTAGTAAGCATTGTCATTCCTCTTTAATTAAATATAAACTGGAGCCCAAGTATTTCGATTAAAATCTTTATTCTTAAACTGGCAGCTCTAATAGAAGTAAACGGTAGTGGACTCAGTAGAAAAAATTATGATTTTATTACAACCTGAAAGCGTATATTAAGTTTGCCGTTTTTGACATCAAAGGCAATCGTCCACCATAAAATATATAGTTCCATGGACATAATGATCAACGCCAAGTTTTACTGTCATGTCCCCTAGAGTCTGTAAACGGGGTTTGTCCGAAAGTTATAGGATTGGAATGTACTTCGACAACGCCCCGGCTCACACGACTTTCCTGTGAGGGCGTTGCCTAACCAAACGGCCGGCTGGTCAGTTGTCCCAAGCACCTGGAGAGTTAGTCCCCGGACTTTTTACGTGTTTTCAAACCATCAACGCCAGTTCGATGAAAGGCAAGCATTTTGAGAGGACAATCGGGTCCGACAAGACATCACAGCCGATTGGAAGTTGCACCACGACAACGCCCTGGCTCACACCGCCTTTCTTATGAACAGCTGAAGGCAACCCAACGCTGCATCGACAGCCCAGTTGTCCCCGGACTTTTTGTTTCCTTGCTGAAAAGGACCGATGAAAGGCAAGCATTTTGAGAGGACAGAGGGGATCCAAGCAGCATGCACCTCTGGTCTCATGGTTATTCCTGAGAATGCCTTCCGTGACCCCTTCAATGCTTAGAAAACGCGCTCGTAGCGCTGCATCGACGCAGAAGGAACGTATTTTGAAAGTGTTTAAAGAACTATAACGATTGGTTCAATAAATTTTTTTGAATCGAGTCAATACTATTACTTTCCAGACAACCCCTGTATGGTGGATGCAAACTAATCTCTCAGTTTTTGAGGTATCAACCTGAAGTTTTGTAAAAAACAGCTCAATTGTTAGAGCTGCCGATATCGAACCACTATAGCATAAGCATAGTATATAGCTACCATACAAACTGATAGATCAAAACCAATCCAAATGAAAACATCTTTCTTTCCATACCAACTGACCGACCAAAACCAATTTCTTGTATGGAACTTTTTTTCTTGGGAACCGAAGTTAACGTGTTTTATTATTTTTAAACAAAGTTTTAAAAACCCGAATATTTAGCTCTACATGTCTTCATCTAAAATTTTATTATTCTGCTCCATCTACAGAGTTTCCTATTGAAAACAACTCTATTTAGTCACATTAAGCAGACATTTGCTATAAAATAAACCAGAATTGAGTGTACCAAACACGCTTGCGACAAAAATTAACCCTTCTACAATTTTCATGTACCTTCTTCCGGTCGCCCGCAGAAATTTAGTTCATTGATTTGCCATAATAATAAATTATAAATTATCACTTTTGTGGATGATTTTATTTTTGTAATTTTCACGCGCGTGTTACGTATTAACAAAGTTGTTGTCAGAAACATGCTGCGATATAAAAAAAATCTTCGAACGTTTGCTGGAAATTAGAGCACTTCAAACTTGCGGCACGTAACAGATATTAACGGTAAAAGCGTGAAGCGCGCATTAACCCTTTCGCGAAAAAGGGAAAGCCTCGCTGAGTGCTGGTGTAAAGTGTGCGAAAAAAGGTTTTTGTCGAGAAAAAATATTGCACAAAAATTGGGCTGCCTGCAGGCGTAACAAATTCGCGCATTATGTACGTACGTGTTATTAGGCATGTAACGCGTAAATTTTGCAATGTTCGATACTTCAAACGCATTGAAATTGCCGCATTTCGACAATTTAAAGTGACATTTTTCACTTTAGACAATTCTATTCAATTGGGTGTAAGTAATCGTAAGGGGTACTGACTAATATGATATTTTATACGTTAACATATAGTCTTTTGAGGGTGCAAATGTGTCTACTTTAAACTTAAATTTTCAATATGGTTTTGAAAACGCTTTCGTTTATTGTATCACCAACAGTATATACATATATGTGTAATAATTTATAGGAATTAATTGATACATTTGTCCAAGAATAATTTAAAAATTTGCTATTGTAATTATTGCAATTGCTTTTGATTTGCCTTTTACATTCATCTTTGTAAAATTTAATGTCATTTAAACTATTTTAGCTGATGCGCCTAATTATAGGCTTCATATATTTTTTCATAAAAAATTTGTCCACCTCTCTGATGGTATTGCTACCATCTCGATTAATCGCATCTTAACAGATATGGAAATAGTCCTGTTCTATTTGTAAGACTAACAGTGAGTTACTGCAACATTTTCACATCTTTTCTTATTTCGTTGACCGTTGGTTTTCCAATGTTGGATAAGAATGTATCAATCGAGAATGGAGCATCAATCGAACAGATTTCAAATTTCGCACTTTCAGTTACGGACCCGATTGGATTTATTAACAATTTAATCTGCTTATGTTGGTACAATTGGTAACTTCAGTGGTATGTTAGCATTATTTATTATATTCTAAAATTGAGACATCCTTTTTTGTTTCTGAAATAAATGCAAATTTTAGGATTATATTTATTTCTGTTACTTTATATTTTTTTCAGAGTAGAAAAATTATTAATATGCCATTTAGCTTCCTGGATCCGCCACTGATTCGATTACTAATTTGTGTAGGCATTTGCATTCCAGTTTTAACTTCCGTCTGACTTTGTCGAAGACATACCACAACAAAATAGTTCCTTTTTGGAATAAATTTTAATTGAATGATTATTGTTAATAACTAAAAATATAAAATAGAAACAGTAAGAGATTTAATAAAGAAAGTGAAATTAAATTCGCTAAGATGCTGTCCTGAAAAGTTTTTGTATAAAGCTCAGTTCTGAAATTATGTATTGTCCTATGGAATTTTATGTCTTGCGGTATACAAAATCGTACTCCTTCGCTTTATATAGGACTTTCGAATCACAAAAGCGGACGATAATAATATAGCGGATTCGTAAGATCTAGAGAAGGAATGGCCTCACACATTTATAGTGACTCGCGAAAAGCTTCGACAGGTTGGTTGTAAGGTTTATATACATCCACCATATAGACCGGACCTCGTAGCATGTGACTATTACGTGTTCCTGTCTATAACGAGGGATGTTGCTGGTGAAGAATCCGCCTAAATAGCAGCTTGTGAAATTCGTCCCACTTTTATTTTGGCAAATTTCGCCAAGTTGCTTTCAAAATGACGATAAGTTATCAAACAAAACGGTGTATATTTGACCAAACTCTGATGACTCTAACTATGCCAAACAACTAACGGTTTTTAGCAACCCAATTACAACAACAACAAAAACATAAACTTTCATTGCTCCTTGGCATCGTTCAGTTTGTATGACGGCTATATGCTATATTGAACCGATCTGAACAATTTCTTCAAAGATTGCGTTACCGCCGTAGTTCACAATTAATGCTTTCAATACAAGCACTTTATTCCGATTGTTCAGTTTATTCCAGCTGAATGCTTCAGTGGTACGTTATTGGCGGTTTCGATAAACTAC
This sequence comes from Bactrocera neohumeralis, assembly GCF_024586455.1. Lineage (NCBI taxonomy): Eukaryota > Metazoa > Arthropoda > Insecta > Diptera > Tephritidae > Bactrocera > Bactrocera neohumeralis. Next base: position 65,599,868 of record NC_065923.1, on the reverse strand, counting down.
ATACTTCTTAGAGAAAAAAGCATAAGTTTCTTTCAATTCTAATTGAATATATAGATTTTAAGTTTGATGCCTTTGTAGACTTTGTACCGCTTCTGCTTCAGCGAACAGCATATTTAAAAGCCTTAAAAGCCCATAAAGTTTCATATAACAAAATGAGTTTTTGGAAAGGATTCTAATTGTTATTTTGTCATGAAAATATTGCTGGAGCACCAGTTTCCCTTGGAAGAACTATTTTTGCAGAGATATACAGAGAATGGGGATACTTTAGCACTCAAGCATTTTCAGAACTTTGCCGAAACGTAAACTCTTATAGTCATATAATAGTTTAACTTTTCCATGACAACCGAGTTCTACCAGATTTATACCTGTTCAATTACTCACAAATATAATACTAAAGCAGTATCATATATACAAAATATATTGGGTAGTCGAAAAAGTCTTTTCTTATTTCTAATAAAACTTCAACTTATTTATTTTTATATTTATACTAATAAATAAATAAACAAATATGTACCATTTTGGACTACTTTTTGCCATTTTTGCGCTACAAACATTTCGAAATTTCTATAACGGAAGCGAGCGAGCCATACAATGACTGATAAACGAAGCTTGAAATCTCACCTTTCCAACACTATATGGTATGACACTGGAGATACCTATACAACTGCAACGACATCTATTGACAAAACACGAAAAGACTTTTTTGACTACCAATACTTGTACATATACATATGTATGTATGTAAAATGTATATAGTATTGGTTTTACATTATTAATGTGGAAAATTTATGTGTATATTATAATTTACTGATAATTCTTCACCTCTTCTACTACACAGCTTATGCTCTGAAAGCACTTATTTTCACCCTGAAACTTTCCAACTCACATCGTTCACGAAAAAAAATATCCTCTCGTCCAACACTCTCCACTATTCTCTGCTGTTAAAGTAATAGGCGGTCGGGCCCGTAGGCAAACAAGTTTATGATTTCCGCTTTCTAAATCATTTTATCGTTTCTGCTTTGCTTACGTTTAAACTATTGTGTTGCTCTTGTTGTTGCATATTGTGTTATCATTTGTATCTCTTGTCACACAACGTGCCCACAGCCACTTGCCTTTGTTACTATCAAATAAATGCCTAATGATATCCGCTTTAAAGTGTTGATGTCCATGATCCTTTAAATAGGGGTTTGAATTCACATTTAAAAAAAAGAGCTTGCCATTGTCCAGCAAACTGGCCTTTTCAATCAGTTACACATTCAGAGCGTTGAACATTTAAAAATTTCATACTTAGATTTGTACATTTATGCTGATCTATTGTCATCACACTCAAGTGCCCTTTTCAGTACGCTCACCTCTGCGGCTAGAATGTGAGCTTAAGAGCCCCTATTGAAATGCCTTTAGCGAACGGACACATAAATTCTATGACTCTTTTTGCTAATGCGTGTTTGATGTGCGTTAAGATTTTTCATTCACATTTTCTATGCTTTAAAATTCCGCCGTATTTGCGCATTATGTTGAAGGACACTTGAACTCCCCCAAACAAATAGCTACAGTTGGCTGTAAGTGCGTGCGGACAACCCTTAGTTTGTATTGTTGGGCAGCTGATACATACATATATTTATCTGTATATAAACATGCCTGTATGTGTATATATAGACACTTCTGAAATCACCTCCACATATCGCATATATCCTTGCCACAATTTTGGCTATTCAAACGGTTTTACTCACTTTGATGTGACTGACCGTTTGCTCTCATAAGCCTCACATATGCACACCCGCACACATTTAAAAGCATTTCAATTCACACTTGCTGTTTGTATTTTTCATTTGAGATTATCTTATCAATTTTGTTTGTCATGGCGATCTCTTTAGCTATTAAAAGAATTTACGATAATGTTTTAAATTATGAGCCATTTTGCCGTTTTAATATTTAACACTAACACACATGCGCACATAAGTACCTTTTCTAATTCCCTTCACATATCACTCACACACGCTTTACCCTCTCCCTTGTCTCACTTTGCCCTACATATCCTTTTTGTAGGAAGAATTTTTGTTGTTAAGTGAGCATGGCTAACTTGATTTGTTAGAGCTAATAAATTTTCGAAAAACGGAAGTACAATACATTTTAGTTCCTTCCTATTTATCACCATCATCAATGGCTTTGTTCGCACCGTCATGTCATGTCATGTGTGAGTTGACGTTTTCAAATGAGTTGAATCGGGCTAACAAGGGAAGGTGTGTGGGGAAAGGCGCACCTGTGGAGAATTTAAAAATATTGAATTATGAAATTTAGTACTTAATCAGTTGCGTAGATGCTCTGTTAATAAAAAGGGATGATAAGAATGTCAATAACTCATAGTGACCGCAAAGGATCAGAAAATGGCAATGAAGTACAAAAATGTACCTGGATTAAGCTTAAAGCACTTGGATAAATCGTTAGGTCTTCCGCGAGTTTAATATCTTAGGCTTTAGTATAGATCTCAAAGGTTCAATGTCCTAATCTTCTAACTTGAACCCGAAACTCTAAGGATTATCAATTGGATAATCGTTTCACACATCTTCATACTTTTTTTTAATTGCACCGACTTTCCCCAGATAAAGTATTTACCATACATATATAAAATTTTGAAACAGTTTATAAGATCACACCCAATAAAATATCTCAATCGACAATTTCAAAACCAGAAATATACGAAAAGTATCGCTACAATGGTTGGAGTTCAGTGTTTGGTTTTGCTTTCGCAAAACGTTAAATTTTAACGTTGTTTTGACTTCAGACATATCCATGTCTTATAATTTCCGCCTAGTGAGTATCTAATACAAAATAGTAGAAAGAACTGAAGAATAATAAAGCATATAAAGCATTTTAGATAACATAACCTAATTTTGCCTGTTGCAATTTCTCTGAAAGCAAAAACTCTCACTAATTGAAAAAAATTAGTTTTCAAAAATTTTAAATAAAAATCAAAGTATTTTATTATTCATCAATGTTTATTTTGTCATTTTCAAAGTAATCCCCACGATTTTCTCAGTACTCGAAACATTTTTCATAAACAGTTTTTGGAACGGCCTTCAGCTCCTTCAGCGAATTTTGTTTTATCTCTTCGACCGACTGAAAACGGGTTCCACGGGGCGGCAATTTCAGGTTGGTTAACAACAAAAATCACGCAGAGCCAAATCTGGTAAATATAGTGGTTAACTGATAGTAATCATTGCGTTTTTGGCTTTAAATTCATGGATGGTTCTTCCCTAATTCCGACATTTTTCAACAAATGTTCTCACGCAAACGCCCCATTACGGCTAAATGAAATTCCCTATTGACCGTCTGTCCCACTGGAATAAACTCATGATGCACCAAACCACGAATATCGAAAAACCAATGAGCATAACCTTGAATTTTGAGCGGCTTTGCCGTGGGTTTTAGGCTTTGATTCGTTTTTTCCCTCTATTCTAAATTTGGGATCGAAATTCGCATGATCGACCATTTGCAAAGAGACCTGTTTACAGTACTCGTTTTGAAAAATATTCAGCTTTATCAGTTCGAGTCGAGCAAGAATGTGCTTCATACCCAAAATATTCACCGCAGTCATTCGAATGGTCTAGCTAGAGATGTCCAGCTCTCTTTCCAACTCTAACACTTGCCTGATGATTTTCAAGCACCATATCTTTCACTTTTTTAATATTTTCATCAGTTAAAGAGGTCGAAGATCGTTCAGAACGAGGCATATCTTCAACGATCTCTCGACCGTCTTTGAAGGATTTCTACCAAAATATAACAGTAGTTGTAAAAAAAGAAAGTTTACGTTCAAAAGTCATGAAAAAAATTCTGGTGCGCTGTTTTAAATTACGTGAACCTGAATGGTCAAAAAGGAAGAAAGTAGGAATATATCTAACTTAGAAATTTTTGGTACAAGAAAGTTATATTATAAAACCAAGCTTTAAAATATCCATATTTTTACATGAATTCTTAAAATTTTTATTTCTTTCTGTTTTTAGTATTCCTTTCCATATAACGTCAAAAAACCCCACGAATAACACGTGTTCATTTGCATTGCACCACATCATCAATCTCTGTCAACAACAACTGTTACCAAAAACACAAAAAGAGCAACAACCAATCAACTAACGCCCCATGCAACCAATCTAACCGAACGCGACCAGCCAAACAAGCAATTCAGCTCATCTAAAACCAATCACAAACTTATGCATTTAAATTAAGCATTTAAGTCACAGTCAAAATCGCGTCAGTGAAATTCAAATTCAAATCGATTGCCTAAAAAATGCCGGCAAAAAGAGTGGAAGCGATAAAAGAAATTCCCGCACAAAAAAGAAAGCAAAACTACCCTTTCAACGGCGTGCCACAACAAGCCTTGATCTAACGCCGGCCTTTGATGCAATTTTCACTTTGGAATAACGTTTTTTTTTGCGTTTGCATGAGTGATAGCAAGTACGAGTACTTTGTTGCCTTGTGGCATGCAACAGCATTCTTTTTCGGTATTTTTTATGGCAACACACCTTTGCTGCTTTGCTTTGAATTATTCAAAGCGTTTTTTGGCATTGACACTTCTATTTTAGTGTGTTCCAAAACTAGTGGAAGTTGCATGAATAAATTTTGAAATTGCTCAGCCATTGCTTTGCTAATTCTCTTTTTACCGTTAATAAAATTGCATAACACATCATCGGTTTTATGCTTTAATGGCATAAAAAATATTCAGATTTTTGTTTTGATTGATTGTTCGCGATGTGGCACGTACATACATATATAGTTTTGATTGCTAAGCAAATTTGTATGCCGAAATTCGTTCGATTCTGACATAATACCGTCAAAGAGGCGGTCATATGCAAATTTGTATTCATAGTTAATCACAACAGTATGACGAATAAATGTCTGAAATCCGATTATTGTTTGGATTGAGGCCGTCATATGCAACCGATATGATTTGAGGGATGGAATAAAAATAGAAAATCAATCTCTTTGGAGTTTGGAAACTTATCACCAATTTTTTACTGCGTTAAATAGTGCGGAAGGGAAAATTATACTTTTATTATGGCTCTAGGGAGTTATAGTAGAGTAGTTGTGGATTTTTATTATCTGATCCACCTAGAAGACTTGTTTGAAGTATTTGAAAATATGAAAGATGCATCAACATCTAAATGGTTTTTCAAATTCCATCAGCAACTATGAAATATACTATGTCTTCTTGAGTCAGCTTTTCAATAAATAATTATTTAAAAAGGCTCAAACACTTTCTGGCTACTAATGAAAGCTTCAAGATACTCTAAGAGCTGTGGTGTCATCAAAGTCAGAAATTTGGGGAACTTATCGATAAATTAAGTTTTAAGTAGATGAATCAAAAAACAATTACTTGTTCTGGAAAGTCCAACATATATCCCTAAGTATTGCAAGTTGGTTCCGTGACAGCGAAAAACTTTCTTCAATTCGAGGCCTATCAATCGACAACAGAATCAACGAGACCTCATACTTCTCAAAGCTTTCGATCAAATGTTTACATAGTACGAAGCCTTCTCAATGCATGAGGTATGTATAATACAGTGATCATTTGTACAATGAAATAAGAATTGAGGTACTAAAACATATCTCAAACATTATTTTCTCGTTTTGAATCAAGGCACGTCGGAACGTTTTTTAAACCATATTTTTTAATACGTCTCACCAGCGATATAATTGATAAGTATAAGAAATTCTCAAGATATCATTATATAGTCTAAGAATACCGGATGGAAACTTTGAATTACATGGTTGAGCCTTGAGTAACAATGGCTCGAAACATTTCAGAACAAACAAAATTTAAGTATTCCTAAGAAATTAAAAGAGTTTCACCATAATATAGCATCGTATTATGAAAATATTCAATTTTAAATTTTGTAGCTGGCTGACTGTGCGCTCAAAACTAGTCAAAGTGAGTTCATAGCATCAAAGTACAAAGACGATGAGCTTGCCAAAATCGTAGGATGCTCTTGACCTCATTTTATCCGATTGGAAGCGAGTAAGCTTTCCGATATCCTCTTGCGTTCTAACGCTGGACCTATGGACCTCCAGGAAACTTGGCAAGCGCTGGTCAACTAACAGAACTTGTGCAACTGTGAAATCCTTCTAGCCAAAAGTTAACCGAATGAGGTCCTCTGAAATTGAAAGTCAAAATTGCCGCTATTCTAGGTGTCTTGATTGGACACTGTGTAATGGGAACAAACGTGGTGCGGTTAAAAGCTATTTTGTCGAACACTCTTTGAAAAAGCTGTATGGAGTAAGACGAAGTGGAATCAACTTGTCACTTTCTCTTCTATTGCCCGGCTTTTGATAGACTGAATTTGTAACTTTGAAGAACAGAGCGAAGTGGCTGGGATTTCTATTGACCGCCTTGAGAAAATTGTGGTGAATTCAAAACGCTTTGTCGGTCTATTAAGATTTGGCGATCCGCTTTTGAGTTTTTGGGTAAGACAAGGAACGAATATTTGTTCGAGTGAGATCCATCGAGTTTGGATCAGCCCTATGTCCTAACCTATCATTTATGTGTGTTATCATCGTTTAGTAATAATCCTTTCCGTCTTTACCAGTTCACTAAAGATCGGCTGTGTGTTTTCTTTGCAAATTTCATCTTTTTTATGCACATTTCACTAGTTTAAAATTTAAACTTTGTATCTTCCTGAGGCAAAGATAATTCTTCACGCTGTTTTTCGATTTCAATTTCCTTCAAGATCCATGATGATGTTAAATATTTACAGTTGTGTGATAAAATCTGTACTTCATTGAATGATCCTTCCTTAGTGCCTTCGACCCGAGTATATACGAGATATTCTTCTTTCTTATCAGTCAGGCCCAGAATATACACGAGATATTCCCTATTCTATTTCTGGTCATCTGATTTTATCCAACTTGGGTTTATTCTCCATGATTTTCAGCCGACAGAACCTTAACACATTTAGATCCATCGATTATTGGAACCAGACATTATTCAGCTACTTTGAGGTTTTATTTTTCAAGACATGACCACAGAAACCTTAGTTCCATTAATATTTAAAGTTACCGTTAATTGGGAAATGAAAAATTAACCAGACAACGCGACAAAAATTGATTATCAATGCATATTGCTGGAATAATTAAGTGACTGAAGCGATATGAACGTAAGAAGTAAATAAAATAAATTATGCGCAGAGTTGATTCTAAACCCACAACACCCAAAAATATAAGTATAAACTCGTATGCAAATAGAGAATATGTCGTATGCAATAGAAATAGAGGATTTTCAGTTGGCAATATACAGGAGATAAATGGCATACAGTGGAAATGTTAAAAAAATTAAGTAAATTGAAAATAAAGAAACAAATCAAAAGCACCAAAACAAATTGCATGGCTGCGGTGAGAACTTAAAAAATAAAAAAAATACATAAGTAAGTATTTAGAAACTTTCACAGCGAGAGTACCATCGATGCAACTTTCTACATTTCGCGCTGCCAACACATCATTTCTCATACCAACACCAGCAAAAGTTAATTACCTGCACGCTGCGGTGTGGTAAATTTGTGACTACTTTGCATATTTTATGGCGCTGAGGCAAGCTAGTAACTGAAATTTGCATACGCACAACCAATACTGAGACGACATTGGAAATTTTTTTCCCCAAAATTGCGTAGTAATTTGTTATGCCACTGCAGGCAGAGTATTTAACGCAGCGGAAGGCAGAAAAATGGGCTGTCATACATACAGTTATGTGTGAAAACAAACATTTGTTGCATGTTGCACGTTGCTAAATTGTGGCACAATGCTATTAGCATGCATGTAAATGCTGAAATGTTTATTTGTGAGTGTGTGCCCGTGAGTGATAATGACAACGCAGTTGATTTGCATCCCCTGAGAGCGCGCGGAGGCAGCGCATTGATGCTACAGAACTCTCTGCCACTTGCAGCTCATTAATTTTCAACGCGCATTGTGGCAAGTTAGCTGCAGCACGGTTTTTTGGCTGCTGCGACAATCATCAACGATGCGCTGATTGATGATGTGCTGCCGCTGAGGGATTCCCTCACATTGCTGCCAGGCCTTACCGCGCGCTTGCGCTCACCTTAAATGTCATTTCAATGAATTTATAATTGGAAATTATGTGATCTTGCTATATTGACGCATTTGTTCTTGTTGTATTTTTAACATTTTTTCTTTGTTCTACTGCAGCGCTTGTTGACACCTCGCTGTCGCGCTATTTCTAGCGGCAATTCTTTGTTGCAAGCGTTTGTTGTTGTTGCTTGTTTACGTTTTGCATGCCATACTGTTGTATTGGTTGTTTTATTTTGTTTTTTATTTTTTGTCGCCAGCAAATTTGCATATTCTCATTAAAGTCTTTATATATTAGTCACCGTTTTTTGTTGCTACTGTCTATTTTCCCTACAAAATTGTTTACTCCTGTTTTACATATTGTTTGCGTATCCTTTTTGTCGCCGCTGTTTACTTTGATGTTGCTCGCTTTAATTAATGATGTGTAGTTTAACTCTTTTTGTTTTTTATTCCGCTTTATTTTTTATGCTTCCATAAAAGCACCGCTATTTTGCATACCATCACGGAATCTTTGCTCACACTCACAACCTCTGCATCATTAATCAGTTTTACCTACAAAACATAGGACATATAAAAACGAGTTGTATTGGTTTCGCATTTTTGCGCCACATTGGTTTTCATTTGTTTTGATTTTTTCATCTTACGTAATTTTATTTGATTTAAGGTTACTTGCCACAGTTTTCCTTTCGTCTCATTAACCCTTTTGTTCAAACTTGACTTTTGCTGTTACTCGCTTACATTACCAGAAAAGCGATTATATAAATATTTGCATTTCCACTTCCGCTGTTACTGTTGCTTTTCATTTCGTTTCAACATTTGCTCTTCACTTTCTTTTACGCGTGAGAATTTTGCAACATCTTCTCAGGTCATAGGAGTCGGTGCTGTACCGTTCAACAAATCCGCTAATTAATGATGTTTTTAGCTGCTTGACATTCGCTGGCAACTGTCAGTTGCGTTTAATCCTTTTAATTAGATTTTATAATTAATTTTAAATTTTTCCTTTTAAAAGCGATTTTTTGTTCGTTGTTTGTGTTTGGGAGCATTTGCATATTAATTAGAAGTGATTTTACAGTTGGCAGCTCTGTTGGGTGAAGGTTTGGAGAAAACATATGCGGAATTCTGATGGTTAATAATTTTCACATTACAAATATTATTTACGCATATAAATGACAACAACACTTTGAGAGCTTTCAAAGCTTTCAACTGCTGTTGCTGCTTTTCCGGAAAATTTCCACTTACATACTTTGCTATATACATATATGTTTTATCTTCAATAAAATACATATAACAGATTGATCCACTGAAATAAGTCGCTACAGCTTCATAGCTTTGATGGTAGTATGGGCTTTTAGATCTTTCAGAACATTAAATTTGACTGAAGGTTTTCTTTTAACACCAAACAAACCTCAAACAAAAAAATAAGAAGCATAATTACAGTTGAAGTCAATTAAGCTTTGAAAGTGTTTTGTGTCTTTAGAACTTTCACAGACAACTCTAGATATTTGAAATACTTTTTGCAAAGATTTATCTTAAGATAAACAAATATTTATATATACATATATTATTTATATCTCTATACATTCAGCGAGTTTTTATTGAACTTTCCTATCCAAAACAAAGCTCTGAAGCTTTATACGAGTAAATACTTATATAAAGTTTCCGCCGGTTCTGACCGAAGTTGGCGATTCTCCAAATGCTTGTATTAAATTCTTAGTATTATATAGAAGCTTTAATCATGTGCATAAATGGTCACTTGTGCTTTAGAGCTTTCATATTTTGTCGATCAAATTCTATTTTTCCATATAATATTATATATTTCATATATGCTTAATTTTATAAAAGAAATTAAGATTCTGGTTTCATAAAAAAAATATTCATATTTCGTTTATCCAAAATTGCTTCAGTAAATTATCAAATTTTAATTAAGATCTAAAGCTTTCACATTTTTATGATGAAATTTGGAATTTATTTCTTATAATACATATTTGATTGTACTTAAATTTCTTCTAAAAACTATTATATTTTGTTGAGTATGCTAAAATAAGCTTTATTTTCTTTACTTAATATTTTAATTGAGTTAAAATCTTTAAGAATTTTATCAATACTTCGTCAATTGAAGTATAGCAAGTTTACTAAATATAATTAAGTGATTTCAAATGCTTAGTGAGCTTTTGCCTTTCAGTAAAATCAGACTGAGGATTATAATTGGATGTTGGATGTCGGCTGTGAAAGTTTTGCGGCCTTGAACCTTTTAATGTAACGTGATAACTTTTTTCGTACTTATACATACATACATATATACCTTACTGTCCAGATATCAATGAATATATCCTCTCAAGACTCATTATTAGAAGATATTAAAAATGACAAGACTATTTTCCTCCCACAAAGCTTTCACGACATTTTGATTGATCATTTGAGCAACCAGCTACAGATTTACAATTAAATACGTAACTAATAGGATGTCAGCTGTGTTCTCATTACGTAACTGCGGCGTCATTCTGCACACAAGCACGCATAATCACAGAGCGCGTCATCTTGTCTGTTACACATGCGACTTGCGTGCCAATTTGACACACATTTGTAGCCGAAAAACTACTCAAGCTGCCTTGACTTCGTTTTGACTTTATCCTATTAATCCTTTTCTATTTTGTGTAAATATAGAATATACATATGTATGCTTTTAATTCAACATTTAGTCACACCACTTGGCCGAGCTGTAATGATGATGCACACTTTTGTGTCTCTGATATGCTCTCGCTTTCATGAGAGAGCTTACGCCACTCATCCTACATCCTTGGCAGCTTTGATTAATCCATATGCGCTTGAATGACATGAACTAATCATGAAACGTGACGTCATTCGTTACGCCCCTTTATTATGATTTTTATTAATGATGCAACTAAGTAACATTTTACAACAACAATCAAATATGTGCCCGATTCATGTTATAAAAATGTCAAAATTCATTAATATTTCATAGGAATGTATTGCTAGGGCTTTTGCCTCCCATTTCAGCGCGAGCTGAGTAGCTTCGACATTATTAATTTATTTGATTACATTGCCTGACCACAAGTCACGCTGTCACTGCTTTTTTGACTCTCTGCTTCACCACAAATACTTCGTGCATAACGGTGCGTTTTCGTGAGTCTAATTATATTGGATTTACAGCCTATTAAATACTGGAAGCGTATCGGCTGTTCAATGCAATTGACCCCTCGTTTTCTGCGGTAGAATGAGTGCTTCGTAGTAATTTTTTTAGTAATGTCGGTTGGTTGTTGCGTAACTTTTTGCAGCTATTTACCCTTTTTCCTCCGCTGTCTTTCTCATTTTTCAACTTCTTCAATATAGATTAATGATGTGAACGCATTTCCTCCCCGTTTATTTAATTTTCTTTGCATTTATTTCCTTGCCATATCTAAAGGAACAAAACTCTCTGAAGATCACAATATGTAGATAAGCACTCAATTATGTTTTTATTCTTTTTGCGTTTACCTACGGCACGAATAGTTTTTAGTTTTCGTTAAGACCTCGTAAGAGCTTCCTTTTCATTTCAGTATTACTCATTAGAATCATGTTCTATTGAATATAAACTCTCCGTTGTTTACGTGTACTATTGGAGACTGCTGCGCGCAAACTCTTTAATTCGATCTTACATAGTATATGTAAGTTCCGATAAGATCTAAGACAAGAAGAACCGATGCCTTTTATTGCGCCGAAGCTATAATACCTATCACAAATAAAATAGATTCCTTACAAGAACTTTAATCGGTCGGTTAGTATTGCAGCTACATGCTATAGGGGCTTGATCAGAACAATTTCTCCGGAAATTGGATCGTTGCCTTGCAGTATCGACTCAAATCGTCACGCTGATCATTTATAAATACATTTTAAAACATCTTTGACGTTAATTTTTTTGTCGTGACAAACTTAATATACCCTGTTCAAGCTATAAATATTATCTATAACAAAGTTAGCATAAGAGCTTTATAAACAAATCTTTTAAAATATCTTTGAACAATACCGAATACAAATCTTTACAAACACTTAACATATCCGAGCCCTCTTTATCGAAATCTTTAATAAAGAAACAATTCCTGGCATAATCTTGCACAAGATTAGGAGATCAAGCCGATAATTTATTGCACTGTAAAAATATCGCCTAGAAATCGAACCCAGACATAAATATGAGAAAAAGCTTGACTAGTAATTAACCTTGAAAATCTCAATAAAGAGCAATTAAAAAAGAAATTTGTCATAAAAACAAAAAACATAGACGAATTTATATTCAGAAAGAGATGAACTTATCTTAAACCTTAATGAAACTTTTTCCGGAGACCCTTTGAAATTCAATAATTCATTTTTTAAACGCTGTTACTGCACATACTTGATCTGGTCACGGTATTTCTTTCGTATTAAAAACCCTATAAATACAGCCATTTTTAAATCAGTTACAATATATAAAATTTCTCTATTATTTTAGTATAAGCATAAATAGATTATGTAGGCGTAAAAGGTTATAACAGGGAGAGTGTTTTGGTATTCGATTATTTTATTTAGTAATATGGACCACAGATTATGCTGGAAGTTTGTGGTACTGGAGCTACAACAGCTATATAATGATCGCTGGAGGTATGTTACTTCCATAGCACTAGATATATTAATTCTCTCTGGGGCTATTAACCCTATACTCTATGCACCAGAACGGCTACAGTGTCCTGAGAATCATAATAACTGATGCTACATCCTAGAGTGGTTGGAGATTTTTAGAAGATGCCTCTATAAATAATATTAAATTTTTTAATTTAAGAGGAGTTTGAGAGAGTTTGCGATACCTATTAGAACCCTTAGAAAAATTTTGTACTGAACCTAGAGATATAAGGAATTAATCCTCATATTTCATTGAGATTGTAAGTCTCTGATACACAACAGACCATAAAAAGATATGGTTTATTGCGTCTAATATACTTTAACAGAAATAACTTGCATACTATATGCTGGATGTTTTGGTGATGACGTATAGAGAGACCTACTTGATAAAGCCCATAGTTTGTTATTATCTACTGATGAGCGACTGCTAACGTAAAGAAATCAATTATGAGTAATGCTCGGATACAAGTTACTTAATCAGTAACCATCTTTAATAAATTTCCTTATACATTTTATTATAGTGTTATACTATTGTGTTATATTATTGCAGTATTATAAAGACTCAAATAAATCACTTAATCTTCCAGTAGTTTTCATCGAATTGGCCAAAGTTCGCGTAGCTCTTAACATATTCTTCAATATTTTCATTATGATCCACATGATAGACCATAGCATCCTTGAAAAATACATTAGGCACTTGAAACATGTTTTCGTGCTCGATTTGCCGATCAAAAGGAAAACCGTAAGCCTGTTTTTCATCAACCGATCTAACAACAAAGACCAACTGTACTGGAAAGCCTTGCTTGTTACCTCTTGGTAAATTGAAACGGTCTGAATGTAGATTTAAATTCTTTGGAAACTCTAAACGCTCGGACATCGCTGCGTCGACAATATCACACATTTCGCTGTAGGTCCAGCGTTTAGTCGACACATCATCGTTATACGAACGCCCCTCGACAATATTTAGACCAGCTTTTATTTCCATAATAGAATGGTCGATTTCTAGGAAATTTTCGCGGTTCTTCGAGAGCGACAGCAGCGCACCGTGTTCATCGTATTTTGGTGCTAAGAAGGTTTGTATTCTAATTGTAGCTGGACCATCCGCTTGTATATGCAACGTGTAATTGTAAGGCTTGTGTTGGAACCGCTGCTGACGGGCATAAATACCTTTACGATTATCAAATGGACTGACTTTGTCCAACCACAAGTTGGTCAAATCAATATCAGCGTAATCGAAATAAGTCGTCAGCGGTGAAATCGCAGCCGACTTCACCTCAATACCAACAGCTAGCAAGTCCTGTCGCGTGTATGCAGGCAAATTACGCATATAACGGTTCCACATATCCAAAACTTTGTGTTGCATTAGCGAGTAGAAGAGCGGATCACGTAACGCCGTCTCGAAATTCGCCAAAACATGTGGACCCACTTTATGGAATTGCTCATACTCAATTTGCGCAAGATACATGAGGGAGTAGAACCAATAGGTTTGTTGGTTGTACGGCGTCAAAGCATTCACATTACCATGTATAATATTAAAGAAATCTTGTTGCGCCTCAAGCTGATGCAAATCATGCAATGTGCCATTTTCCCGCCGATATACGCCAGTGTCGGCTAATTCATATATTTCTTTTGTGACTTTAAAAATCACATCGATCGTTGCCGGAAACCCATAATCAGCATATTCGTAATTATTATAGCGTTGCCAGAAAGTCTGACCATTCCAGCTGACAAGTTGTGGATTATAACCCGTCTCTATGGTTTTCGAAATTTTCATATCCGCGATGGGCTTCATGCCCTGCGATAGGCGTTCCAAGTTATAGCGTGTCATTATCGTGCGCAATTGGTGGATCCACCATTCGCCATGATGCGCGCCTAATTCCTCGTCCTCGAGAAATGGCGGATAGTCCACATTGAATTCATACCAACTTGTAGTCCAGTCCACATCTTCTAGCAAGTATGATAAACGTGTTTCATCATTCAAAATGTACACATCGCGCGTATAATCCACAGGTGTCCAATATTTCGTAAGACCGTCGCGCTTTGCACCGCTGCCTTCTGTATCGAGATACCAACGCTGATCGCTTAAGCCCATTAACTTCCACCACTGCCAGGTTTGCCAATCGTGTAAGCTTCTTTCGCTTACCGTACCGTTATTTGCGTGCGATTGCTCTTGTGCCATTTCCAATTTCTTTTCGCTGACAGTCATAGCCCTGTGTATCACTTCACTGTTGAAGAAATGTTGCGGAAATATTTCGTAGATTGGTGGCAACACAAAGATTTCGCAATCTTTACGATGTCTTATCGCCAAGTCGAGTGCGTAAACGAACATGCCGGGATTGATGTGCGTACGAGCCCAGCATACATTCTGCTTGAAAAGGGTCCAGTCTTTGGCATTTGTCAGTAATTTGTATAAGCCCAAAACTTGCTGGTGATGCGTGCGCACAACCGCACTGAAAAAGTCATTTCGTGGTAGTAAACGTTGGTGTTGCACATCCTGAACAAAGCGTTGCATGTCACTGTCGAATTTCTGCAAAAAAATTGTTATATTTTTTATATCAAGGTAATGAAAAAATCTCACCGTATATTGCGCCGCATCATTGACAAATTCAACATCCTGGCACTCAGGCAGTGCTACTGGCTCCTGTACATGCCACACGATTTCAAGTAAAAATTTCTGTGCCTCCAATAATGAATATACGTCGTTGGTTTCCTTTTCTTCAACAGCTTTACAGCAGCTTAAAGCTACGGTGCAGCAGAGTAGCAAAAATATCAGTCGCATCTTGCGGTACACACTGATTTTATTAGCGTTGAAGAGCAACTGTAGCTCAAAGCTGCATTGAAGTGAGATTTTATAGCTACTTGCTTATCACCAAATTGCAATGCCTTTCTTCCGAAGGTCTTAATTTTGTCACAAAAGTCACGGTCAACATTACTTTCCAAATTTTGTTAGTTGTTTTTGAAACATAAATAGACACATAATTCACTGATAAGAGGCGGCATCTAAGCACATTTAGTATATCTGCTTTCAATCATTTTTGTTGTACCAATACTTAATCTGCGAACATACATATGTACTAAAATAGAGCCACAGACAACTACAGAACTGTTGAGTTCAGGTGTGATAGCTATTACTTAGTTCAGACATGGGTTCAAATAATAGCTACAAAGCCTAAAAAAAAGAAACACATAACTTCTCTTGGAAGGTATTAGATTATTTTTCAGTGTAATTTTGACATGAAAAGGCATGAAATAATCACTTTTGTAGAACTATTAATAATATAATCAGTTTTCAGCTCACTTGAAACCAAATAGTAGTACCATATCTCTACCTATTTTAATAGGACCAACCAATTTATAGACAAGTTAGTACTCACAAAGAGCGAAACCTTGCAAACATAAAAAGCTCATCCATAGCAACAGTGATTTCGGCTTTCTCTGTAGATGAAATCTATAAATAAAACCTGTAAGGAAGGGCTAAATTCGGATGTAACGTCACATTTTACACTCTTGCAACTTGCCAGCATTAAAGTCAGAGAAATTTCTTCAGAAAAATATAGGAATTGGGGTAGTATTAACCCGACTTTATCTGTTTTTGCTTTAACAAATACTATACCACATACTAAAAAAAGTACCCTGAGTGTCATTAGGATATCTCCCACACAATCATGTGGAGTGAAGTAAGCTAGATGTTTGAACATTCTGGGTACAAAGTCACCCAGAAGTTCGAAAATCTTTATATTGGGTATATGGTGCTCAGGGAAGTATTGACCCGATTTCGTTCGTTTGCGCACAGTGATTTAGAATGTAAAAAGAATGTCATGTACCAAGTTTAGTCGAAATCTGTCGGTTGGATCCCGAGATACGAGCCACGCCAATCCTTAAACTTTTACTCCGGTTCCTATAAAGCCCTCTCATACCATCTCGGTTGTAAAATTTCATTTCTCTATTGTATTTAGTTACAGATTTATCGCCCTTTTAGTGGTTTTGAGAAATTTTTATCATCGACTTTAAAAACAACGTTTCGAGAAAAACTTGGTTAAAGTTTTGGGAGTCGATTACACTTAAAAATTCATACTAATACGTTTATACCTCCTTAACTATTTGCGGAATTAACTCTATATTTTCGGAGAATATATTCAAATATACATATATACTAGAGTTATTCAAACAAAAAACGTTTGGTACTAAAAATAGAGACACCTCTAAGAAAGCCTTTCCAAACATGAGTTTTTAATTGTAACGGGAAGGTCCTCCTACATACAGTTTTCTATTTTTTCTTATTATCAGATAGAAAAATTTATATCTCGCTTCCAACTACTACTTAAAATATATTGTTCCCTAGATTTTGTAGGAAATTGAATGCTTTACAAAAAAGGTCTATCATGATTTTTTCGCAAACCCAATCGTTTAAAAGATATTAACAGTTAAAGTTTGATTATTTTTGGGAAAATTTTTTATTTCTTATGAATTTTATAACTCAATAAAAAAAAAATTATTATGAATAGATTTTTGGAGAGGCTTTCTTAGAGGTGTCTAGGAACCTATTTTTCCGAGTACCAAACGAAAAAAAAAAAATTTTTTTTGAATCACTCTAATATATACATATGTTCAAAACAAAAAATTGTTTTTTTGAAAATAACAAGTGGATAGACTTCTTGAAGTCTTCAAAGCGAAATTGAAAAAATCGGGGTGTATGAAATTTCCGAAGTTTAAGAAACTGTTCGGTAACATGTTTATTATTAGAGTGAACATAGACTGTACTATAGTTTCAAAAAGTTAGATATCCTTACTAGAACGCCAATAAAATAACACAAGGTGAAAGAATTTACATTTGGCTTCGTAATCATTTGCATGTATTAATATTTTGAATATAAAACATTTTGTTGCTTTTGGAGTCCAAGACATTCGTTCAGGTTTTTAAAAATTATCAAATCATTGAAAAAATTCTTTCCTTTTCCACATCAAAATCCATAAATACGCGGTTTTCGCAGCTCATTAAACTTTTGTCAGTTGCGTTAAGAAATTATAACGAAAAACCCGCTTAAATGCACAAAAATATGCACAGATGCTAACAAAAATGTTTCAAATCCTAAAAAACACGTGTATATAATGAACTGCTTGCGAGATAATAATAAAAAGTAATAATTTCCGCGCAATATGACCGTTGGTCATAAATATTCAAATTATACGCATTGCATAATGCGCGGCGGCAATTAAAGTGAGAACAGGATGCTGCCGAAGGGCTGGTCTAGGGCAGCCGCCTGGCTGTGAGCGCATCAATCAAAACATTTTCCACACTTCCTTTGTTGCGCTCCGCTCCTATTTATTTTTTATATGTGAGCACTATATCATATGCAAGACTTTTAACTACAATTAAAGCGTTTGTAAGAAGATGTCCGTTTTCTTTATTTCTATCGCTTTTTTGGCTTGCACACTTCTTACTTGCCACATTTGCATACGAAAAGCATTCAAAAGCCGCTGAAGTGGCAGCGTAATATTACAATTGATTTTTTGTTAGTGTTTTTCCGCTTTTCTAATGATCGCTTGGTCGCAATTCCTTCCTACCGAAACTGCTGTCCATATGTGACAGACATACATTGCCGATATGTGTCCTATTAGGGTTGTTTATGCCACGCATTAAGTTGCTCAATAACTGTCCTTTAACTAAATGGTGTTCCATTAATAACACTTTATACGCTTATTTGCTTAAAGCGGTTGCTGATCTGCTGGCCCGCTCCTTTTCCTCTTCATCGCAACCAGTTACACATGACTAGTAACACTACCATCTTTTCTAATAAGCAGCTATCCGCTGGCGATTTGCATATCCTTTCGATTATTGGATAGAACCGCAGCATTCAAACGGTCATCATTGTGTTGGTCCGTCATTATCCCGTTCCATTAGTGAGGCAGCATCATTTTTTCTCTGCAGTTGTATCATTCTAATAATTACAACGCTTTATGCCAAGCGACAACGTGTTTAACAACGTGTTAATGTACTCACTTCCAAAGCGAATGCTCGCATAAGTCCGTCCGTCCATCCGTCTATCCCATGTCAGGGTTGACACTAATGTGCCGCATTACAAAATGCTAAGCAATTTAATTTAATGTGTCTACTTTTTCTCAGCTAACTATGTAGTACAACAGCTCGGCGATGCAGCATCTGCGGCAAGGCAGCCTGCCAGTCGCGGCAGTCGCTCTTACTCTTCGGCTTCATACTCTTCATTACTTCCAAGATTTATTAAAATTTGCATAAATTTCCTTAACTGTTGTTTTTTTTTTGCTCCTCACTACAATGTTCAACTGTTGCAAAGGGTTAACACGACACCCCTTTGGTGTTGATGTTGTTCTTATTGTTGTTAACAAGTTGTTCTGTTTGCTTGAAACATATTCTCGCTTCCGAAAGTTCGCAAGCGTGTGAAACGCAAATGTGTTGAAGTTTTTGCCTCCTCCTTTGAAATTCCATTACAGGACGCTTAGAATCTGCCTCGAAAGGGGTTGATCACACGCTAGGGAAATGCCGCAATTACATTTTTTGTAAATTTCATTTAAATTTCGTATTTTTTCTGTGGTTTTCAGCTCATTTAATTCGGTTTTACGCTAGTTGATTTCATTAATTTGGAAGTTTTTTTCTCGGACACATTGAAATTATTTTTCGCTAATGTTAAATTAAGTAGTTAAAATTTCAGGGTGATAAGCTCTAACTTTCAGAAGCCACAAAATGTATTTCTTAAGGCAAATATAGCAGTTAAAATTATGTATGTATTCAGATCTTTCGGAAGTAGTGTCAAGTGTCGTAAGTGACTTTCATAAGTGAAATCAATTGTTGGCAATTTTTCTTCAGGAGCTTTGTTAGATAATTCTCTTTTTTAGTAGCCAACTTGTACATAAAATTTTTCTGCTTATATTTTCCATAGCGTGCATAGTTGAAAGGTTATAACATACTTGTATGTATATAAATGATCTGTTGACCACCCCCACATTTATATTTTGCCAACAAAAGGATATGAATGGAAGATGAATATCAAAGAAAACCACACATAAGTCACAACAAGAAACAGCGATATTTTGTGAAACCATATCGGTAAACTAATATCAACAATCCAGAATCTTTGAAAATGTCTTCAAATTATACAGTTGTTGCCGGAATTTCTATATTTTCATAGCCTTTGACAGCTTTTGGAAAAACTTTAACTTACTTACTACATGAGACTATACTTTCACGAGTCCATATCATGAAAAAGCATTTCGTCATAGTCTAAGTCAATATAAAAATTTGCAATAATTCTTTAATTATTCGGAAAAAATGGGTGTTGAGAAAACAGGAAATTATGTAGAATGTAAAAGAGTTGGCTTAAAGCAAAAACACTTTTGCGTTTAGTGTGCCTTTCCAACAAAAGAGTTTAACTACATACTACTACAAATCATACATATACATATATGGCTACAATAATGCTAAAGAGATCGTCCTGTCTCGGTGCTCACTGAAAGCTACTGCTTGGCCTAGGAAGGTAGTAAAAGCGACGAATTTCATGGGAGGCGCAATAGCTTGATGAAACTGAAACTATAAATTTGAGCACGCCTAAGAGGCCTTCGGAGTGTTCGACAGGGAAGAGTGCGGCACAGTCTCTTGACTTTGCGACTCAGTTGCTTACGGCAAGCACTATGTATGTTCACTACATTCGATCATTCTACAATAAAAGAGTGTCCTTTATTGATCCTTAGAGACAAGTAGATAAATTAACTGTACATTCATAACGATTTTGACTATAAATCGAAGAACCGAAATAAGTACAAGTCTTTACAAAAGTTCATGGTTTTATAGGTTTAAAGCCGCGTCGTTGATATTATTTTTGTAATAGTTACCTATGTATGTATATCATAATGAAGGCATTTATCCGCAAAGCTTAGTTCCTGACGCAATATAAAAGCGCGGTTGCCAATTGTTTTAAAGTTTTAAATTTTACACTCAACAATTGGTTTTAAATAGATTAGTTTAAAGATAAACTCGTTATATTTCGGTTAAGTTAAGTCATACACCCTGTCAAGAAAGTATTTCCCTTCTTCATTTCCCCCATCTCATCGCCCACTTATATGGAAGACAGGAAATTTTTTTTTTCTTAGATTGGTACAACTGTCCTTAATTAAGATGCCAAAAATTAGCGCGATCTGTCAACCAGTGTGTTTACGGCACCTGTTTATGTCACGCGAACTCCGCAGTGTTTATCGAATTCTAAAATTTAAATCAAAATATTTGTGTTAAATTTTGGTCAAAAACTCAACAAATATTATTAAGCAAGCACCGTATTCACCTGATGTGTCACCTGTGACTTCTACCTTTCTCGACACTGAAATATCCACTTCAGGGAATGCGCTTCGACTCAATTGAAGACATCAAAACAAATTCGTCGCGAGAGCTGAAAGTCATACGAGTACCGGAAAGTGCCTATAAAAAAATGTTTTGACAATTGGAAGAAGCATTGGCACATGTGCATCGCTTCGAATGGACGTTACTTTGAAGGCAATAAAATAAATTTGGATAATGTTTGAAAAATTTTCGTTTTACTTGTAAATTCCCGATACTTTCTTGACAGGGATTTGGGGTTTATCTTAATCGATGTAATCCATTTAAACAGCTATTCTTGTTACCTATAAACTCCTAACAAGTGGATCCTCATAGATCGGAGGAGCGTTTTGAGGATTTTTTTAAGGTGGTTAATAATATCAAATCATTATCAAATCCAGCCACTTCGCTAGGTCCGCCGAAGGTGTGTCCATCGAGATATTTTAATCTCCGTCTGACTAAATTCAAGCAATAGTGTAGAAAATTACAAGATGATTTCACCTCGCCTTGCGCATAACAACGTTGGCAAAGAGCATAAAGCGTGGAACCTATTAGCTGGTACCCAGTCAGTACATCTACAATTGCGGCGAGATTGACTTTGCCAAGAGTTCAGAGGACCTTCTACGGTTCACTCTGGGTCAGAAAGATCTCGCAATCGTGCAAGTTCTGATTGTTGAGCAGTACTTGCTGATCTCTCTGGAGATCCATAAGTCCGGAATGCAGAAGAACGGTGTAATGGTCAAAGCTAGTAGATCACATTTGCTGTCGCATGAAGGCACAGCTCCCTGAATGGCTGGCACCTACTCTTAAAAGACGATGCAGTGCTTTTCTAGCGTAAAACTTGAGCTTATGGAGAGTTCCCGTCAGAAGACTTTACAACTCCTCTTCTCCAACAGCTTAATCTCACCCACAAAACCCCAGCAAATTAATTTAAATATAATTGCCACCTTTTTTGAAAACTTGGCAAACTTTTAAAAATTATTGTAATATTTACCTTGTTGTAGTAGAAATGCCGCATAGCCTTTGTTCAAATATCATAAATAAACACCATTGAATTACTTACAGCTTTACTTGTATTTTTAAATTATATGAGAATATATTCTAAAAGTTTAAAGTGCTCACCTTGTCTTGCTAATGGACTTAGTAGCTAAATTAAGTCACACGATGTTGTCTCTTTAACTATTTGTCTGTGGAATAAATAAATAACCAATTAGTAATGCCTCACGAAAAATAATGTGTGCAGTCTATTTGCATGCAACATATGCTATTAATTGATATTTCGTCAAGCAAATATGAAAACAACCTAGAATAAAGACTAAGCGGTAGCAAATAAAGCAAACACAAAAGAATTAATAAACAAATTTTCTAAAATATTTTCCACTAAAAGATGTTTGTCAAGCCGTAGCATTAAGAAATTCCACATAAATGGCGAGAAAATGTGTTAAGACAACAATAAGTTATCACGCAACCAATTATGAGCTTTTATGATCTGAAAAGTAAAGCGGCGTGTAGCAAGCAGCGCATGCGAGACTTGCCACAGTAAGCAAACAGCAAATAGCTACTTATATGGATTAGTTGCATATATTGGGCAATAAGTGTGTATTGAGTTGTTGTTATTGTCCATATTTGTGTTTAGTGATTCGACATAAAGTGAAAAATGTCTTTATTTACATACAAATGTAGCTGTAGGTGTATGTGTGCTTGTATGGAAGGAAAACTAAAAGAGTTGTTTGTTGAAGAAAATTCTCATAATTCACACTAAAAGGCTTTTTTAATGAATTTATAAACAAATAATATACAAACGAATACGTATATATGTGCGTATTGGTGTACATAAATGAACATGTGTGTGTTCGGGATAAAGTAGAGAAAATTGTCTACTTTGCCACTGTTGACTAAAAAGCTGCATTGTCGCTGCAATCATTTGAAGTGTACGTGTATTTGTATACATTAAAGCATACATAAATACATAGAAACATACATACATATATCACATGTTGCAAGTAGCATACAACCAGTACTTAGAAATTTTCCATTTTCGCCGCCTCAACGGTAAGCTGTCAATTTCCACGAAAAATGGCTTGAAGACACTTGAAAGTGGAAGACAGTGATAATCATTTCCAAGGGGTGTTGAGGTGAGGAGGCACATATGGTAGACAGCATAATATGCGGCGGCATTTTACACTATGTGGCAGTCATGTGTATGGTATATAAACAAAGCAGCTCGTGCGCACTTGCACTTAGCTATAAACATATGTATACTACAAGTGGCATGCAGCACTCGGTTGCATGTTGAAAATTCATGCTAATTAAAGGCGGAAGATTACATTTATGCAGCACTTTTTTCTATGTAACTCGACAACATTTAATTTGATCTTTGCAGGGGGCGACAAAATATGCCCCCAGCGGTGCACTCCACACACATACACGCACTGATTTATGCATTGCAGGCAATAGATATGCACTCGTTTGTGTGTAATTGCACTTTAGTCGGCGTGCACCTACTAAGTTGTGTGGCGTTTGTGGCATTTCTCCGCTCGATATGCATAGTGGAAAGATGTCTGCCCTCTTTGATGTGCCATAAAATCAAATAAAGCCATGCAGCCTGGCGTAAATAAAGTCGTGAAGTGTCTGATAAGTGAAAAAATAGGGGGAAGTGGCGTTTAAATAAGAAAATATTGAACCGTGCTACAGTGGGTTGCATACATATAAGACTACTATGTTTGGCTGTGGCTTTTTTTGTTCATTTGATGGCAGATTCTGTTGTCTGCTGGAAAGAAATAATAAACCTTAAAAAACAGAAAAACGTTACCTTTGGCTACACCAAAGCTGTAATACCCTTCACAGGTTCAACAAAAAAGTTTTGCTCTAGACATGTTGTTTGATGTAAGGAGCCTTCCAGACCAATTAATGTTACTTAATAAGGAAAAAACGATCTGTATACTGATCTTTATCGGTTCGTTTGTATCATGGCTACATGTTATAATGCTCTGCTCTTAAACATCCCAATTATAGACTAGTGCTTGTCGAGCTCATAGAAAATACATACATAGTCCCAGCGCTGCACCACAAGAGAACAACGGAATACCGATTCGCTTGCAATCGAAAAAAATTGCTACAATTCTGTTCTCGCTGGTAAGCTCATCAACTGTGGAATTTCCGACAATTCTGCTGGCACCCAAACAACTTGAAGCTATTGCTTATGCACTTCTTAACTGGTTTTGAGCACACAATCAGCGAGCTCAAAATATAGCCGCTCGTCTATCGAAGTTAAGGCACACCTTCCTGAACGACAACCACCTCCTTCTTGAATGACAACCACCTCCGCTTGAAAAACGATACAGTGGTCTATTAGTCTTAGATAATAATCCATGCCGAAATTCGTAAAGATAGCTCAACAAATAAAAAGCTTACCTTACAAGACTGAATTTTGATCGCTTACTCCCTACTCCCTATATAGGTCCGATATCGGCCGTATTCTCTAAATACGCAACTTGTTGCGGAGAAAAGAACGTGTGCATATCGACATCTCAAAATATAATAGTAGCGAGAATAGCTCGCGTATAGGCAGACAGACAGACGTACATAGCTAAATTTGTTCAGCTCATCACGCAGTTCATTTATATATATTCTTTACAGGGTCATCGACGTATATTTTCGGCAGGTCGATAATTTTTTACGAGGTGCTTGTTAGGAACAGATCGGAACGTTGTTTGATTAAAAAGTGTTGGCAGCTTAGATGACTCTTGGCTTCAACATACTGAGATTTTAAAAAAATCCGACTCCAATTTTAATAATTTATAGCACTGAGTCGCCAGGTCAACTATTGAAGATTTCTTCGCTAGACTTTTATCTGCAATGTACTCAATGTTCTTGAGATATGAACAGAACTACCAGAAGAGTGAATACGTGATTTTTTCAAATGATAAGGGAAGAGCTTCGACATCTTTTATTTCAGCCATAAAAATTGTAGGTCGAACGTTCCAGGGCCATCTTGTCATCTATTTAACTATCAACACTTGGGAGATTGCGAGGTTGAGGATGAAATGCAAGAGATTTGAAAAGTTCTTTGTCTTTAGCAACATTTGTCTCTTAACTGTAGAAGTTCTGACTGTCCATAGTCCGAAAGAAATTTTGCAAATACTTCGTAGATAGGGAGATAGAGTCATCTCACCACTTCATTATAACTTGATAATTCTATGTAAAAAACACTTTGCGTCTTACATATGTACATAGTTCAAGGGCAGTCGTATAGTTCATCATAATTGTAACTGTAAAAAAGTGTCTCTTGAGTGTGATTTTTGACACGAACAACCTCAAAAATCACACATAGAGCAACATAGGACGAACCTACCCATTGATTTAGGAAACCAAACTAGTCTAGTAGAGATGAGAACAAAGAGCTTAGGAATTACTTGTCTTCAGTACCCCTGTTATTGTCTATTATTTCCTACTCTTTCCAAAACTTTTTAATGAAAAATGCTATGGACTAAGTAAAATATAGTACGTTTTTTATAGAAGAGAAACAACATTTCTAAAAATAACACGTTTTTCATTGGTACCAGAACATAACATATATGGGACTTCTATTCATTCCTTTTAAATATTGGTACTTTGTTTAAAAGAACAGAGGGATATTCATTCGATTTCTCTTGTAACCCTTTTATATTTTTACTTTTTACCAATTCAATCAAAACAGATGAAAATTCCTTCATTACTCATATGTGCAACACGATTTGGCGCCTCACCTTTGTGGTATGCACAAGAATTTGTCAATTTCGTCTTTACAAAATGAGATTTTCAGATTTTGACAAAAAATGTACTTTGCTTTTTACACTCAAATTTCATTGTAATCATCTTATTCTACCTTCTTCCACACACCTATGTACATATGTATGAACCTGGCACATTCTTCTGCCAGCGTGAACCTTTGGCGCGCGCTAAAAAATTCCTTTGTGTCGCCACAAGAAATCGTTTTACATTTCGCACTTTGACAGCTGTCAATAGTTGCAGTCAGCGCATTTTTCGCAGCACCAACAACAACGACGCAAGCCATGCGCTAACTTGTCGACACAAGTCATTTGAGTGGCGCGGAAAAACGAACAAAAAACACTTGTAAATTGCAGCGAGGGTGAGGGTGTTTACTGCGCTGCAAACACATGTCGAACTTTGTGAGTACAGTTATAAGTGATATATGTATATACATATGTAACAATGTGTTACATGTGTTTTGAAAATAGTTCCTGGCGTCTGCTCACAAATGAAATCACTCGCTTGAGCTGCTGACATTTGGTTGTTGCCACTTAAACTTTTCAATGTCAGCAGAATATTTTTTATCGCATTTTTTGGTGACTCCTCCCTACCTTTTCTGTTGCTTGCTACAACATTCATACCACTTTTCATATGTAACTACTTAATTTTGTGAGATTTCAACGCTTTAGCTTTCAACGCAGCAGCTTTGTCACTTGACGAATGCCACACCATGTTCCCAAATTGTCAGCTGTGATTGTGTCAAAAGTATGAAGACGTCGTAATTGTCAGTAGAGCTTAGACATTGCTCTGTATAATTTGTCAATAGATGCCACATGTTTTCCATAAGCCTAATTCTATTTGTGAACTTCCAATTGCGCTCAAGTGCTGGTACTTGAGACTTGCGCCAATTTATAGGAAGATTACACTTGCCAATGAACTTACAATTATGTCACTGTTGCAAGCACGTATATCGCTGTCCAACGACTGTGACGTAACTGCGAATTACATTTCAATATTCATATTTCAAGGCCAAAACTTAAGTCTTCTTAAAAAACTTTTACATATTGAAATTCTATAATCTTCTAAGCCCTAAAATGGTTTCTTTATTAGACTTTATTGCACTACTTGACATTACAAATGTTGACATTGAATTGACTAATGTCAAGTAGCCAAAATGGCAAATATAATTTTATGTATCTAACATTGGACTTCAAGTGGAAATTAAAATACTGCTGTGACATTGACATCAATACAAATTGTTGAAATATTTTATCTAATTAATTCTACAACACAAAATATATGTTTGATGTATAATTTTAAGTCAAGTATTATCGAAATAGTATAACCTCTTCAACGATTATTATTAGGCCTAGCACGTATAAAGCGAAAAATATAATAAGTTTTTCCAAAATATGTAGGTGAGACCAGTGCATATCTCAGGAAGGTATGGTTTTGCCGTTTTACTCTAATTAGACCTTTTAGCTCTTAATACTATCAGACAAACCTTGAATCAGACAAAATGTTATCGAAGCCTAAATTTCGGGAGAGCGCTTATAATTTCGATAAAATATTTAGATGCCTACATTTTGCCAATATTAGACTGGCATCAATTTCTATTCGAAATACTACTATTAACAAATAATAGTAAGAATCGAGATATTTTTTTTCGTCCTTGTGCCAAACGTCATATTAAAACAAGAAAAAACGTTAACTTCGGCTCCACCGAAGCTAATATACCCTTCACAGGTGCATTTCTTTTAGTAACTATGTGTTCAGTTTATATGGAAGCTATATGCTATAGTAAGCCGATCTGAACAATTTCTTCGGATATTACATTGTTGTCTTAGAAAATAACGTGTGCCAACTTTTGTGAAGGTACATTGTCAAATGTGAAAGCATTCCATATAAGAACTTGATTCCGATCGTTCAGTTTGTATGTCAGCTATATGTTATAGTGGTCCGATATCGGCAGTCGAAGAGGGTCGGGAACGCATTGATGGAGAACCACGTCCAGGACGGCCATCAACATCAATTGATAATCAACATGTCAATAAATTAAAGAAATTGGTGCTTGAGAAGCGACGATTGACAATCAGAGATCTTACTAGCATCGTTGAAATATCGAAAGGATCAGTGGAAACCATTTTGAAATATCATTTGGGCCCACGAAAAGTGAAAGCACGATTGGTTTCAAAATTACTTAATTTTTTTTCGAAAAACCGCGGAGCGTCTGTGAAACAATGCTTTCCGACCGACCAGTTAGTCATGAAATGAATTATTACTGCCTATGAGTCTTGGATTTTTGCTTACGATCTAGAAACAGATCAGAAACAGGAATACTATTTGGCCTAATTTGAGTGCTAATCAGCTAACTCAAACGACCGCTCCGGGGAATTACCGTTTTGAGTGAATTTAAGACATTAAACATCATTCGCTACGCGCATTGAAGGCTATTCTGTAAATAAACTTTTACAACTGTTTCGAGGTGAAAAAACATAGGCACAAATGTATTGTAGCTAAGGCAGATTACTTTGATGAGGACGACATAGATTTTGAAGAATTATGAGCAAAGTGTCATTATATTTTGGTCATAGTAGTAGTAAGCTTTCATCTGAAATCGAATCGTAATCAATACATATTTGTGGTAATGTTTACAAGGATGATAGTTTGTACAACAGTATCTTTCCTCAGCTGTTTCTAATTTTGGTTTCTTCACAGAAGCCGATGTATTTTATCCATAGCAGCTCACAGCACTACCTACTGTTTGATACTCCCGCAAATATCTCTTAAGCTTTTACTTCTTGTCGGATTACTATATAATAGGTTGTCAAAAAAGTCTTGCGGTATTTTCGCTAGTTGACGCTGAAAGCGCGTAGTTCTAGTTTTATTCGTCGCATCGGGTCACCTATACCTTTTTGGAAAGCTCATTTCACGCGCTAACGCGTGTTTGATTGATTGTCGTTTCTTTTAAGTCGTTCGTGAGTTATAGCGTCCCAAACATGGAGCAAAAAAGAGAAAATACGGCATATTTTACAGTACTACTACGATAAAGGCAAAAATGCTTCTAAGCCGCCAATAAAATTTGTGCAGTTTATGGACCCGATACAGTTTCCATTTCCACCGCACAACGATGGTTGCAACGTTTTCGTTCTGGTGTAGAGGTGGTCGAAGATGCGCCACGCTCCAGAAGGCCTGTCGACGAAAATTGCGATAAAATCGCTGAATTGGTCGAAAGAGACCGGCATAGTAGCAGCCGTAGCATCGGCCAAGAGTTGGGCATGAGTCATCAAAAATTCATTTCAATTTCAATAAAAAAAAAAAATTCAATAAAAATACCGCAAAACTTTTTTGACAACCCATTATCTATTATCTTTTCGGAGATGATATGCTGATGAAATTACTTCTTTATCAAATAACAACTTGAGAGCTTGACTTTCTCTTCAACCTTATATTCTTTATATTCTGCCTATATTACGAGATTCGTTATCTTGCTGGGTTGGATACACATGAGTTGCGAATTTCAGTTTTAGTAGCCTTTTTAATAACTTACTTTCCAAAAAACTGGTTTGCGCTTGGGAAAGAATTTATCGTTAAAAGCACTGTCCTATATCCTGACTTTCTTTCATATTTTTTTCTGCCTGACAGATAATGATTAATTACTTAAAGATGCTCATCAACTTGTTATAAAAGTTAAGATTTTCAGTTTTAATTTACAAAAAAAGAAGCTGTGAAAAATCACAGTTTTGTAATGGGATGCTTTCAACAACTTTGTACCGTTATCGACCTCTGCACTTAACGAAACTTCGAAACCAAAGTGTCCCTTTAAAAAATTGTAATTCTCACGCTGACCACAGCTGCGGCTATAAATATTCAAGAAAAATTAACGCCGAATAAGTGGAAAATCTTAGCAAAAACTTTTACGAATAAAAAAACATATTTATAAACAGGAAAAGCAAAGTAGCTAACGTTGTCACAGCATCACAGGGCAGATGTGTGCACATAAAAATTAAATTGATGATTAATCAACACAGAGACAAACGCAAAAAAGCTTGAAAATAATGTATGCATAGCAGAATATTCAAAAGGAAAGTAGACAGGACGAAATTTCTAAAAAATCTCAGGCGAAAAAAGTTATGATGAATTGGTCAGCGTTGATTCCCCTTATGAAGTAAAGACAAAGGTAAGTACGGAGAACATTAAAAGTCCAAAGTAATTGCTAGAAAATTTTTCAGCGCAAATTCACAAGCATTAATTAAATAAAAACTCAATGAAAATGCGGGAAAAAGCAGCAGCTTTGCTTTAAAAAGGCGGCTGATTAATGATGAAATGTCGCCGCAGGCATGCAATGAGCTGCGTGCAATACGGTGTTGCAGCATCCAAGTGGCATACACATACACATATGATATACCTGAAAGCATATCTTCGTAATATACAGTTATGCAAGGATGTGTGCCTGATCATTGTTCGCTGGTCCAGTTGACATGTGAAAACAAATATGCGCCCGAAAGCATGCTTCCCTCGTAAGCGTTGCGGCTTTTGTCATTCATATGCGTGGTTTTGCGTCCTTTGTGGCACTTGGCTGTCGACAAAACAAAAAAACGCTTAAGTTGTCTGACCAGCGGCTGCAAAGCGAAAAAAGCAAGAAAGGACATTCATTCATCTTCAGCGTTGAGTGTGGCGCACACATCAAAGGGTCGCTGTCGCATTTGTTTGAGAATCTTTTGTAATTTTATTCATTACTTTTATTCACCTATTTATATGTATAAACCGTTTCTTTGACTGCGGCGCATAATTCATGTTTCAATTAATTGCAATTTTGTAATTTTTAACACGCTCATTGAGCGATGGTCAGTCAGGCGGTGAGTGCAGACTGACTGCTCATTGTTTCATTGGTATTTTTGCGCCTTCGTCAAGCTAACCGTGTTTCATGGTGTCTGAAGTGCAATGAAAGGATTACTTTGTATGCAGTGTGGCCTTTTTGCCATTTGACATATGTTATGTATCCTCATATACACAAATTATATGTATATATAAATAAGTATATGCATAGGAGCTTTTCAAACGATTCTCACATGATAGGTTATGCTTTGAAAAAATGCTTCAAATTTTTTTCATTCATCTTTTGAACATTGAAATTCTTTCAACTATTGCAACATTTTCCTTAAAAAAATTCAGAATTTGTTAAAAAAAAATTAACATTCATCACTTTATTTGAAGAAGTTGTCGTTTGTAGTGGCATATCGAATTTCTTGGCGTTTGAGAAGTTTTATTCTCCTGTTTTTTGCTTACGACTTTTCTCTAAGTCACTTGACAACTATTTGACATTTTGATAAATTTACATGCCACAAACGTTGATATGTTTCTGACAGCTTTTACTGAGATTCTGCGTAACTGTTGATCTATTCACCTTAATGGATTTATGTGCTGAGCGTAGTGTGAGAGACTTCAATGTTTAGAGGCGCAGTCAAAATTATTGTTATCAAATTTATCTATTGATGAAACCAAACCATTTCTCATCAAATTAGCGTTCTACCGGTGAACTGATTTAAGGCTAATTCTGAAATTCAAGTCAATATCTAACCACTATATGTTTGGGTCCTCTTATTGTTGTTCGACGTTTGTAATATGCTGACTCTGACATTACGGATTAAATGTAATAAAATTTCCAAAAATAAACTTTCTTTTATGTGTTTTGATTATGCTACTTAGTAACCTAATAAGCAGCTACAACACGTAAAAAATCACTACCATAGATGAGGAACCGTAAATATGAAAATCAAGAATATTTGTCTATTATAAGCTTCTGTGAACTCTTCTCTTCAACATTAGAACTTTTGAGCCATTTTGCGTTATATACAATTTTAATAAAGAAGTTCGTTCTGTTATACACAATGCTTAGAAGACTATTTTAGCCATGTGCTCGAAAATCATTCATATGGTCCCGGAAACGGAAATAAAAGATTTTCTGAAGTGACCATCTGCTTACAAAGGACCACACATAACTGAAGCAGCGTATATTAAAAACAGAAAAAACTCGAGAATGTCTCCCGAAATACTGACGGACACAGCATCAGCAATCAGCACTAAAGTACCTTGGTGTAATGACAGACACGAGACTCAGCTACAAAGTCCACGTTGAGAGAGTGTGCGAAAAAGCTGCCCATATAAATGGGTTCTTATCCAGAATTATGGCCAAAATAGGAGGACCAAAAGAAAGCAGCAGAGCGCTTTTGGCCAAGGTTAGCTAATCAATCTTAATGTATGCCGCGCTTGTATGGGGACCACCATTAATGCAAAAAAACATATAAAATAATGGCCAAATCAGTGTTCCAGCTAAGTGCAATTAGCACTATTAGCGCATTCCACACAGTGTCTCTTATACGTAAAGTCGCTAGCATTATATTTGGGATAATGCCGCCAAACATAATGGTTCGAGAACTGAAGCGCAACTATGACACGAGCAAATTATAGGCAATAAGCTGACAATGACAGAGCATAAAGAGAAATTACAAGTAAGAATAGAGAAATGGAAGAATCGCTGGGACACAGCTATAAAGGCAAGATGGACGCACTGATTAATCGGAAATGTACAAGCTTGGGTGGAATGAAAGCACGGCGAGATAGACTTTTACATGACGCAGTTGCTAACAGGACACGGATGTTTCAGAGAGTACCTGCATAGAGCATGACAATGAAGATAATTGCTCTTTCTGTGGTAACAGTAGGGAAAATGAGGAGCATATATTTTTCAACTGCCCGAGATTTACAACAGAGTGGCAGGACATGTAGAGTGGCAGACTGAATAACACCTAATAACATAGTGCCTTATATGTATGCTACAAACGGACGAAAGCTCTGATATTGAAAGAGATGAAAAGAGCTGAATACCAAAGAAGCAATGAAGCTAAAGCCGCGAATAGCGAGCTAATGACGTGAGCTAAACTGGCCCTGCGATGTAATGCTTAGCGGCGGTCTCCAGGGCCTTTCCATAAAGATACAGATGACGGAAGTAAGGGTTTAGTACGTAAGCGTACTGTTTCGCAAGTCCAATATAGTAAAATAATACTTATTAAGCGTGGTCCTGAATGAGGTCTTTTAGCAAGCAGTACAAATCGTGTTCATACTGCACACTACTAAGTATCAGTATCTATGAAAGATTAAAGATTTCCCCTTCGAAAACAAAAAAAACAAAAAAAAACCCCACTTCTACCTTCCTATGGTTATACATATGCCATTTTAAGTGAAGAAATACTTACACTGGAAAAATTACTAGAGCGTACTACAAATGCATTAAGTTTAATTAATCGAATTCACAAAAATTAATTGGTTAGTTGTTGCTAAGACGACATCTGACACGTAAATCCAAAACAGAAGTCCGACAGACTTCTCCCTACAGAGTACACGCCCATCATTTGTCGCGAAACTTTTCAAGCAGTTCCAGTTTTGTACGGAGATTATACAGCACATGCCAGGCTAAATTTAAGATTAGAATAATGCCAAAGCGTGACACAAAATGATTGTGAATCAGTAAAGTCGATCACCACTGCTCGACGTTGCATTCCTTTCTAAAAATTCTAGCGTTAAATAATTTTTCTTTGTTCCTAATTAATAACGCGGTATTTTAGAATGCCGCATGACCCCAAGGAAACGCCTTATTTCTACACAACAAAAAATTACAAAAATGCACAGGCCCCCAAAAGTACTATACACAAGTATAGGCAACTCAATCAGCCACATGTGGCACGCGTTGCATTGTGCTAGACTATAAGCGATATGTTAAATTTGCTGCTTACAACGCGGGGCAGAAGTCATAGTTGACATTTTAATTAAATGACAGCGTTGAAATTTTGAAACAGTGATCAGCTAACTGTGGATGCCGTATGGCAAAGAGGCAATGCAAGTGTTGAGCGTATCTCCGAGTGCATATGACGCGTTGAAAGAGGAAAAGGGTACTAGCGAATGTTTGCATATGTAAGTGTGTATGTACAACAAGTTTCTCGCCTGCCACGAAATTGTCACAGTGATTGCATTTTAAATGAAAACATGCGTCCATGCATGTAAAACAACGAAATTTCAATTGATAAATGATTAGTGAAAAATTACATACCATAAGATTTTAGGGTATTTTCGGGGAGATTCTTCTGGCGTGTGCCCCGATTTCGTTCAACTGTCATTGAGGGTATTTTTCTGCCTCTCTGGCATTAATTGATTTATTACTCTGAAAAATTGTGCACAAATGAATTATGGTGCTGCATGCTTTTATTGGGAGAAACATTGGGGGTTCCAGTTTTAACTTTAAAATTTATAAATGTACATATTTACTAATATAGGTTATTTTGAGTTTGAAAACTTTCGAACTGACTAATTTATCTAAGTTCAAGATCCACTGATAAATTATAAACATCCAAACGGTTAATGAGAGTGTAAGACTAGATCGGAGTCTTGGTAAAAATTATTATTATTATTTTTTTTTTATCAGAGAAAATATCGGACTTTTATTCATAGTCTTTATAGCTTAGCACTCAATAATATCGTTTTAATACAGAACAAAAATACTCGCAGAGTTCATAGACCATGATTGGGTTATAACAACTTCGTAAAAACTTTGCACTTATTACTAAAAGGAGTTAATTCACTGGCAAGTTAGAGAAAACTTGTTTTTGTGATTTGATTTTCAAGAGGCATTTTCAAATAAATATAAAACATTATTAATACAGAGTTTAAGGTACTTCAACAAGAGGAGATTCCGTTTTAAAAATGTCCGACGCTGCCAATCTGCGGCAGCACCTCCGAATAAGCTGCGTAGTTATAAGGGAAAGTTTTCTGTTTGGGAATGCCTCAAATCCAAAAACCAAAATTGTAATTATTTTAAATGAATACAGGTCATGATAAATGGACTAATCAGAATTTTGATTCTTCACATATTAGCAGCTTCCCAAAAATTGTTTTTATACCCTAAACAGATTTTTGCAACGATGTTTGTGACTCCCAAATATAACGTATAATCAGCGTGACGGACTGAATCGATTTAGCCATGTATGTCTGTCTGGCCGTTCGTATGTATATAAGCGAACTAGCGTCTCAGCTTTTGAGATATTGTTCTGAAACACTTTTTGCACAATTCCCAAGAAGCTGATCATTTGTCGAAACCGCTGATATCAGACCACTATAGCATTTAGCACCCATCAAGAGCTTATATAGAGAGTTATCTCATTTGACCTGATTACTTTATGAAATTAGACACTGGTTATTATTATAGCATATAGCTGCATTAGAAACAGAACGATCGAACTTAAGTGTTTCTATGGAAAAAATATGATCTTTCATCAGCGACTTTGAGAGCAAGCTTCAATTCAAAACAAACCTCAAACTTCACGGCGTTAAAAAAATTAAAATTTTCCTTCCACTCTTTAAAGCTTGATATTTAGAAACAAAGATAATTAAGTAAAGTCATTGATATTAATAATTAATTTTGAACAAATAATAATGATGTTTGGACAAACATTGGTTGAACAAAGTAAACTGTTTCCATAATTTGCGGACAGTTAAGACCCTTTCCCGTAGACAAACCGTTCTGATAGAAAACGCAGTTTCCCAGTATTGAAGTAAGTTTTTATACTATTGCAATATGCTGCTATATACTATTATAATAGTTTTGTTCAACTAACGGTTAACTAATCAAGATGTAAGTTATCATAAATCCGGGTAAAGGTCCGTCAATCCGTCCGTCCAGTACACATGTCTCTAGGCAAAAGTGATGTCGAGTTCTTAAATGGCGTAATCGAACCAGTACCATGCCCACAAAATGTCATTACACGGAAACATAAAAACAAATCGAAATAACAAGGATCACCGGTGGTATAAAAATTAAAATAAAATGGGTTGGACCCGTTCTCCAGGAGGTTTAATGCACAAAACTCCTAAACCATGCAAATCATTAAAACCAAAATCGCTCAGGATAAATACTTTAAACACCCCTACTGACACTATAAAAACAACTGAAGTCGGATGATAACCCCGTTCATTTCCCATGTAACAACATTACTTGTTATTTATTAAAAATTAAATTGCTGCAAATATTTCTACATCGTTCATTCACTGGCACAAGTAATACTAATTACAGTCCAATGCACCGGAAGCTAACATTTCTCATACCTGCTTGCGGCTTCCTTGATTGACTAGCGGCTATTAAAGGTACCAATGCAACACGGAACCTTCGTACATATCCTTTTATGCCAACTGTATATTTCTGTATGACTAATGATACCCATTAACGGCTACTATCGTTCGTCTACGATCAGCGAATTAATTCAATACGAGCTAGTTAAGGTGGCCAAAAGGACATTAGCTATCCAAGAACCAAAAGTAAAACTTGTTGGAACGGATAAAATAAATACTAGAAAAATATTATAGGAAAAAATTGCTGATGAATGCAATAAATAAATGAAACATTGCATGCGGCAGCCAATGTGGCATATCAACCACAAACCTGGAACATAAAGAACGTACCATTGTTACTTACACGTTTTACCGTGGCATAAAGGACATGCCACGCGATACACAACAAATACGATGCGCTATAAATTTACTTGCAATTTTTATTGACCATCAAAAGAAATGTCGCCGATGGCAAAATAAGTGGCAAGAGACTTGATAACACACACGTACATACTTTTGTATACACACAGGTGCCTAAGATGGCATGTATAAGTAATGTGGCACGCAGCAGAGAGCATTGAATTGTGCGCGAATTTGTGGCCGAAATGGCATACAAGTGATAGATGAGAAGTGGCATGAAGTGGTGTGGAGTGCAGTGAACTTACGATCACCAATTTGGTTGAAGAATTAG
Source organism: Bactrocera neohumeralis (assembly GCF_024586455.1). Lineage (NCBI taxonomy): Eukaryota > Metazoa > Arthropoda > Insecta > Diptera > Tephritidae > Bactrocera > Bactrocera neohumeralis. The sequence continues at coordinate 65,563,206 of NC_065923.1, read as the reverse complement.
TTTGGTGCAGCGTGGCAAGTGTAGTAAGTGAGCACGAATTGCTGACGACTCCATTGCACATCAAATGAGCCATTAAAACGAATGACAGCGCAATTGTGGCAAGGCAACCTGAAGGCAGGCAATGAAATGTGGAACGTAAGTGTGTGGCATCAATTGGCGAGACGATTGCAAGAACTGCTTGATGAACTGTAATGACATTTGCTGCACATTCGCTTGACATTTGTAATAGATTAGCTAAACGGAATTGAAATTTTATTGCTGACAATTTTGAAGACTGACTCGTGACGGAGTTTACCTAGAAACTGTAGTATCTGTTTATAGTTCTAGTCATTGCAATAGCTCATATTCCCGGTATTCAAAGTACATCAAAAAGTGGTGCCTCGTAAGGAACCCCGAAGCTGCAGCTCTCCGAATTTGAATCAAAAGAAGTGAAGTTACCTTCCACATGAGAGTCATCCAACTTAAATATTCTCGTAACTGAGGTCTTGGGAACCCATATTTATCCAACAAAGAAAAGGAAACGAGTTGGAACTGGAAGAGAAACTGATATTCGTTTATACATCGGTACCTTAAGGCAAATTAAATGTGCTCTGATCGTCAAGCTAACCTTAAAACTGTAGATCACTTATTCACAAATTATGACCGCAATTATGTGATGACTGACGAAGCTTAATGTAAGCTCTGTGACAAAATTAAACAGGATTGAATTCAAACTAACTGTGCCGACCTACTAATGGCACTACAAAAAAAAGTAAGATACATGTTTTTAAGAAGACCTGCAAAGAACGTTGGGAATCGCAAAAACCTGAAGGATAGCCAAATGATTCTTGGGAGAAACCCATAGGATCTCTCATTATTAGTCAGAATGAAGATCTCACGAAAATACAAAGTATCTGGTCAGCACAAAAACCTACAAAATAATATATTGCTTCCTAAACAGGCCAAGCAGAAACTCGGTGGCCCTAAACTAGAAAAGGAAGAATGGTGATATTGTGTAGCTCTGAATACAGAGCAATAAAATCAATAATCATATAAGGTTCAAAGTTTTGATGAAGAAGTTATCACAGAGCATTCTCACATACGTATTTTACAGTTAACTGGATAGCTTATAATACTCAAATCAGCTTTTCTAAAACTTCTTCTTCCTCTGGACCATATTAAACTCTATCTGATAACTTCAAAATTCACCAAAACAACAATTTCTTAGAGCCCGACAGTTTATTTCATATGTTTGGAATCCGCTTATGGATGACTGAGTCCTAGTAGGGTAACCAAAATTTCCCCAGAACGCTTTTTTCTGATATATGAAAATCCTCGCTAAAAATATCATTCTCACTGAACTTTGTTCTTTATAATTATACTTCCAAATCAGCTATAACTGTAGCTAATCGATTTATGTTGAACTTTTATTCCATTTCATGCCCGCGTCTTGACTCTCTGTCCAACAATGCAACACACAAGCAATTCCCTGACAAGCCATGACATTTGTGTTGCACACGCGCGCTCACGCTAATGACGCTTGACATCAATGTCGGCAATACAAACGCCAGCAAAGTAACAACAAAACAGCAACTAAATCAGCACATTAGTGTCTGCGGCAAGCAACACAAGCAGCAAACATTGTAAACAACAGCAGCAACAAAAAGTGCAAAAAGTGCAGAAAATAATCGCATGACTGTCAATGTCAAAATCATTGCTAATGCCAGTCGGTGCCGGTGCATCAGCGAGTTAGGCAGGCGCTAGTTGCTTGGACTGCCGCAAAACATAACCTTCAGCGCCGGTTGCAGCCTTGCAGCCTCATCATCAACGCATCGCTATCGTTATTGTGGCCGTCGTCGTCAACGTGTCTGTCATTAAATTGGCGCAATCATTGCATTGCTCATTTCTGTGACTCTTAGATACAGATATTATTATTATTGTACCCGAGCGCAATGTGCCGCACGGTAGTTTTAGAGTTTTGCTCTTCTAACAGCTATGTTTTGTAAAAAAGAAGAGTGAGCCCATTACGTGGTGAAGTTGTTATAACTTGTAGTCACATACATAGAACTCTAACCGTTTCATGCGCTACCTCTTACACGTGTCTCACAAACTTCTGCTTACTTCTTTTTTGGCTCAATTCAGCTGCAGAGTTTAATAAGCCCGATAGCTTTATTAACTATAAGCTATATATCTTGATGCGGCTATCAAAGGTAGCCCTCGCATTCCTCTGGGAGTTTGGCTTATATATGTATATTTTAGACTAGTGGCAAGCCTAAGTTATATAAATTTTCCATGGGAACCCTAATCAAAAATAACTCAGAGCGTGGTATTTTTTGGTTTTCACGACGAAATTATTTTTCTCATTTTCAATTCGAAATCTCCTGACACTAATAAAATGATGCTGACTGTATTGACCCAAAGCCTGAGGTGATAAATGTCTCAAATGGTAAAAGCAAATAATATAAAGTTAAGAAATAAGAGATTCACTACTTTTGCATTACATTTAAGATTTTGTTTACCATATTTGGAACGATGGAAATTGAGTGAATTTGAAACCAATCGTGCTTTCACTTTTCTTAGGCCGAATAATCGTTCACTGATTCTTCCGATATTCTTACGATGTCAATAAGATCTCTGACTGTTAATCGTCGATTCTAAAGCACCAATCCCTTTATTTGATTGATGTGTTGATCATCAGTTGATGTTTACGGCCGTCCTAGGCGTGGTTCGTTGACAACGCGTTTTCGACCCTCTTTAAATAATTTGTACCAATCAAAAACACTTGCATGCGATGAACAGTTATTACCGAAGGCCAATACCAAGTGCAGGTTGGTCCTTCTCTACCTGATATCTCCAACGAAGTGAACGTCTTCCTTTTTCTCTCCTTCCTCCGGCGGGTACTGAAAACCTTCAAAGCTGGAGTGTTCTGCGTTGGATTTCAAGGCTGATATTGTTGTTGGTTCCAAGATAGAGGAAATTATCTACGACTTCAAAGTTATGACTATCAACAGTGACGTGCGAGCCAAGTAGCGAATGCGATGACTGTTCGATGTCAGGAAATATTTTGTCTTGTCATCTTTCACAACCAGGAGAAAGCAGAGCTAAGGACGCGATTAGCCAATGTAATCAATATCATCGGCGCACGTCAGCAGTTGTACAATCTTATAGATCTCGTATTATTTTATTCAGCAATAGATTGAAAAAGTCGCACGATAGAGAGTCGCCTTGTCTGAAACCTCCTATGACATCGAACGGCTCGCATAGGTCCCGATCCTGACGTAGCTTTTCGCATTGCTCAACGTCAACTTGTAATGGTAGAATTCCCGAACAATTGCTCATATCGAGTCACTATAGCATATACATAGCTACCACATAACTTGACGGATCAAAAACAAATTAATGATCTTTTTAATACCTGTTATACTAAAACAATTGCACTGTAAATGGTGCTCTAGCTTAGGTGTAGACGAAGTTATCCGCATTTCTAATTTTTAGATTAAATTGACGGTATTATTTAGCATAGTAAAAATAATTTGATAAATGCGGACATATGTACGATTTTATCCGTTAACTTGTTGAAATTTGAAGGTAGTTTTATAATGCCACTCTTATAGAATCCTCCGTTCCTATTGGCAAAAAAGGGGCATTCAGTTTTCTCAAGTTTCATGTGGAAGCGGTCCTTTGCAATTGAAAATTATATGAAAGTTTTGTCCCGCTACTTTTTTTCAATTTATTTGACAGTAAATAGTACTAGTAATGTCATAAATGAAATCACAGGATGGTGTTGTCTAAAAATTATTTAATTATGGAAAGTTGGATGTAGCTTCGTTTGTTCCAATTTTGTGACCCAACTCTTACCTTAGCTGCCACATCTCTCACTAAAATCTATCTTAAAGTCTATAACAACGCTTAAATGACTGTGCTCCATCGAACTTGCTACTCCCCTATAGATTTTTTATACCTCCCGTCCATTGCTTTTTTCATCGCAATCGCTTGCGTCAAAACTGTACGAGCGCAAGCGAGCCAAATATCAATCCACCTGTTGTTGACAAATATTCAGGCGCATTCTGCGAATTTGCTTCTTTAACGTCTATTTTTACATTTTCTTGGAATCTGTGTATTTTTTGTGTACTTGCTATTTCGCAGTCATTTGACATTTTTATTACACACTATTCACATCATTACATTGCCGTTGCTCGCCGCAGCTCCACCAACTGCAGTCAAATGTCGCTTGGTGACGCCACACAAACGCTGGACACACGTTAATCATTTGGGTGGCTTTAATGCGTTTCCCCCCTGTTGACGTTGGCAATGTCATTAACGTAATTAGCTACTGGATTTACGCCGCTTTCTTGCGCTTGCAGTTTCTGAATTCAAAGTTGTTGCCGTTGCACTAAAAGATTTATTACCTTTTTTCTGGAACGTTTTTGTGGGCCAGCGATAATACAGCCTCAAATCATTGTCAAAGTCAATCAGTGCCATCATTGCTGATTACTCATCAAAACCACGTGCTGTGTTGGCTTTATTGTAGTAAATGCTGAGCGTTAAAAGTAAATCGCCAATGCGCCACGTGAGATTGTGAATGCTATAAAACTTGGTGGACATAAAAGGTGCGAAATTCTCTGGGGAAAGGGAAGCTAACATGCGACCATTTTATTTCACTGTAATATTAAAACTCTGAATAACTTCATAGTGACTCTGAATAACTTCATAGTCCTTGGGGTTCGCAGTCAAATACCTAAGTAGTAAAAGCACCATGAATAGAGACGTCTGAGAGACCACTAAAAATCTTAATCCTCACATTAATCCTTAAAAATGTGAGCTGAGGTTTGAATCCAGTAAATCCGAAATAGGAAACTTTGTCAAACTTCGTATTTTACGACCTTTTTGATAAAAAAAAAAACTACGATATTGATCATTACAGACCGGGTCATGGAGAATTCTTCGGATAAGAAATTCAAAGTAGATCCTTGCCGGACTTTCTCGCAGAATATTTGACAGAGCTTCTGCTTTGAATATTATGGTATAGTCCGGCAGAATATTAATTTAAGAAAAGAAAGTCGGTTTTATCAAAAATATCGTCGGAAAGATATTTTTTAGAGCTTCGAAACTTTCCACAAATTTTAATACTTTAGACTGCATTGAATGATATTTCTAATGAGCTTCGCTTGCTTTGGCTGCTGAAAGCTCACGAAATGATAAGAAACTGATACTTTATATAAAATATTATAATATTCTGGCTCTTTTATGTGCACGATCTTGAAGCCATATAGTTTTTAGATTGTTTGACGGCAAAACGAAGTGAATGGTAATGAAAATAAGGAGATTAGGCAATGCTAAAGAATTTGGTCATTTGGTCATAAATTTTAGAAAACGACTTCCATATTTCTTATTTTCTGTTAAGGAGTACCAGCAAAGCCAGCCTTAGCGGACACCGCATACAGACTGGAGTCACAGCTGGATATGTCGAGGGTTTGACACCACAGCATTTTATCGTGAAGGATTTCGAAGGCCAGTATATGTTAAGATTACATCAAGAGGCTTAAACCAACTTGGCTCATAAGCCTTAATAAGTCCAGGCTTTGGCTCACCGGTTTTGACATCTAAATGATTTTAGTCCAAGCATGAGAATTTAAAAACCGTCAACGAGTACAATTATATAGACTTGAATATTGAAATATCTTTTTGATGTCCACTCTGATATCTCAATAGCTGGAATTGATTGGGGAAATAATCACTAGCCCTACTATGAATATAACTATTATTTTTCAAAAAATAATTTTGAGATATTAAGTTTAGAGACGTAGTTCAGAATACTTTGTAACTTGACAAGTTTAAAACCCAGAAGGAAATTTCGAGGATCAAATTAAGTATATATACTTATATATAACTGATCAGCGTAACAAGTTGATCCGATTTGGATATGTCCGTCTAATATCGATTTTACTATTTTCACTCTTCCTTTTCTTAAAAATATATAAGTTAACACAGCACTTCAGACAATTCCCACCATCGGTCAGCAACTCAGTACGAAACTCGAAACCCAGCAATAGCTGACGTCGCATCAGCAATATTAACACGCGCATCCGATTAACTGCTGGCTATAGGCGACGTGACCCGGTACAAGCGTAGGTTTAATTTAGACTTAAGGTAAAAATTGTATTCAGTCTTAAGACAACATTTTTATAATAAAGACGCGGACCGCTATCCTTTTTTAAAAATCAAAACCACAAACTAATGGTTTAATTTATATGAACACATTTCTTATTTGATAATATATTTTGACGAAATCGAAATGTTTCTCAAGACAACGTTGAACAAATTGTTTTCATCGAACTACTGTAGCATACTATATCAGTCATACAATCTGAGCGAAAAAAATCAAGACAAAATTCTTTTTTTCTACTGTCTGAAAGTAAAAAACATTAACCATTCAATCAATATATTCGAAAATCCTGTTAAAATTTAACCTTTGCTTTAAAGCTCTTTAACAATATTCGCACTTTAATATACTCCTCTATTCCAATCTGGAAAACACTGAATTCAGTACTTTATTACAACGCCATGAACTTTAGTAACTTCTCAGGGTATTCACCAATTTAGCGCCACCTTTTTATGCTTCGATTTACGATGCAATTTTCGCTTTAAAAAATAAACTAAACGAAGTTAGGGTGCGCACTACTAGCGGGAGCCAGTGATGCAATCAGCATAGTGCTTGCCCACCTGAGCGCTGGATTTAGTTTTATGACAAAAATGCTAATGCAACGCCCACTAAGGAGTGCCACATAACCATATACACATTCTCCTCTACTATATACTTGTATTAAGAGAAGATCTATCAACGACAATCACACACACACACACGCTTTATTTACTATAAGCTCAGTAATAAAAGCTTAATATATGAAATTAAGGTGTCATAAATTTGCTTTACTACGCTTTAATTTAATTGCTTCATTTAGCTGCACAAAGCGCGAACGCGCAGGGTTGCATGCGCTTGCTAAAATTTGAGGGCGCTTGCGATTTAGTGAGGAAGTGCACGAGACGACAGCAGGAAGCCATGCATGATTGCATAATTTTGCAAAGTGCATTCACAAAATAAACAAAAAAGAGTCGGAAAAATTATCAAAAGTGATATATCAAGTTAAATAAAATACAAGAAAATACTTGTGATAATAAAACTAAAGTAATAAGTAGTGCGTTATAAAAGCGGTGCGCGCGCACTAAAAAGTTAGTGAGATGGTGTGGCATGCAAGTCTCATTTATGCGCTCGCAATAGCGTGACTGTAAAATTATGCTAAGCGCCAAGTTGATTAAGAAAAGTGTGTTAAAATTGGTAGATATACATATATATTTTTTAATTTTAGGTGCATAAAATTTACGATTTTTATAAACTACGGAAGTAATGAGCTTATAAAACGGAGTTAATTTCACTAGAAGCGCGAAATTAATGCTCGCTTGGATTTTAAAGCGCGCTAAAATCTTAAATGCTTAATTATTTCCTCCACTCATGAATTGAGGAATGTACTGCAAAAATGATGTGGGATTTTAAGGATAATAAATGTAGGAGTTTCATTTATTAAGTCGATTCACTACTTAATTTCCACATAAGCTCATACAAATGTTTATAAAAGTTCGCACATATATTTATACCCAGCATATATGTATATGTATTCATTAAAGCCACATAGATCAGCTTAAAGGCTGTCTGACAGTAAATTCAATTTGAATGGGAAAAATTCAACCTGACTCAACAATTCATAAGTTAGACATTTTAGAAAAGTTAATAAAATGCATCCAATAGTTCATCACATCTTCTGGTTTCGACTCTTGAAAATTCATCTAATGAACGATCATCACATTTGACATAGATTCCTAAAACACCAACGAGTCAATACGGAGATACTTGAAAACTGCACAAAGGCAGAGATCATGTACTTAGAAAAATCTCTAAAATCTTGGACGAGAGTATCCAGCGCAGCAAATTTATCAGCCCTTCAACTAGAGAGCAGTGCCCTTCCTAATATCTTTTTATACTAATCTGATACCAAATAACTCAGATCCATTCAATAAAAAGAAAAACAATTCAATAAAAAGAAAAACAATTTATTAGAAATGCAACAGTATTTAAATTTTATTAAATAATTTGAACAAAATCTAAAGAAATAAATTTTAATTCAATCTGTATTAGCAATTTACACAGAATACAGAACAGCGGAAATGTACTTCTGTATACGACTGTATTAGGTGTGACGCGCAAAGGAGAAATAGCATCGACCAATGAAAACGCGATAGACCGATAAGGACAGCAAAAGACGCCATATTTTTTCCCGCGCTTTTGACGCTTTCTCTTCAGTAAAGTTTGCCATTTCATAATGGAAAGATACGATTCAACAATGAGTCGAAATTATTAAAATTTACAACCGAAATTCGGAGTCAGTGGCCTCAACTTTAAGAGCGCTACGTCCAGTACCAGTACAAAATGATACTGTGCCAGTGCGACAAAGAAGTGCCCGTAGTGTTGAATATTGTTGCCATTAGGCAATCAAAGACCCAAATCAGTATCTCACACGTCTTTCTCAAGCGTTGGACATCTCTAGGACGTCATTGCGGAAAATTTTGCGAAAACCTTACAACATCAAATTGACGCAATAACTAAAGCCGCTTGACCACCAGAATCCTCGTATGTTCGTGAATTGGGCTGAGCAACAACTTGAAAATGATACTGATTTTCATTGAGAAATTATCTTCAGCGATGAGGATAATTTCTGGCTGAATGAGTTCGTTTATAAGCAATTCACACGTACTTTATGAGTCACCATTGCATCTCGAAAAACTGCGGTTTGTTGCGGTTTATGGGCGGCGTCATTGGAGCGTACTTATTCCGTGATGGTCAAGACCGGAACGTTACTGTGAATGGGAATCACTACCGATGAATAATATCCGCATAGCTTTGATTCAAGTTGGATGATATGGACTTGGACATGGATATGTGGTTCTACCAGGACGGCGCCACAAGCCACACAGCGAATGTCACAATCGATTTATTGAAAACCAAGTTTGGTGACCCTGTTATCTTACGAAATGACCCAATCAATTGACCGCCTCGGTCGTGCGAATTGACGCCGTTAGACTATTTCTTGTGGGGTCACGTCAAGTCTATGGTCTATGCCAATAAGCCAGCGCCGATTTATGAACTTCGTATCAATGAAGAATTTCATTGATATCTCAAACCGTTTTTGTTTCATTAAAAAAAAAACTTTTGTAGCATTCTTATTGAAAACAGCCATAAAGGGAACACAAACTTTTTTGTTAGCGTATTTATATATATATGGTAGATGTTCAACCATGCTCTAACTAAGAAGGGATGTTAGGTATTCTGTAACTAACACAGGTAAATCTTAAATATTCTCCATCTTCAACCATTTCAAGTCAATTTGAACTACCGGTGCTGAAATTTAGTGATCGTCTTATCTTATCCAGCTTTCTCTGAAAAATATAAGTATATATATAAAATATATTTCTGACAACAGATTTCTCTCTTCATTGTACTCCGAAGAGATGAAGGTATAGAGTGTTTGCTAGGTATTCTTAGCCAAGCTATGCAAAACTAGGTGGAACTGATCATGAAAGGGCTTCTAAAGTCCTTAACTTTAATTAGCCTGTTTATATTTGAAGCACTGAGCAATTCAGAAACGAAAGTCCATCTGTATAGCCATTAAATTGCCTAGGAGGGATCGACTGCCAGTCTAATGAGTAACATTCGGATTTTGAGATATACTTTCCGTCAGTATATAAAATTTAAGTTCATTTGCCATATTAACAAACTCAGATTATAAAGCTTTTTAGAAGGAAAACAGATTCTCTACTTATAATAACGCACTACTGTAAATCTCATCTCATGCTAACAAATGTAAAAAGTTTTATAACAAAGCAGATCACGCTCAAAACAGGAAGGTGTAAAGAGGTGGCCTGTAAATAAATTAAAAGATCTTTAAAAAATACTAATAAGTTTTTTTTAGGAAAGGTTTAAATTCAAAAAGGAAGTTTAATCTTAGACAAAATTTTATACCTTAATGATATCTCTCTATAAAATATTATGGTTATTAAAATAAAAATATTCAAACTCTTCTTAGGATACAAATTATTACTTCCGGTATAAATCCGAGCAATTTAATCGATGTTTCAAAGACAGAAGCTGAAGCACTGAATAACAATTTCAACTGCCCTAAAGAACATTAAATTACAAAGAAAGCCCGACAATAATTCTTTCGTCCCTCATAGCCACAAACGATTAATTTAGCTGCTTAAAGAAGACCATAAAATCCTCTACAATGCATAAATCTAATTACACCGCGCATTACACAATTTACAATAAATTTTCACTTAAATATTTTATTGAAACTTAATAAATTTTTACTACTAATATTTTAATACCAAATTGATGACTCGCTCATAAGTATAAAAAAATACTTAAAATTATGTAGACAGGAAATATTAATTTTTTCAAATCAAAACCACATTGCACCCGAAATTTATTACAAAAACATATTTCGAGATTGCTTTAGAAAGCAATAAATGAAGAAGCCACATTCATTACATATGGACATTAGTACAAAACATACGCGCGAAGAGTGTGTTAGGGCATAGTGCCGCGTACCTAGCGAGACAGACCAGAAAACTGGGTAATTTAATGTGCGCCACACCCACTTAATTACGTGCAACATACAATGCAATAACCACTTGAAATCCACTTAAAACAATAAATTAGTGGCAACCTAATAAAACTAGCAACAGGAGAAAAGAGAATTACAACAAAAACAGGCACAGTACACAGAAGGGATAAAAATTGAAATAAATTAGGCACAAATAAATAAATGCATACGTACAAGAGTTATAGGTACAGCGGTGGATAGAGCAATGAGAAAAGGTAGAGTAAAACGAGAAAAATATTTAGTTTCTCTTTCGGAAAGTATTGTCTTCCGTTAGGGTGGTCTTTTGGCTTCAGCTATAACACAAAAACACTCTTGAAATAAAACTTCGTGAAGATTACATATATTAGTTATGGAAAATTATAGAGTCGTCTACGAAACCACGTCTACAAAGATGAAATGGAGAGATTCGCTGATATTTCTGATGGCGAACAACAAATGTTGTCTTTAACGACGACCTGCAGCTATAAGCGACTCTCAGCGGAAAATAGCGCAAAAGTTATAGGCTATTGACAGACTCTATTTTCAATAATCTTGAAAAAACATTTCAGAAAAATTTCTCTTTGAAATCGCTAAAGTCCCAAAAAAATATCCACTCACATTCTAAGTATTTAATGAGGTTCGGGGATTACCTCTAGTCCAAGCATCGCAGAAAGGAATTGAGCTCTTCAAAAAAATTCTAAGAATGTGCCAAAAAATTTATCATACTCTGAAATAAAGTCAGTTATTTTGGTTACCTTCAACTTCCCGAATGAAGAATTTTGGACTATTATAGGTCAATGTTTTAATTTGGTTTGAAAAGTTCCAGGTATTTTTAGGTATGGCCTGACTTTTCTTTCTCAACACCTACGGTGCTGGCCTTTTTGAAGTTATCCTCAGTTATCCTGAATTTTCCTCCTGACATGAAAATTTGCATTTATTTCAGAAAAAACTTAAGTTTTTATTGCGATTCTTATTTCGCGAAGTTAAGAAGCTTAGGCGAAAAAAACTAGTATATAATTTTAAATTTACTACTTGGCGAAAAAGACTAATGGTGTGTCGAGTTCGAAATGGATATTTATATTTACTTCAGGTTGCAATACTTTGAAGTCCAAATCAATGACAATACTGACATTTATAGCTGTCATAACATACTCTTTCTGGTGCTCTCTCGATACACATAAAAAGTTATCCGTACCCAATTCTATAACCAACACTGTAGCCCTGCATAGCAATGTGAATGGAATTAAGATGTGGCGAAAGCAAGTGTCGTAGGGCAACTTAGCCCAGCAGTTGAGCCACAAATGTAAGCAGGGGGCGTGCTTAATAAACAAATTTTTCACATAAAAATCTAATATATTTCCACAAACATGTCCTGTGTGTATAAGTGAAATTATTTATTTGTATAAACATAGGTAGTTAATGCATGCAACAAAGCCAAGGATCTGCAAGTTGGACCAACGACGGCAGCAGGCAAGTGTGCGGGAGTGGCTAACCGAAACCGAATAAAAAATCCACTTAACAAAATTTATGGCGTTTCCGGCTGTTTGGGAAAGCGAGCGATTAATGAGCGATAAGAATGCAGCGTTAAATGCGTAAGGGATAATAAGAGCGGCGCAAAGTAGGCACAAAATTGCTACAGAAACGACACAAAAAGGCTAAAGAGCCAGGCGACGAGCCGATTGCTCAGACCGAGGAAGGGCTGTTGTGCGCACCTTAAGTTGAAGGTGTAAGCCGAATGAGCAATAATTATATTTTTATTGGACATTTATTGCTTGGGCTGCGGTGTGGAAGTGCCTGTAGCGTTGAGTGTGGCAGCAAGGAAGACCGACGAAATGTTTTAATCAAGTGCCGCTAAGCAGCAACTAAAATAAATATTGTATACTCGCATATAGTAACAAAGATGCATAGATAAAGCGGTTTGTGAGCAGGGAAATGAAAATAAATAAATAAAACAAAATTGTCGAAGGAAATGCCGCAATAGAAAGGTGTGTCCGCAGGCGCAATTTGCTAGGCTTTGTGTGAGAATTTGTGGAAAACTGTAGGATTTACACAAAACGAAATTTATTTATGACCCAAAACAACGCAAGTCTCTGCCAAGGACTTCAATGACTTACGGAAAGTGCTGAACTAGATGTGCAACAAATGCAACTTTTTATATATAGACGAACACTTATTGTTGCATCGTTAGGGGATATTTATAATATTTGGTGGTTAAGGTTATTTGCTGTGTCGTAATATATGCAAGTAAGTTTACTTTAGCAATCCTCAATTTACTGCAGTCTTCTCGATCTGTCATTCCCATTCTGCATGTTTGTTCCTACAGTCTCTTCTATCGAGTGCCAATAGGAATTTCGTGTACTTCCGATCTACCGTTTTCCACATGACTTTAGCAGTCTTGCATCCAGGTAGCTCGTTTCCATTGTGTTTTGATTTTCTTTAACATGCTACTGTCGAGATCGTCGACAATGCATGGGTTCCTCAACGTTGATCACGCTTTCAGATGTGAGCTGTACACCATCCTTGGCAATCTCGTCCACTATTTCATTGCCCTGGATAGCTTTGTGGCCTGGCACCTAATAGAAGTGAAGTTGCTTATTTCTGGCAACACTTTTCCCTGCTACCCTGCTTCCCTAGACACTTCTGGCCGATATGCGATACGAGGTTACTGCCTTGATTGTTGATTGGCTGTGTACGTAGATGTTGACTCTGAAATTGCCTGCACGTGTATTAGAGGCCAGTTTCGCTGCTTTCGCATTAGCAAATACCTCAGTGATCCGACAACGTAAAAAGTTGCCTTATGTCTAACTGTGGACAGTATATTCCCAGAGAATGTTGCTTGTAGCTAACACACGTTTACGGCAGCCATCCTTTTCTGAGTTTACTTGAACCTTCTTTCCGAGTTGAAAAGTGGAGTCATGTTGTACGTGTTTGCCCAACCGCCATTACCCCCTGAGCTATGCTTGAAGGTTTTTTATGTAAATTATCCTGCAACCAGCTGTCGTCGCGCCGATTTTGCTGCGGAGTTTTCAGAGAAGATGTCTGTAGGTGGCAGTTTAGTACCACTTCAAGAGGCACCGTTGGAGTTGTTCTTAAAGCTCCCATTATGCACAGCTCAGCGAGCCTCTGAACTTCTACTTTATTCTAACTTCTTTTTCAAAATTCTTTCTTCTAAAATCACTTATTGCAATGTATTCGTTATCATTTCTTGCTCATATATTATACAAAGAGTATTTTCGTACGTATCTCACATTGTTTTCAAAGCGTCAACGTCTAAATCAAAATCTTTATTCGTCATCTTTATTTTACATTTCAGCTCTCTTGGACCGGAAATTGCTTTCGGATAATACTAAGGCACTTCACTGCTCATCAATACTTATCCTCCCGTAGTGCTTTCAGTAGAGAAGATTTAGTTGTAAATAAGATTGACCTCATGTAACTATAGTCAATCTTTAGTTACAAACAGTTACAGACTTTTATTACTGTATATCTGGGGTACATAAGTATTTTACATCTAGGTTCTACCAAATTTCATTTACAAACATATAAAATTATTCTCAACTGTGATTTATATAATTTCCCACACTCTCACGTATTCAACGCCGAGTTTTGTGGTTTTTACAAAATAACTGCAACCAAATTAAAACAACACAAATAAAAGCCGTAATTGCAATGAAACTCAAAATGCTACTGGACCAAAATGCGGTTTATGGAAGGAGGTGTGCCAGCAGTTGAGTAAAAAATAACATAATTTTTACCCAAAGCTTGAATTATGTACATTTAGTGCGGTCAGTGAAACCGTTGTGCATCCTTCAACATTGGTGCTAACGGAAAAAGAGCGGTAAATTAGTACATAAACAATTTCAATTTAAATGTGTAGTTATTGGAAGATATGAAATTTTAAAACCAACATCGCCAAAAAGCAACTGCAGTTGATATATGAATGTATATTAGGGATGTTCTGGTTTGAGATGGTGATATTTTCGGAAGTTAGAGATATTTGATGCGATCTTGGCGATCGTAGCACTACCATAAAATATTCCTTGATTACTCGTACTCAGACTGGGGTTTTGAAAAAGCAAATGAAAATTTTTTAGTCAGTGTTTTTTTTAGATCCCAAAAAGGTCGGTCTTCAAATGCCCTATTTATATGCAAGTCTCTTAGATAAAGTTGAACTGGTTTAGATAGAATTGAACTCTCAAAATGGTTTAAAAACACTACTTTCAATGCTAAAATTAAACCTTTTAAGCGAAATGGAACTCAGGAGGCAAACTGTGCATATTTCTAAGTATATGTAAAAGGTTGAATAAAATTTAGAATTTGGTTAAAGCGTTTCGTTTTGATATAATAACATATGTGACCTGGTCTACGGAAAGGGGGCTTAGGTGTCAAAGAAAAGGAGAACAATTAATGAGATAACGAGAAACTGACGATTATTTTTAACAGCTTTTCCCAGAAAACTAGTTTTCGCACGTTAGCTCCCTTTTCGTAGACCAGGTCACATATAGTAAATAAAGTTGAACACATATGGTTTCTGTTTTGTTATATTTTTATCTTCTGTTCTGTTTTAAGATTTTAAATCTTATTGGCTACTTTTCCTTTTACTCACCGAAGTGTGTGCAGTTCGTTCGGGGATCATGCGGCAGGTTTATACCTTCATACAGTCATCAGAACACTCTGAAGAGGAGACAATTTTTTAAGGAAAGGATTTAGGAACCTGAAATTACTGAACACCTGATTCTAGATTGGCCAGCAATTTGTAAAAGCAGGCTTAAAGCCCTTGGATCCATCTACGTGGACAAGGATTACATCACCTCCTTTGCGCCCAATAAGGTCTTTAATTTTTTCAAAATGCTGAACCTTTGTGACCATGTGTGATTTAAGGGGACAATAGAGGTCGCAGTGTTAAATCCCTATTAATTCTTATTTGTCTAATATAACTGTGGACATTGAAATATTTTCCATAATTAGTCTTACGAAACATTTAATAAGAATGCAGTATTGATTTTGGGCCCATTCGAAGAGACCATTTGGATTCTGGACATTACAATGTAATAGTTATTTTTTTTTAAATCATAAAAATTTTAAAAATTCCCTTTCCATTCATTCGACAGTCCGATAACTCCATTCAACTTTCTCAACAGTTTTAGGGAACTTTCATTTTTACATCTACAAGATCACTAAAAGTAAGGTTAAGTTCGAATATTTTTATTTTTTTCGTACAACTTGATCTACCCTAAGAAAAAAGAATAACCCTAATGCATTTATGCGAGCAAATATTACATATTTTGAATATTAAACCCACAAAAAGGTGTTAAACACACTAATTTGCATGCGGTTAGCGGCTAATTTTCATGTTGAGTCCTCTATAGTTGGTAGCTCTTACAAAAATTACAAAAACACAAGAAAAACAAATTAAATTTGACATTAAAAGAAATGCTGAAAAATTCAAAACGGACTTGTACCAAATTATTTACTCGGTGGTTGCCGTTGAGGTGTTGAGTGACCACAAAATGCATTACGAATTTAATGCAGCGTTGCGACCAAACAAAAAAAAAAACAAAACAACCACAACAACCGCTGTAATAACGGCAACAAACTGCCTGCGAATGCTAATCACAAGCTGTTGAAATTATTAAAGACCAAAACATAAAGAAACTTGAAGTTAAAAATTGCTTGGCGACCCTCGACCAATTTCGGACGGTGAATATTTAAATTTTCGAAAATTGTACGTAAGCAGGGTGTCAAAACTATTTGTACAAACGACACCTGAGTTGGGCAAACGTGTGAATGCAAATGTTAAACGGGCAAGAAAGTAACTGTAGCTTTTTCCAAATTAATTGGGCACATTTTTTAAAGTGACAGCTAAATGATAATTTCTATTAAGCGAGCAAACAAAAGTGTTTTGAAATGCGCATTTTGCGGTCTCAAGTACGCCCCAGAGACGCGCACGGCCACACCCCAATTCTTTAAAGCGACAGTGGGTATGCCAGATCTGTGTGGCAAGGATATTTGTTTATGCAAAGTGGTGTGGTCAAGCAAAACTAATACGGGGACGACTACTTATCAAATGCAGTGTACTTTGCTGGTTAGAGAAAGTCAGAAAGATAATAGATTCGTACATAGACATTTGGTGTTGGCAGCTAGAGGTTTCACTTCACAACTAGCCGAGGGATTAACGGCCACAGCGGTAGTTTTTCATTTTCTTATTTATTTCTCAACAAACTCATTTACATTTATTCCTTTTCGAATTTGCTGCGGTTGCGCATTTTTCACTTTCGGTTAAAGGACGAGAAAGGGATGTGAACACTTTTTTTTCAGTTGCAAGTGTAGACCCTTAAATATCCACTTGACCAGCTTTTGTCGAACGGAGCAAGATAAATGGTAAACAAATATCCTAAGAAATAAAAAAGAAGGATTCAAAGTCGAGTTGCCAGCCAAAAATGTGGCTCATGCTGAACAATTTCAAGAAATTGTAAAAACAACTTCAGCTTAAGGTCTTAAATACCTTCAGGCATCTTACAAAATAAAAAAAAAAAAACAAAAATTCGTTATGCGAATTAATAGCAATTATTATGCCACCGAGCCGTCTGCAGTGGAGCTACACTGTCCATTTTAGTAACTTTATTGTTATTTACTTCTTTATTATTCTTCTCCTTTCTATTTCTACTGACTATATAAAAAAAAATCAGATAATCCTCCTACCTCTTTGATTTTTCAACGTTTTACACTGTCTGCCCTTTTTGCAAATCTTCATCCTTTCGCTCAACTGAAGCGCACTTCCCACTTCTTTGCACTCCGTCTCCCTGTCTATCTTTCACTCTCTCTTCGCATGTATTTCGTTACTTAATATTTACAAATTACTTACGGTTAATAAATCATTCCGCTTGTCAAAATAAATGCATAAATTTTGTGCTGAAGTTGTACATTTTCTTCTGACGTGTTTGTCTTTTGCATGCAGCAGTCTGCATGTCCTTTCTCTCTAACTGTTTCGGCGAGTAGATATTTGAAATGCGCAATGCCGTATTGCATATTAATGAGGAGTGGTATATTTTTTACTTTTCTTGCCGCTTACTTTCGTTTTCGGTACTTAGTGCTGGTTGCAACAATTGAATTAGTCGCCTAAGTTAGCAAAAGGATGCGATAATACCGACGAGAACAGTACTTACAGTAAAAGGACGATGGGATTAGTAACTGGTTTGTGTTCACATCTACTGTTTTATATGTTTACTTCGATTATATACTCAATAAGTGCTGGAGGAATAATAAACTAAGACAGTTATTTATCAAAATTATTTGGAATTAGAAGAATTTTGGAAGTTAATGTGCATTTATTAAAGTAGAGTTTTGACGAAATTAGACCCACAGTGGCCGCAACTTTTGCTAATGATGTTATGAGTCCACATTATCCAGTATAGCCCTCCCTATCTGCCTAAAAGCAAGTCAAATGATTTCCAGCTGATCAGTCTTCGCTAGTTTATCAAAATAGCATAAGCCACTGACTTGATGGAATTCAATAAAAACTGTAACTTTTACAGTGGTACAGTTTATCTGAACCAATCACATAACTTAGGACGACGATTAACATACTCATTTCTTGATATGGTTCATCTCAATAAAATGAATGCTTTCCACGCTGCTGGCAGCAGTGAAATTAACGTTTTGGTAGCTTTTACTTGAAGACGACAAACAAATTTTACTTTGGGTTAACTATTTGTGAATTCAGTCTACAATTTTTCTCAATATCTAACTCATCCCGAATTTTGGAGATTCGAAGACACTTAAAGGACTTTGAATGATATTGGTTGGCGACAGTCACACCATAAGCTCAAAGTTAAGCAACGTTGTCTTTTTAAAGCTTTTGAAGCTTTTACGATATCAATATTCAACTGGTAAACTATTAAAGTACCCGAAATAACAATTCTTTGAAAGCTTTCTGCGTATTTTGTTAACATGATAAGGATGTTAAAGAAATTTTGATTCTTATAAATACAGATAATCGAGATCTCAGTATAATATAATCTGGGTAATATGAGCAGACACTCTTAGTAGCCGTGGAGGAATACGAGAAATAGAACATCTTTTTTGGAAAGAAAATGTATTGGAAAACTTGAACTTTTCTTATCTTGTGAAAGTAATAGGTTAAAACTTACCTATGTTAAACAGGACTTTTACTATTTCAAAACTTTATGAGTACTTTATCTATATACACATTGATTTGTTGACCTGTGAAAGTTCACTACTGAGCGGAGAAAATTATTAGTGTTGCATAGGAATTTCGGAGAACTACCTTGACAATCCAGGTGATAAAGCAACTCAAGGCTTCAAAAAGCCATGGATATGGGAAGAATACTTCGTACAATGATTTTCTAGTTATTACTTATCAATCAAATTATGAAAAGTCTTTAATGATTACTACTAAATTTGAATAGTTTCCATTTTACTCAGCTCACGTAAGCAAGAAACTCGCTACTTTCCACCTCTAGTTTTCTGCAAAATCTTCTTAACCTCATGCCCTTGCGAGTGTCTCAAAACTCAAGCTCATTTTAATCCTCACACCAGCCACATTGCGCCGCTTATCATTCACAAAGGCTACATCGATCTTACAAGTATAATTTTTCGATTTATAATCACCGCAAAATAACATTTATTTGCCTAAACTGACTGAAGCTTGACCAACAAGCACACAAAAGGGGTCAATAAAGCCCGAAGGGAAACAGCAAACTGACCATATAAATAAAATAAAATGATGTGCTAGTGTGGGGGAAGAGAAGAAGGAAGCAACAGTAACAAAGCACTGCAAAATCCCAAATCCAATAAGAAAATAAGTCAAGAAAATGATTGATTACCAGCTGCTTAACAAATGCAGGCAACAATGTGGCCAATAGTATAGTCAAACATTTATCCCAAAGGACAAGAAACAGCAACAAAAAAAAAACAGATATAAAAGGAATGAAACCGTAGATAAAAGCCACGAAAGGGATAACCAATGAGAACCGCAAGGGGGAAGCAGTAGCCAGAAGGGGCAGTTTTAGGCAAGCAACGGGTCAATACAGTTAAGCGTACAAGCGAAACTAAAGTGAATTTGGTGTATGGACACACAAAAGGGTTAAAGCAATTTGTAGCGATAAAGCGTGAAGCGAAAAAAACATGAAGAATGACTTGAATAGAATAGGAATAAAGAAAAGTTTGCAAAGAAATTCGCAATGCTCTTTTGGGAACAGGCAAACCGATGTAATTTAAGTCAATCAGCATGCCTGGTGTCTGATCGTTAGTGTGTTGTTGCTGGGCAATTGTTGATGTGATAAAATTGATGGAATTGCGGCAGAGTCGTTGAATGGGTTAAATGGTTTATTTGCTGCGAAATGTGCGTACAACCCAAAAAAAAACAGCAAATCCACCGGAGAACTAAATAAATAAAATGAAACAAATTGACTTACAGCGTGTGAGAAAGTCATAGACCAAGAAGAAGATGAATTGAAGGCACGATTAACGAAGTAAGTCTACTTCAGGCTTAACAAGCGACGGTAGAAGGGTCGTCTTAGAGGCTTAGTGAATATTGATTGGCATACATTTATTGATTATTGTTGTCAGTGTGTAGTTGCCACATCATGCTGCAGCCAGCGTCTCGACCTCTCGTTTAAATTACTCAATTAGCCGTCGTATGCTGGATGCTGATGGTTGTGAAAGGATTAATTTGTGCCATCAACAATACACCCGAGACCATGAGTTAATAGTTTAAGGAGCCTGGCAAACTAAGAACACTGATAACTCGTTGTGGATGATGCAGCAGGCTGTAATATTAGCAATTATTTATGTACTTGTGGCGTGCAGTGTTCGATAAGTAAAAAGAAAATAATAGTTTTGCTACCAATTAGCGGCTAAAAAACACTTAGGATAATTGTCTTGAAAAGAGAGAGATGAAAAACAAGTGAAGATGGAGTAAGTTCGAATGCAACCAAACGTTAAAGAGTAAACGATATTTTGAAATGTTTTTTCAACAGCAGATATAACAAAAATGTGTTAAAAAAATTTTGGACCTGAATCTAAACGGGTAGACAGGGAGAGGTCCTTAAAAGTGTGAAATAAAAAATATGAACCGATTTTGTTCATTCCTTGCTCCAGAAAGGCCGGTGTTTAAGGTAGTTCAGAATTCCCGGTTATTGTAATATTGTGAACAAATCCATTAGATGGACGATTTTAGAAAATATATGCCGAATTGGTTATTGATTATATGTTCATTGGAAATATGAATTCATCTTGTCTAATTTTGGGTATAAACTTGTTAATATTTCATGTGTGGAAGGAAGTGGAACATATTTATCGATTTTATATATTTTTGGACTTAAACCACCCGATTTTCAATATGTAGAAGGTAGTGGAAGATATTATATCGATCAAACTCTTGGAAGGTATTAAAAAATATATATTCATTCCGACTAATTTTGTTCCTATTCATATTGCATGTGTGGAAGGAAGTGGAACATATGTATCGATTTTATATATTTTTGGACTTAAATCTTTTCATAATCAAAATATAGAAAATAGTGAAAGATATTATTATCAATACATTTATTTTTGGGATTGAGCCTTCACAAATTCAATGTATGGGAGGTGGTAGGAGATATACTTGTATATATGACGAATTAACCTAATTTTGTCAATTAAACGGGTGGAAGGTAGTGGAACATATGAGTTCTTTTCAATTATTTTTCGTCTTAGATCATTATATATTATATATATGGAATATAATGGAAGATACATATATAACAAGTTGATCGGTTATACATATATCGAATTGATCGGTTAGGGCTTAAAGCTTTAGAAGGTAGTGATACCCTTATATACCGACTTCATTTATTTGTGGACTTAAACCGTTTTATATATGCAACATATGGAAAGACGTACCGAAACCATCTATTTTTTAGCTTAAATCCGTAGTAGGTGGTGGAACATATTTACCGAATTCATCTATTTTTAAACTTAAAACTTCTCTATTATTTGAAGAAAACTATTTTACTTTCTACCACATTCTACGTGGGTATAACAATACAAATCTAAAGTTAGATCAGGTTGCTGCACAGTGTTGTACAACGACCGAAAAAATCTGTTACATCTCAAGCGTAAGCCTAGTGGCTGAACCGTAAATGAGTTGAACAATCAAGTGGAGAATTACAAAGATAAGAAATGAAAAATTAACACAACAATAAATTGGAAAATAAGCAAGCATCAGGTTGTGCGCTGGTAGACCAGACCGTACACCGACTGTCATTAGGAACCCTTGAAGACCGAACTGGCGACTTGGCGGCCGCGCAAAGTAACCACAAAAGTAATTATAATTACAATGCAATTGGTTTGTTTGGGATTATTAAATTACCAAAATGTAATTATTGTTGTTGTTGTGCTGCAAAGTGGAGTAACATTTCTTTTATGGCTGTTATTAAGCGGTGCGCTGCAATAATTGCATTTGTCGAGCTGGACCTAGAATAGTAAAGATCTTAGAATAGCAGGCAGCGTCGTTTAAGGAGATAAAGCAAACCAAGCAAAAAAAAAAAATAAAGAATAAAACAGAAAAATATTAAATAAATAGCAGGTGTGGTCAGGCTAAATATGAGCGAAAAGGCTAACTTTTCAACGTGGCGATGTAAAAGAAATAATAGCTGTTGCAATGAAAATTAGTACCAACATTAGAACCTCAGCAGACACTTTAGAAAATTACAACAGTCACGCAGGCAAACAAATTATGAGAATACAAGCCATAGAGTGCATTGCAGACAAATTAATTTCGATGAATTTTGAAGAAAGATGAAAAAGAGAATTGAGTTAAGAAAAATTAATATAGCTAATAAATAGTTGAAGAAATAGGCAATAATGGCAAGTGCTTTTAAAGTATGGTTTTTATAAAACAAATGAAATAATAATAATAAATATATGTATCTATATTTATATATTATAGTGAAAAGTTTAAATTCGAAATATATTCCGAAGTTTCTTAGTAACCAATATTTGTTATAGTCTGAAGTTATGCTCCTTTGCTCTCTATTGCAAATTTTGATACTCAACGGAATCTTTGAATTTCAATTTCGGTAAGCATGCGAATACATTCAGTACCAGATAGATAAGCCGACGAAACTGCGAGAAGCTTCATTAAGTTTATCTCCAAAAGTCTTTTTAATTGATTTCCTACAAGAAGTATAGTAAAATAAATTTCAATCTACGTTTTAATTGCGTGGGCTTTTCACTTCGGCAGAGAATCGAAATCTTCGCTATACATTAAAGCTTTTGTCGTTGTTCAGCTTCAGAAGTGCAAATAGATGAATTCACTGATGATGCTTTACTGAAGCCTTAATCTATTTGGATCACCTTTAATTTGCATAAGGAAAGTCTTTTTTCCCTAAATCTTTTTATGAACCACTAAAATCCTCAAATTTGCAAGGTTCCTCACAATTCAGCTTTTAAATTTTCTGTAAAAGGCCTTCTCAACTTTTTTTCTATTAAAACTTTTTGTGCTTTTTCGGAATAAAAAAATTTTCAAAATAAAAAGAAAAATTTCGGCTTTTGTTAACACAATTATCTGTTAATTAAGTCTGTTAATTTACAAAACGCTAACGCTTCCGTTTGAGAAGTTTTCGGAAAAACATTTAGAAATCTCATGACGTCAATGCATCGACCATCGATGACGTATGGTATAGTCAAACGACGCTGTTAGAACTGAATGCGTTGATCGGTACACATGACGTCATTACGAGCCTGTCTTCTCTGCGCCTTATCTATAATCTATGTATAGATACATAAACTCGCAAATCGCAAAATATTTTCAGTGACGTCAACCACATCACTGATGTGCATAAAAACACACATTTTGCAAATGACTTTACTCCTACCTATATGATCGTTTAATTGGCAATATATGGCAATGACGCACGAAAGGCAAGAGTTGGCATTTCTGACCTGCATTTCTAAGTTTCGTTTCTTATCTCAAAGATTTAATAAGAAAAGAATATACTTACATATATGTAATTTATTGAACTTTCATATCAGAGTTATATTTTTCGAATAATGAAAAAAATTTGAGGGGGGTAAATATGCACCAAAAAAAGCAAAGCAAATAAAATAAAAAGTTTGAATAGACTAGCCTAGGAATATATAAGTTTTTTGATTTGACTTCATTGGTCTTCCAGGAGCTATAACTGGGAGGATCGATAATTTACTGTAGGAGATATAGATGGATCGAACACAGATGAAAGTGCATGGTTAAAGTTCAAAATAAATGAGAGAGCATTTTGTGATGCGTTTGAACAATGAAGTCTAACATTTAGTAATTAAGCATCTCCAACATTATTTAGTAACTATTTAATAAGTATAACAAATACTAGAGTGATTTCCTACCCTTACCATCCCTTACCCTTACCTCATGTAGCTAATGCAGATGATCTAAAAATTATTTATTAAAACTCTGGCACAATATTCGTAAATCCACCTCTTCTAAGGAATCGTTGAAAACACACTAAAATACCTTGTGCTCAAATTTAAACAAACATCAAGATAATATTGAAGTTATTTCTTTAAGCAGGCATTAGCAAGCCATTCATAAAGGATACTACGGATGTGGCTGGACATTTTTAGTTCACAGCGAAAACAGAGTCTATGAAAGGCTGCTGAGGGAAAGCTAAAAATTTCCACAGTAAAAATATTATTTGCTTACCTGCATAATTAAACAAAAGATTTTAAAAAGTTGTTCACCTTTTCCATTTGAGGTCGGTTTGAGCGCTCTCTTAGGCAGTAATGCTAATATTGTCATTTTTTTTTTTTTTGAAATTTTCAAAGCTATATTTTACAGCAGAGCAAAAATATGTGAACTGAGGCTGCTTAAGTAGGTCATAACCATTTCCAAGTCTAAATGCGTCAACTTATTAACATTTTTCGAAGAGGTGATTTATTTAATAAGTATGTAATAATTGTTCATTTATTTTGGAAAAATTTAGATTTTCTTCATCCCGTCACCACTCTTCAGGAGGTCTGCCGTAAAAAAGTATCTGAGGATGAGGACAATTTTTCTATCTTATATAATAAAATGGCGGCTTACTAAAAAATTAACACTTTACAGTGGCTTAAGACATTGAAATTGTTCTCAAAATATATCTAACAAATTCGTGTGAAATTTTCAAACCGATCGGTCTAGTCGTTTCGGAGAAATTTCCTCACCGACTCTGAAAACAGCGTTTCAAGCTAAACTAAATACTCGTATAACGCCTATTACACTACGTACATATAGTATATGTAAGTTAAGATCGCTGGTAAATGCGCTCTTATCCCCGAAACTATTTGCCGGATCAACTTCAAAAGTTCGGAGCATATTCTCTAATAGATATGCATTAAAAATATGCAAATCGATTTTTTTAAATTCTCAAGTCCACAACCCCTTAAAGCAATCGCAATTTCTTACATGCCGTCATTCACAAGGAGAAGGAATATGATTTATGGATATTATTTGGTCTTAATATGCCTTCGGCCGCAATTTTGATCTAAAATAAAAATTTCAAAAAGATTATTAATCTGTAGGAAAGTCGCTATCGCACTATGGAGATTTTTTTTTAATTGGATAAAAAGGCGGCGGTTTGAAGAAAAAGTATCAAGTTTTGCCCTTTTTTCGACATTTTTTCGTAGAAAAAAAGGAAGATTTCAAAAAAAAAGCTTTCATAGCGCGATATAGAATGATGTTAAAAATGTTCTTTCCAAGTTGGAATTAGAAATCTTCAAAACTCTTCCTTTGAGAATGGAAACCGTTTTGAAAAACACCATCCTCAGAAAAACGCATTTAATGGTTGGAGTTGCTCCCCCACTCCCCACTCCCTTTCTACAAAAAACACCGTAGCGACCGTAATAATTTGAATTTCGGTTTCAAAATTTGAGTGAATGTTTATTACAGTGTATACTATCCGATAAAGCAACAAAAAAAACTATTTTTTTTTCGAAAATTTCACACTGAAACGATTCAAACTTAAAATCTTTAATAAGTTAAAAAACCTTGAAAGCACTACGATGCTAAAATGGTACGTTAAAATTCCAGAATGCTTTAATATATTTTCTTCGTTCGCCACCTGTTTGGGTCAACGCATCTTAAACTCGCTCTCCTAAACTCCAATCTGTCTTAAGTCATGCTCCATTATTATATTTATTTGCACTATTCAATTTAACTTAAAGGCCATTACGTAACATTCATTTACTGTGGACGCTTTACGGTGAGTTCAATGCACTTCATCAAAAGGACTCGCGCTACACGAGACTTCGAGAAATGTCGTATGCACACACACTTGAGTTGTAACATGAATTCGACTATAAAATAACAAATCGAGTCAATTTAGCGGAAATCAAGTGAGTCCTTAAGCGATAAGAAAAACAATGCATACACACCGGGTAAAAGATGAAGATGATGAAAAGAAATAAAAGTGCAACAACAAAAGCGTCGAAAACTACAAAGCATATGAGCAACAACAAAACAAACAAGCCGAATCCTTAACCCCAAGCAACGAGTTAAGGTAAGGAAAAATAAGGATCCTATTACCGGCTGACAACAAACATAAAAATACAAGAGAGAAATAAATGCCAGCGCGTACTTTTGTGAAAGGAAAATCATCAAATGAAAATGAAAATCAAAACCATGAAAAAGAAAACCTTCATACTTATGATAAAATGAAATAAAGACGAACGAAACTTATGCAGAAACAAACACTCGAGAAATCAACAGAGCAAAAACGAAGACATTTGCAAAAAGGGTGTGCATATGAGCGGGTGTAAGTTGCTTTGAGAGTAATATTGGGTGAATATGTAGGGAAGTGGATCTGTTTACCAAGCAAGCGCTTGGTGCAGAGGTCCCTAGGAGTCGGTCGGAGTTCATTGCGTGCGTAAAAATATCCAAGTAACTGATGATGGGTGAATACTAGCGGCGATGAAATGTAGCTGAGCGCTGCTGGATTCTTGTAGAGATGATTTTATGTACACTCTGTGTGAAAAATATACGGATTATGTTATATGGACCACAAGATATCACTTTGAACATAACTTACTTAGAGTTTTTTTGAGTTTTTACTGATGATCTCGTTTCCAATCTTTGTCAATTTTGAGCAGAACGAACTTGGTGTACTATGGATTGCAAAAGACTTCACAAATGCATGAATTTATGTTTCTTTATTTATTCAACTTTTAAATACCCACCCTGTTATTTCTCTGAATTCACAAATGATCTTAGGACACACTAAAGGCTAGATATATATAGTCGATCCGATAAGTACCTACTCTACTTAGTTTTGGAGAATTTACCCAATAATTATGTTCAGTAAAAACTGTGGCAAGTGTGCCTTGGGATAGATCGTTTTCAATGGATCACCGAACATTCTAATAATTGAACAGATCTCAGTTGACCTCAGTAAAACTATATAATATGCCAGACTCTTCGGATCCACTTTTAAACGATAGTTCTTAGTGATCTCGCTTCATTTTCAAGTTTTTTTTTAATGAAATATTAAATGAGTATATAATATTCCTTACCAGAACTTTATTCTGGACGGACGGATATGGTTACTCGACTTAGCTGGACAGGCTTATGAACTCTATACGGTCTCTGTTGTTTCCTTCTGGGTGTAACAAATATCTTGGAAACCTGAATGTACCCTGTTCAGGGAATAAAAAGGTCAATTGAAAAATTGTTTTCTTCGTATTCACGAAAATAAATAATTTTTCGTTAATGTCCGAATATTTATCAAGCTCAGAGTAAATCCCTTACTTATCTAATATTCTATTTATGCTTATGAAGAGAAGACAAAGTCAGTTTATAAGTAATTCAACTATCGAGTTGCAGCAGAATCTCTCGCAGTTTTTACCTGCCCTCAAAGTTAAAGTATGTAATATAAATAAAATGGAAAGAAAAGGATTTTTATAAAGCAAGTCAAGCGTTTAGCAGCAGTGTATTCTTACAATAACTTGATGAAGCCAACTTTCACTCAGGCGTAAACGATTGTTACATGAACATGGGTGAGTATTTGCAGAGCAAACAACCAATACTTGTGGTTGGCCGCATAAAAATAGTGAAGGATTGAAATTGAGATTGAAGAAAAATAATACTTTCATATAACTGTGGAAAGGAAAGCAATTTCATGAAAGCTAATGCAATGGTTACCTATAAAAGAAAGGTTTATCTTTACTCCTTGCAAGAAACGAGAAGTTTGAAGCGGAGATTATTATAGACTAGAGATAATCAAGAAATATATCCAATTGACCACTAAGTGAGTCGAAATTGGCTACATATATATATTACAACATGCATTACTTATTTCATATAGAATCAGAAGGTTTTCTTGACCGTCCGGCCGATCACAGCTTAGTTGTTGTTGCGGAAAATCTAGGGAACATCTAACTTTACTCCATAAGATCGTAACCAAAATTCTAGTTACAGTTTTTTATGCGTGTCATTATTTCTGGAACGTAAATTAAATACTTGATGGACATCTACCACGAACTCAGATTACTTCTGACATAAAAGTTAAACTAGGTTTATGAAAACAAGATTCGTAAATAATATATTTATAACACTTTCTCAACGCGACCTATTCGTAAGTGGCCATATGATCATTAATTAAAACAGCAGGGTATTATGAGTACCACTTTCATTCAATATTCTTAAAATATTATTGAAATATCAAAATCATCGCCACTTTGAAAATTTTTTAAATAAAAAAGGTTCAATATCTAGGCATAAAAGTAGTCGAAAAAATTGCGATTTTTCACGCTCACTATCAGCTTCTAGGCTTAATATGGCCGCTAACCCCGTCACAAAAACATGGTGAAAGTCCATAAATTTCTTTTACATTTTACACATCAACCGAAAATGATAAATTGCCAGTGACACCATGTTGGCACACACATTTACCACAATAAATGTTTGTACAAAATATTCAGCTTGTAGCAACAAATTGCGCTCCCAAAAATACCCTTAATATTTTGAAAAATTAAAAAATTCGTTTTGCTTACTTTGACTGTTGTCCTTTTGCTGCTTTGACAAATGTCCTTTCGTTAGTGAATTTCACATGACCAAATAGACTGACTATCTTGTGCGCTCACATGTGTACACTTTTGAGTGTTGCTGCTAATAGAAAACATGTAAAAACCGGGTTTGGCTGTTGTAATTACGGAATTAGCTGCGCTCTACGCTTCAACTCAACCCGAAATGTCGAGTGCAAGTGTCCTGTTCTGCTTTCCTGCTTGACTTATTCCACTTTTTGACTTTTTTCTTTGTACAGTGATTGAGTTGCTGTTTTTATGTACGTTTGTGGTTACAGCATCATTATACATATATATTATGAGAGCTGCTTTAGTGGATATAAATTAGTAGTTACACATAAGGCTTTAATAAAATAAAATAAAAAGTTCCTTATGAATCAGAGAAGACTAGACGGTTAATTGGAAATAAATAATAAAAATATTTTATACAGAAAATAAGAAGCTGTTATAGCGGGCCTTTGCGATGTCCAGATTCTAAGAAAGATAGCTAAGTAAGATAGAGATCAAAAAAGAATTAAAGATAAATTAGAAGGACGAAGTCCAACATTTGGCTTTGTAGAAATAAAACCTTCGTGGGGTCGTTATATTTACTGCCCTCTGCAGAAGTTCTCTCCATCTTCGAGTATCAAATAAAGTAACCAAGATATGGGTCAAAATTAAGCTAACAAAACCAGCAATCCATGTTGCTCATTGACTGTTCAAACGATAACATTTAACTGAATTTTTTTTTAATACAATTAGCGAACCTTACATATGACTCAATTTTGAAATCAGGTCTATAATATCTCTGATTTAGAATAATTTTCATTTTAATTCAAGACTTCGATTTATAGAACTGACACTGACTCTCATATTTGATAAAAGGTTTGTTAGAAAAGCTAAAATCATTATATGCAGTATATGGGAATTGGGATAATGTCGACCCGATTTAATCTATTTTTGACAATACTACATATGTAGTAATAAAATGTTCCCTGAAATTCATTAAGATACCTCACACTCTATCACTAATCTTATGGAGTAAAGTCACCCGGATGTTATATGTTTATTATGTGGAAGATAGATCAAGTTTTCACTTTATCCATTTACGTCTCCTTTTCTCCGATACGATATATGCGATATACAGTCACCTGGAAGTTCGAAAATCGTTGCGTTGGGTATATGGAACCTAAGAGAAGTATTGACACGATTCAATGCATTTTTGACACACAGTCATACCGTTGTCAGTAAATGATTACTGCTGAATTTCAATTATGTATCTCACACATTGATTGATATTTTCGGTAAAAAGTCAACTATTGGCACTAGAGTCCAGTTATATATGGAATTTTGTTTAAATCTGTCGAACAGGCCCAGAGATATCTGGTTTCACCTAAAGGTAGGCGGTCCGATTTTTACACAGACTACTTTAAAGCCCTCTCATACCATCTCGTGGGTAATATTTAACGTCTCGGACGAATTTAGTTATTGATTTATCGCGCTTTCAGTAGTTTTTAACGGTATCGTTATATAGAGAGTAGACGGAATTATCATCCGATTTCATATATTTTCACAGTGAATTGTACTATGCGAATTTGACTATTGTAGCTATAGTGGTCTAGGAGATATGTACATTAAACCTATTAGAGGGCGGGGTCAAGCCCTCTGAACTCGCCTTACTTTGTTGCCAACGAACCGACTACTGAGTTTCCTCAAGATATTTTAATTTTTACTAAAATTACAATTTGCACGGACGGACGGACGGACAGTCCCCCGGAATAAATAAGAAGCTTCTTGGTTAGAAAAGGACGCGGGTAAAGCTTCAGATAAAACTGAGGGACTAGTTCGTGTTTTTAGTATACAGCGCCCCAAATATTTCAAGCATTTTACCAATATTATTTGGTTCTAATTGGTAAGGTGAAAGAGGCATAATTTTCACCTTGGTCGGGTTCGAGGCCGAATAAAACCTCTGCCGTGCGTCTCCACACTAAACTGAACTCTCAATTCTACCTGCCTTTAGGTTTAAATCACAGCTGCCGCGAAGGGCCAAGCCCAATGAGCAGATCGGTGCGAGCTCCAAAGGCTTACTGCTCCCCATGGTACCAGATTCCAGTAAGATCATGTAGCTTTAACAATTGAGCACCGATCAAAGTCAATGATTAGTGCCATTTGTCCCTTGACCTTCAAATGTCTATTCATTAGAAGGAATTTCATTCAAAGTCTATAATATCAGTTAAAGTTGAGTATTATAGCACATATTCTGATAAGACTATTCTGATGTTTCAAGGCAAGCCAACAGAACAGATATAGTTCATATTGGATTTTAGTCGCCTATTGCGGAAGTCATACCTTACCGGAATAGTAAGAACATGACTATCTACTGTACGCTCTTTTATTTTTTGATCTTTTTGCTATATAATACTTAAGAACAGTTTACAGGTAAAATAATGAAAATAATTGTATTCTGAGAAAGATTTGTTCGGAAAAAGTTTGAGGCTAGATAGAAAAGAAATTTTCTGTTTTATGAAACTGCATAGGTTATTGGAAATTAGAAAGTATGGGCATTCATTCTGTCTTCGAATCTGCTATATTGACGATGAAATCTTAAGCTATATAACCCATTAACTGGCGACTGGGACGGAAGGAGGTGATGTTGATTATCAATAGAGTAGGCATACATTGGTTAGCTTTAAACCTAGTAACGTTCCTAGATTTAAGTCTAGTAACAGCTATGGTTGTAATATGCCGTGAAGTTATATACAGACTATGCAGTTTTGAAAGTATTCAAGACGTCAGACATTAGGTGAAGCAGAGGTAAAGAGAAAATAGACAAACAAATAATTTGCTTGGCATTCCCTCACCAAGATTTTAATATTAAACCAGAAGAAAGTGTATTTGCTCCCTCTATTAAACTTCGAAATATTTAACGGAGAGATTATCATTTAGGTAGACCTTTTGTGTCTCCCGCCACGAAAACACATCAGCATACGTTTTTTCCGTATACCGAATTTCGATGGTATCCTTATTTATGGAATTTAACGCCAAAGAGAGATATTCTTAGGGCCCCCGAATATCTGTTTTCTGTTTAAGAGAAAATGAATGCTAAAGATTTGACCGCCACAATCAACGTTAATTATTGAGATCAATTGATTCATGAGTAGTTTAATGGCTGCCGTATTAAGGAACACTAGATCGGATATATACTACTTAAGCTTAGTAATAAGGCAGGAATAGAGTAGTAGAAAAGTCCAAGTCGGTCAAAACTATGAGCATCGCTTTGAGAACAATGAAGAAGTATGTGGGTCTTGGTATTTAGACATGCTAGGAGGCCCCAACCATATGCAATCTTGGCTTAAATGCCTTAAACTTACTTTAAGAAATTTGCATATCCCT
Organism: Bactrocera neohumeralis; assembly: GCF_024586455.1. Lineage (NCBI taxonomy): Eukaryota > Metazoa > Arthropoda > Insecta > Diptera > Tephritidae > Bactrocera > Bactrocera neohumeralis. The sequence goes on along the minus strand of NC_065923.1, from coordinate 65,531,107 downwards.
GACCCTTGCTCCCTTCTAGATTTAGTGTTCTGCACATTAAAGGCAACACAAAACAACTTTTTCAACTTAAAACTTACCAGTTCTTCAATATTTCACGTTGTTTAAAGACAATATAAAAATCTTGAACGATTGTTGCAACAACTTAACATATACCTTGAATGTAAAAGTTTACTAAGTGTGACTAAATTGCAAACTGACCATGAAAAGCAACTAATATTTATAACGGTTCGGGAAAGTCGTTGGCCAGAATTGCAAGTCATAAACGTAGAACAAGCTAGAAAATTGTAAGTATGTAGTATTCGCTAAGTGTTGTTAAGGAAGTATCCACACTCCCTTTAGAAGCGCATTAGATAAGCAACCGGAACCAGAACCAGCTCAATTACCATTGGTCACCTCAATTTAACGACATCTGGAAAATTGTGATAATAATTACATAGTCATAACTAGGAGTAACTAGAAACTAGCCAAATGTGCATAAACAATTACATAGAAGCTAAGCTGACATGTCTACAAGCAGTCTGCGACGTCCATACTGTTATCCTATTTTGCGGCTGTCAACGCTAAATATGCTTGACATTAGCATTTAGACACGCTTCAAAGATCGCCTAGGCAAGAAATGCTCCAGGCCTGCTTTATATATATTACATTCTAGCAAAACTGCAACAACAATGTTGTTAGTAGCGCAAAAAAAAAAACGGGAAAAAATCGAACTAAACATGACGCCGTAAGCAGTTAATTGGCAAGTCATATATTACGCTTCTATGGCGCGAAATTGCTTTGCATGCTGAAGTGCAATTCAGAAAGGACCAACAGCCGCTAGAGCTGTTTAATTGAAACTAGTTTCGAAATAGACAAGCCAACTAGCGTGAACTAGGCGAGAACTGTGTACATTGTATGGCATAGAAGGCGAAAACTGGGCAATTGACACTGCGCAGGCGCATGCATGTTGCCACGACACCTTTCACTTTTTGCATTATTTGCACTCATATCTTATGGCAGCATAGCGAGCTACTTAGTCACCCAACTTGTCTATGAGGACCGTTAATATTCAAATTGCCTTCCTAGAAAATATAGAGTGCACTACACTACAATGACAGCGCGCAGCTGTGTGTGATCTATTCGTCTATAATTGCTAGATAATTATGGCTAAAGTGTGCAGCTAGCAAAATGCCTGCTTAGAATGTGTAAGAAGTTTATTTAGCTAGCCTAGTTGTACTTAGTCCTTGCAGTCAAGCTAGGCGCTGGTGTGTACGTGCTAGCAACTTATTGTAATTCTGGCAGATGACTAAGCAGCTGAGCAATGCGCCAGGACGCGCGTGTAAGTATTTCCATGTAAATTATGGTAGTAGCGCGGCGCTTTAGTTGCAAATTGGGAATGTGGATAAAAAGCGCTTGTAGTTTGCTAATTATCTGCTGGAATTTCCGGTACGCTATGCTGGTTGAGAGTACGCTGACGTGTAAATGGGGGTTAAGGATTATTTAGTGGTTTAATTTAGCGTGGCATAGCGGCGTATTAACAGCTGTCAAATTTAATTTAATTTAACGGCGATAAAACTTTGTGGGGTGCCATAGCGTCCTACTATAAAATGAGGTGTAAGTTATGGTCACGGATCTGCTTGTTTTCACTAGGAAGTACAAAGAATCGATAAATGGAACAGAACTTTCTCGCAAAGACCGCATCGAATGCCTTGGGGTAGTCTTAGACAGTGAACTGCTGCGGAAGCACAACGTGGATAAAAGAGTAAGAAAGGGCAGCAATGCCTTAAATGCTCGTAACCAAAAACTCTAAATAACCAGAGGTCCATGCATTGGGGCTGCACAGCGATTGTAAGAACAAATTCTACTCTACAGTGCAGTACTAGTAGCGTACGGAAATCTACCGACTCGATGCCAATGGGAAAGGTTCAGTGGATCGCTGCGCTGAGCGTAACAAAGGCTCTAAGAAACCCTTCAAAGGGATTTCTTGAACTAGTGCTAAACCTTCCTTCCATAGAACTCTTCGCTGAAAGCTGCGCGGCAAAATCGGCGGGACGACTAATGGCTGCGAGTAAATTTGTATATACTTACAACTTTTGTGCATAGCTCGATGAAGAATGTCAGTTTGGCAAACATGGACTATATGATTCCACTTTTCAATTGGGAAAGACGGTTCAGAGCAAACATAGAAAAAGATGGTTAGTGTAAAGGCATTTTAGCTGCGCGTAACACATTCAACATTTATACAGATGAGTCGAAAATGGAGGACGGAGTTCGTTCCAGGATACACTGTTGATAATAAGGTAGCCTTTTGAGCTACCTGACCACTGGTAGAGAAGGAGTCGTGAAGCTAGCCTCTAATGCAGAAAACTCCAGAGTCAACACGCAAGTGGACAGCCAAGCAGCAATCAAGGCTGTAACCTAGTTTCGCCTTTCTCAAAGAAGTGTCCTAGACAGTGTCGCCAGAACTAAGCATCGAGGGCAATGGGATAGTGGACGAGATTGGAAAACGTGATCAACATTGGAACATCCTTGCATTGCCTATACGATGACCTGGATAGAAATATAGCAAAAAAAGTCAAAATGTTATAATACCATCAACCTAGGTAAAAAATTACAAAAGTTATGTGCAAAATGATAGATGAAAATATACAAAGTTGCTACTCGCACTCGATAGAAGAGACTGTAGGAACATGGCTAGCATACTCACTGGTCACAGTCTGGTGGCGGCACACGCCTACCTTACCTAATGAGGCTAACAGATCGAGAAGACTGCAGGAAATGTCAAGAGAAATGCACCAGGGAAACAATGGAGCATCTTTTATGTATTTACTTATATTTAGTAATACTTCCTTTTAAGTATTTTGTGGCCTTACGATATGAGACACTGGAAGAGCTAACGTCATTGAAGCAACAGATTCTGTTGAAACTTGCGACAAGTATAGGGACCCTAAAGTATACCTGCCCGTCATTGTCTTCATAACGCAACTCAATCTGGTATCACAAAGGAACTGGCCTATGCCTGACTTCTTAGTGTACCAGACTAACTTTATCTAACTTAACTTATGGTGAACGTTTTTGAATGGTACAAAATGGTGCAAAGGTCTTGTGGGTTCAATATCTTTACGGCCATCAATCAGGTCAATATAATGGCCTTTTTTATACTCTTCTAACATGTTGCTACAAAGTATAATAGTTTTGTTCATCTAACGCCAAAGGTAATTCCTATAAAAATTTCTACCGATGGCTCACTCCCCACATAAAAGTATAATTGCAAACAACTAAATGAATAACTAAACCATCCGACACATTAATTTTTACCTCCGAGATGATATGCGTGGGACCGCTCATTTTTAGGTGAAGTTACATCGAATTCAACCAAATTAAGTATATCGCATTATTTTAATAGTCCTATCGCACAGTGCGAAAATGGGTGAAATCGGACTACATCCACACTTACTTACTGCATAAAACAATTTTAAATTCCATTGGATTCTTTCCCTTTCCGGTATACAAGTTAGGATGTGATATAAGGCTGTGCACTAATAGTGCCTTTGAAGTATGCCATCAGATAGCAGAAGTTATCCAAATCGGACCAAATTTGTTCAAGCACCTAGGTACCGCAAACGTGGACCCCAGTATCTACAGTTGACTTTTCATCGAAAATTATTATGTGTCAAAAACGGGTTGAATTGGGTCAATACTTCCGGGTGACTTTTTATTAAATTATCGGCCAATATGCGAATTATCTACATATATGAAATTGTGAGAGGATATTTTCCATATAACAGTATTTCTTTGTGCCTAAAATAGATAAATTTGAGCAAGAACTTGACCTAGCCCCTACACAACTAATATAAGGTGAAAAGCACTTTTTTCTACGTCAAATAGAGCCGCTTATGCGGCATACGAGAGTTCTAGCTCTGTGTTCGTTTTGTTATTATCCAGGTGGTCGGTCACCTTGTGTATACCAGAAGGCTATGACTTGCACTTTAGAGACCGATTGTTACTTGGCATCAGTGAATACAAGAACTCTGATGCTCCTTCAGATTAAAATTGAGTGACAAAAAGCATTGATATGAAGTGGTCTAATGGCTGCCCAAGTGGCCCACGGAGTTTATTGACATGCCTAGTAAAACTAATCGCATAAAAAGTTAACTATCATTGGTTTAACAAAACCACTGTCAGGCATTTCTTCTTAAAAAAAATTTTCTCGCAGTATAATTAGTAATTTGGTATCAAGAAAGCCCTTAATCTACATTACGTTGGTTGAAAGGAGAGGATGCCACTAAAATGGCTTATTTAAGCTTTTACTGCGCTTAATTTTCTTTTATGGAAATCATTTCTAGAATCGAAAGAATGTCATATATGTATGTAACCGCATAAACTCTTATACATGCCTCACATTTCTTTGCGTCTCACTTCCGCTAGCTTTGTAGGTTTTAATGTATGTATGTATGTATGCGTTTAAAAAAGTTGGATGATTTGAGGGAGGCATACTTACATATATTTGAAGCCGGAAAGCATATCATACATTTGCACCTACAAAATTATGCTAATTATGACTGACTTTATTGAATTCGATGCTATTTACATTTTCCAAGTAAAATTTGCTATTAGCAGCCACACCCAGATTTCCATTAGAGCAAACAACTAATGACGATACAGACATACCAACAAAGATTTAACAACAGCAATAAATGTATGCACCACTAGTACTCGTACAACCAAGCCGCTCAACCCCTTACTGCCACCGCAATTTCGCTATACACCGCTTTGGTATGGAATCATAATTTGCTATGTCGGAAATTTTGTTTATTTAACGTAAAATTAATTGTGGCATCAGATTTCCGTGGCACCAACACCCCCCACCAGCGACAGCAGAAACCCCGCTAGAACAATACCAACACACCCTGTCGCTGTATGCAAATTCGACGAAATACGAGCTGACAAATTCAGCTACACCGCACAACAGCAACAATTGCAAAAACAATAACTGCAGCAACAACACACACGCCACACAGCAGAGCATTGAGAGAATTACTCGCAATTATTTGTATTTGCCAAAGATTATTTAGTGGGCGCTGCAAATGTATTTACGTTGCTAATTGAAGCGCGGCAGTGACAAAAACAACAACGCGACACAATAGTGTGTCTTATTGGCTGCCACCACAATTACTACTTACATACAAACACTATCCATTTGGCGACAATATTTAGACAGTCTCAAGTGCCACTGTCATTGAAAAGCAACTCTGATTTTTACAGTTAGCTGGCTTGAATAGCGCCGCCTCCTTCTACTTGTAGTACGTTCTTCGAAATTGCTTCTGACGTGTTTGTTGTTACGCTGAAATTCTGCAAGTGTCATATGCTAAATACGTCACGCAAACACCCATCTGTCGCATTTGCCATTAAAAAGGGTCTAATTGTACAAGTGCCTACTCGAATTTCACTGTCAACGCCAATTTGTTTGTGGTACTTTTTATTGCTTTAAAATGAGAGTTAGAGAGCTTTTAATAAGCCAAGCATCAGAAATTTGAAAATATTTGAGTTTTAAAGAAGAAGCTGTACTACGTAAGTTTTAACATGTGATCAAATTTGATCCGGACTGAGTAAAAAAACAAAATCTTCGCGTTTTTAATTGTATTAAATCTATATAGTCAAAATAGAAAAATATAATCTTTTTCAGCCAATACAAACAGGACAATACTTAAACCATTTTTCGATACACTTTTTATAAGCCTTCAGCGAATTTTTGAGCGCTAGACTGACGAACAGCTCGCCGTGAGATTTATACCCCCCTCTCGTCACCAGTAATAAACACCTTTTTGCGACCTTTACTCGACGTTGTTTTTTTTTTAAATTCAGGGCTTCTGGTATGAGTCTTGTATTGGTACGCTTCATACCCAAAATATTAACTTACATTTTTTTCTTCCATTTTTTGACTTCGGAATGAAGTCTCCTTCTTTCTCTACTACAAGTGGCTGTCACAACACCGGATACTTAGACGAACAACACAATTCAGTATACCTAGTATATGTATCTATATCGATATCGATACCGCCATAGAGTTCATTAAACTTTTAGCCAACATCACATTATTATTAAACTATTATTATATTCTTTGACCAACTTTCTCAAAGTTCTTCGTTAATTTTCACGACCGCTATCGTCGTCATTAATTTCGACGAACATAACGAGAGTTCATTATTTTTAAAACTGGGTTTTATGCTATATTGTACAATCCAAATTTGAAACTCTGTCGTCGATGATGTCAATAAAAGTTTATGTCGGGAAATTTGGATTTCTAACAGTTGGATTGTGCAAAGTACTTGTTTGTATGGGTTCCGGAGATAATTGACTAAAGCATGGTAGTTAAGACGAACCACAGAGTAAGTGAAAATGGCTAGATACTTTTGAAACTCTCTCCGTGAAAACCCTGTCGTTCCATCTGTCGTGCGATTTAACACTTTTTTGGTAAAAAATGTTTATAGATCGCTATAAGGGATATTCAGACCGACTTCGATATATTATATTATGGGTGGAGTGAGAAATTTTAGCTTAACTTTTACAAACTAGAGCAAGCTTCTACGACGCTACATCCAGGCGCCTTAAAGCACCATTTTATTCTTGACTAGTTTCAACAATTTGGAATTCTTTAATGAAGATATTGCAGTTTGACAAAAAAGCGACAGCTTCGTCATTAGTAATTCAGATGCTAATACCATTTTACTACAGTCCAACCTTAACGCCATTAGGAGAAGAGCTATGGAACGATCATACTGGAAAGGTCGCTTTGATCAAGATCAATTAAGATCTACACAGAAGCAATTTTTTGCGATAAACCAGCGGCCATTTGGCTCAGTGACTAAGCAATTACATAAAACCACTACGAGTATTACAGAGAAATATTTCGTTCTTCTTTAAAGTAGACAATGAGTTTTCTTCTTACCCAACGTCGTCGCGCTTGAAGCTATGAAGTGTTGGAAAAAGTGAGTTACATTATTATGTACTACAAGAAGGCTTTTTCCACGGAACAAGTTAGGAAAAAGCAAAGCTTGTTTCAAAAATGTCAAGAAATCTCTATTTTTTAACTCGAAAACCATCTATGATACCCATGATATAGGTACCAAAATTTGTAGCGACATCGAGAAGATGTAAGCTTAACCCTCATATTTAAGCCTTCGCATAGACATCGAACATCTGTTTGATGAGCCTCGGCAACTAAATGGAAGTCATTAATGACTTTATCAACTTGCGTATTAGTCATCAGATAAAGAATCCCCTTTCAACGACCGCATAAAGGCGAAAGGTTTTCGCAACACAATTTACAATTTTTTGCCTCGAAATTGCCCACTTAATGCGCACAAATCCGCTTGGCGTATACGTTAAAAGGCAAGGTAGGGTCGTCTACATGCGGGCTTACAGCAATTACTTACTGTAGTTATAACAATATTGTTGTGCGTTGTGGGCATGGTTACCGACACCACACTGATGACACTACGTCGATGAGTGTGCAATTGTGGACTTCTTAAGGACTTGCCAATATTTTTTTTTCAATACACTACAGTCACGCTTATTGTTGCTGTTGCAATTTATTTGCGCTTATTTAGACTATATAACATATTTTTAACCCAAATAATCAAATAATAGGAGGGTAAATTGTGGAGTCAAGGTATGTTCGGTGTGAGAGGATGACTCGTACGAGTCCTTTGTAATGATCCACGTAGTGACAGCGCATTGAATGCAGTGTTGATGGTAATGATGATAGCATGCCAACTTACGAGTTACGAGAACATAGTACGAAACTGAAGTCGTGCTAGGGTTGGGGTAGCGGCTGAGGTTAAGAATGCACACTTTAGCATGGGGTTGTATGTCAGCGGCATACAACAACAGTATCAATGCAACGACTGTACCTTAATACAGCGCAGCGCGGCCAGTATGTATCACGATTCGGTCACTTATCAGCAATGGTAACTCGTACGAGCCGGACAAAACTGGTGTGCGTCGGATGGGAAGCAACCCTTAAGCAACGGCTCGCATGGTTGGTGGTGGTGCGCATGTGGTCGGCGCTTGATTGTTGTGGCAAAGCATTGAAAGCTATAGTAAATCAAGCATGTATGCTATATATCGCAAGGCAATGTTGGACAGGACACTCAGCCGGGTGATTGTGACCGAGGGCGAATGTACAGTTAGCAGACAAGACGATGTCATAAATATTTCGTCAATATGTGGCATGCATATTGACGGTGTTGATGATGACAATGTTGATGAATATATGAATGACTAAGTGAATGCTTGTGTACATGCGGTATTGACGAAATGATTGACGGGAAAGTTACGACAATTGAGGAGAGTTGAGGTGACGGGATGGAGGAGTAAAGTTAACAGGGGAGGTGAGTTAAGGTAAAGTGTCGGCCGAATAGCGCAACAGCCGAGTGAGCGAATAAGAGGCGAGCTTCTTGCTAACTTTTCGGATTAATAGTTTACCAATAAAATGACAGGCAAGTGATTATTGACTGACTAACTGACAGCTTGACGAAGCTGAGAGCCTTAATGTTGCCGCTTACAATTTGAAGTTCGAAACTTTAAAACTGAAGGAAACCTTGCTTGCTTGGGCAGTCGGTCAGCTTGACGGTTGCGCTAGCGAACTGACTCATATACCCGTAGTGCCTACGCAAACACCACTCACGGTTTGACTAGTAGCGCTTAAATGCAGTGAATTGTTCCGGCTACTAGCGTACTTTGCTGGATGAGTAGGCAACTTTCAAGTGACAATAGCTGACCATCTGTTACGCTCGTAGTCAAGCAGACAGCAACGACATGAAGCAGCGAAAACTAGGGTATTTCTGCTAACTGTACTCTGAAAGCATGACAATTTCGAATCGTAGGCTGAACATTATGTTACAAGTGGAGAAGAAGAAAGACGAATATTATCAAGCATTTGCGATGCAACAACAATAAAGCAATGTAAGTGTGGAAGGCTCAAAAAGACAGCTAGCAACAAAGCTTTGTGATAAGCACAGGGTGTGGCAAGCTGCAAGTGTTGAGCTGCTCATTATTTACTGTATTTACTGTATGACAGCATGTCGTGGTGGTTTTTGGCTTTCGAAGTTTCGGAAAAAATGCCAATACATAAGCGGTTTTGCTTCCTGGTTTTTGGTTTTTTCCACTTCTAAGTGATTTTTGTTGAGCTCAATTTTTTTAATGTGTAGCAGTTTTATTGTTTTATTCCGTTTGAAAAAAAGCGAAAATTTCATATTGCTTTGAGAGTTTAGGTACATTCGAGTTTTTTAGATTATAAGCCTCCTTTCATCTATCGGAATTTATTTAAAGCTACTAAATCTCGGTTAGGTTTTCATCCGCGACCGCCGGTCAGTATGGCCTAACCTAATCTTCCAAATCTTGAAGAATCAGTTTAGAAATAATAAAGAAGAAGCCACTTGACATTAAAAGAACCTCCTTTGGAACTACTGCTGCGTCGGTAAATATGAATTGTACTTAAATGATGACTCCGGAACTGTCTTTTACAAGCAAATTTTGAATCACAAAATAGACGCAATCGTGTAACGCTGTTTGGAATTAGAAAGATAAGATTTTCATTTCATTTTATTTGGTTCCATATCTGAAGAGGACGCTTACTACATAAGCGAAAATGGTCGCGGTCGAATCGCAATGTACCAAACGATTCTGAAGCCAGGAATGACCGTCTGTAGAGTTTTGCTATGTGTTTGGCGAGACAGCCAAACTTTTAATTAAGACCTATCTTATCGACAATTGAAACGTTAAAGGAAGCTATTGCTCAGAAGCGACCAGCTTTGGCCAATAGGAGAGGAACTGCGTTCTATCAGGTCAACGACAGGCCACACACGCCAATAGTGACTCACCAGAAGCTTCAAGAGCTAGTTTGGAATGTTTCTACGCATCGATGTTAGAGTTCAGACTCGCAATCAATGATTACTATCTGTTCCTCTCTGGAAAATATTTTAAAAATTCGGAAAAGCCAAAATTATATGTCCCATTTTTGGTCAAAAGGTCGGTAACCCGTTGAAAAGAAGATAAACGCCGGCGTTGGCAGGATAAACGTTCTTAAAATTCTTTTTACAAAAGTTAAGGATCTTTTTCGAAAGTGGAAAAATACGTGTTTTAGTTTAAACATTAACCAAGAACTTGGACGAATTAAAAAAAAACTAAAAATGGCGTTGTTGGCAGACAAGAAAATTAAAATTTCAGTGAAAATTTCGCAACATTTTTTTTTTCAAATAGTTGTAACCGAAAAAAATCCTTCAAAAGTCTTTAGGAATTGTTTCTCAAAGACCTGGGTAATTTTCATGAAGATCGGTTGAGTAGTTCTCGAGAAAAATTTGCCAACCGACTTCAAAAACCCAGTTTCAAGAAAAACGCGTTTACAGGCGGCGCATTTAAAGCTAGCCTCCAGCGTACAAGCTTTGTATCCCCGAAACTGTTACTCTGCTCAACTTGAAAGTTTTCGACAATATTCTAGAGGCGTTTTAGAATTTAATAAGGCAATAAAAAAATTCGATTTTTGGAAACCCGTAAACTTAAGTAACCCCTTAAGGAAGTCCAGCTAAAACTGGAAAATAATCCGACTTCCAAGGTTAACCTTGTGTAAGTCTGTAGCGCCAGAGAGCATTTTTGCTGCAAGTGTAATTTAATTATCTTTTTCTTCTCAAAATTATTTCTGTAATTCTTTCTAATTGTGTCTCTTTGATTATTTCGGATTGATTCAGACGGTAATAAAATTTATATACATATCTATAATAATCGTATATTAACTGTAGGTGGAATATCAGAAAATAACGGCATTTCATTACTTAAGTTAAATCCTTAAAATATCCCATCTGCTTAAGTAAAGCTTTAAGTACGTACTCGAGTATACAAAGCTCTTTCAAGAATAAAGACTATATAAAGTGACCAGTATCACTCCGCCCAACCTGCATTTTCATTTTTTTTGCTTTTACTACTTTTTTCGCTTGTTTTCTAACCACTTGTATTGACCACTAGCCTCTTCCTGCCTTGACCAAAATCCACTTGATGCACCACTTGATTGTACTCCTTGAAGTGTTGATGCATTTGCGGTACTTCGTGGCAAGCAATTTTTTCGCTGTTTTCACTCATTATTGCTGACCACTTGGCGCGTCAATTCCACGTTCATACATTGTTGTTTCCAAGCCACTTGGAACTTGGAATCGCTGAATCGGTTTTTGATTTGTGCGTTGTTGTAAATGCAACGATTCGACTAAATTGAGTTGCAGTGGCATATTTACGACGTTCTTACCACATGCCACTACCACTGTCGGGTGCATGGTTTGTGGCGTAGAATTTCGTTGATGATTTTGATGAAGCGTACAACAGTTATTTCCATTTGATTGAGCAAACAAGTGTGTGGCGGCGCGCAACTGCATTTATGAGTGCAATAATAAAACGAACAAAACGGTACTAAAATACAACAATAATTACTAGAATTACAAGCAAGAAAAGTACAAACGCCAACGCCAGTGTTTATTTGTAGAGATGTAGATATATTCACATGTCGTACATGTAGGTGGCTAGGCAGAGTTGCATTTAAAGTTGATGGGCGCTCATTCACTTTTATGTGGTCAATTACTAGGAGCACTTTGTTGTTGTATTTATTTTTCTTGTTGTATATGTTGCTGCTTGAATGCACTTGACTAAGCAATACTCAAAACATGCAGATGCATACGAGTTGAGTAAATATAATAATTCATATTTTATTACAAAAGGGGATAATCTAGAAAAGCTGAATACTGTAAAGTGTCGATTTAATAGAGTTGGTGTTAAAATTATAATATGGGCGTGCCATCGCCTAACCGTAGGTAAAATTCCATATGTCAGGTATTACTCTATAAAATTTGGAATATTTATACCACATTGCGAAAATGGGTGAAATCAGAAATCAACTACACCTCTTTTCCATTTATCACAGATTTAAATCCATATTACAAACTTTACAGTATATAAATTAAGCAGAAATGAAGTTATCGGAATATAATCTAAGACAAACAGTGCTTCCTTAAGTTTTTCCTTAAGTACCACTGGGGGTCCACCCCCAGTATATAGGTATGGCCGACCTAATGCCGAAAACTTAGGTCAATCAGTGAGGTATATTATTGAACTTCATACAGAATTTTTTTGGAGTAAAATCGGGTCAAAATATGCCGTAGTTCTCATTTTCTTAATATGGGGTTTTTCAAACTTGCGATTGATTTTATGCCATACATGTGAGACGAAGAAGGGACATTCAAGAATTGGATGTACGAATGGACAGTGATAAGCAACAATGACATCAAAAAGACAATAAGTAGTGACAATGAAATACAATGAGTAAATGAAATGAAATAGAATGAAGGACTGTTAAAACTAGACGTAGATATTCGACACGCGGACGAGTACTGAGAAGATTAAACAGAGCAGATTTAAAATATCAAATATTCCAAACAAAACTTAATAAATAAAATGTCGAACTCTTTTGTTATAATAAACTTTAAACGTAAACTTAATAAAACACAAACCCACATACTTATGTTTAGGTCAATATGCATGACTTCTTATCAAAACTAATAAACGTACTTTATAATATCAGAAAATGTGGGAAATCGGTTCACTTTTTGCATTAATTGAGGCCATAGTTCTCATCAACTAGAACATTATGACCACTTCAATTTTCCCTCTGCCCATAAAACACACCAAGCAGTGACTTTTTGAGGAACTAACGACGTTTCGTCTTCATGGCTTAATAATCCACTAGCAATCACTTCAAATGCGACAATTGATTATTCATGCATTCTTTCAACCAGCGCAAAATGAATGTGAAGTTCGGGCGCTGGTCATCTCTTTTTGGGTCCATTCACCAAACGTGCGACGCATTTAATGGTCCTTTGCTTCAATTTTTACACGATTTGGATTTTCGGAGACCACAAATCAAGATATTTCCGAAAATCTTCCACACAGTGGATGGTCACAGCTCCAATTGTTGCGAGCGATGGCGGATGAATTTGTTCCGGTCTTCTTCGATATTCATCTTTTGAATATTTCGACCGAACATTGCACTCAGTGCGCGTTGCGCGAACCGAACTATTATTTTGTTAATCAATTAACAAGATTACCAAAGTATAACAGAAGTAACAGCTGACAAAAACACTAACTCTGATAAAAGTATTGCCTTATTGAAAACTACACGTCTAAGAAAACACCCTTTCCACTCAAGAATACTTAATCCATAGTTATCCAAAATTCATTATTGGATAATATCCGACCGAATGAACCACGTGCAGCATGCAGTGAAAAAAGATAACAGCCGTCGCTGACGTTGGGAAGACTTGGCGCAAGATCTTAAATTGAAAGCGTACAAAATACAGCTTGTGCAAGAACTAAAGCCGCTCGGCCTTCCCAAACGACATCGCAACCTGAAGAGATTCAAGAGCTGCCATTTCATCCAGAAAAAACAACGGTTTTCTATGGTTAAATCAGCGGTCCATATATCTTAAAAAATAAAGCCGGCGAGTACGTTACCGCCAATGGCGACCGTTACCGCGTCATGATAACCACCTATTTGATGCCTGAAATTGATGCTCGTGATCTCTGCGACTTTTGGTTTCAACAAGACTGCGCCATTTCCCACACATCGCATCAATCGATGGCTTTATTGAAAAATCACTTTAGTAGATTGGCCACCAAGATCGTGTGATATCACAACGTCAGATTTTTTCCAAGGGAGATATGTAAAGTCTAAAGTCTATGCGGGTAATCCAGCTTCGATTCAGGCCTTGGAACAAAACTTCACTCTAGTCATTCGAAACCAGTCGAAATGCTCTAACGAGTCATCGAAAATTGGACTCAACGGTTGGAGTATCTGAGATGTAGCCGCGGTCAACATTTAAAAGAGATAATCTTCGAAAAATAAATGCCAAATGATGTGCTTTGGAATGATAATAAGCATTTCTTTAAATTTGAAGTGAGTTTTTTTCTTTAAAAAAGTAAGGAACTTCAAAGTGGATCACCTTTTACTTGGTTACAGATGTCAATGTTCTTAATTGTTTATTGACTGGGTGTTATTAATGTCGTCTTCTTGATAAAAACTTTACTAAAAATATTAAGTGTGAAAGCTTTGATTGGTCAGCCTTTAGTCGTGAAAACTCATAAATAAAATAAACGCTTGTATGAACACTCGCTATCCCACTTGGTAGCATAGCATACAGACCGCATATAACTTAATTTTCGGCTTCTCTAAACCTTTTTGAAAATTTAAAAACTTGAACAGAAAAAATAAAAGTATTGTATTCAAGAAATATTAATGGAATAATAGGCACTACATTACAACCTTTCGGACTCCGCTTAGTTTCTGAAACGTTGCGTAACCTCTGCACATGCAGAGCATATGAGTACATTTTCTAATTTTGTGTTACGTTCTTGATGAAATTATCGGCATGTGAATACAATAATTAAAGGAACTGACAACTCGCCAGTAGACCAAATAGTTATTGAAACATGCGTTGCAAAATAAGAGTTCAATAATGAAATACATGCCCCCCTCGGTGAAGAACATTGTTGTAATAAGCATATTACAACAACTCATTTAGTGACCACTCAATGCAGTACAAGGGAATCCCTAAAACTGCAGGCGAAAAAGTTTTTATTTTTTATGTTTTAACACAGTGGCACGAGCTTGTCGAGCGGTTCAGATGGCAACTGATGATTTGGCAAAATAAGAGCAAGTTACTAGGGAAATAAAATACACAAATGAATAAGTAAAAAAAATATCCCCCTCGTTGCTGCACTTCCCCCTAGCAAAGGATATTAATGATTTTTCGCTTGAACTGGCAGCGCAACGAAAAAAAACGAAAACTAAAGCAAGGTTGCATGCGTCGTTACGAGTGACGGAGTGCTTTGACGTGACGTTGAAGTGCACTGGAGTGAGTTGAGGTGAATGACAGCTAAGCGGCCAGCAAATAATGCATACATGTGTAGCGTTGCAATAGCGGTAAATGCAAACAGTCACAATTCCGACCACAATTACAACAAAAACAACAAGCGCTGCACTTCAATAGCCGCGGTCATAGCTGTCAATATGCGCATACACGCTATGTCAATAACGTTTTGCCAACAAAACGCACAGGAGGAAGACTCAAGCGGCATTTTAGAAAATCATTTTTTAAGGCACATCCCTTCGTGGTCGGCCAGTGCTCGCTACACAATCGTTGCAATGACATGCAATTTTTTGTCGTTGTTCTTTGTATGATTTTGCATAGCAACAAATATTACACTGCCTCACTTCTAATTCATCCACTTCAGTTCGGTTTGGCATAGCGCTTTTTATTGTGTTCACTTTTCTATTTTTTTGTTGTTTTACAACAACTTTTGTTGAGCAATTGTTGTAAGCTGAAACATTTGTTGTTTGCTTGCTGCAATTTGGCTGGAGTTGTTGTTGCAGTCGCTATTTGCTTTGGTGATTTGCGTGAAATTTACATTTCGGTTTTTTTGTGGTTAGCACTCTCTATTTCGGTACAGTTATTTGATTTTTTAGGCTTCAAATGCAGTTGCACCACTTCTATTGCATTTTTTCAATAAAATTTCCATGATTGCACCGTTATGTGGCAGCTCACATATGCAGATGTAATTACTGCCGCTTATCCCATGTTGTGCTTGTAATGATTATCTCTGTGTACCTTTCGGATGTAGATCTTTTTCATTGCACGATGTAAGTTTTTTGCAGATTCTTTTTTTAAGCAAAAAATAAATAAATACGAAAAATAATTGCGTTTTTTCTAGTCGGTTGCATTTGTAATGAAATTAAATGCTTTCTCATTTTGAACTGTTTAATATTTGTAGTTGCGAAAAAGTATTAAAAGAGTGTAAAAGAATAATAGACTATTTAAGCTTCGGTTTCAAGCTGACGGAGACAGCATAATATGTTATTTCAGGAATTTCATTAAGCCCCTTGCCCTTTTAGTCTGAGTTCCTCAGAACTTGTAGCTTATCCTTTTCCAAATTCATACAATTTGAACGTACCTAGGGATTGAGGTACCTAATTTCTTTATAACTAATTCACCTAAATTCCATACTCCAGCTCTCAATAGTGATGTCCTAGTGTTGCAATCTGGAAGCTCACAATTTTAGCGTAAAGTTTAAGTTTTTTGATGGCATGCATACTCAGAACTTTTTGACATATGTTTTGTTTTGGTTAAAGTAACTTAAAATATTCTTCTGAATCAAAAATATGGAATTAACTCGCGAGTATTTTAGCATGATTATTTCTTACACCTTTCGACCTGGATTAACTCATCAAGAATGCATACATGAACTTAATTCAATTTTTGACAAAGAAGCTCAATCGATGGTATGTTGAATTCAATCGAGGTCGAAGATCACTCTGAAAGGGTTTCGGGAAGGTCGTCCAAAATCAGTTGTTGTTCGCGAAACTATGGATTTTGTGCACAAACTGTTGAATTCAATCGAGGTCGAAGATCACTCTGAAAGGGTTTCGGGAAGGTCGTCCAAAATCAGTTGTTGTTCGCAAACTATGGATTTTGTGCACAAACTGATATTATAAAATCGTTATGCGACCTATCGTGAAATGAGACAAATATAGACAATATCATACCTTCATTACGACAATGCTTTCACACAGCGACTGAAACAACTGCATTTTTGAGCATTCAAAACATCAATTTTATGAGCCAACTTCCGTATAGTTCTGGCCGAATGACTGGCTTTATTCACGTTATAAAAAACAAACTAAGAGGTCAACGTTTTTCGACATCTGAAGAGACAGTTTATGCGTTCAAAAGACATAACATATGTTGGAGATACCTTAAGCAGAGTGAAAAAAATTGTTCAACAATTGGTTCAAAGCCCTTAAAAGTGTATAGATCTTAATGGAGATTATTTTGTAAAACGATAAAGCTATTTTCGATTCGATTCTCGAATTCCGACATATAAAAGAAGAGTCCGTTATTGGTGGTTCCGTCAAATGAACGGTGCCAAATTCCAGATTGGTGTCTGAAAAACTGAATGATTAGTCTGCGTATATATAGACAGACGGATAGACATTCATAGACATTCCGAAACTGAATTAGCTCGTCACGTTAATATTTATACATAGATACATATACATATGTTTTCTTCTGAATATTGCAAACTTCTTGGCAAACCTAATACACCCTGTTCCGAGTAGAAAAAGTAAGATTGCTTTTGTTAATCACATATCTATCGAAATACATTCTAGTTCTGAGAAACCGTTATGCATTCCTCTTCCGAATTTAACAAATTGACCTGCATGTTTGATACAAAAAATTCTCCGCTTAAATATTTTTCGGGATCTTAAACAAGCTATTGCAAAGCGACACGGATTCATCTCGCGTCATAAGGTAGAAGAGAATACAGATTTGCCTCGGATGCTTTCTGGTAGAGAACGATTCTAAGTCTCAGTCCATGTATCTAATGCAAAAAATATTTTATAGTCTTTAATCATGATGTGTTGTGATGGATCTTTATACATAAGAAAATTGTAGTTTTTAGAATATTAATGGCTTTCTGAACTCTATGTCATTGGTGTGCACATTTGTTCTGCCTTTTTCTAGAATAAATGCACAGAGCATTCAATTCAGAAGAGATATAACATTTAATCAATTATTGGAAACAACATTTGAATATGTTGAAGACTGAAGTATAGTAGTGCTAGGAAATTAAAACAGTTTACTCTGAATACAATTTTCAAGACACCGAATATTGAATTGCGATAACGAGGAAGGTTTTTTCCGGTGAAATATGTAACTTAGGTTCTTAACAGTAATGTAAAACTTATAGCTTTAGTAGGAAATATTCTAGGGAGAGTACACATTTAAGTATAATCACATCTCTAAAACAAGATTATGTCAAGCATATAATTATTTCTCAGTCAGAGCATGCTAGTGGTTGACTAGTCGAACAAGAAGCATTGGCCAATGTGTTAAGGTAACATGTGATTTTGAGAATTTACATTTTATTTAAGATGTTATTTTTTCTATCTTTATTTTTGAGTTTTTTTTTTAATGGCAGACTCACTTCGCTTTCGATGAGACCTTTCGTTTCTATCATTATAATCTAACCTAACCAAAACCAATGAGCAATCGCATCTTACCGCTTGTGTGAGAAAAAGAAGCTGCCATTTAGGATTATGTAAACATTTTTCGAATTATGACTTTATCACTCTCCATAAATGGTGGTTAGCCTTACTTTCTTTTAACACTTTTCATGGTGTATACTTACATTAAGCAAATTGCTGATAACACTACTTTCAAATATCGTTAAAAATTCACAAAAACATTCAATGCCGATTTTAAAAAAGCGAAACGAACAAGTCAAATGGAAATTAGACGAATAAAGTGCAGCATAGAGTGGTGAAAGAAAGCATTGGGGTAATTGAAAAAAGCTGGAAAACACTACAAAAAGTCATAAAATAAAATTATGCAAATTATGGAACAGATTACAGATTTTTTAGGAAAAAATTTTTGGTGTTTCTTTATTTCTATTTTCTAGTTCTGTACTCCTTATATTTTTTGTTGCGTCACAACTAAACGCTTTTTATATGATTGCATGCATGAAGTGTTTTACGATTGGTACCCATTGTTCGTGAAGTCACACTAGGAAGAAAACAAGGCTCTGCTGATGTGATTATTTATACCTTTGACGGTATTTATAGGATATGGGTGCAATATATGGCCGGGAAAATGGTTTTCTAGTGGCAGATAATAAAAATCGAATATTCATAGCAGACTTGGCTGCTGAATATTTGCAGCGATTTTTCACAGGCATATAAATGATGCTAAATGCGCAAGCAAGCAGAAGAAATAAAGAAGAAAGAATAAAAAAAGAAAGGATGCGATACTAAAATACAATCTTCGGCAATAAAAGAAAGTGAAATGAAAACTTCTCACACTTTTACTGCGGCGGCAAAAAGCCTAGCAGTACATGAGGGTTATTGCTGTAACCCTTAAACTTATTTGCATACACTTACAAGCACTCACAGGCATATTACAGTTATACTTCTTGCACAAAAAGTCAACTTGCCGCATGCAAATTAGATGCAAAGTAAGTAAAGAAAAAAATCAACAAATACAAAATAAGAAGAATATTGAAAAGACATTACGATGCAGCGGTTACTTGTATGTTGCGACAACATTGCTAATATATGTTATTGCTACTTATTGCTTGTTTAACTGATTGCTTTCGATATTCAACTGATTAGCATACAATCGACACCGCCTAAAGGATATGCCGCGACCAATTGCAGGAAAAAATCACAGGCCACCAGCTTGTAAGCGCCGATTTGCATATGCCACGCCAGGATACACGGATTTTCATTTAATTCAATTTTTTCTGTCAAACACTCACGCTCGCTGCTACCCCCTTTCTTGGGCAGTCAGTCAAAAATGTTTTCATCGAATTTCTGTGTTTAAGGGTTGCGCATCGGAATTAAATTGTCGACTGTTGTTTATTCTTGTGGCAAGCGCTTGTATTTTTATGTAATTTATATGTTTGTTTAACAAATTTCCTGCAAAATCGCTCACTTTCTCGGTCGTACACAGTCATCAAATGTCAACTGGCTTGTAAAAAGTCAATTTTAGGCAATTTGTGTTGTGTGGCAGCTAACGCGATAAGATTTGTTTGTTGAAAGCGAGGCATTAAATGTCGAAGGTTGACACCCATTTTTGTATTATTTCATGCCACCGTGTAAAAATAAAGGGTTTTGCGGTGTTTAAATGCTTGATAATAGTAATAGCTCGCCTTTTCGGTCTGGGTTTTATGAGGATACAGTGGTTTCGGACATAATTCAGAATATGCACCGCGTTTTCAGAACTTAGACTAAAGTTTTTTTGTCAAGCTTTACTTACATTTCGCCGAATTTCCGATATGATAGTCAAATTGTTAAAAACAAACGAGTATTATTCACTCCATGCACCACTTGTCTTCTTTTTCCATATTCATATCGACAGCTCAACAAGGCCTACGTTAAAAATTTTGTTTCATTAATCTTTTACTTAATTTCAAATTATTCTCTGCTTTAGTTTTGTATGTAAACGTCCCAAATGAAGCTTGAGAAACAGGTTCCTGCAGTGAAGATTATTCTTGCAACAATATTTAAAAACTGCAAGCCTTTTACTGGAACTTCTCAGATCTACAGTGCAATGTGGACGACATTGATATGAAAACCCTTATAAATTTCTCTTCAGTTTATTTCTTCACAAACATTGATATAAGATGTCAAAATATGTCTGTAAACGATGTAAAAGAAAAAAATAAAATATAGCCTTATTAAATCCCTTTGATCTCAATTCTTAGCTGATACCTTTTCGAAGATTTAGTACACTTTTCAGAAGTTTATGTAGGAAGATTAAGTTAGAGATGTTAGAGAGACTGGCTCTGTAAACTATTTCTGGGATCTTAATGTTCCACGGCTGTTATGTTAGGTGAGTTAAAATAATCGATACTTGTGACAACAAAGGGTCGCAGTTTGTTTGTGCGAAATATCACTTTTTGTTTGTGATGCCAACAAATCCGAATTAGGAATCGACAACATCCTCATAAATCAAGAAAGTGTACTGCGCTTGTCACAAATTTGTTTTCAGCGGCTGTGAACAGTTTCTCTTTAACCAGTAAATTTGGATCGGTAAATTCTGAGTTAGTGAAAACTCAAGATCATTTGCCAAAATTAGTTAAAGAGCAGGAGGGAATGTAGGTAAGGAGGACTCAATAGAGTAGATAAGAGAATCAGCTGCCCACTTGGAGAGCAGTAGTGATGATTCTTGAAAACACTCCGTTCCCACAACAGTCAGGTGCACCACTGCGAAAAGAACTCAGACTTTTATTAAGTAAAGGACTGTCAACTCGATTGTATTTCAAAAAAAAAAATTTAAGAAACGTTTTGCTGCTGCAACAACATTATGTTTTTAGTAAAACTGGGGAAGCACATTTAAATACGAGTTTGCTTGAAATTGTAGAAAATGTGGCAAAAGTATTTTGGCGAGTTTGGCGTTAGAGTATTTAAGGGACACAAAGAATTCAATAAAGGTTGTGAGGTCAAAAAAACACATGCGAATCGTCCATTTACCTCTGATAAGACGATACCTTCGAAACACTGCTTGAAACTCCTCGTGTTGCCATCAGACAGATAGCAGATGATATTTTAGTCAATATTTTGGTCAATATTGTAGGTCTGCCAATGCCAGACTCATACCAAAACCCTGAATGGGACTACGCGAAACGACAATCGTCGCTCTGGCACCGTATTTGCCAGGATGTTCTCACTGATTTTTTTTTCTGTTTCCGAAACTGAAAAATGAGCTACAGTCCTTTGATATATAAAGTTATTGAATGCAATCTTTTCACGTTACACGTTACGTTACGTTCACAGTAGATAAAGAAACAAGGTTTAAGTTATGGAGATTTCAATTTACAAAATTTTGGAAAAAAATTTATAGTGTAGACTATATTGCTTTAGTTCAGTTCTGTAGCTATACAATGTATGTAATACTTCTAGGTGGTCCACCTCAGTGATATATTACATGTATGTATCTGTGAACAAATCAAATAAAGAATTCCAGCAGAGGTGGTCCGCCTCAGTGAAATATCATATGCGTCTGTAAACAAATGAAATAAGGAATTCCAGCAGAGTTTTCAAAAGGTTTATAGTTTTGCATTACAGTTTGCTTTCTCACTTATCCAAATCTGCTACCACAAGTAATGAAACCGAAAATAAAATATTTTCTTTATTTTACTTTTGTAAAACTTTTAAAAAATTTAAAAAAATTATTAAGTGAGCACTTTGAATACAAACGATGTAAAATAACTTTACAGCAGCCCACATATTAATCATTTAGCGCGTGCGTTGTGTGGCACGCGCCAAGATGCAATTGAGCAGTCAGTAGACAGCAACAAACAATAAATATAACAATAATATTAAAATAAAATAATGAATATGACAACGAAAAAATTGCAGTCAAGCAACCAAGTGATTAATTTTAAAAGAACACTAACAAACAAAACTGTCAACACTTGACCCAAAAGCGAGGAGAGCTGAAGCAAAGAGTGACGTTGTAAATGCTGATATATTTTTATGGTAAATAAAACTGCAACTTGAGGCAAATGAAATAATAAAAGGGAGTAATGTTGAAGAGGCATCAAGTGTTTATTTGAAATATTACAACCCACATAAAAATCATTTACAACATTTTAAGAATATTTTTTTTTATTACCAAAGTGAGTCTTTAAATTTTTTCTACAGTTAATTGTACTACATATGCATTGGAGACTTTTGAAAGGGCCAAAAGTGGGTCGAGCAGCAAACCAAGTGTGTAAAGGAATTTTCTGAAGGCACGAGCCATGAGGCAAAAAGAGGGGGCATGCGTAGAAAGTGGAATATAAAATTAATTGTGGTAACAACAATGCAAATGACGAGTGAAGGAGTTCTAATGAAACAAAGCGCGTATTAAAGGAATTAATAGGTAAGGGGAGTCACGATTTTAAATATAAGTATTTTTATTTCGGAAAAAAGCGTAAAATTTTAGAAATATATTTATTTCTGTTTAAAAACTTCAGGCTACTCATAAAAATTATGACGGTAGAGGAGTGGCAACAACGCACTTGTGTTTAACAAATACGAAGCTGCGCATGCGCACAAACATGTTTGACTTTTTTTTACAGCAACAACAAATAGTCAACATAACAACCGCAGTAATAACTGTAATTACTATGAGCCGTCTAAATATAATACTACTTAACTTTTGTGGCAACTATTTATACGTACTACAAAGTTCTTTTAGTTTTCAACAAATTGTCAACAAACGTGTCATCAACGAAGAGTTTCTTTTGTTATTGTTGTTAGTAACTGAATGCTGCACTTTTAAGTATACATACAAACAACACAAAATTGTATGTGGCTTAGCATTAGTAACTACTTACGGCGTCTCTAATGATTTGGCAGTTGTTGTTTCTGCCTCATCTTGTTGGCACTCCGGCCTCATGGCGATCGTGTAGTGGCCATCGCGGCGACCCAGTGCCACTGGAACCAAGTGCATGCTCGGACTTGAATGCCACACAGATGTAGCTGACACTGACATTTTTGTTGCTGCAATTAACTGCAGTTTTAGTATTTTTTTGTTGTTGTTGGTGATAAAAAAAAATCGGAAAAATAACACTGCAGCTCCCTCTACCAAGTGCTGACATGTTGCACGCAATGCGCTGCTCATAATTCTAATGATTTCGTTGAGTGGCACGGTGGCAGTCATCAACGGTAGCAGCAAATTGGAAATTGTATTAGGGTGATTCTTCAGAAATATTTTTTTTTATAGTTTTATATATTAGTGCTTTAATCGTTGATAGCTTCAGACAGCTTTATACATATATAAGGTATACTATAATGTAGTATTCACAGAAAGGTGATGTTGAAGATTTTTTTAATTAGCTCTTCATATTTATAACTACCCTAATGCAAGTAACTTTTTTCTGTAAAGTTATACAAGTACATAAATATGTTTGGAGTAAGCTGCAGGCTTTGAAGACTAATATGCAACTGTCTAAATGCAATAACAACAACCAGTCACCAAGCATATCAATATTGCGCGCTTAACTCTGTAATGTTGCACACGTGCACTGCGCAAATAAACATGTATACATACTCATATTTGCACCGCTATTGAGTAGCAAATAGCAAATAAACATAACATATCATTTATAAAAAAAATGCAAAGAATATTGTAAATACATATGTATATATATGTATGGCATATTTATAGAACTTGAAGCATTTGCAGATCAAATTTATGGCTTGCTCGTAGATATGTATGTATATAGTATACTTATAAACACTTTATGGATACGTACACGCTTGAAGTGAAGAGCATAAACCCACTACAATGATGTACACTTAGAGAAAAATATATGCCATCCGATTAAATTTGACCCGCACTGGCAAATAAAAAACTCCACTTTCACGTACTTTTATATACAAAATATTTATTATTACCTTCAAAATAGACTAATCCAATTTTCGATGCAGTTATTATAAACCTCGGATGACTTCAGTGTGTTTAGAAAATTTTGGGGTTTTCTATTTCAGCTCAGCGCCTTTCGCTAGTTTATTGCACAATTTTAATGTCATATTCATAAACCAACCTCTCTTCACCAGATTCTATGCATGTGATAAATGTAGGTTTCTCAGCAACGTTTTCAAGCATCTCTTTTGATACTTTTACGTGTGTTTTGGTAAGCGTCTAATATTGTCACGCTTCAGACAAAAACACTGACCAAAACATGTCGAGTCGATCCATAAGAGATTTTGAGATTCTCCACTACCTCTTCGATGATTTCACGACCTTCACTTAATCATATAAGATTCCACGTGAGCGCTACTCACAACTATTTTCTTCCAATATGCATTGTAACAAAGTACCCGGAAATTATAAATAAAACTCAAAATATGGAATAATTCATTAATATTTATTTTGTAGGCTTCAAAGTAATCCTAACCAGAAGTAATACACTTCAAAGAATTTTGTTTTGATCGATCAGTGAAAACTATTCAACCAGATGTAATATACTTTTGGCAAAGCATCTTTCCGTTAGTTCTTGAATCAGTCTTTATTAACACTTTTTGGGTTGGCTCCTTCAGTTCCTTCAGAGAATTTTGTTTTATCTCTTCGATCGAGTGAAAACGGGTTCCACGGAGCGGCAATTTTAGTTTCAAGAACAAGAAAAAATCACACGGAGCCAAATCTGGTGAACACAGTGGTTGATTGATGGCATAAATTCGGTTTAAACTCGAAACAATAAGCATTACCTTGATTTTTGATCGTATTTGGCGTGTTCTTTCGGTTTCGGCTCGTTTTTTTTTCCTAAATTTCCATGATTGTTGACTTGCTTTCATTTCAAACCCATTAACGCATGTCTCATCACGATTATAATGCCCCCTTCATGAATATGGGATCGGAATTCGCACGACTGGTACGGTACTCTTTTTGAAAAAAAATTCAGCTTTATCGGGACGAGTCGAGCAAGAACGCGTTTCATACCCAAAATATCTCTCGAGAAATGTTTAATTCTCTTGCCATCTCTCTTACACTTGCTTGCCGATTTTTAAGCAGCATAAACTTCACTTTTTAAATTTACTGATCACTTGAAGAAGTCGACGGTCGTTCAGTGCGAGGCACGTCTTCAACGATCTCTCGACCATCTTTGTAGGCTTTGTACCACTCGTAGATTTGTGTTTTTAATAAAACTAAAAGCCTTTTCCAACATTCGCTGATATTCTGCAAACGAAATTTGTTTAAAAATACAAAATTTGAGTCAAATGGCACATTTTTTTAGCGTGAAGAACACTTAAAAAATTTCAAAGGTTTAACAAAAATTATGGTTAATACTATTATTTAAACAAATTGACCGTGAAAAAATATTTATAATGTAGCACGGACATTTTTCTTTGGGTTCACAAAATTTCATCGATTTATGTTCAGTAGTTTATGAGAAAATAATTTTACAATTTTACCATTTTACCAATTTTTCTAAATTTCAACCTTCAATAACTTTAACAAAAAAATTAATTTTGACGAAATATTTATATCACTAGTTATTCGTCTGGTCCCCTTCCCAATGAACTGCTAATTTTCAAAATTGGAGATTTCTCGAATTTTTCATGGCCCACTTGACGTGGTTTGACCCAATTAGTTTTTCTAATTTCTAAAGAAATATTACAGTACGTTAGGTTTTGCTTTCAGAAAGCACCGTGAACTATACAGAGTGTCATTTTTGGATAAACAAATGCTCAAACAGGAATTTTTGAGTAACGATATGCTGAAACTGTAATTAAAAGGCAAATGCGATACGGCAACAGAATCAAAGACAAAAGTCGGGCACTTTGGGATTCAGCCAGGCTACTTTAGTAGATTTCATCAAAAACATTCTTGTGACGAGTTCTTTAACTGCCCATTCCTGAAAAAAAGGTGGGAAAGTCTCGTCCAACGGTCTTGTCTACTGAATCGCTTTTAATTCTTGTCGTAGAATATATTAAAAAGGACAATAGTAATGCAATAAAATGAATAGCGACTGCATCAAAGGTTAGCCGGCGGCTCAGAGAAGCAGGATTCAGCCGCCGACGTCCTGTGAAAGCTATATTTTAGCCAACCAATTAGGAAACAGCAGTGTGTATGTTCGAAAGGGCATGAAAACTGGTCAATGATAGAACAGTGGCACCCGGTAATTCTCTCGGATGAATCCAAACTTAATATCATCTCAACAAACCACAGTACGTCAGCCAGTAAGCAAAATGGTATGGGGCTTTTGTTATCATGGAGAAAAAGGAATTCATTTAATTGAAGAAAGAGTAAACGGTAAAGCCTATACAAAAATCCTAAAAGCGAATTTGATACCTGCAACGAAGAACTATATCAGTATCAAAGCGACGACGTCTTTCAGCAAAAATTCCTATATTTTTCCTCGTTTTGTTTACAGGTTCGTAATTTAATGGCTGGAAAGAGAATAAAGTAGTTGTTATAACATTGGAGCGGCTCGACTTAAGCCCCTGCTAAAACCTGTTGCCGATTATGAAGAAACAGGTGGCCGCACAGATACCAAAGAACCAAAAAGAAGTAGACTCCTTGCCTTTTGGCCAAATTTTAATAAATTCTCTCCTGAACATTTTAAGATTAATATTTTGTTATATAAACTTACAAAAACAAATTATTTAAATGATATTAGTTTAGCATATACATAGCTGCATTATTTTATATTTTCGAATATATTTTTTAGCCTTTTATACTATAATAAATTCATACTAGATGGGTTCCTTAGTTTCAATACATCTGAACTTCACGTTTTCTTCTTGTTTGAAGATACTAATCTGCTGGTTAGAAATATTTTTCGGGCAAACACCATTTCAGTATCATCTTCTTCGCAGCTTTTTTTTATATTGTGGAGCTCAATTTAATATGCGAGGACTCCGGGTTTATTAAACAGATTAATGTGTAGAATTTTTCCTCTTCCCAGCATGTCGTTGCACCGAACATTTCAAGATTTTCTAGTTAAGTTTCTGTCTTGAGACGTATTTATATTTATTATGCTCACTTTCCAGAAAAAATATTAAAAAATGTTTTTTTACCGTGTAAAACTTGCGAGGCCTCATTTTCTTCAGGACACAATTGCCAAGCAGTTCACCTTGACAGTCAAACAGTGGCACAAATGAGACGGTAAGTAGTCAAACAAATAACAAATGCAGCGTCGAAAAAAAAAAATTTATGTAATGCCACAGAAGTGCACGCGACACTGTAAACATAAGTTTACATATCTATGTACATAGTATGTTAAAGCGAATGTCGTCGCATAACGATTTTCTGCTTGCCACACGTTGACATTTCAGATGCTGCAGATAGTTGGCTGGAGCTCATACCACGGCGAGGTTGCTAAAACAGACCGATCAAAATGACAAGAGACACATGTGGCAACTGACGGAACATAGCTAAATAACAATAACAACAAAAACTTCTATTACAACAACAAAAGCAAGCTCAACACATCAATGACAAACTCATGGCTAATAGAAACATGAACGCGAACAGAACGCATAAATTGCGCGCAAATGTGCAACAACAAACACACATGCGCGCAAACATAACTGTGTGTGTGTGAGAATAAATAAATACGTGTATTATTTTAGAATATTTTTCCAAAAGCCATTAATGGCGCAGAAATTATGACTGAAGCTGGCAGGCGCACTGCCGGCAATCGACTCGTGCATGCAACATGGCAGTGGCACAAGCATAACACCGCTGGCTGCTGCTATTTTCAGACGACAAAGTGCGATCGTGCCACACGTCGTCAAAGCTGCTGCTGCTACTGCTGCCCACTTGGTGTGCATGCACTTGAGCATACGTTGCATAGGTGGCAGTTATGAGTGTTTTTGGCTTGTTTGTTGACTATTTGTTCGCCCCACGTGCCATGTCATCCATGCCATGCAATGCCAAAGCCATGCAAGATGTTGCCCATGTTGCGCATCTTCTGCCCGCCTAAGCATCACACTTGCAACTGCTGCGTAAGTTGGTTGCACTTGCGCGTGCCCACTGCCACTGTCATTGCCACAATTTATTCCGACGATCTGCAGCCGCCACAAATGATGCTTATGTTCATATATATGTACATAGCTGTTGTTGCAACCTACGCGTTCGCCCAGCTGCCCATGTGCCACTTTGCTTCGTCTTACTTTATTTATTTTGTTTAGTTATTATTATGGACTTTATTGTTGTTGTTGCTATTTTTTATATATTCACTATTATTACGGTTTCATTATGTCGTTGAGGATGATTTTGTGCTTTGGCTTGTCTCGTGCCACAAGTGCAATTATGAAAATGTAAATAAAACTTCAAATTGCCGCGTCACAACATGTGCAACATCATCATCATTGTCAGCGTATGCTATCAGCTCAGAGCAGCCAGATGTGCTTTCGGTAGCACTAGCTTCAGTAGCTACAACAAAAACAAATAATAAAAGTAGCAGCATCAGTAGGAGGCCCCCAGCTGTTGCTCCATTGCTTGACTGCCTCTCTGATTGTTATCATTTATTTCTCGTATACTGCAACTGCGACTTTTTCGCCCCGCTCACTCCTCTTCTCCACCTCATAACATTACACTGCGTTGCATTTGGCTTTTTGATTGTTTATTTGGTTTTATGATTTCATCTTCATTTCTTTATGTATCTACTAAGTACTTGCGTACTCTAATTTTTAATTGCATTTTGAGTGAAATCTTAAAATGATTCTTGAAATCATAAAAAAGTACTGTACTTTAAATCTTACAGAGAAAAGTACCTTAAAATATTTGTTTATCTTTTTAATCGCATCACTCGTGCCACATGTCACTTCACTTGCTCTTTGTCCAATCAAGTGTCCAAATGGGCAACGGTAAATATGCAGAGAAAGTTCGTATTGCAAACGTCATCACATATACCGTTGTTTTTATATAAGATAGTGTGCTCTTTTTTTTAGAATTAAAATTTTCAGCTGCACCCGTATTAAGCATTCTACTAATTTAAAAAAATAAGGTCATATTGGACATATCTTTTTCTATCTCCCGATAGACTTCAATGGAGATATATTTGTATATGTATAAAATTCGTACATATTGTATAAATTTCGCCAAATGGAAGAGCGAAGCCCTTGATTTCCCATGAAACTCTGTTGGAATGGTTAAAGTAGGTCTTGATGACGATATGCCTTGATATGAATCAAGACGTATATATGCTCCAATGATGACGTTCAGGAAGTTTAAATCTCAGTTTAGCAGCTGGGGCAGTCGGGACAAAGTGAGAAGATATTTTTCTCCCAGACAACTTTGAAAAGTTTTTAAATTTATTGCATTCCGAAAGCAAATTTTTTAATGCCTCTTGCTTGCTTCTCTGGGCCAGAAAAATGTTTGGATAACTTCCACAAATTTGATTGGGTTCCGTTAAGACTGGAATATGGGAAGAGAAGACTCTACATCTACATAAGTAAGTAAATCGGGTGACAATTTTGGATTTATATTTACGTTATATCGTATTTTCCCAATTGTTTCCAACCTGCACCCTAATGCAATGTCAGTTCTTGGCGTTTACCAACAGACAAAATTAATTAATTATACTTTTGAAAATTAATTTGCTGTTCTCGCCTTACTCATATCTTTGCGTCAATGCAGCGCTGCCAGTGTGATTTCCAAGCATTGAAGGCGTCATGGAAGGCATTATCCGAATAGCATTGAGAGCTGATGTGCATGCTGCTTGGATCCCCTTTCATCGGCCTTTTCAGACAAGGAAACAAAACAGTCCGGGCAAGCACACCGCGGTTAAGTCTCAGATGGTCTAACCTTTCAGTACAATTTTCGATGATTCGTTCGAGCATTTCGACTGGTAATTGAAGAATGACCGTGATGTTTTGCTTCAAGGAATTAAAGTGGGATTGTGCGCATAGACTTTAGAGTTTACATATCCCCACAAGAAAAAGTCTAACGATTTGATACCATACAAATCGCGATCACGGTCGCCATTGACGATTACGTTCTCATCGGCAACATTTTTGAAAAAACATGGACCGATGATTCCATCAACCACAAACCACACCAACGGGATGATATGACAGCTCTTGAATTTCTTCAGGTTGTTCTTCGTCCCAAATGCGGCAATTTTGCTGTTTACATACCTTTTTGCTGTTCATCGCTGCACAAAATTTGGCTTGAAAACATCGGATCTTCTTGGAACTTTTCAAAAGCCCATAGAGTGAAGCAATATTGCTTAGGGAGGTCTAGCGGTTTCAGTTCTTGCACAAGCTGTATTTTGTATGTTTTCATTTTAAGATCTCGACGTAAAATGCGAAGGGTCGTTCCATACGTCAGTTCGAGTTGCTTTGGAAGACGTCATATCGACTCTCCATGGTCTTCGTGCACACTCAGTTACGGCTGCTATATTTTCTCCACTGCGTGCTGCACGTGGTCTATTCCGTCGAATATTGTCCAATAATGAATGGGTCTCAAGATGAGTGATGCTGTTGCGAATAGTATGCCATAGGCCAATGATGTTGACCATACGTTGAGCGAAGCGCACGAAACACATTCTTTATAAAACAGTGGAAAAATACTGAACTAAAATGGCATGACAGCTGGGCACTAGTTACACGTGATCTGTCAAAATAAAAGTGCTTCTACTTGGGTCGACCGTTAGTCTAAAAGGTTTCGGTTGTCGGTTGAGTTGAAAAAAGTACATCCAAAACAATTAGTACATATCATCATGGCCAGCGCTATTGGTCGACATCTTCTCACTGCATCAGTCTGAAAAATATTTAACTTTTCTGGAGATAAATCAAATTATAAATCAGATTATTTCACGTTTTATTAATCTTCTACAGAGCTACAGATTTCCGGAGAGCGTAATACCAGAAACTTTACCAAGACTGTATATGCTGTAATTTGACTAGTCGAGTTGATTTTCAACTTTTTCTCTGTTTTTTGAGCTATGGAAACATTTCAAACTCGGCTCATTTCAAATATTTTCAGGAATAGATATTTTTCCGTTATTTTGAGGATGTGTGCATAAAGCCGTTTAAATGAATATAACGTCTAAACTACTCACATATTCATCCAAATCGTTTCGTTTTTTTTCACAGACGCCGCCATGATTTTAACGATCTAAGATCTCTTACTCGTAACAACTATATTTTTGTGCTTCTTACGTTTGTTTTATAATTTTAGTAATTTTGTTTTATTTTATATTTTTTTTTGTTGCATGAACAATTTTCCTCCTTTTATGATTTAGCCATAAAAATGTGCGCTCGCACTTGTAGCCAATTAAAGTGACTTATCACTGCGGTTTTTCATCTTCATCAGCAGTGTGTCTTTGCAGCCACCGCCGCTACAACGCAGCCTTATTTTTTCCTGCCTGCAACATGCCGCATGTGTGTTGGTGTTAAAGCCCTGCCGCTTAACGCATTCTCAACGCCCCGTAATGCATTTTTATGACACCCAGAGCGTTCAACGTTGCAGCAAACTCAAATCTGTGGTGGCATCATTTTTGTTACTGATATGTGGCTACATCTGTTTGCAAGTGTGTTTGCTGGTTGCCTTGGTGGCCACTGCAATTATTATTATTCCACGTATTTTTCATTTGATTTTTTGTTTAACAGATATTTTTTGTTTTTGTTTGATGATGCCAATTTTATTATTATTGTGTTCAAATGACGTTGTTATGATGTCCGCTGTACGTGCACTCGTTTAATGACTTTAATTTACTCCTTTCTTTTTGGGAGATGCTAGTTTTTAAAGAATCATTTTGATATTTTACGCACTTTTACTTCTATTTTTATAGTTATTATAAAAAAGTCTCGTTACCCAGTCCTCACTTTTTTTCTGTCTTTCAATTAGTCCGCTTTGTTTTGATTTTATGGTCTCTTTCACGTTTTCCAAAAATCATCATGCTCATTTTATGACAACTAATTTCGCTTAAATTAATATGTGATAGCTTTCAAGTGGCCGTTTTGTCTTCACATTAACATTTAAATTAATTAAATATCTGAATGTGCATTCTCATCTACTTTGAAATATTTGTGAAAGATTACAAGAATTTATCGTTAAAAATATTATATACGTGTATATTTTATTACTACTGGTGTGTCTTTTAAAACGTAAATTGATATTTTATGTTGAGCATTTAAACTTGTTTGTGAACATTTTTCTAAGCTACTCGTCTGAAAAGAATTCTTGGGAATTTCGAAGACTTCACATTATTAAGCAATGTTTAGAGGCCTTTGTTGTAGTATAGTCGATAAAGCAAAACAAAAACGATGCTACTGAGTTTTCAACTTCAAATGGCTTTTATATAGTTTCAAAAAAACAGTGTTCGTCTTTCATTCGAGAGTCACCCTTCATCAAACAGAATAAAATGTTCTCTGGTGATAAGCCTAAAATATATTTACAAACATGTAAAGTATTGCTTTCCCCATTACTGCGAATATAGTCACAGAAAAGTAATCTTTACAATTCACAAACTATGTTATGAATGACGAATATTATATTGTACTCATTCCTCTGACCAACTAAGACGACGAGTTAAACCAAAACTGCCTCAAGTCCAACAAACAGCAATCATTTCAAAACTTAATACATAAGGAACACTGTCATTTAGTCGGCCAAACCACCACACCAAATTAGTTCCAAACAAGTAAAGATATTACTGATAAACCATCAACATCCAAAGGAAGAAAGTCACAGCTTTATGTAAGGCCTTACTCCGTGTACTCTTTTAAGTATTAAATAAAATGAGAGAGCTCGGCAAATGTGTCAACTTCCGAAACATAGATTATACACACCACAGCCCATCAAAACACAAGCACTATTTTTCTTCAACAATAGCAAAGGTCTTGTTATACCCGACATTCTTTCCAAATAAACACCTTTGCTGTCTATAAAGTAGGAGACAGCCTCTTAAATTACACGAACTGTGACCAGTCGAGTCGAGAAAATTACGTTCTGTTATTACAGCAAACCAAATTCTTTTGAGAATGATCGTATAGAATCTATTTTCTCCATGGAATCTGATTCTCTATGACCTAACCTACTTTTTTCGTAATAAAAAGTTTCTATGTAAGTTATTTCGTCTAACCAGTTCGGACTCCATTATTGGATCTATTATTATCAAGAAGGAACTGCGAAAACATCAAATAATGACCACCAAGCATATCTATCTAGAATCCCATATCATACATCAAGAACATCTTATACATAGATATTTGTGGCATACGGCATTCATGTTCATACCTGTCCGCTTTTCGGAGATTGAGTGAATTTTTTTCACATAATCAAAAGGAAGTATAAGCATTTTGATACATAAACGAACAGTCAATATGACTAAAAATATTCGGTTTTTATTTTGTAGTATTGAATCAAGTTGGGTCATAGTGTTTGTGGAAAGTTCTTTTATAACAGCTTTAACACTTGACTACCATTTGTTTGATAACCTTAAGAGATGCTAAAAAACTAAAATAGTAGAAGACGTATTTTTTCAAACAGATTTATTACCAAAGAAGTTCCAGGACGATATAAAATTCATTTTTCATACTAGAAAAGTCATACAGAGTTTGTGCGGAATAGGACTGATTTTCTTCCGCCCGACTGTACTTCAGAGCGTGCGCGCACCGATTGGATTCGGTAGAGGTCGTTCCTAGCTAACGAACGAGCGGCTGGTTAGTTGTATCCGAGCACCTGGAGAGTCAGGGTAAACATTTTCGCGCGCGGTGTTTCTGTGAGTGGTGCAAGCCTAAAATGTAGCGTTCGTTAGAGCAGAGGTACGCGATTAAATCTGTGTGAAACTCGGTAAACCTGCGACAGAGACGTTTGATATGATCAAGCAGGCTTACCCAGATATTTCTTTAGCAAGAAGTAGTGTGTTTTCAGCAGCCGCCCTACTCAGCTCTCAAGGCTATTCCGAAGAATACCTTCCGTGACGCCTTCATTGCTTTGAAATCGCAGAAGGAGCCTATTTTGAAATTTTTAAAAAATTGTAACGATTGACTCAATAAATTATTTTAAATCGACTCAGTCCTATTACTTTCCGAACAAACCCTGTAAGACTAACCTACTGTCATATGGTATTAAATTTCACCGGAAATTTACTTAGTCCACAAAGTTTAATATGAAATATATTACATAAGGAAGGAAGAAGAAGCATGAGCAGAAACGTTGCATTATCGTGGTGTGAAAACTAAGAGTTGTCGGCCCATAATTCTGGCCTCTTTTTACGAATATCTTTGTGCAAACGATGCATAACACTCATATAGTATTCCTTGTTGATAGTTTGGCCGGTAGGTAGAAATTCTGAGTGCACCACACCTCGTTAATCAAAGAAAACCTTAATTTTTTACTTTCTATGATTTGGTTTTTCGGGTCGTGCTCATCTTTGGCACGATATTCGGCCGATTGATCGTGTGTCTCCGAGTTATAAGCATAGATCCAAAAGTCATGGCCAGTAATAATACTTTTCATGAGATCCTGGTAGTCGGAAAGCATTGTTTCACAGACGTTAACGCGACGCTAAAAATTTAGTGGTTTTGGAACCAATCGTGCTTTCATTTTTCTTAGGCCCTTAAGGTCTTTCAAAATGGTTTCCACTGATTCTTCCGATATTCCAACGATGAAAGGAAGATATCTATTAATCCTCGGTTCTCAAACGCCAATTCTTTTATTTTATGTTCATGTTGATATTCAGTTGACGTTGACGGTCGTTCTTGAAGTGGTTCGCCGTCAACGCGTTTTCGATCTTCTTTGAATAATTTGTACCAATCAAAAACGCTTGCTCGCGACAAGCAATTATCACCGAAGGACCTTTTCAACATTATGCACCTTTCGACACCAGAAATTTTGTACCCCATACAAACTTTAATGGAACTTCTATGTTGAATAATTTCAGTCATCGAAAAAACCGCCGAATGCACTTTATGTACTTCGGAAAGACAAGCCTATAACACTAATGATTATTTTGATGTGATATTTAATGCAGATATTACTGACTGTCATACCGATCTAGAAAAAAAATATTTCGACGAATGGGTTTTCCCGCGAAATTTAAATTAAAAAGTCTTACAATTTTTTGGCCACACTAGTATAAAAGAAGCGTAATGAACGCAATAAAGCTTATAAAAATTAGGGCTAAACATACCACACCTTCCAAGAATCGTAAAAATAGCTAAATAGATCAACGAACACAAAATTCCGAGATAAAATTCATAATGAATTTTAAATGGCAAAGAAAATGTTTTTAAAAAAAGATTTTTATAGCATTTTAAATTCTCATTATTAATGAGCCTAAAAGTGCGCACAAAGCGCTACACATGTACATATGTATATGTAAACATTAATAAATAAATGCCATACACTTAACTGCCATTAGAAATGAAATTACGGAAAAAGCGATAAACCACAAAGCCTCCTCGGCTATTTCAGAGACCAGCGTGTTTTCTTTTTGCCTCCAACTACTGATCGTTAAAATGATCATCAACTGATCTTACATTTGATCTACATTGGACATTTGTTGGATTGTTGAATAGTTGTGTTTGCTTTTATTGTTTGTTTATTAACCCTTTTGGCCAACAACTGCCAACGCTTGGCGGGATGAAGTGGTCAATTCTCACTCTCATCCATCTTCAGTCTACAGAAAAAAGGTGCTATGAAGATATAACTATGAATTTTTGTACATATGTGTATATATTTGTATATCGTAAGATCTGGCTTGCGGCAATAAAAGTGGCCCATCAGCCGTTTGTGAGTGGCGTTGAATTGAGTAATTTATTAGCCGTGGTCACTTGTCTCGCGGGCAAATGCTGGACTGAAGTTTTGAAGTTGTAAAATGCGCTGCTGTTTCATTCACTGCTGCATTTCATTGGAATTCCAGCTCATTTGTTGTAATTGTTAAACATTTTTGGTGTCTTCTTTTACTCTGTAGCTTTTTTCGGGATTTCGGGGCGCAATAAAACTTATGTTCAACATTGGCTTTCATGTAAAAGCACAGCCGATAACTGATTTCATTTGATTTTTTGAACTTCTTACATTTTTTTTATTTTTACCGCGTATTTCATTGCCCACTCTGCTTGAACGTGTTGGTATTTGAACTATTTGTTTCCCTACTCAAGCCCACACTTTGTTGCTGCACCTAATTTGTAGTGAGATTGATCGCCGCTTCGAAGTTTATAACCTCTGGCCGCGCTATACTATATCAGCTACACTTATGTGGCATTTTCTCGGCACATTTATCTTCACCTCACTTCGGTAACATATTTTAATCACTGCCGAGCATCAGTTTGCCGCAATTGACCATCATTTTGGTTGTTTAGTTGCTTGAATGATTGTTTAAATGCCACTGCCTTTGTTGACGCCCATTTTTTCGCCAGCTTCTTTTTTTCTTCAGCATGTTTTTCGAATATTTCGAAATCCGTTGGTCAGTTTGTGGTTGGAGCATTTCTCATTT
The DNA here is from genome assembly GCF_024586455.1 of Bactrocera neohumeralis. NCBI lineage: Eukaryota > Metazoa > Arthropoda > Insecta > Diptera > Tephritidae > Bactrocera > Bactrocera neohumeralis. The sequence goes on along the minus strand of NC_065923.1, from coordinate 65,494,588 downwards.
GATGTATGTTTAATTTTTATCAAGATTTTTCTAATTTCATGCACTTAATCACAATCAATGTAACTGTTTGTGGCAAAAGATGGATGGCTACTGTTGTAAATGAGTACAAGGAAATTTTCATAAAAGTAATAAAAAAGATATAAAACAATTTGTGTGCAATTAAAAAATAAAGTATAATATGAGAAGACCAGTGATGAATGCCTTATTCAATGGGCCAATTACTGAAGCTACATTTTCTATGGAATTTGGAACAATTTGATGAAATTTTCAGTTACACACAATGATTTTGATTATTGAAACTTTTTCACGTTATAAAGAATGTCAAGAGAGAGAGATAAATTTAGCTTTTAATGACAACAAATAATACTCGTAAACCGAAACCTAACTGTTTATGTTTTACAATGGATCAGATAGTATAAAACAGTTATCATAACAACCATCTTAATCCTGTGAGATAAAAAGTGAAGTAGAAGTCTTGAGGTTGGAAAACTAAATAAAACTAAAATAAAATCTAATAAACATAACTTTTTCTAACACCAAAATTCGAAGACCTGGCTCTTGTTACATATTTATGGGAATCCAGTTTGATTATCTGTTAAATTGATAGAGTTTGAGTATTGCGTTAAATATAAATAGAAATCTATCAAACCAAAGAAGAAAAATATTTTTCTACACCTTTAATATTTGTTTTATTGCCTTTTTTATTGATAAATAATAATATATAATATTATATGTTGCATGAAATATAAGTCATTATATTAGATTCATAAGATTTTGACCAAGATTTAGACAAATTATATTATTATATGTTATAATCAATTATATTCAGTTCTAAACCACATTATCTTTGAGAAACACAATCCGAAAAATAAAGGCTGACATCACCATAGTTCAAGAAGTCGGATGGACGGGACAAGGACTGAGACGAGTAGATCCTTGTGGCATTTGCTTCAGTGACCATATAGAGGAGCACAAATTCGTGTTGGGATTCGTACTGGGAGAGAGACTCCGTCGCCGAATACTGTCACTCACCCCGCTGGATGAACGTCTAGCCACAATCCTCATCAAAGCGAAGTTCTTCAACATAGCGCTGTCTCCGGCTCGAAAAGGCATCAACCAGATCGATCATACTGTGGTAGACGAGCCAAGGTTCTAACATCGACTCGGACCACTATTTTGTTGCAGCCATGTAACTCACTTGCCTATGTGCAGCAAAAAATGCATGTCAACATGCAACAGCTGGTCTCCGGCGCGAAACCGATCGCAGCAGTTGTGATAGACGAAAGTACCCCCAACGGTCCTAAGTGGGATAAACACCGAGCAGACCCTTGAAGAAGGAAGCATTGCAGACAGAAAAAGATGTCACCAAACAAAAAGGTTCGAGTATGAAGAGCTTGACAAGCTGGCCGACAGGGCCGGCATTTTACGAAAAAATGCGCCGACTAACAGAAGGTTTCAAGACCTGAACATACTCTTGTCCTTAGAGGTGATCTATTGACTGTTGTCCAGAGCATACTAAAATTATGGAGGAATACTTCTCCAGCCTGCAGAATGGCAGTGCAAACCTAACGGCCGAAATGGTTAACCCGAATCCCCAATTGATGATGATGGAGCAGATGTTCCATTGCCCGACAATGGAGATGTTCGAATAGGAATTACCCGTCTGAAAGACCAGGTGGAGAAGGGCCTTGGCATATGGGCTGCACATGGTGGTAAATTTAGCTTTGCCACAAACTTAAAAAAAAAAACTTGAAACTGAAATTTAAATTCATTTTAACGGCTTCTGGTTAACCCATATGTATAACCGATCGCGCTGTTCGTCTGAGTTTTCTTTATTAAAGTATGTATTCTTGAGCGGCATCAACACGTTCTTTTAAGGTTAGTGTTTACCTAAAGCTAGAACAACAATCCTTACTAACCTGACCCTTTTGTATAGTTTTAACCAGAGCCACAATTCTTTCCTTTAGCGAGAACAGTAACTCTTCACTGTTACTGACTTCGCTAAGGGTCGATGAGTAATGTGGTAATGTGGTGACTAAATGTAAGCTTAGCTTAAAAAAATATATCTTTGTTTAATTTAATTGTTTTAATACTGTCGAAATTGAGGTTAAGGGCTAAGTATAAGACGCATGAAGATATGTGATTGGAATTTTTAATTCAATAATTGACTAGCAATTTGATCTTTTCGTACTCTCGAGGACAGCAATAGAACTTTTTTTACTTCCACGCAAATTATCTAATTTTACTACAATTCCTCTACAGCCCTTCAGTAACAAATTGGCTGTGAAGTTTATACCGTCTGGCGCATTTATGTCATATGAGTTATCGAACTTTTTGTAGTTTCAACAAAACCGTAATTTTAGACGTCTATCTCTTACATTCGATTTCACACTGGCAGCAAATTTGGTTGATATAACTTTAGTGGTTCATGGAGATATGTAAATTAAACTTATTGGATACGCGTTGTGAGAGCATAAAAGTCGTATGGATAAATATTGACCACTATAGTCTTGAGATAGACGACGACTGTCACCGAAGTCTTGCAGAACTTGGTTAACAGTGAGAGTAAAATTAAGATTAGGTTGTTTTCTTTTTCGGGTATAATTTTTTGACTTTTCAATGAATTAAAATTAAAAATATTGTTTCAGTGAAATACAAAACTGTGTTATGAAGTGTAAAGATCTAATTATAAAAATAAGTATTTACCATTCCATCAATAACCCTTTATTTAGAATCTCATAAAATGTTGAAGGAAGTTCAGAATTCTTCAGATATTTAATGTCTTGCATGGGTTTCTTAAAAGAATTAATTTCTTTGAGTGGAAATCAAAACAAGAATTAGCATATTTTACACTCAAACGAGCACGACAACTTGAAAAAAAAAATAAATAAATGCAAAAGAATTATAAAGGCAAAGGCTACCGAAATATGTTCTGTTGTATGTAAGTATGTATGAGCAACATAAATATCCTTTGGCGAAACTGTCAGTTGAATGAATGCTCGAATTTGATTTCTTGGCATATCAACAAATGCGAACACACAAACATACATACATAAATATGGCAAGATATTTTTATAGCTGTCGGCGTAATTTATTTGCCTTTTTTTGGGTTGCACAGTATTTTGGCAATTTTTCATATTTTTTAATGGCCAAGGAGGAAACGTCAAATGCGGTTTTATTATTAATATTAAAATATTTATATATGTGTTTTTTACTGTTGCTGTTTCTTCTCTACGCAAGTGCAAGCACAGTTAGGCGCTTGAGTTGCTCGCAGCACCCCTTGCACCCTTAAGATGTTGCTTCAGTGTTCAGAGTCGTAGTTGTTGTACAAATTTATGCATCCTTTTGCGAGTTGCGTATATCCTGCGGCATTTGAAGCCTGCATAGCTCATATGTTTGCGGATTTTTAATGTGCTTTTTAATTTCGAATTTTTTTATGATCTTCAAATTTGCATTTTTCTGCATTTGCTACATATGTGTATGTATGTGTGTCTGTCTCATTTGCGGTTTCCTCAATGTCTCGCAGCATATTTTTTCAACAAACTCAGTTTTTCTGCTTCGTTATTTTATAGTAGCTACTCCTCACTCGGCTTTTTTATAGTTTATCTATCAACAGCCACCCAAGTTGTGTCGGTTGCTTATGAATCCTTATAAGCCAATGAAGAATCACACACTTACTCTTACATATTTATAATGCAATATGTGAGATTGTGGCACTCATATCTACATACATACATCATATATATTTATATATATTTGCATTTCTCTGCTTGTTTGCATTTCATTTTTACTGTGGTTTGTCTGCTAAATTTAATTGTCAATAAAAATTTACCGTGCGGAAAATTTGTTTTGCAAACAAATAAATTTGCAAGTCTTTGGCTACGTGAGATTTTTGCTGTATTTTTTTAAATATAATATTATGATGTAGATTTTTTTGTTATTTTTTTCCATTGTCATTGTTTGGTGCGCCTTTTTTCTCATGACTGCTCATAAAGCGCCAGTAGCTTAAATGCTAATAATGCTCCGCATGAAAGGATCTTCCTGAAGGCTGTATGGAGTATAGCCAAACAAATACATATGTATATGCTTATGGTACATGTAAGCATGTAAGAGCTTCGGAAGCGATACGGAAGCGATGTAATTTTATGGCAAATTAGAGATTTGAGAGGCTGTCTGCTCCAATATAGATGCACATGAGTCTCATATAGACCACTTATTCCTTACACCATTTTATAGACTAGAAAGAATATATTCTCAGTTAGATATCAGAAGCCACTGAATTTTAAAAGTTCAATAAAATTTCAGCAGCAAACCATTTTCTGCAAGTTGGAGTCAATAAAGATATATCTTTCTTTAAAGGGTTATATGCTTTTCTCCTCGCAAAAAACGTCCGATTTACAATAATTTTGTTTTCATATAATAAATGAATTGTTTCATTCAATCTTCTTGGATTTCAAAGATACATATTTAACAAATATTTGGTGAAATTAACCAGGTAAATGTTGAAAACTCAAGTATTACGACAACATTTTTAGCAGCACCTCGGCACAAAGTTGCCACCGCGTTGACAGCATAACTTCTTACAAGATGATCAAAAGTAAAAAACGTTTTGGTTAGAACCATAAACGAGCTAGTATACTAAGGCAAAACAAAAATTCAATGAAAATTATATTTTGGGCAGAAGTTTTAACAAAAAAATGCAAATTTTGGTGAAAACGTCCCCCGTTTTTTGTTTTTTAAATAGGGGTATAAGTATCGCTAAGCTCTCACTGATCGCTAAGTTTAAGCTCTGCTCTATTATAAAACGTTAACTAAGTACTACCATAAGAGTGTACACCTATTATTGATATCATTGGCCTCAACAACTGCGCCGTTAGTTCTGCTTTCTCCAAAAAAGCTTTGGTTGTGAACGAGGACAAGACCAAATACTTGTATCTTCTGTTATAAAACAAACACTCATCGCATTCGCGACTTGGCCTTGACGTCACTATTGAAAGTCCTAACTTTGAAGTTGTAGATAACTTCACCTACCTTGGAACCAGCATCAACACCAGCAACAATATCAGCATTGAAGTCCAACGCAGATTCACTCTTGCCTAATAATGCTACTGTGGACTGAGTAGGTAATTGAAAAGCAAAGTGTGGAGGGATGGACAATGACATCATTTGATGAGTCGGCGTTACGAGAGAAATGTTTTGCGGACTTTTTACAATCCTTTGCGTTTTCGAATCGGTACCCGACTTTGGAAGCAGAGGAAGACCTCAACTCCGTTGAAGAAATCAAAAGGACCTGGCTGCACTTAATATCTCGAAAAACGAAAATAAGAAACGATTGGCGCGTTGTTGTTAACTCGGCTATAACCGCGTAAGCGGTATCTACGCCAGGAAAGAAGACGATGAAGGTTGGTATGACTGTCAGTGATATCTGTGCCAAATGTCACATCAAAATAATGTTTAGTAAACGGCCATTAAATTTTGTGTGCGGAATTAACTTTCAAATGCCGAAACATTCAGAATGTTAGAAAAATACTTCAATAATATATGTTTGTCGTGACAAGTGTTTTTGATTGGTAAAAAATAATTTTAAGAGTATCGAGAGCGCGTTGACGGCGAATAACGTACAGGAAGACCATCAACATCAACTGATGATCAACACGTTAATAAAATAAAGTGATTTGTGCTTGAGAGTCGAGGATCAGACGACGAGCATCAGAGATCTTACTGCCATCGTTGGAATAGCGAAAGGATCAGTGAAAACCATTTTGAAAGATAATTTTGGCCTAAGATAAGTGAAACCACGATTGGTTACAAAATCACTAAATTATTTCGAAAAACAGAGTGGCGTTAACGTTTATGAAACAATGCTTTCCGACTACCAGTATGCCATGAAACGTATTATTATGGGCGATGAGTCTTGGATCTACACTTACGACCAGGAAACACAAGATCAATCGGCCGAATATCGTGACCGAGGTGAGCCGAAACCGAAAAAAGTTCAAAAAGCAGGTCAAAAATTATGGTTTTCTTCGATTATCGAGGTGTAGTGCACTCCGTCCGTCCAAACTGTTAATACTATGAATTTATATGGCAACTATATGGTAAAGCGGTCTGATATTGATGATTCCAAAAAATGATTTGAGTTCCTTAGACGTCATATAAACCTTGTTCAGGGGATAATTACTTTTTAAATATCTTGTTCAAAAATTATATAAACTTTTGAGTTCAAATAAAAATAGTTAAAATAAAAAACAAATTCAAAATCTTTTTTTAATTTTACATCGGATACTTTAAAAAAAATATTAAGAACTGGTGCCGAAAGCAAGAAAACATTTTTATTCTACCATTGACTAAAATATGTATTTATATATATATATTTTTTTTGTTTGCATTTATTTATTTACAATCTATCAATAAGACAATAAGTAAATTAGTTCAAAAATAATATTATAACATAAATAGTTGAACTCCAATGAGAACAGCTATTATATTCAAAATTCTATAATTAAAAATTTATTTACAATATTTACAAAGTTTAATCTCTAAAAGGTAAATCTAAAACGTGATTTCTTTTAAGCCTTCGAGTTGTATCGCCATTATCCAGTAGAGTTATTGCCAGAACATTTTCATGACCATGTAGCTTTTCAACATACCTTGTCCTTATACTTTTCATTTCTTCTTTAACGTATTTAATATTTAAATCTTTGTGTATTTGATCATTAGCCACAAACCAAGGGGCGTCAACAATAAGTCTAAGAGTGATGGACTGATATCGTTGAAGGATTTCAATATTTGATTGGCTTGCAGTACCCCATAACTGGATACCATAGGTCCACATAGCTTCAAGATAGCCTTATAAAGTCGAACTTTGTTCTCCAAACTAAGCTGAGATTTTCGCCCAAGAAGCCAATTCATTTTTTTTGTTTTAATATTGAGCTTCTTTCTCAAGCTTTTAATGTGGCTTTCCCAAGTTACTCTTCGATTTATATCGAGTCCGAGATAATTTCCTCACTTTTTAAATATTCAAAAATGGCGGACAGTCTCCTCTTCTCAAAAATGTGACGTTTTCGATTTCTCAGCATTAACCTTTATTTTCCATTTCTTAAGCCATCGCTCAATTTCTATTAATAATAAATAGTTAAAAGTTTTGGAAAATAGCTGTCAATTTTTGAACATCACCAACAACAGGAAGATCAGCAGTGAATATTGTGTAAAGGATAGGTCCCAGAACACTGCCCTGTGGGACACCAGCACGAATACTGTATAGTTTTTTTTTTTTTTTTTTTAGTTTTTATATATGAGCATGGCAAATTTTAATTGGAATATTTCTTTTTTTTTTTTGTTTTATTGAAACGTAACAAGATATGGTTTTACATTTCATATCGAATTGCAACTAGTGACAAATGTACAACAAATATTTTTCAATTGGAAAACAATAAAAGCTTTTTTCTAACGCAAATTAAAGAATGATTGTTTGCGGTATCTCTTTCCAATTTTCGAATTTACAATTGCGCTCATATTTCTAGCCTCTCGTTGTCGTTTACGTGGTTTTGTAACCTTACGAGAATATCAATTTTTCGTATTTTAATCCCAATTTTAATAATATAGACTAAAATTTTATTTTTGTTAGAGGTGATTTCTTGCCGAAATGTTGTAACTACCTTTTTAGCTTTTTAACTTTGCAAAAACTCGAATAAACGCTGAATTGAAAATGCCTTAATCCGACTATCTGAAGTTGATATTCATGCAATTTTAATTCATTGTGTCATTCAAAAATATTTAATTATATAAAACTTATAAATTTTTAGCCACATTTTTAATACACGCATATTCTATAAAATTAAATTAAATTGCCAATAAACAAATATCATTTCAAACCATATAATTTATGCATGAAAACCGCACTAAACTCATTTGCTGAAAATTACGCACTTAATTTCGAATAAAGTTTGTCATTAATTTCACTACAAAATCGCAGGAAACTACTTGCAAATTCTAAAGGAAATGCTTACATTCACACATATAATTTACTTGGGTGCATGTGTATAAACGTTATGTGTGTATGTGTACTAGTGCGCATACATTTCTTGTATTTGCTTTCAATTGCCAAGGTAATTATTTATGCAAAATATATAGAAATTACCAGCGAGATAATTGAGTTAATGCAAAGTGCCAGTTAAAGCAGCTGCCAAAGTGAATACCAAATGAGTCATTTCGTAATTTACCTACACGCATGTGATATGCAAGCCTGTATTCGTGTAGATATGCATATATATACATATATATATACTAAATATCTGTAAATGAGTGTATGTAGCTAAATATGCCAATACTCTAATTTATATACTTAGAAACAAATGAGGCAGGAGCTGTTGCAAGACTGATAAGGGAATATAATCATATGTGTAAGTGTGCTTGTGTGGCTAGGACTTGTAATGTGAGGCGGCAAACAAAGTTGAAAATTTACACTTCAAGGCAATTAATAATGTTGCATTAAGATATGAATGCAATGCACTCGCACACATACAGGTGTATTCTTGTAATTGTAGTCCTCTAACAGCTTTCAAATCAGCCTAAAGTGCCTTGTAACACTACACCTACTCAATGCAGGTTGCGCATGCCCCACAATTACCGAGCATAATTAAGTTTATCGATAGCATTACATTTCGCTGCGTTGCATTTACTTATGTATTTACTCATTTTACAAGACAAAATGACAAATTATCATACCCATCTTGCAATGCCGCCCATTCTGGATAGGCTACATGTACCCCCAAATGATTTTAGCTGATTTAGTGTGGCATGCTTTTATGCTGATACTGAGATCATTAAACTTAAAGTAGATTCCTTGTCGGAAATCGAGGCGGTAAGCTGTCATAACCTAACATTATACCAAAAGCTTAATTTTGCTTCTTTTGTCAAAGGTAATCCAACATTCGAAGGGCGATTATTTGACCAAAAAATCACATTTTAACCATTAACCCTCCCCGTATTCACTTGATATGGCACCGTGGGACTTCTTTCTTTTCGAAAAAATGCATTTGTCGATGAAAGGAAAGCGTTATGCAGACGTAGAGACCATTCAAAAGGCTTGCACCGGACCGGCATACTGACAGCCATACCGGTCAACGAGCTAAAACACTAGTTCGACATGCTTTTGGACCGTGCAAAAAGCTGTATTGAAGCAGAAGGAGACTATTTTGAATAAAATAAATTGATTTTGCCGAAAAAACCATTTGTTCTGTTTTTTTTAAGTCCTGTTTACTTTGGAACGCTCCTTGTATAGCACGATCGATCGAATCGATTTGTTTTGGTTTAAAGTATGGTTTATGTTTTTAAATCATTATTTAATAGGTAGGTGAAAACTTTTTTCGAATACTAATCTAACAGCCCTCATTTTGCTTGAAAGAGTCTTTATTCTTAATCCCAGATCAAATTGTCAAATTTAGGCCACTTTTGGGACCTTTAGATTTACCAATCGATTTAACTGAATCATGAATCAAAAAACTTGTGCCATTTGGTTCAAAATTTCCCACAGTGCTACTACAAAACCACCTTTCCATACATACCATATATTTAGCCATCGCTGTCATGTGGCAACTTTGTAAATTTATAAACATAATTGCGTATATTATTATTTGCTAAAGCGTTTCATGTTGCACACTCCTGCCACTAGCGTGTAAAAGCCGGCGTATACATTGTAATGATGGCATCTTATTCCTTGCCATATTTGCTTATTTGATCAACGCATAAGTAGACGGAATTGATACGCTCAACCGGACATGGCGATTCATTAATCATCACTTGTCACTGTAGGCGCCTCGATAAATCGCCAATAAACAATGTATGCTCAAGCGGTTTGATAACATTGATTTTGGGTGGAGGGGCAACGCGACTGATGGGAGGGGAAAAGCTACGCTATACACACATACATATATAATAGTGGTGTAGAATATCAAGCTTTAGAGGCCTCGTAGCTTCAAACACTTTTGACGGGCTGTCTTCATGCCTATGTCTCTAAATCTGACCACATAAGATAAAGAATGAAATCACGAAGTATTGACCAACATTTTTTGTATACGTTTTTAATACTTTTATATTCCACATGGGCAAAAAACGTGTGCCATAATTTCTGAAAATGATCATTATTTCCTTTAACAACCAGTTTAATGACCTGGACTTCTCAACAAATTTACCCTTCTAAGGTTGTCATATATCATGGAACGATGGAAACTTTTTTCTTGTCTATTTTACCTGGGTAACTGACCGAGCGAGGTCATTGACATTATTGGGCGTTGTTCGATTTAGCTCATTTTTTTAGCTTATATTCTCACAATTATAATTCGAATCTGGCACCAAAAAGCTCTAACCTAAAAAAGGTGATTGGGATCAAATACTTGAATGTTAACGGGCATTTAGTCACCAAAATTTTCATACCATTGTTGCCACTTTCACAATCAAAATAAATCTAGAAAACTCATTAGAAACCACAGAATATTTGATAATTGGTCAATATTTGGTGGCTATAGATTAGTTTATATCCATTAGAGAGCCGTATAACACCGCCTTCTTCATGATCTTGATAGCTACCTTACAAGCTGGAACGATCAGAATCAAGTTAACGAAATTTAGCATAGGTAGTTATTCAAGGCTTTGCTACAATACCCGAGGAAGTTGTTCATATCGGATTGCTATAGCATGTAGCTGCCATACAAATCAGGTTATTCAATGAAATTTTTTGTGTTTGTGAAATGTAATATACTTGTAGTATATTTCTTGTATATATATATAGATATATTCAAGTTTAAACTTATACCGATCGACATAACCTGGACGAAACAAGAGATGTAACCACAGCAATACATCTCAGAGGAACTTAGAAACTTTACAGTATTGTCACACCAACAAAACGAACAGTTTCAATTCTAAAACGTATATTTTGTCTTCCCCAACGTTACTTGTGAACCGTCCTGGTGACCAGGGTGGAAAGGACTTATACCATAAAGATTTAACCAATAACTGTACGATAATGCAACAACAAAAATGGCAAAAAGAAGGAAACTAAACTTACGATATGCGAACCTCTGTATTATCTGTCACTCAGAAGCTTAAAATGCTTTTGTTAAAAAAGTTTTGGAAAAAAAGGTTTGATACAAATTTTGATATTTCTATATTTCACTATATTCAAAGTAGTACGATAATGCAAAATACTTTAGAAGGTATAAGATCAGCTCGGAAAGACTGTAACAACTTAAGCTTTTATAAGCGAAGTCTCCTGTGATACCAATAAAAGGGAAATTTTTTTTTTTTACTTTTCCCTTATTAGCTTCAGATATGACCATTAGATTGGAACAGACTAATAGATATTTTCCAAACTTTTTGTATCGCATTACCACAAAGTTTTTTTGGGAACAAGTCTTTTGTGGCAGATTTGGCAGCTTTTAAACTCACTCAGCATTTTCAAAAATCCCACAAGTCTTCATGAGCAGCAACCGCTTACCCCTAACAGACATAACCTCACTACCATTAATGTAATAGAAATGAATTCTTTTTACTATACTTCCGTATATTATATAATATAAAACTGGGATATACTGGATATCTATACCAATTCCAAAGAAGGCACATTCTTTTTTCAATTCTCCACAAAACTTCATAAATTTAGAAAAAACCCTCTCAAGCCTCATCAAGATTAACCAAACTTAATAAACCAACACCTTCATTCCACTTATTTCAAAATGTTTCTTCTTGTACCAACCTATTCAGACACTTCCTAAGTTGAAATGCATTTCACAAACAAATACAACTAATCTTATTGCACCAGTTTACCATTCGATTTTCCTCAGCTACAAATATAAATCACGCACACAAATCATGTTGGTAATTTAACTGAGAAATCAAGACAAATTCACAAATAAAATTGACTTTGACACTGCAATCGAGCCATTAAATTTATGTCTTTGCAGAAGATGAATGACTTAAGTAAATTACAAACTCCAAGATAAGTGTACTGAATGCAATTATTTGTCGGTGAATGCTTGAGAGTGCACACACTTATGTATCTATGTATGTTTAAATGAACCGGCTTATAAATCCTATATACATATATCATTATATTGGTTGGCGATATCAAATAAGGCAGGTATATTTGTCGCATGCAATTATCACTTCAGCAAAGTAAGATATACTATTTGGAATATTATTTTCGTAAAGATTTGTTTATATGAAGATAAGAATGTTGACTCTTATATGTGTACATCCATATATATATTATATAGTATATTGTATAGAAAACTTCTTTCGATATCTGCAGTGCAAGATACAATGATTCCCTTAACATTAGTACAAGAAAATGGCATATACAGTACACATATCTTTATAGGTGTGTAAAATTACCCACAGGCTGAAACCAATATACATACGTGTATCTACAAAGCCTATAGCCCAACGAAAATAGCACCCAACGGGAAATCGTCTACAGAAGAAAACGTTTACAGTCAAATGAGATCCTACTGGAACCAAACAATATTCAAGTTTATTTATTTCGATTGGGAATCTTTTGCCTATTTTCAATTCCATTTTTAAAATAAATTTTCTTTTTTTTACTTTGAGTTAAAATATTTGCAAGGAAAAAGATCAAACTTCTTATTAATAAGTCATCAAGAAGTTTTATGCAATATATGAACCTTGTTTTTCATATATGCTTGAAATCCAATTGTGTGTAGGCAATATACCCACATTTTTGCGGCAGTCCATCCAGACAGTTTGGGCTAGAAATGCCTTAGTACAGGTTGAGTTGAAGAGACACAAATATTGTCTAATATGAAGTTGTAGCGGGATTTGGCATACACGATTTTCGAGGGAAAGTCATCATAACATCTATAAATTTGAGCAGTTATTATTGTCTATATTACATACGAAGATAGAAAAATAATCACATGAAGTAGCATATCGGTAGACTCCTAACCGTAATTAGTAGTGTCGAAAACTTTCAAGTGTTATACTTTTCCCATTTTGAATTATTTGCTCTGAAATACTACATGGACCTGATCAGCTAAGATCCTGGAACGACGGTTTACTTCGGACTCTTTTCAATATCATGATTAACTTTTTAGAGAAGTAGCATTTTGAAGCAATAACCTGAAATTAATTTAGACTATCTTCCTTAAATACACGAAAACGTTAATCTCGATTGCACCACAGCTAGAAACCCCTTCATAAATACAAATAATTTCCACGCAATAACTGGATTTTGATCGGTCACTTTGTGTGGCAGCTACATATATGCTATATAAATCCGATCTGAATAATTTTATCGGAGATTGTAGCGCTGCCTTAAGCAATAATTCGAGCTAAATTTGAAGATTACTTGTCGAAAGAAAGACTTTTTCCATACAAGAGCTAATTTTTTTTCGGTCAGCTATATCCTATACAGAACTAATGGCGACGGTTCCGACAAATAAGCAATTTCAAGGGGTGAAAAAGAGGTCTGCGAAACTTCAGATCTATATCTCAAAAACTGAGGGACTAGTTCGGGTATATACAGACGAACAGAAAGATAGACATTTATCTTAAGGTTCGAAGTATCAGCCACGTAGTCACCAAATAAGGAAATCAGATTCAATGTTTGCAATAGCTGATCGACCAGTCCTTCCCTATTTCCAATACTTCTCAATCCAGGAGGAAAGGTGTCTAATTGGAAATAAGGAAGCTAAAGCGTGTAACAAGTATATCTTCACAGATTTTGTTCGTGTTGAATTTTTTATTAATTTAAAGGTACACCTGTCATATACCGTTACTATACCATCGCGATTGGTCTCAGCTAATTTTTCATTTATACAATACATATATGTATATAGATTTCCTGCTGGGAATATAAATGTTACTTGTTTATTGTTATAAGTGTGTGGCGTATTTGTGCAACACGGCAAGGTGTTGCTGAATCAAAGGATAATCCAATTTATTTTACATTATAAATGGAGAGTGTCGCCAGAGTGCCGGCAGCCAAAAGCCTATTAACGGACAGCAGTGGACTGAAGCAGAATTAGACGGATGTAGTGTGGAAGGGAGAGTCAGACTGAGGGGAAGACTAAAATGAGTGCAGCTAAAGAAGCAATTGCGTAAAGTTAAGGTAACAAATGGGATATCTGTGCAACATAGAATGTCTTGTAAGTGCTTACAGCAATATACACGCACATAAGCAATTTCCATACACTATTACAAGCATAGCTAAATGTTGCGTCTTGCCACTGCGTATGAGTAATCAATAAGTTTTTGTGTTTAATATAATTTACAGCCTTTCAAAGGGCGATTTTGACGGCAAAATGCAATCAAAGCAAAGCAGTACAGTACAGAACCGTGTTTTTGTGTGTGCAACTGGCGGCATACCCTACAATGCCTTGCAGTTGCAACATTGTATAATAGATACTGCAGTTGAGGTGACAAAATGAATTATAGCCCTGATTTTATACATTTAATACGAGCAAATTTATACGCTACAGATATTAAATTGCCACAGAAATGAATTTAAATCTTCGTGCAGCAAACTACGAAGTTTTAATGGTGCATTTGCAAAATTCAAGCTTAAATCTGCACTTTTACAGTTATGAAGGTTTGCGTCACGCTTGGTGCAACTTCAAAACTGTTGGATTTATGGCAGTAATCATAAAAACTGTGCGGGAAAAGCAATGACTTTAGGTTGTTATTGCAGTGCAAATCTTAAAATGTCATTAAACATTTCTTTAACTGTAATTAAAACCATTAAAAATAAACATTTCATTGCATTTTCATTACGGTTATCAGTTGAGGGGTGCGCAGTCTATAAATTCACCTTGCTGTAGTCATGCTTCGGCAGCGAAAAGGCAAAAATATCACTCTTTATAGTAAATAATGTCGCTTTTCCTCATTTCTACTCACCATTCATTGTCTTTACTTTTGCTATTTTTCTTGCAAATTACAAAAGCTCGGGCAGGGCAAAGTTTTTCGTCATTGTAAGTCATAAAGCGCGTCACATGACATGGCGATAAGTCGCTTTTTAATCATCGTAAAAATGCGCAAAAACCATCAACTTATTCATTCATTCAAATGAAAGCGGAAATAAAAGCGAGAAAAAAGAGAATATTGAGCCAACAAAAATTAAATGCACATTTTGCATGAATGAGTTGAGCGTTGTAGTTGAAAGCAGTGTTGTTTGGTGTCTGGCGCGAGTATAAACGAAATTTGTGCAAAAATCATTAACAACGCGCGTTGACGCTGTCGTTTTGTCAGTAATTATGCAAAAATGGAAATTGTGTTCTATGGAAGCACTCTTAAATTATTGCAGTGTGGCAAACTTTAACTGAGTTAATGTCAGATTTGGTAGTGGCAGTAATTTGGTGTCAAGTTTTGCATACGACTTTAGTTTCTGCCAGAACTTAGATTATAACTGAGCAATATTTGTTGAAGATTTTGTAATTTTAGTGTAGATCTTATGTCTGATATACGGAAAGTTTCGTAAATCTTAAACAGACGCTGAACATCCGAAATGTTAGTTTGAGAATATCTTTACTTCATTGATGCTCTCACAAGTTTGACATTATCTACATATATAGACCTGCAGTTATGGGAAAAAAACTTCAAACATTTTTAATTTTAATTATACGAGTGCTCTACTTAGAATACTCGAAATATAGCCGTGCGCAAATGGATGATCTCTTCATAGGCGATCGCAATGTAGGAAATCAGTTTTTCAGGTAGAGTTCTTATTTTATGTCAGTATTTTTGTGCTCTTAGGAAACCACTGAAACCACTGAGAAGAAGAAGAACTGTTATAGATACTATATCGACATGTGCAGTATAAACATAATGTTTATTTCTAGCAATCCACCTTTATTTTTTTCAGTTATAACCCGTAAACCTTCAACGCTAATTTCATTCTATAGGCTACTTTTCGGTCATATTTTCAGACAACTAACTACATATTTGTCATATTTGGTTCACTATACAAGTATTTATACAAGGGGCGACAAAAATTCTTAAGACACATTGTGTTAAAGGCTAGACGTAGGCAGAAAACTGAAGCAAATCACGAGCCAAATTAATACAAACACGACATCAAGCTTAGCCTACTTAAAAAAATGCTCATATTTCAAGGATCGCCCATTTTAAAAGAGGTTCCTGCTGACAAGCTGTCTTTGTATAATGACGATTTCAATAGCTCTTGAATTTTATTTCTAACACTTTTGAAGTAATATTTCTGCATTGACCAATAACCTGTCCTTCCGATTTTTGTGAAAAGTACTCCTCGTTGCACAGTCTCATATCCCTAGCGGATAGTTATTCCTTAGATCAAAGCCTCTAAAATTTGTGTAGTGTTCTCACGTAATATTATTTTTTTTGTTACATAGAATACTTTAAGCCAACCCTTAAGTTTATTATTTGCTCCAAAATTATATTTATATACAAGTATATATGTATATTTTTTAACAATTTCAACTTTTTGCTTTCAACCGCCGGATTCAACAGTTTAAACAATTTTATTACTCTTTTGGTTCGTCGTCAGATAACATTTAATGAGTCGCCCTTTAGGGTTAAACTTTTTAATAGCGCTAAAGTTACAAAAAACGATTTCTATTGCGGACATTCACAGTGTAAGCATACCCTCACTAAAAAGTGTGTATGTAAATCGAGGCATTACATGGACAACGCGTACAACTGGGACTGCCATCATTACACAATAGTTGTCTATGTGTTCTCGTGTCCACTGCTGGTCATAAGGTAATTGCAGAAAGTTTGTCCAACCATATTAAATAAAGAAAGCTAAACGGGTGCTTTTTGTCCTTTGACGGAAGCTGGTAGAGGTCAAAAGCGCGGGATAGGGCTTATAATATGATAGGGAAAAGGTAGTTGAATATATGTATGTTCCATTATATTTTTCTATTGCAGATAATATGAAAGCAAATTTAGCTAAAGAAATCATAATTAGGAAAAATGTATTCAGAATGAAGCCCTTGAAATTGCTAGAAGTCGAGTCTGTAACACTTTCCTATTTACCACAAGATACTATTTGGTGCATTTAAAAATCTGTGAGATTATTGGAAATCTTTATAAGCTCTCTTTTATTCTGAATGCGACAAACGCTTAACCTACTGTATACAACGTCCTAAAACCCTTGTGTGGCCTGGGTAGACTTGTAACTAATGGTTTACTTGGCAATGACAATCCCTACTGTTAATGCCTGTACTTAAGCAGGCATTTAGGATCGATTTGTTAGATCTTGTGGCTATGTGGACTCTCCTAGTACTAAGGGGAGAAGATGTAAAAATATTGAGCTTCTGAAGTCTTACTTATCCTTTAAAACTCTTACTAAAAATTGTGTTCTTCAATGCAGAAACTTTATAGATGGTTTCAAACCAATCTATGACTTCTTGCTTCATTTAAAACAACATGTCCCTTACTAGAACTAAATATGCTTAAAACCCAAAACCAGAGAAACAAAGTTTGTTTATGTAAAAAAAAAAAATATTTGAATGTAAGTTCACAAATTCCACAAAGAGCGCAGTAAAAGCAATATCCGCACTGGCAGCGCAATTACGTGAGTAACTGGTCGCGACAGGACGAACACAAATGTCCTAACTATGAAGCTTTTTATAAAATAATGAACGCTTTTTGCTGCAAATGAAATGAGTTTTGTTTGTGAATGGATGTGGTTGTTGTGACTCTTTAACGTTTGTTTTGACTGCTATAACCTCCGTGCTATGGATTTGAGTTTTGACTGTTAATATTTGTCACCGACATTTTGGTTATTGAAATAAGGTAGTGAGCTAAAGTGAGAATAGAACATACATAAGTATTTCAATATAGACCATATGTTATACATATAGTACATGTACATTTCGTATTTATATATTTACCATTTTATAGATGAGCGCGTGTACACTTACTATTAATCTGTCTGTAGCGTTTTAGTCGTTGGAAAAATTGGTTTGCTTTTATTTCTAATTATTCAATTGAACAAAGAACTTTTGGCAATATATCAAATGTCGTGCGAATTTTCACGCCAGACAACCAGACATTGACAAACAAACAAACGTGTGCAGTTGCGGCACTTAAATGATATCAACCTTAATAGTCAAGACGGAACTGGCGTTTATTAATTTGCTGTAATGTAGACGACTATAAAACTGGGTGATAATTATAAATACTGCATACCTCTACTTAATTATAACTCCTTTTAAATTTGAATAGTTTGGACAAGATGTTATATAAATAATTTAATGAGTAAGCAGCACAATTAAATCTTTAAAACACATTTTTACTGCAAAACCTAAATAAAAATTTTTACAAAGCCAAGTTTTGTATATTTAAATACTTTTTAGAAAGTCTACAAACTCTCCAAACTTTCGAATGGGCTTAAATTCCAACATATCTATACTTATTTACTTTCTTTTTTGTTGTGTAAATTTTCACATGAAATTTCACAACTCTACAAACTCTCCACTTTATAAAAGTTGCAGAAATTTGAGCAAGGTAAACTTGGTACTATCTCATTGTTAACTTCCAAGCAAAATGAAATTATTTTAACAAGTCTCCAAACTCTACAAAATGTTAAAGTGATCCATTTCTATAAAAATACATTTTGGTATATAATTAAGTGTATACGGTTTCAGTTTTGGTAGACTTAGCAAATATTTTCAAAACTATTTTTTCTCTAAGTTGTTTATTATTGTACGAAATTCATAATATTTACAAGCTCTGCTATTTGTTAAATACTATCATCAAAATGGGCTACATACAATACATAGTATATTATTGATGTAACTGTAAAAGTAAAAGAAATTACTGTTACCTACTCCTTTGAGCTTGCTACTCATACCGTTACTTTAATACGTAACAATTGAACTCTTAACTTGCCGTAGTTCAAATTCCTCGTCACCTTTGCTTTGTAGTATTATTCAAAGGTGTCGAACACAAAAGTCTACCTTTTTGCCACGCCTCGGTGACTTTTGTTTGCTCAACCATTTACTGGGCGTTACTTTTTACTGAAGTACTACTTTTTACATGATTTTTAAGTGGCTTCAAAATCAAAACAATACAATACATACATACATACCAAAAGACGTGAATTTTTTAATGCCCATTTAAACAAAGCTGTCACTTGCAAAACCATTTTTGCGTAAATAATTTTTGCAAATTTACGCTCGAAATGGAATTCCTTATATGTATGTATATAATTCTATGCAGGAGTAAATATATACCGCTCAATGTACCTGTAATCCTAAAGCTCAGCAGCTAAGTACAGATTTTCACGCTGTTCAACACTCAGACGCAAATTAAATTGAAATTATAATAAAAGCGCGCACCTCGAATGCAAAAAAAAAACACCAAAAAGGACTAATTTACCTGCAAAAAATACCGCTAGCAAAATATAAAGGATATAAAGTAGGAAAAAGGATGTCGAAGGAAAAAAATGTTGAATTAATTCATGTAAACAAAAATCACAGACGCTCCAGCAATTGACCGCTGGGAAATGAACCCATAAAAAATTATAATCGCAAAGGTTGCACGCAAAGAAGAAGAAGAAAAAAGTGCATGAAAAACTTTTCGTTATAAAAATCTACAAAAGAGGAAATATTATAAAAAATGCATGAAAGCCAGCAAATACTAAAGTTTTTATTTGTGTGAGTGAGTCAAAAATTTATTAATCGCATGTCAACAGCAAATGCCAAAAACAAGCAAATTATGAATGTCTAAATAAATTTCATAACACGAAAGCTGTCAAAATAGCAGAAAAAATGTGAAGCAAAATCAAAATACAATCAAACTGAGCGAAATTAGTACCTTTATAAACGTTGGCCAACACCTACCCGTGCTAATTATGGGCGCTAGCCAAGCGGGTGAGCAAATGAGGTGTTAAATATTTCACAACACTGTGGCGTTAGTCGCTTCATGTGACGCTTAACTAATGGCTATAAAGTCAATGGACTTGTCTGGCATTGCATGGGTGTTGCACGCAAGCATAATCGTGCAAATCGCTTTTTAAGCAGTCACGAGAAAGTAAATAAAAGTTTTTCATATTTTTATATTAACGTAATATTAGCGTACTTTTGTTTGGCAGTAAAATATCAAGAGAGAGAGCAAAATGTCTCAAACTTTTACACGAGCTTCCTATATACTTATAATTTTTAGCAACTAAGCGATGATTTTTTCTCACCGATAAATATTTTTTTATAAACAATTTAAGGCCGAAATTTTGCACAAAAATCAATTTTCTTCTGACAAACCGCCATTTTGTCTAAAAATTTCATTTTGCTTATTCCTTCGATTTTCTTAACTAGATTTAATTCAATTAATTTCAATTAATATTTTTATTATCCAAAAAAAATTAAAAACTAAAAAAAGTTAAAAATTTCAAAAATTATGAGCTGACGAAGTGGGGGATCTCTAAAAATTTCCACTTGACCATACCCATGATTTCAACGCTCCTGGTTATCTGAAACCATAAAAAAAAGATTATTAATCTAGTATAATGTCGCAATGGCCGGAACTACGGAAAAGTGGGAAAAATTTTTTTTCACAAAATGGCGATTGCCTGAAAAAATGTTTTTCTGATTATTTCGAATTTTTTAAAATGCATAAAAATAAAAATTTGGGGATGGGGCTAGTTGCAACCATAGACAAGCCTATAAAGAAGACTCTATAAAAATTTCAAGTAAATCGGTCAAGTAGAACCTGAGAAATAGCGGGTATCGTTCCGAAAAAGTCAGTTTTGAGAAAAACGAGTTTAAAGTTTCGCGTAAAGTCTTTTGTTCGATTAGTTCCGGCCGAACCAGTTTGGATGCCGGGTCAGAAAAATGCCTATATCTTCGAAAATAGTTTGAATTTTGAAAAATCCTCTTGTACACAGATTCTTGAATAGTTAAACTTTGAAAATGTAAAATTTCTAGACCAGAATACCCCCTTAATAATAGTAATAAAACTTGTAAAAATGACGTTGCAGGAAATTGTATCTATTTAGAATTGAACTAAATTTCGAAGAAAAATCTTGCCAATTCATCATACTTTTGAATATAAAAAAGGATATCTATAATATCTCATCGTAATATACCAAATATACCGCGCGAAATCATCTCCGCTAAGAACAACTGCTAAAGTTGCTTCTTCGTATGTCTATCAGATCTAAGTAACCGGGACTGAGAGGGATTTATATTCTTATAAAGGCTCAACTCGCCAGCATTCCAACTTGGATGGCTCTACTCAAAGCTAAGAAGATTTGCTTGACCGGAATCGAGCGGCCACTTTCAATGCTTATAAAAAATATATAGGTTGATTAAAAAATATAGTAGAGTATAAGAAGAGATGAAAGAACTAAGTGCTGAAAGATAACTGAAATCATACTGTAAAAATATCATTAATCTTGAAGAAAATTAGAACTAAAATATTATATTTTTCTCGTAAGCTCAACTTGTATCAATAGAAATATAACGCAATAAAGTATATGTACTATATAAAATGATTGGCTTGACGACAAATTTTTAGTTTTGATATTTCTTGGTCTAGCTGTAAAAGAATGTATTGCAAATGATATTATTGATTTCGTTTTTTGAAATGCTTTTCATGTTCTTATCTTTCTAAGATCATGTCATTTGTTATGCGCTCCTCCATCCAGAGAAATGCTAAAAGTAAAAAATATTATAAAAGATAGAATTGAAAATAAGTCGCACGAGTTTGAACTTCTTCAACTTAACCCTACCAAATGAAGTACTTTATGCATCCGGAAAATTGCAAATTAATTTAACATTATACTATAGAAGCTGGTATATAATATAGTGTATCAAGAGATCTGTCAGGCTTGTTGTAAGTTAGTATCATTAACCTATTAAAAAATGTTTTTTATTCTCAATATGCCTAAAAAAAGTTAATTTATGATGATAATTGTTGTTGCAACATCTAATACAAATTACTTAGCCACTTGGCAGCTGTTAATTTGTTGCGACCGCCTCGAATGGTTTTAAGCCATGCAAATGCAGATATTAAGCTATAAATAAGATAAATAGTGTACACCTTTTCAACTGACCACACTGCCACTATTATTAATAAATTAGCTGCAGTCACTAATATTACATTAGAAGTTTACAAAATTCAGAAAAAAAATAATATGAAAGCATTACTAATTTAATGAAATGTTGATGGGTCTCACCGCCGCCGAACAACAGCGATGTCGCGCATGAGAACTGCTGCATCACTGCTATGGCAGCCGCACAACAAATGAGTTAATTGCAACACGTTTCGATAGTAAAAATTTGTTATTGGAGAAACGAAAAAAATATTCTTCTAAAACACTTTTGGCATTTAAGCGTTTCTTTCACAACTTCCAACTAATCATGCCGACGAAGCATCGAAGATTAACGAAATGTGTTGAGCCAGTCAACTGAATTGCAGTCAAAGTGGCATGCACAACTGATGCAACTGCTTAATATGCAACACACACGTCGTCATTCTCCAGCTCCATTTAATAAGTTGCGCCCCAACTCGCGTCCCGGCAACACGCTTTCTTCAACTAGCCGATTTGTTATGCTGTTTAGGAAGCCAGTTAATCAAGTGTGCGATCATTAAAAGTTCACACGCCGATGAGTCATATGCCACAAAGATGCAACAGACACTCTGGAGAATTGGTAAACAAACGAAAAAAAAAACATATTGAAAAGGTTTCAAAATAAACAGTTGGGCTGAAATGTGATACTGGCAAGAGATACCGATCAATGCTTGTTAATACAATAGTTACATATAGTACATACGTGTGTAGATACGTGTTTAAGCCTGCATCAACAATAAATTGGTTCTACACACATTTGTAGATTGTAACATCGTTTGCTTACCTTCTCAGTAGTTCCAAGCTGCGAACGCGCACCGCTCGTCGCAGCAATTATCAGCATCGGTCACAGTCATCAGTCAATGTACGCACCGATGAGCGGCGATCTCGTCAAATAATTATAGAACAGTTAGACCGAATTAAAGTGAACGAAAAATGTACGAGACACCTTCACTTCGCATTGCCACACTGCTTGCCGATGCGTGGTATGGTGATGATTACACTCTAAGAAAAAGAGAGAAAGGCATTCTACAAAGTATTTTAATATTAAAATAAGAACATAAAAGCTTGAACAAATTTTCTCGGTTTTTGTTTCGCCAGGAAATCCATACTATACATAGCCAAAAATGTTTCTTTTCGGAGTCCAACTAACGGATTTAGGTTGGAGAATCAGAGATAAAAAGATTAACAGAGCTATTAAAACTTAGATAAGTCACTTTTAGCTGAAGTTTTAAAGCAGATATTGCAGATCAATAGGACGCTCATATACAGTACTTTTAATTCCAGGATTGGCAAGCAATTTTGTATCCTTTATTTCCAACAAAATGGAAACACTGTGATAAATACTTAGAAACAATGGGGTGAAAGCAAATAAAGTAGAATATTGGTTACCAAAGAAATCTTAACTGAATTTTAAAAATTTGTTTTATTATAATGAAAAGAGTGATTCTCCTTTTCACACTTAACCGCTTTAGTAAAGCGTGTTTGTTAAAAAATCTTAAATTTTTTTTTTTCGGTGCCCTATCGAAGATAGAAGATCGAGAACAGCATTTTCGGTATAGGCTACTGTTCTGTTTGTTTTCTGAAATTTCGATCCTAAAGATGCACCATGTCTTGGAAGGAATCTTGAAGCTTATTTAAATAAAAATAGAGTCAATGCAAATCGTCGAATAATAACTTGAGAGATTGTTAAAAGATTAAAATTCTCTAACGTGACCCTTGTGAACGGTCATGAAGCGTCAGTGTTCGATCTTTTTCGAAGCTTGACATATGGGTTGCCCATGTCCTTACGGAACAAAGTTTGCTTCGTCGCATTAACGAGTGTGGTTTGCTTATCGAACGTCAATGAAATGATCCATTTTTGAAATTGATACTGACGACGAAACGTGGATTATCGAAATGACTGTAAAACGCAAGAGATCAGGGTCTAAAAAGAATGAACCAGCTTAAGCCACTGCGATAGTCACCAAAAAAAGTCATTTTGTAGGTTTGGTGGGATTTCAAAGGGATCGTTTATTTTGAGCTTTTGCTCGATTATACTACGATTAACTCTGAAATGTATTGTGATCAGCTAGTCAAATTGACTAGTGCTCTCATACAGAAAAGGCAAGAATTAATAATGCTCCACCAGGATAATGCGAGACCTCATACAAGTTTGATGACTCGCCAGAATATTTTGCAGTTTGAATGGGATGTGCTACCACACTTACCCACCATATTCTCTAGACTTGGCCTTTAGCGCCTATTACTAGTTTCGGTCTCTGCAAAATGTTTTGGATGGGAGAACCTTCACATCAAATCAAGACGTCCACTGCTTAGATATCAAAAAGCAATTGGAACAGTTTTTGGCCTTTAATGAAAGATGGCAAAAAGTGTGGCATCAAAATGGAGAATACATATTTTCATATAATATTTTTTATATATAATAAATCGTGTTTGAATTGTGCTAAAAAACGAAATTACTCAGTGAACGACTCAATTTTATTTTGTTACAAAAATTATCTGTTTTCCAATATTCAACGATATTTTTTATCGCAGGACCACAGAAGATTTTGCTTTTCATACGGCTTTGTACATCAATGGCTTGAGTCACAAACTGTCGATTTTTCCGGAAAGCTTAGTTCACCTTTTTATGAAAAAAATTGTTATGCCTGAGGACAATTAAGGCATTCTCTGTCTCTTACGATAATAATGAGAAAAACTGCACTTAATCACCTATCACTTATGTATATAAATATATGAGGAAATAGAGAAGAGAAATATTTAGAGAAAAAAACAGAATTGGGTGACAAAGCGCTATAGAAAATGAAAGAAATCGATAGAGATATATTTTTTGTTTCTCCCAGTGTACTAAGTGTGTCTCATTTGATCCACATGCTTCTCATTTGAGCACATGTGTAAATAAACAGCAACAATGACAAAGATATACAGCATTCGCGTGAATGTGGGCACAAAGTATTTGTAGCAACAATGTGTACACTACAAATATTACCCTAAAAAATAAATAAGTACAGAAAATTCAATTAGCAACGCAAACAAATCGAACGATCCCGACACAGATCAAATGCTTTGGATCGCAGTGGATGAGATGTGTGGCAGAAGAATCACTTTGCATGTTGTTGCTGATGATCAAAGGTGACTAATAGGTTGAATTTCATCAATATTCGTTGATTTCTGTTTGTTTGCTGCATTACTATTCCCACATTTAACAACCAAATGAGAATTTTATTATTTGCCGATGGAGGCATTCGAGCTTTGAATAAATAGCTGTACATAAAAAGGAAAAAATTAGAAAAATAAAATGCAAGGCATAAAATTGTAGCGAGTGGCTATGCAAATAAAATTGTCTAGATTACATTTTATGAAAAGTATATTCCAGGAGAACATTTCGGGATCCCGAAAATATTTTGTGTTGAAGCTGTTAGAGGTGAAGGGTATTCTGCAATTGACTGCAGAGTCATTCTCCAATTTTCTGTGTTCCTTAGAAGGGTTTTAATCGCATATTTGTCATTTATAAACTTTCGATTTTTTTTAAATCACTTCGGGATCAGTCACGAATTTTCGGGATTTCTTTTTATTATTTGTACATACAAATATTTTTTTGTCAAATAGTTCTTTACATATTTTACATTTATAAATTTGATTTTGTGAAAAAATCCCTACGGGATCAGTCCCGAATTTTCCGAATTATTTTGAATGCTATGTATAATATATTTTCATTAGTAAAGTTTCGATTCTACGCAAATACCACTTCGGGATAAATCCCGATTTTCGGGATTCCATAACAAAATTTTAAAATCGATCAATAATGCTTTATCTGCTCTTACAAACACACATATATATGTTACATATCTGTTTATTTAGCAGCAGTATGCAAAGTGATATACGGTCAATGTGCCACACAGCGGTCATTGCGGTCAACAAATAGTCGTTACAAAAGTATTTTTTTTTATTTCAATCATTTCTTGCATCTCTTATCGCTTACTTGCATCTGTTAACATGTTGCATACCACCATCTGTTGACTGGTTGACTCATTATACACCTTTTCTTCCAATTGTTTACATACGCCATAGAAGGAACACATCGTGAACCTATTTGAACACAAGTTATATCCACGAAATATTCAAGTATGGTGTAGAAAAACAAAGTTTTGTACGTGTTGCGGCACAAACGGCGGCTAATTGACATTTGTTAATCGTTTTTCTTCTAACAACAATTGTTGTTGTTTTTATTATTTACACGAAATAATTTCAGATCACCCACAATGACCAGTAAACGATGACGAAAATGCCTTTAGTGGTAATGAGCGGTAAATAAAACATAATAACAATCAAGTATTCTTCTTTTTTTACTTGCATACTTCTTGTTTACCATTTATTCTTCCAACAACCACAGGTCATTGTTTTTCCAAAACTTTATTCCATTCACTCAGTTTAATATCATCATATTTTTGCCCTTTGATGACTAATCGTCAACCAACTATTCTTTTGACTGCTCTGCATACAAAGTGTTCCAACATTGCTTTTGTTGTTGGCCCCACAGTCTTGTTTGCATTTTCCGATTTTTATCTCACGCTCAGCCAACGACCGGATACATAGTAATGCATGGTAATTCTCATCAATCAGTTCGCGTTGGCATTATGAAATTTTTATTAGCATCTACTTTTTGTTTACTCTTCCCTACTCGATGATTATTTGGTTTTCGTATTGTATTATTCCACATTCAATTTCGTATGTGTGAGGTTAATTATGCGCGGATAATTGTAATTTGGTTGTACGGAAAGGATTAAGTTGATGAAGGTGGCATTAGAGTCAATGATCGGAAAATAATTGGATTAAAATGCAAAATTTTGTTAAATCTTATCCTAAGATCTTTCCAAAAATCCCTACTCAGTTTGTTAACATTTAATGTATTGAATAGCAAGTGCTGAGTGTGGTTCTATACAACTCTTTGATGAAAAAACTTGGACAATCAGATCAATAAGATTATTGCGGCGGTATATAAGTTACTATGTGTGTATTCTCCAAACTACAAAAAAGAAATCACAAAAAATTACTTACAAGTGCGTATTATTATCCCTATAAGATCCAATTATAATCAAGACTGACAAGAGGATAAACAAATAATAGCAGCTCATAACCCTAAAAAGCGAGAATTAATGGCACTTAACCCATATACTTGGATCGTAAATATATTCGACTTCAATAAACGATTTTAAAAGCGACTTCATTATATGGAACTTAACTGAGGATGTAAAAACTACTAGCTCTCATCTTTTAGCTTAAGCTTCTTGAAATCAAAATTTACATATTTATATTGTGAGTAATATTTATATTCAAAATATTTAATTATTCATCATTAATTATTTTGTCGCTTTCAAAGAAATCTCTACCAGATGTAAAATACTTATGCCAACGATTTCTCCAGCCCTGGAAAGACTTTTCATAAGCACTTTTTGTATGGTCTTCAGCTCTTTCAGCGAATTTTGTTTTATTTCTTCGATTGACTGAAAACGGGGAAAACGGGTTCCATGCAGCGGAAATTTCAGTTTGAGGAACAAGAAAATATTCGACTGAGCCAAATCTCAGCGTTTTTGGCTGGCTACAATTTTTGTTTTTGTAGATTTTATAAATTTTTTTGCTTTTGAATTTTGTTTCAATATTTTTTAGTTTTTTATTCTAGATATATATTTCTTTCTCAATTCAATACTATTTATTTGCTTACCCTTTACTGTTAATAACTTCTTGATAAAATATTTATTGCGTCTTTCGAAAAAGCCTCAACTTGTTTTTACCGTTGAAAACTTTTAGTCATTAATCAATAAAACCAGTTCATATGTCACAGCAAAAAGGCAACCCTTTAAGACAAACACACTTGCATGCAGCTTCATTACGCAGCGATGCAGAAGTCAACGCGGCGCAGGCAATTATGAGAAGTTGCTTAAATCAACAAATGCCACACGTTAATGTGGCAATTAATCACGAGCATATTTATTTAGAATACCGAAAAATACTCCTTGTGTGTGTGTGTGTGTGTATGAGTGGGGAAAAAGGTGTACAAAGGATGTGCGAGCTAAGCTTTGTGCATAAATAATTACCACACAATTATGGGTTGAGAGGAAGAGCGGGCAGGCGGACACAGTGGAAGCCGTTGTGGTTGTGGTTGAAGTGGCGAGTGCTAACGGTACTTGCCAGAATACAGAAAAGGCGCTGATGCATACGTCAATTTTTAGGCGCTTAACCAGCGCGAATGGTAGTGAACGCGTAGTATACTTTTAGGCCGTATATAGCGAGCGTGGTGAATTAAGCTAAACCTGTGGCTACATAATTCATCAAAAAGTTGCTGCTTTTGGTGGAGCGAGGGTAGCACATTCAAACATTTGTTTATGCTTACAAAAGTGTCTGAAGCGCTGCGGCTGTTAATCTCGTTGCGTTGAAATTCACGCGTTGTTAACTCTTTCGAAAGCGCTAACTGGATTAAAAGTATCATAGCAGAGAGGCAACATTTAAAATTTACACTTTGCAGGCATATATTTTGGTCAAGCAAGCGTGACATTTTGAGTGAAAATCGCGTTGTGGCGCACAAAAAGGGTTATGTAAGCCATTAGCTTGGCTTTTGAGTGGTTTATGGAATAAAGCATAGCTTTGGAGTATGTTTTAGCAGACTTATCGTAATTGCCTTCAACTGTCGATTTAAGTGGCATTTTTAATGCTTTTAACGTGTAAAGAGGCCGCAAAAAATATTATTTTTGATTAATTAGGAGATTAAGTAGCGGTGCTATGAAAGGGGTGGATAATACATACAAAGGCCATAAATATTATTAAAAGATTTATACGTAATACCAGAGCAGGGTTATAGACTTTGAATTATTACCAAAGAGTATGATTCAGGGATGTAACTGTTTGGGCTTCCATCGCAAACCAGTCACTGATCTGGTCAATATGAATACATCCGGTAGCGTCCCTAGAGGAGAGAGTTCCTTTTTAATTCCATGGTTCTTGCAGAATTTCCTTGACCTCCTAAGTACTTTTGTAGGATAAGTATCAGCTTTTAAAAGTAAGTTTAGATGTATTGTATTTGATATATATTTGATTTTGGAAACAGAAGAAAACCAGTGTTATAGATTATGAATTTTTATGAAAAAATTATGAATTTAGGATATGATATAACTGGATTTCCATCGCAAACCAGTCATTGATCGGGTCTAGCTTGGTGCATACAGCAGCGTCCCTAGAGAAGATAGATCCTCTTTGATTCCATGGTCCTTAAAGAGTTCCCTTAAATTCTCGCTTAGAATAAATGGAATTTTGGATATTTGACCCATTTTTGATATACATATAGCCTTCTTTTATACGATATATCGGTAAATATGAAAGTTTCGAAACACATTGAAGTCGTAGGCATGACTTTATACACACAAAGGTAATATTTTTTGGAAACCTTTCCGCGAACTTGCAAATAGTTTCCCTTGCGAAGATATTTCCATGCTCCTGGTCAATACTGAACTTTATTTCAATGTCATAATTGACAAGAAGATCCGTATAATTCGGTATTCTAGATAAGAACTATTTACCGCGTGACACTGATGCCAAAATAAATGAAATAATCAATATCGTATGGTGAATCGACATACTTATGTGTAACCGAAACCCATCAAAAAAGTTCAACCATCAATCCAGCGTCGAATAAATATGTGTTCCTTAGCATTCAGAAGGGGTTTGACTGAAATCTAATGTAAGGGATAGCAAAAATAAATATTATTATTATAATTAAAATGGAAGGTTTTATTCAGCATTATTAGCATATTAGAAAACGGTGCTTATATAATGGTCGGACCTCTTGGTTTTCATCATTTTATAGATGTTTCCAACAATTGGGAAGGGTAGTGCAACATTGACATCTTAATTACAAGAACAGAACCGGCGAAACTAATAATAATGAGAACCAAAAAGACTTTTCCGAGAGATATTCCAGGATTTCTACAACCATCTTTTAGATAATAAGGATTTCTATTTACTAGACTTTAACAATCTAACACAACCTTCAATATCCTAAAATATTCCAGAATAAAGTCACAAATATTCACAAAACCCTAATATAGAGATAGAAAATCGCTCGTATTTGACGTAAACCCTTCCCGTAGCGGTTATTTAAAGGCAGAAATATTCAATATATCAAGCCGAAACTGATTCGAAACGAAGTGGACGCCGTTGAGGTAAACTCAGTTCGCTAAGTCTTGAAACTGACAGCACCATTTTTAGTCAAGCTAACAAGCCAACAAAAGCGATGACTTACTCGAAGTTAAAAGTACATCGCATAAAGACACATTTGAAGCGAGTTGTAAGCAAAATGCGTCTACCAAGTGGCCACCATAACACTAACGAAACTAAAGCAGCGCCAACAATGGGCAAAAGCAACAACAACAAACGCGCTTTACAACAAAAACTATGTACTTAGCACCCACTGAATGGATCTATATGCAAGTGCAGTGCAGTCCTATAGACTTTATGAAGTAATTGCTCTTGCGGCTGGTGGACACACTTGACATTCACTTCGCAAAGCAGCAACAACTGTATATATGCGCAAAGAAGTGTAACTGCTACAAACATGTGTAAACAGCAGAGGCGCAATGCAACATTCAATCACTTACTTACTCCAAACTCATCCATCCATTTGGTCAACACCGCGGACAAGTTGACATATAAAGAAAAGTGTGACTGCCGGTGCTGAATAGACAGCTGCGCCAAAGTTTGATGGACGGGTGCTAATTGTTTATGCCAGTCGCGTCGGCGCACCACGCAAATATAGCGAAAAGCAGGTAAACAAGAAAAAAAAAACGACGGACGGACGGTCGCATGGTTTGCAACTAACCATGGCTGCAGACGCAGGTGCTGAGCGCCTTTGTTGGCATGAAGCCATGCATCCATTCAGTGATTTGTTTTCCTTTTTGCTGGAAAATATGTGCAAAAAAGATCTGCACGATTTGTCGTGTATTTTAAGAGTTGAGATTTTTTCATAAGTTTTTTTGTTGTTTATATCATACCATCTTCCCCGTTTGTAGTTTGTTGTTGATACTCATCTACTTATATTACCATTTATTAGTGCTACAACTCAATTGTTGACAATTTGTCTGTCATAACATTCTGAATATAATAGTCTTTTTCAAGCCGGTGTTATGTGAAAAATCTACTTTGAAGATCACTTTAATATTTTCATTGCTCGGTCTTTCGGTCTGTCTATATATATATATACGAAGTTTTTCGGATATCGATCTAAAATTTTGCACGAGTCTTTTTCTACACAAGAAGCTGCTCATTTAGCGGAACCGCCTATAACTTATAGTTGCCATATAAACTGCACGCTCAAAATCAAGTTCTTGTACAGAAACTTTTTTATTTGTGAATAGCTGCAACCCTAGTTGACGGTTTTTTCTTGTTTAAAAATCGAATCGTCTAAAATCTATTTGTAAACGACAGACTCAGAGGTCCATATGCATTTTTGAGACTTAATTGGGATAGACACTGACAATTTGAGCAACTCTTTGGATTAGCCTAGAATCAGAACTCAGAACCAAACATTCAATATGCTTTTATAAAAACGTTTCGCAGTGGATTTAATGGACTTTGTTTCTCTTCAGCGGAATGATGAAGTTTAGTTTAAGAGCTATTACAACAAGACAGTAAATGTGTGTTGAATTTACTAGCAGCTTATCGCAAGGGTCCTAAAATAAAACATCCAGTTTTTTCTCGATTAAAGTGTCAGGCTTCCTTACATCATGGACTCTTTAAAATTATCTTAGGAAATATTTATGTTTATCAGTAGATCCATTAGCTCACAGGATCACTTGTTGGCAATAGAAGTTCTAGGCTACATTACTATGCCTTACGAATTGGCACCGGGGTAATATATATTATGAAAGAAAAATACTCGAAGGTATACTTTAAAAACAGCTGAGTTACTATGCACTTCCAATTTATTTCTATATTCCCACAAGAGATTACACCGGAAACCCGTTCAGAAATCAGGAAAAGCTATTTCCAAATAAAGGACGGTTTTCTTCCCCGTATTTGAACGAACTCTTGTTCATCAAAACATATCAAGAAGAAGACCTACTATTTTTATAGCAAGGTCATATAATTATACCCTGAACAGGGTATATTAAGTTTGTCACGAAGTTTGTAACACCCAGAAGGAATCGTCGGAGACATTATAAAGTATATATATAAATGATCAGTATGTCGAGCTGAGTCGATTTAGCCATGTCCGTCTGTCTGTCCGTCTGTCTGTCTGTCTGTATATATACGAACTAGTCCCTCAGTTTTTAAGATATCGTTTTGAAATTTTGCAAACGTCATTTTCTCTTCAAGAAGCTGCTCATTTGTCGGAACGGCCGATATCGGACCACTATAACATATAGCTGCCATACAAACTGAACGATCGGAATCAAATGCTTGTATGGAAAACTTTCACATTTGACCAGATATATTCACGAAATTTGGTATATGTTATTTTCAAAGACAACAATGTAATCTCCGAAGAAATTGTTCAGATCGGTTAACTATAGCATATAGCTGCCATACAAACTGAACGATCGGAATCAAGTTCTTGTATGGACAACTTTCACATTTGACAAGATATATTCACGAAATTTGGTATATATTATTTTTTAAAGCAACAATGTAATCACCGAAGAAATTGATCAGATCGGTTGACTATAGCATATAGCTTCCATATAAACTGAACACATAGTTACTAACAGAAATGCACCTGTGAAGGGTATTTAGCTTCGGTGCAACCGAAGTTAACGTTTTTTTTCTTGTTTTTAATAGTATATACATACTGATAAAACAATTACGACTGTCGGGTAAAAATAAATATTCGGCTATGCTGGGTTTAAAATGCTACCGACTTGTTCAACATCCCAAGACGCCGCCGCGGTGACGAAATGGCTGAAACCCTGTTCTTTTCGTGTTATAAATGTCACAAGATTTAAGAATAATATAAAATTGTATTTTCTTAATAAAGATTTTGCGTATCTGAAAAACACCTTTAAAGCTTAAAGCAATACATTCTAAGCGAGCGGCATATAAGCACACTTGTTTTGACCTAAGCAGCAAAGGCAGGCCATTTAAGGGTTATATACACTTTTATTTTCAAAATATCGTTTTTTTTATTTTCTTAATGTACATATATTTAAGAATATACACAGAAAATTTCATATTGTTACGGTGAATATTTTCGAACTTACACTTACAGTGCTTGGAAGTACAAGCCCAAACTTTGAACGCCTTTTTCTCAAAATGCTTTTTTCATAGTCGGTGCCCAACATTATATGAAAACGGCTAAACCGATTAGTCTCAAATTTTAACAAGAGCTACTTAAATATATTTTGGTTAAAAATCAATTTTTTTGCTTTTTTTTTGAGAAACATCCATTGTGTCGAAATATTTTATTTTGCTTATTCTTTCGATTTACTTTTAGACTTAACACTAATTTAACAAAATTTGTTTGAAATTTTTTTTTTTAATTTGGGGTGATTTACAATCGTTCAGAGATATAGTGTTCACCACAAAATGCCTTTTTTAGAGGAGATCAAAAATACAGTTAAAAGAGACCAATATATATGTAAACTTGATTAGTCTCAAATTTTGAAACGTTAGATTGGTTCATGACATTAAGATAATATTTTTTGACCGCGGCTGCGTCTTAAAAAGTTTTTGGGCAATTTTTTTGCTTTTTTTTAAATGTTGAAACATCCATTGTGTCAAAAAAAATAGTTTTAAATCGCATTTTGCTTGCATTGCACTTTTGGTGTGGTTTGTACTTGGAATCATTAATTTTTTCAAAATGCTTTGGACGCAAAAAATGGCGATCGCTTCGTTCGATGCTAACAAACTTTTTGTTGCCAAAAATGGAAGAACTGAACTTGTTGACATGTTTTCAACAAGATGGCGCTACATGCCACACAGCTTTTTGACCATTTTGAGGGAAAACTTTAAACAATTCATCTCAAGAAATGGACCCGTAAGTTGGCCACCAAGATCATGCGATTTAACGCCTTCAGACTATTTTTTGTGGGGCTACGTCACCACAAAATAAGCCTTTTTCCAGAAGACAACATTTCCGAGCTGTAGGACCCTTTCAAATAAATATTATCTTCAAATATTAACCTTTAAAATACAGTTAAAAGAGACCAATATATATGTATGTACAAATTCTTGAGTCAATAAATTTAAAAGTTTTCTCAAAAAAAATTTTGGAGAATTCGCTTTTTTCGACCTTCGAAGTGTATATAATCCCTTAAATTAGTCAGCAAAAAATATTTCTCTCTCTAATTGTGACTGTATTTTAGCTTATAAGCCCCAGAAAGGCGAAAAAAATATTGAACGAAATTTTTTGTGGAATCTGGAAGTCATTAAAAACTTTTGAGTACTAAGAGTTCTTTAAAAAGCGTTTTGCTTTAATAAAGAGAACTTGTGTAAACAAATTCGGCAGTACGGACAAAGAAAAAGTACCTCTACCCAAACTTAATTTAATATATTGTGTGCGAAATATTATCAATTAGAAATAACTGAATATTATCTTTAGCGATATATGTTTGTCATGACCATTTAAATCACTCTATCGCAGTTATGTGACTAATATATTGCAATCAACCCAAAAACTGTCACATCAATTTCAATAAACCAAAACTAGTTCTATTCCTCCCTTAGTAATCTACAGTTAGCATTATTATAGTTATTAATAAATGAATGTAAGTGCGCAGCCACCCCAAAAATTGCGAAAAATTCGATATTTCGAAAATCTGAAAATCACTAAATCCAAAAATCACTTAATTTCCAACTACTTACACACGACTCAATGAGCTTCAATTACACCCAGCCACACTTGCTGCAAATGTAATGAGCCACCTGACACATCAATGCATGCACCGCTTGAGAACGAACTGACTGATCAGCCGCCGACCAACTGCGATGACTTGCGAAAAATGCTAAGAACAAGCATAGGAGCATAAATAAAGAAATTAGTGTGGCTTATGAGAAGTTGACCGATACTTAAGTGACCCAAAATGGCTAGCGATATTCAAGTACTAGTGTTTGTGGATATGTTTATGGATATGATAAGCGTGTATGAAATTCATGTAGAGCCACACCCACACACGTTCTGCGTTGGATAAAACATGCAGAGTCGTCGAAGCTCATGAATAATTCATAAATTATGCATGAATCGCAATGAATATACAGAAATGTAGACAATGTGCTTAGAGAGGTAGGGATAGGTATATGTGTGTATATATAAGGGTGGTTCTTTAGTAAAACAAATGCAGGATTTCTTTGGATATACTTTCTCAACGGATAAACTCTTTGTCAAAGCAGATGCATGCGAACGTCGAAAATGGTTTAAGGCTCGCCACAAAGAGGTTCTGATTAAACCATAAAATCTCTATAAGAACTAAAATTTACAAACTGCATTGAGATTATTTCAGGTCTCTACGCTTTATCTGAAAGTTGTACTCACACTACCCAAATTTAGTACCACCCTAATTTATACCACTACATCACTAAGTTCGGGCGTGTCCGTACACTTTTCCAAAAAGCCATTAAAACACAAGAATTCACGTTTTTATTGTATTTATTTGCAAGGATTTACTTCAGCTTATACTTAGCGGGCGGTGGAGAGACGGGCGGGTGTTTGATAGATAAGCGTCGCACATGTCGTGAAGCGTTAAAATGGATGAGCCATAAATGAATTAGTGGGTGACTCCCTTGAAGAGGGTGGAGAGGGTGAAAATATACGAGACGCACACATAAACATATATATAGTATGTTTAATGCATATAAGAGTTTTGTACGAGTATGTCAATTTTCCGCTTTTGTGGCATGAAGTCCGCATTGCATTAATGAGCTAAAAATTTTATTTCCAATGATTAGACAAAATTGCTTTATATCCGATAGTTAGTGGTTATATTGACAAAAAAAATAATGCAATAATACATTATTAAAGTGTGCTTAATTGAGTAAGTAGTTCAAATCAGAACTTTTTGCACTACTGTGGCAAGTCAAATTGCTTTTATTCAAAAATATTTGAAGTCATTACCATCTTTTTCGGTGAGGCAAATTAGTTTTTAAATGAGAAAGTATACTAACTTTATTGCATTCCTTCTGGAAAAAAGTAACTGAGAGCAAATAGCATAGTTTCAAAAATAGTAGATATTAGTTATGGAATGACAAGAATTGATTTCTGTAAAAATATTAATCAAATTTGAATCAAACAGCTTGCTAAAGTTGGCATAACTTAAATAACCACCGGAGACATACCAAGGATATAATCAGGTCATGGAAAAAGCTGAGATTTACACCGTGCCTGCAAAATTATTCTGTAACCTTAAAACCAAAAAAGCAATGGAACTAATAGAACCTATATTTAATTTGGATGCGTCTATGACTCGGATTATTTGTTAGAAACTGTCTTTAAATAATTTTTTTGGCTGGGCAAAAATATTTGCGAAGCTTTGAAAATCCATAAGTAATTTACTCTATTTTAAAGAGTAAGAGCATTAAGTCTCCAAAATAGTAATCTGCCTTAGCCAACTAATGGTGCCCAATTGCCCTCTCTTATTCCATGTGGTACTATGATTCTCATACAGGTTTTTCCAATAAGTGTCATATAACTCTTTTATAAATCTTTTTCAAAACAAACAAAAAAAAACACAAACTAATTGTAAAGAAAATTTCAATGTCATTTTATATAAACTAAAATCGATGCAATCAAGTTCTTAATATAATATATATTCAATGGCCTAAGCGACTTCTTTTGCAGGAACGAATTCAATGAACCCAATTTTGTTAGAACCAGATGTCGTC
This sequence comes from Bactrocera neohumeralis, assembly GCF_024586455.1. Lineage (NCBI taxonomy): Eukaryota > Metazoa > Arthropoda > Insecta > Diptera > Tephritidae > Bactrocera > Bactrocera neohumeralis. The sequence goes on along the minus strand of NC_065923.1, from coordinate 65,457,657 downwards.
GAGATCGATCTATACTGCCCTTCATTTACAAGCTTCATTTCCAAAAATGTACAGACCGATTATTTCACCAAACCAAAAACCACACCAATCTGTCAACTTAGGTGAATGTAATGGTTCTTCACGAATAATTTGTGGATTGTGTAGAATCAGAATGCACAGTTTTGTTTATTTACAGCACGACTCAGATGATAGTGAGGCTCATCGGAGAGGATGATTTACTTAAAATTTTTTTATCGATGTGAATATGTTCCAAGTCAAAACCAGCAAACTCAAACTATTTACGCTGGTCCAATTGCTTCAGTTCTTTTGTGAAAACAATCCCTTGTCAAAATCCGCCAGGTTGTGGTTTAAGACAGTCCCAACTCTTGAAAACGTCTTGGAATCGACAAATTAAGATCTTCAGCTACCACGGTCCTTTGTCTTATTGGCACTTAATCATAAACAATACAATGAAAAATAATTACAGATCATGACATCAAAAATGGCCGGAAAGATGCTTGAAAATTATGCTGTCAAAACAACGAAATATTTTCATACGTGCTCTCAGTTTCCTGAGCTCAGCAGTAAAAGAGAAGAGCAGTAAAAAAAAACAAATTCACATCAAACATGGACTCTATAGCTTAATACGAGTATAACAAAATAAATCTAGGTACATAATGATAGAACTATATTTAGACTCAATAACTGTAGGACTATTATTATTACTCGTAAATTGCAAAGATTTCTAACGCAATAGTCAAATGTTAAAAAAGTGCATTGGCTTATCTATTTATATCCCAAAGAGGGTATATTAATTTTGCCACCAGGTTTGTGCTACCCAAAAGTAAAATCACGTATAGCTTATAAAGTAGAAAATATACAGATAATGTATGGTTTTCTTTGAGGTCATCATATTTTCGCAATTGAGCTGTTGAGCAAAGTATCGATAATGAGTTCATCCGCCACCGCGCAACAATTAAAACTGTACCCATCCATTTTATGGAAGTTTTTTGGAATGATCTTGGTTTGTTTGCTTACCAAATACAAATTGTGGCACTTAAAGTGATGATAGTCTAAAGACATTGCAAAGATGCAGTTTCAACCTCAAAAATAACTGTTTGGTGTTCTCTATGGGGAGAGGGAGTTAAATTTGGGACTCTCGACTGGAAGTTATTAAAGCAGCCGCGGAGGTTACTTGGCCGGAATCATTTTTTAAACCTAATGGCAAAGCCTTATATTTATGTTAAAGCTTAAATCTTGGCTGTAACACCATATTAAAAGCGATTTATTTAGATACACTTAGTTTCATAACTATATTTTATTGTATTTGATCGTAAACCATTCAGTTTCGTCGAACAGTGAATATTGAATCCATTCGCAACATTTTGCCAGAACCTTAAGGTATTTCCCCGTATTTGCAAGTTGAAAGAGTATGAAATGTTGCGTTGCACCCGAACATGGTCATTCATTACTTCTTAAATATTGTATCTTGTTAGTTAGGAACTTATTACATGTGATTTTTCTTTTGTCGAAAATCGTCTTTGTTACCAAAACCAAGGGAAGTTCGTTCGATTTTAAGGAGAAATTCTGAATAAAGTGGGGTCCATAAAAAAGTTAGTTGCATAGAATTTATGTGAGGTAAGTTAACATATACTATACCTATATATATGAACCTCACATCCATTCGGACTACAAGTATATGCAGGAAGTCCTATTAGCCATTTATAAATGGATTTGTGTAAATTTTCTTACTTTGTTGACTTAAGTTATACAGAAAGAGAACAGTTTGTAATGATTTTACGCAGTCTCGAGTCAACTAAGAAACTCTCATTTGTCATCACAATTAGTTAATAGTATCTAAACTGTTTTTAGCTGATACAGTATAACGAAATCTCAAGGAAAGGGATACGTTCAGTATGCGACTTTCACTCAACAAATCGACAGATTACCGGTCGAAGTGTGATTTTATACTTATTTACATTTACTACTCCTTGAAAACCACATATCTAAAAACAAACACCCTTTATAATTGATCAACCTGACAAGCTGCAGCCGAGTTAGTCAATCCGAACGTATATACGCTAACTAGTCGCTTAGTTTTTGAGATATTGATCCGAAACTTTGCACAGGTCCGTATCTCCTTGTTTGGGATTTTTTTTTATTTAACTAGACATCTGCTCGAAATAAGGCATAACAACAACAACTCTACAATCTCCGAACAAATTGTTCAGATTGGATTACTATAACATATAGCTGCTATTAAAACTGAACGTTCAAAATGAAGATAAAGGTCTTTTTATACCCTCGTATGCCTTAATAAATGTACCTGTGAGGGGTACAGCCGAAGTTAACGCTTATTCTTGTTTTATAGTTACACGTAGAAACTAGAAGATGCGTCAAAACGGAACATTAAGTAATTCTTCTAACATTTTATTAAGCCATAAATCGATTTTCTACTCATGATTGATCTACTTATGTAAAGTAGGTCTTCAATTTGAAAGCAGCAATTATTATTTTGACGCCCAAATACTTAAACAATGGCTCTCCAAAACACGTGTTACACGATCATTGCTTAAGCATAATATTTACGACAGTAATTGAGCGCCACATACCATTTCACCCACAAAAACAAGACATTAACTGAAATTTATTAGCCTAAACCATTTTTGTTGCTGAGGCAGGAAACAATTTCAAAGTAATACAAATACTGATTGATTTTTTTTTAATATTGGAGGAAAATTTTCAATGAAACAAGCTTATAAAAATGTCTTTAATATCAATTTTATGTGGCACTCAACTTTTATGGCAAATCTTAGAAATGCAACTTGACATTTAATGACTCGTGTGAAGTGCAATGAAGCAAGCAAAGATTAGTATAGGGAGTATGTACATATGTATATGATATTAAGAAGTCAGATGGTCAAAGAAAATCGTTGTTTTTTTCAAAATTTTTCAAGTGAAGAAAATGTAAGAAACCATTTGTTTTGTTGTCGTTAATCAACTCCACAAATTACTTTCGTTAGAATTATGGCAAACACCACTAAGAGGCGAGCAGAAAGCATCATAAATATGTTGGCTGCGCGCATGAAAGGCTGGCGTGTGATTAAATGCCATGCAAGGAGTGGCATGCAACACAAATACCGGGCAGGAAGCGGTGGCGGCACTTTAATGTCTTTGATTCGATGAACTCGCTCACAACAGATGTGTGGTTAAGAAAATAAGCAGCAAAGCGTGTGGTAAGATCGCCACTTTAGTAGCTGAGACATGCAACAAAGTGTCATTTACGTTACGACAAGAATTCTCTTAATAGGTCGCGTGATTTAATGTGTTTGTGCCTACGATGTGGTTTTCGGGTGATGCGATGGTTCAATGCTGCATTTGACTTGTAGGCGCATTTTTTATGTCAGTTAATTTGTTGTTGTGCGCTTCGCTGTTGCATGAACTCATATCAGTACAAGCAGTGTGCTGCAACGAGCAGTGAATTTTAATCTTCAAATAATTTCACGTCTTTGATTGAATTTTTTTTCAGCTCACCACATTTTTCAATGACCCTAATTGTTACTGAAAATATTTATCTCTTACTCTGCACTTTTGTTGCAACATTTACACATACACATGCATATTGATTATGCCTTTATTTATTTGAATTCTTAAAATTCTACGCTGGCGGCCGCTCATGAGTCGGCAGCTTCAGCTTGTCGCGCCAGCCAGCCAGAAACTAATCGATGCGCTGCTGTTGTTATTTTTGTTTTCACCATTTTGATTGCATTTATATGATTATTCGGTTACAGTTTTATTACAATAATTTTCAGCTGCTCAGCGCTCGATCTAATTGCCCCCTTGAGCGCAAACGTGTAAGTGGTGGCTCTTCATTAGGCGCTTGATTCATTTCTGCTTTGTGTGTTGGTGACTTCCTGTCGTCGGCGTAGGCTGCTGTTTCATATCATTGTCGCCTTTGGCTCTAAGATGTCATTGCGTTGTACACTTTTTTACGAGTTTGCAGGTTGCTTATATATTCTTCATTTGTTTTAAAGGCACTATGTTTGAGTGTTACGGACTAATGAAGGAGAGTTGAGAGAGGAATTTGTAAACCATCAATTATAAGTTAAGTTCTACAGCCACGATGATTCTTTAAGTTCTAAATATTTTGAAACCATCTCAATAGCATAACCATCATTTGTGTGGATCCATGAGTAATGGCAAAGCCAAAAGTTGTCAGTCTCAAACCATCGACAGCTACAGCTCCCCAGTAAGCCTTGGAGTAAACGCTCAACAAATAAGTTTAAGAATAAGAATTACTTCAGGTATGCGACTATTGGTAGAGTGTGCTGACTCAAACCATATGACAATTTCCTTATCAGATTCAAAGCTAAAATGCAGATAAGCAGCTCTATCGTTATGCGGTCAAAAGCTTATGTAAAAATAAACAGCGTATTTTTTCCAAAATCATATAATTTAATGAGAAATAAACCGCCAGTGTCTGAATCTTACCAAAAATAGTTCTGTCGCTTCGTAAATATAATATTCAATATCTTTCAAAATCGAAACATGATTTCGTTGACATTTACAGCCTGGATAAATCAGGAAGATTTTAATAGCTTCAAAATCTTTCAGGTGACTAAACAAAATTAATTTCAGGATAAATATTACCGATATAACAGGACTTGGAAATGCTTATTAAAAACTTGCATTGTGGAAAAACATAAAGATAGTAGTCGTAGCCTTATTCTAGAGAATGAACAATGTTACCATATTTTTTGCTACGCTAAAGTTTGGTGTTCCTCTCAGATGAATCGTCTACGTAAAACTTCTTGATCCGGATATAACTATTCCTAAAGAAAGGAATCTACAAACACGTGAAGAAAATATAGCAGCCGTAGCTGAGAGTGTACACGAACACCGTGAAGAGTCGATTCGGCGCCGTTCGCAGCAACTCGATCTGACGTATGAAACGACTTGGCGCATTCTAGGCTCAATGAGTATAGAAACAAGCGAAATTGCCGTATTTGGTACGAAGAGAAACCTAAAGATTTCAAAAGAATTCCAGAGGAAAAAAACGGTTCGTGGGCCAATGGAATCAATGGCCCATACTTCTTCAGAAATGATGCCGGTGAAAACGTAAACATCAATTATCGCGCCAGAATAACCCACTAAAATTGAAGCTTGTGATCTTGGTGACATTTGGTTTCAATAAGGCGCCACTGCTTACACATCGCATCTATAAAAGGATTTATTGAGAGAGCACTTCGGTGGTCGGTCAATTGACCACCAAGATCGTCTAATATCACACCGCTAGACTTTTTCTTGTAAAGATTTGTAAAGTCTAAAGTCTATGCGGACAATCTCCTTTCGATTCCGGCCTTGGAGCAAAACATCACGCGTGTCATTAGTCAATTACCAGTCGAAATGATCGAACGTTTGGAATCAGTCGTAAATTATCTATAAGACAAAGCTAAATGGGAAGATTCAATATGAATCAACCCAGCAACAAAGAAACTTGAGGATATATTGAGATCAGGTTACTGTGCTATTCCCGCTCTCTATGGTGCAGCTTCTTTTAAACTCCTCAAGTATCATACCTGTCTCGGTAGGAACCGGCGCAAGCTGGTAGCAGTTATTTTTTAACTCTAGTATTAGTATTGGACCAACTTATCTTATCTATACTTTTCTGAGAAATTAAAAGAAATGCTCCGATTATCGTGCAGACCACTTTTTCATGTCCTCATCTTTCTTATCTTAACCTAACAACGTCGAGTGTATTTTATAAAAACCGTTAACTCAAAGGAAATTTGGAAGTGTGTACTTCGCTATAAAGTGAATATATTTTGATGATTATCCACCAAAATGTTCGAAATTTAATTATTAAATGTAGTTTACAATGTTAATTTTAATGATACTCTTAGCTAGAACTAAAATAATGATCTAAATAAACCCTAAACCAAGCTATAAGAGATCAAATCAAGCAAATCATATATAAAAAGAACCGGTTTATAATATAATATAGCAGACTAATAGTTTTCAGGATCTTGATTTCAACAACCGCAAATTGTATTTGCATAAGCAATGTACGTCACCAAATCTTTCAAATATCTCCTAAATACTCAAAAAATGAGCCGCCACATCTATCCTGTTCATCAATGTACCAAACACAGCAAAACTTAATACAAGATATTTTTCTAAAATCAGAAATGTTACAGGCTGATATTTATTTTCAACACATTTCTCCGAGCAAATCCCCCAAAACAAATCAGCAATATGACAAGACAACTAATGCAACAACAGGCCGCAACACTAAGACCACAAAATCCATACAAGTACAAGTAATTTTCATGAATTATACGTATTATGGCTAAAGATCCCCAAATGAAAACGAATTTAGATATGCTGGCGTTCGATCAGTCAACACGCAATGAAAATAAATGCGGGAAATACAACTGTAATAGCCGAAGAGTGCGCTCGTATCGCAGCAGAGCAACCGCGAACGACTTGTATAATAAATTAATCTAGATCAACAACAACTACACAATATTAGAACAAGTAATGCAAATAGCGAGAGATTTACTTCCCACTACGAAAGCCATTCAACTCAGCAAGATTTTCTTCACACTTGAGGCGAATAAAATTATATACATATATACTTACATTTAATTTTGTATGCAAACTAAGGTGTGTTCGTGGTTTTGAATTATTATAAAGTTTAAAAAAATGTGTATAATAGAAATGTAAAAATTTTAATAAAAAAATATTTAATTTGCTGCCAAATAAATTTTATTTTATTATGTAATAAGAAAATGTTGAAATGCTTCTGTATATAAAGGGTGATCCATTTCGATGTTCCTTACTTTTTAAAGAAATGGTAAATGTTAATTATCATTCCAAAGAACATTCTTTGGCATTTATTTTTTGAAGATTATCTTTTTAAAATATTGGCTGCGGCTACGTCTGAGATGGTCCATCCATTGAGTCCAATTTGCGATGACTCGTTCGAGCGTTTCGACTGATCGAAGCGGGATTGTCCCTAGACTTTACTCTTTATATATCCCCACAGGAAAAAGTTTAACTTTGTGATATCATACGATCCTGTTGACCAATCGGCCCGCCCAAAACGTGAAAATATCTGCTCACCGAAGTTTTCTCTCAATAAATCCATTGATTGATGCGATGTGTGTGAAGTGGCGCCCTCTTCTTGAAGCCAAATTTTGCTGAGAGCAGGAGCTTCAATTTCAGGTATCAAATGGTCGGTTAAATTTTAAAGAAAACGATGATTCCACCGGTCAAACATCATTTTTAAAGAATTTTGCTTGTTTAACCCATTGATGGGTCTCATCGCTGAACAAAATTTGGCTAGAAAACGTCGGATCGTCTTGGAACTTTTAAAGAGTTCATAGAGCGCAGCGATTTAAATGTTTTTTTTTATATAAAGTACAATCGATATAATTAAGTTTTGAATATAACTTTATCTAAACTAGACAATCAGAGTACTTTTTCCACTAAATCAAGTCATATGTCGTGAATGGCACTTTCAATATTGTCTTCTATAGCTTCAAGAGAGTCTGATTTATTGCTAAAGATGAACGATTTCAAATAATCCCACAAGGGGTAGTCTAATGGTGTGAAATCACAATTTCTTCGAGATTATTCAATGTTACAATTTCTTGAAATAATCAAATCTCCAAACTTTTCTTGAAATAATTCGGTTGCTGCATGTGATGTGTGACACGTAGCGACCCCGTCTTGTTGGAACAAGGTGCTGTCAATATCAACTTCTTCCAGTTCAGGCCATAAAAAGTTGGTTATCATCGAGCCATACTGCTCTCCATTGACAATATTTATGCGTATGTAACCAAATCCTTTCTCAGAACCCACCGGTTGAGGTTTGAGACAATCCCAATACGTGAGAACGTTTTGGAATCGACAAATTGAGGTCTTCAGCAACACTTGCCAGAACGGCAGCAATATTTTCAATACTTCGAACGGTCCAGAGGTGGACGATTATCGCGACCATAAAATGGCAAAACAGCAGGAAATGTTGCACTTATATTTTTAATAGAATTGAAGAGTTTGTAAACGTTGTTCTTGCGTATATCTTTCCATGATGACATTGTAAACATTACTCATCATGACATATTAAAAATGGCCGAAACGAGACTTAGAACTTTTATAATCCGGAATAAAATAAATCCAAAAATTATTAATATTTTTTAAACGAAAACTTACCCCACCTTAGTGCGGCAGCGGAAAAAATTAAAAAACTTTAGCGCAGCAGGGGAGCACTTTTCACTATTCAAATATACAAATAGTGCTTCATTTTGATAGTTTTTCTATAGAAAGTACACATACATATGAATGGACATATACTCTATAGAATTGAAAACACCACATTATAGGCGATTTCAGCTTAGCGAGGGAAAATATATTTTGTTTTGCTTATAAATTTCCCGTTGATTTTTTATTTGTTTAACATTTCATTGAAAAAAATGTTTTTGAAATATTAGTTTTTTTTTAATTTTCAGCGTCTAATTCGTTGTGTGGAGAGAACACAGCAATTTGCTGTTATTGCTGTGTAGCTTCTGGCGGTGTGTGTGCAAATGCAAGGCGCTATTTTTAAACACCAGCAACTACAGCAATAACAGCATTTGAGTAGGGGATTTTCCGAAAGTGAGTGAGTTGGAAAAATAGCGCGGTGGATCACATAGTCGGTGGGTTGAGCGGTGATTTGAAAATATGTCAAGGGGAAACTAACGCTCCCATTTCTCTATTAAAAATGTGTTTCGGCATAATTTTCACTTTGACATTAGCGCGTGCACTAAGCCGTGCAACATGCGACATGTGGTGTGTTGCATGTTGTGTGCTGAGGGTGTATGTGTACTTACAAAAAACTATTGTAGCTGTGGAGGCCATGTAGGGCGGCAATTAAAAGGGGGATAAGACTTTTGGGATGTCTTTCAAAAAGCAAGGCAAATGTTCGAATCGAAGAAAGTCAAAATAGCTAAAGTTCTGAATGAAATGAAGATCTGATTTATGGTTTCTGTTTCCAGTTTTATCAAAAGCTGAGTGACTGAGCAGCAAATAGCTGAGATAAGTCCCTTTCATCGTTCACCCAAACTTCTCGAGAATATCCAGAGTCTAAGCATTTTATATTCAAACAATAAGGATCTGGAGAATAACCAAAGTCTAATCCTTTTGAAGCTTTAGTTCGGAACGTCCAAAAGGATTATATAATTAAATACATTGGTTAAAGGCGCTTTTCAGGTCCAGATCAAAAGGAGTCTATTTCCAATAAAACAACAACGATTTAGTATACAAAAAATCTTACACCAGGAAATTGCGAAATGATTATGATTAAGAATTAAGTGCGTTAGTCTTGTCCCGACACTTTCAATAGATCTCTATATATTTGAGTTTTATTACTGAGCAAAGCAATTTTCTTCGCGTCTTATTTCTAAGCAAAGCAATTTCCATTTCCAACATTTAATAGTAATAAGTGGAATCTTTCTAGCCCAACTGCTAACTTGAAACGTGAATTTACACTCTGTCACAAGATCACCTTTTTCTGTGCAATATTGGAAACCCCCCTCAACAACAACTTCCCACCGCCTACAGTGCTCGAAAGACTTCACCAAGGGGCTTCTAGTTCGTGTCGTAGTACGCGTGAGATTAAGCGCTGTCAGCAACATGCAACATATGGTGGCACGCGTACGCACGCTCAGTGGCAATTGCGCGTTGTAGTGTTGCGTATTGCCACCGCTCTGTTGTTATTGCAAACGTTGCAACCAAACTGTAGGTGGCACAAGCTCAACATAGAAATATAGAATTGTTGTTGCGCTGGCAGTTGACAGCGTCAAAAGTGCAACACGGCAGCAAATGCAGCGCCGATATTTCTAAAATGCGTTGCAACATTGTGGGGCCACTTTCAAAACGAAAACTTCTCTTTGTGCCACACACAAGAAATGTCATTAGATTATGCGTTTGATAAAAAAATACTGGCATATGGGGTGGCAGGTTTACTGCAAGTTCATAACACATGCTTGCTGCTGTCACTGACACTGCAAGTGCTTTGGCGCGCTCTGCACTGACAGTTGCACTCGGCTGTCAATCATGGAAATATTCGCTTTCTGACAGTTCGCTACGCGTTGCTTTCGTCCTCACTTTGGCGTGTGTCGGTATTTCTCGCTTGTGCTTTTGCTTATCAAGAGGGGAGTTAATGTTTACATAGTCGAACATGGATATTCACATTTCCTTGTTGTATCCACAAATCATAGGAGGCCGCTTGTTGTTGCAGCTTATTTTGTTTTATTGAATAATTAATTTTCAGTAGAGCATAGCAACTAAGATCATTTGACATTACACATTTGACATTCGCTGTGACAACTCAAGGCGCATTTACACAAATACCAATATATACATGTAAGTGGAGGAGGAAAAAAAATCTTCCAACACACGTCACTACTCATATCGATCAGCTTGAAAAATGAGCTGTCAAGCTTAATTTTGTGCATTTTTCGATCATTTTGTAATTCAAAAATAAATCATTTTTGTTTTTCAACCATACAAATAATATATGGTATTCATGATAAACAATATTTACATCGTTTGGTTCTTGTATTCGGTCTGCAAGATTAGTGTTTGAGTGCTGTCAGACTTGCTTGAGCCACGCGTGCTGTCAGCGCCTATTTACATGCACTTTGACTAGAGTTTTAGTGTAATCGATATCCTCATTTTGTCTGCTTTCATAGCGCACAGGACATTGACTTCTTTTAGAAAGTGAATGTGAAACAATTTTCATATTCCTCGCTTGCTTTTGTAATTGTTCTGCCACTCAAATATATTATGTGGTATATAAAATTATCTCCAGTATGAATGGTATTAATGTGCATGGAACTTTTAAACAGTTTTCAATAATTTTGGTATGCATAGGTATGTACTACGCTTGTAGTATAAAATAACGTTTTATTTCTAGAGATCAAGAATTTTTTTAAGTATTGAGGTTTCAATATCTAGTAAACAATTTTATGACAGTTTAGTATGGGTCTCCTGCACTTTCTTAAGCCAAGTTTCGTCACTGCTTCACTTCATCGGAGACACGGTGTACCGCCATTTCTTTTATCACCGACTTTCACATCGAAGGACATTATCGCTGGAGCGTTTATTCACTGTACAAAGACAATGATCATTACTCATTACCCGGGGTACTATGAGCAACGTGTAGAGTTTGTGTCGAGAGAAGGTTTTACAAACATACATCCCAATTGCCTACTGAGCCCGTTTGCTGGTTTAGAAACCGAGGACAACAGAAAAACACGTGTTCAGAGTCTTCTATTGACTCCATTGACATCGAACAATATGGATTGAGATCTTTTGGAAATATGTATAGATAGCCTCAGATGGAATTCCAGGTTCCCATGTTGTCTACTTATCCACGTATGGATGTCAGGTATAAGTCTGTGGGTCCACCGTTCTTTAGTTGAGGTTTGCCACCGTTGCTGCCATATACTCGTAGTTCTCCTTTTCTTTTCCTCTTCTCTCTTTTGGATTTGGCGCTGATAGTTCATATAATCCCAAGAACTCGTCTCCCTGGATGTCTATGGGCGGCATACTAGCTAGTACTTCAGCTGATTCGCTGGAAATAGTTCGGAAAGCACTTTTTACTCTTACTTCTGTGAGTCTATGCACCGCCCCAGAATCCCTTCTTTTATAATTTTGAATTTATGGCTACCTTTAGAGCTCTGTTTGGTATGCTATCGATACCAAGCGCTTTGTTGTTTTTGATTTTTTTAGCTATGATCAATAGTTCTTCTTCTGTAACCAGTGGGTCGTGCATCGGAAATAATGCCTCGACGACTTTCTTCATGAACGGAGCGCATTTGCGTTGCTGCCGCCTATTTAGGAATTTGGACATACAGATTTTATACGAGTAAGCAGTCCCTCAGGGGTCTATATTCGCTTCTTCACAGATCTTTTCAAAACAGTTTTATTTTGGTAGGTGTTATAGCTCACTTTAGAAGCTTCTTATGGCTTTTAAAAGCTTCTTTGAGACGGTTATCGTTTTAGCCACTTTGCTTGCGTTATAGGCGACGTCGTGAGTGACAGAGCTTTCTTCATGCCAGCAGTATACTTATTCTGACATTTCGTCCTCCTTTGTAGCGTCGCATGCTGCTACCAGTTCCTTCCGCAATCCGGTTGCTAAGTGGATGTCGCCTTCGCCTGATGCTATTACTGCACTCCAGACTGTCTGAAAATCGTCAGTATCAAAATCTGTTTGTTTCCAGCTTCGTTTTTGTATAGTATTACTGCGTGGGGGTTCTGGTCTCGAAAGAAGAAAACTTTAGCAATGATAGCATTGTGGTCACTATTTGTAAACATGTCTGACACATCCCACTTAATGTGCCTGCTTAGTGCGTCATTTGCAAACATCAGGTCTATTATAGAGCCTTTATTTCCTTTTGGTAAGTATTTTTTGAGCCACTATTAAACATTGTGAAGTTGGTTGGGCTCAGGAATTCTAGAACTAGGCGCCCACGCTAGTTTGAGCTTCTGCTACCCTAGGCAATAGACCAAGCGTTAAAATCGCCTGCCATTATGAACTAGTATTTGCACTTAGCTCCAATGAGCTTTTAAGTTCTTACTTGCTTTTCTATTTTCTTTAACATCTAAGCTATAGAAATGAAATATTATCCGAAATTTATAATATAAATGTGAGGAAAGGTAAGCATGTCATATGAAAAGATTGAAAAGATGATAAACCTAGTTCAAATAATCTTTAGGCCTCCATATAATACATTTTTCTTATACTAGTTTGATACTAGTCTATCTATCTATCTATACTAGCATAAACTTGAACATTGAATTAACAATAAATAATACTTTTCGCGCATTTATTGACCACCCTACCCCATAACGCGCATTCAAGAAAACTATATTCTCAATTTGGCATTATATTTTTTTTACAATTTTTTCTTAACGCGACAAATTGACATTTACACACTGCACTCACAAATAGGTAAACAAACAATTTTCCAGCAAAGCCGCACGTGACGTGCCAGACCATTTTTGGTGTTGCAACAACTTGTCGGTTTTAAAGCAATACTCTGCTAGACCATTTTATTTATTCTTGGCAATCAATTGGCATAAGTGTGCACTATTGTGGCCATATATTTATATGTATAAACGAATTTGTATACATATACCTATGTGTGTATGTGTTTGCTGTCGCACACGTTCAATCGGCAATCAATTGCTTGCAATCAGCCAGTTGGTCGATGGGCTTGTAGGCCGCAGGCACTGCAAGTGTCACTGCAATTGTTCATAGTTGAGTACGAAGCGGGCTATTAGTTGGACAAAATAAATATATATTTTTATGTATGTATGTATATGTGCATGTGTGTATTTAAGTATCAATTGCTTTGCACGTTGCCACAATTGTGGGTGTCCATTTATTATTTAAAGTTTATTATAAAAATTGTTGCTTTGTATCGCTCAGTTTTTGCTGTCAACATTTTGCGTGGGCATTGTGTGCCGTTTAATTTATGCAAAACGCATGCGCAATTACAGTTACCACAAATTAATTCAATTCAATTTTGTTTTTTCTTTTACACAAACACTTTATGGCGCAAGTGGTTGCATTAATATACTTATATTTATATACACAACTGTTCATAGGTATATATGTATGTATTTAAATGCATAAAAGAGTCGACAACATATTCCATTAACTGATTACAGATAAGCGCTTAGACATAAGCTGCACACATACATACATATGCACGTATACATTCAAACTCAATTTACTTGCACCGCTTGTGGCAAGTGTTTGCCAGCACCTTTTTCGTTTTCTCCTTCTTTTTTGCAATATTTTTCGCATATTCACTTAATCCAAATTTTAAGTGTTTATTTTTTGCAGCCCACCATCACCCGCTGCTGCTTAAATTCCGCCTACATGCTGTTGTTGTAGCCAACCAGTCTGCAAGTTTACCGGTTTTGCTCTGTGGCAGCGATAACTTGTCATTAATTCTATTGCAGTAACGGCACCTGTAGTTCGCTGTCTGCGCTTTAGTGTTTTTATTGCTGATATGTATGAGTATTCGATAATTTATAGCCATATATTGGTACTTAATGCTTTGCCGAAAAGTAGAGAAGTTATTTTTCTTTTAGATGATTATACCAAGCCGGTTGTCTGATTTTCTTTGGTTGGTTATTCCTGTAGCTTAGGGTCCACACAATTCATGAAAATATTATCTACTTAAAGCGTCAGCTTCTTTAGACTGCTTCGGCGTTAACTATTAGGTCCACAAATGTATTCGTGCGGAGATCAGGAACTGGAAGCTTTACTCGAGGAAGATTTTTGCTAAGCGCCAGAAGAGTCGAGAATCTCTGAAAGTCACTCAAGCAATCATACCAGATTCCCATTAAATGGGTTATATGGGTTTAAGGTTTTCATAAAATTTAATTTATTATCTTATTAACTTCTAAAACACCTCTAAAATATTGTCTTAAATTTTCAACTTGATCCGAATAATAGAACTTGTGCGCTCGAGGCAAGCTAGGCTAAGTGCGCTGTCTTTAAACGCGTTTTCTCGAAACTGTGTTTTTGAAGTAGGAAAACTACTCAACCGATCTTCATGAAATTTTACACAGGTCTTTGAGATACAATTCTTAAAGACTTGAACGAAAGATTTTTTTCGATTACAACTATATGAAAAAAAAATTTCACTGAAATTTTAATTTTTTGTAATAGCATGTAGGCGGAATTTTTTTGTAAAAATTAAAATTTTAATTTTTTTTCCATCGTTCAAGTTAAGATTTTAACTAAAACACGTATTTTGTTCACTTTAGATGATCTCCTGCCAACGCGGGAAGCATCTTTTTTCCGAAGGGTCACCAGAAATAGCATCGCAATGGCCGAGTTTGAAATATTTTTTTCCGAAAATTACAAAATTTATTGTTGATAGTGTATTTTTGTAACAAGAAAAAATTTTAATAAGATATTTAATTTTTTTAATTTAGAAAAAAATTGTTGAATAAATGCTGTTTTTACCCCAGGAAACCCATATAACTTCTTAAAAGCATCAGACTGCATTAAAAAGCAAAGAAATCGGAATCAGAAGGTCGTACTGTATTACGAGCTTCTAAAACAAAGTGAAGTCATTAAAGGAGAACGATATCGAATCGATATAGAAAAGCGCTTGGAATTCCAGCTCGACCTCATATCGCAAGACTGGTAATTCTGTCTCACTCGCCTCATAGCTCAGATCTTGAATACGTCTCACGTCAGAACAGGGTATCAAAAATTGGCACTCTACTCAAGATAATAACCATGTTCGATTCATATTTGGATACCCTGATAATATCCACTTTCGACGCGTCCTTTTCTCTCCAAGAAGCTGATCATTTGCCGGAACCGCATATATCAGACCACTATAACATATGGTTATCATAAAAATTTAACGATCAAACTCAAGTCTTTCATAGAAAACGTGTTTTTTTACAAGATATCTTCAGGGAACTTGGCGTGCATTGTTGTCCAAGGCAACGGTACAGATCGGACTACATATGTAATATAGAAGCAACACAAACTGACCGATTAATATCCATTTCTCATACGTAGAGTCTTGAGTCATTGTGAATGGTATTATAGCTTAGGTGCATTCGAGTTAACATTTTTTCTTACCAGCTTTTTTGAGCTTTATTCGATACAACAGAGTGTGGATACATCAAGATCGTGGGTAAATGCAACCTATATATTGACTTGCTATTACATCAGCTTACCTGATTTAAACCAGTTTCCTGTTTTATTTGCGGCTTCATGAGCTTTATAAAATTTAAGAGAGTTATTCTTACAGCTGTCCTATTTTCCTACCAACTATTATTTGAACCACTAACATCTACATATCTCCACAGTTTCTTAGCGAATACGCTAGTGCAACCCACGCGCATGCGCTCTTGCGCCGCATTACATAAACACTGCACTGCACTGACATCAACTCAAGCGCTTATGAATAAATGCACACCAGCACCTACTTAACGGTTTTTGTAGTTCATATATTTGCACTTTAATAGCTTTGATTGCTAATTTGCGGTAACCGTTATTCCCGTTAATTCCTCTTAAATTCAAGAGTTTATTACCGAAATTAAATGCAAATTTGACAACCTGATGGCGTAGCCAAACATTGGTTCGTACACTTTACTATTATTGTGGGCATTAGTGTGGTGCACCAAATAAGTGAAATAACACCGTTATGCTTTATCAAACAATGAAAAAAATAAAATATGTGCAGAGCAATATGCCGGTATACGAAAGACTGGAGCCTAGTGAAGTAAGCTTGCCAGCCAAGAAGTTGAATTGTAAGACAAAATTATTCTTGCAAAGTAATTTCTGGTTCTGACATTAAATTCGCAAACACTGATTTTATACTACAAAGAAAAATAGACATTTTTTCGGCTAATTTACCAATAATTATACAAAATATGTGTCTTAAAATCTAATACACAGAATTAGAGCTGTTTTAACCTGGTTGTATGTACACTGGAATTGTGTAGCTTTCTGGAACACCATTTCAACTCAATGCTTTGGTTATTTGTAGATATATTTGATTGCGTGGTAAGCTGGTGTGCTATGGAAAGCTAACCGTGTTATCTAGAGAAAGGCACATAGCTTCAAGAAAATTACAGGTATTTCTCGGACTGTGTTTGAAAAGTCCCTAAAGTCTACAAAAATAGTTTCGATTTGAGGTTATCTTACCGCTTTTTAAGTAAACGAAATCACAAATTGTCGCCCCCCTCAAAATAATCGGCCTTAGTCCTAATACACTTGTGCCAACGTTTTTCCTATCCTTGAAACAGTTGTTAAAATTAATTTCCGGAATTTTCTTCAATGCGCGTACCGATTCACGTTTATTGTCTTCATTTGACTCAACGGTTTTCCTGGGGCGATCGTTTGAAATATAAAAAAATGTAAATGAAAAATATTGGTTTTACGACATTACATTATTATTGTTTGACTCGAAAAACTCAAAAGAATCAATGCCGACGGTGCATTATCGTGGCCCGGAGTGTGGATTCTTTGCTGAATAACGATCATCTCAAATCAAATATTCTTGATTATTCTTAAGAAACACAAACGTAACTAGACATGTCATAGTTATTTTGAAATGAAATTAGACACACATACTGATTGTCATTTCAAGGAAAAAACAAAATGGGTTTTCGCCTCAAACTTTAAATAAAAGGTCTTTTATTTTTTTGCTCACAGTCCATAAGGGTATATCGATTTTTTTATCGGTACATTGTAAAAAAAGTTCTCGATTATTTGATCCGGTATTTGCTTTGGTAAACTATAAGTTTGTGTTTAGTAACAGCTTGTTATCTCGGTGTTATTTGAATCATCTGTTTGTATTCAGATTCTCAAATGTTTAGCAGAAATGAATCCGAACCAGAAAAACAGTACGGTGTTTTTGAGAAAAATGTCTTTAAAATGGACTTGGAAAAACTCGCAGGCGCTCTAACAACTCACTATAACTTATCTATATATCGACGTCCAATTTCTGATGTTCTGTTTCACGACTTTTATTCTCAAACACATTGTCAAATAAAGAAATTGTATGGATTGTTTTACGATTTTATGATGTAAGCTCGGCAATGCTTACCAACTATTATATTTTCTTCTTATTAGAAATTTATGCTATCAATTTACTCATATTTTTATGGGCGTACAACTTAAAATATTATTTGAACAAGTAAGGGCTAAGTTCGGGTGTCACAGAACATTTTATACTCTCGCATGATAAAGTGATAATCGAGATTTCATTATCCGTCATTTACATATTTTTTATTTTGCTGTAAAATTAATTAGATTAGTAGTTCCTGAGATATGGTTTTTGGTCCATAAGTGGGCCACGCCCATTTTCAATTTTTAAAAAAAGTCTGGGTGCAGCTTCCTTCTGCCACTTCTTCCGTGAAATTTTGTGTTTCTGTCGTGTTTTGTTAGTCGGTTAACGCACTTTTAGTGATTTTCAACATAACCTTTGTTGGGATGGGCGTATTTGATCCGATTTCTTCCATTTTTTGCTGTATATGGAAATGCCTATTTTTTGGTTGACATAGTTATACTAGTTTCCAAGATATGTACAAAAAAACTTAGTAGGGCATTGAAAACCACTCCACTTTTCCAAATATGCCCCAAATTCGATCCTTTGTGAATCGACAAATTTCACTTTAATATCTTTATTTATGGCTTAGTTATGACACTTTATAGGTTTTCGGTTTTCGCCATTGTGGACGTGGCAGTGGGCCGATTTTGCCCATCTTCGAACTTAACCTTCTTATGGAGCCAAGAAATACGTGTACCAAGTTTCATCATGATATCTCAATTTTTACTCAAGTTACAGCTTGCACGGACGGACGGACGGACGGACGGACAGACAGACATCCGGATTTCGACTCTACTCGTCGCCCTGATCACTTTGGTATATATAACCCTATATCTGACTCTTTTAGTTTTAGGACTTACAAACAACCGTTATGGGAACAAAACTATAATACTCTCCTTGGCAACTTTGTTGCGAGAGTATAAAAATCGATGCATTGTGAGGTTCATACTTAAATTGCTAAGGTAGAGCTAGAACGAATATACTAAGGAAGTTTTTCAAGTCATGTTGGTCATCAAACCTGCACCAAGCAACTGAAACAATTGAGACTACTAACTATAAGAAAAACGCAAAGAACTTTAAACTATTTTACGACCAACAATACAATGGTTTGCCAAATAAATTTTCAGCAAAAACCCTGAAGCCAGTGTACTCGAGGTCGCCACTGTTGATTTAATGTTCCGTCTCTTTTGTCATTGAAATTGAATAAGACATTTGAACACAAATTGAATAAATAGAAAAAACTTAAATACTAATTAAATGATAGCCGTAAGAGCGATAAACTGGAAGCTATAACAAAAATAAACAAAAAAGCGCAAGAAAAAAATTAAAAAAATGCAAGCAAAAAGTTTAGAATGAGCGAACTTAGTTTTATTTCCAACTAAAACTTTAATTGTTGTGCCACCGCGGTGTTTTGCCGCAGCATTTTAGTTTTTTTTACTGTCATATGTCATTGTTGTTACCACAGGCGTATACGGTTTTGTTGCTGTACGCTGTTTGAGTAACAACAACTCGTGACGCGCGCGGACGTGCGTTGGCCCATAGCCAATATTGCCGCCAACATAAATATTGTGTTAGCTATTTGGCTGCATTGCTATTATTTACTGATTATTTAGTGGCATGCAACCGAGAAACGGCAGGCAGCAGCTGCACACTTGCTATGCAACAACACCAATAGCGGTACAAGGGCAACAACTTTCGCATGTAAACAACGAGTCGCAAAAATTGAAAAAAAAGACAGAATAAGCCAAACAGAAACAAAAAGGCAAAATAGAAAAAAAAAATATAACAAAAAAAATAAAAAATAAAAAACAAAAACATCAGAAAATAAATAACACGTTTAGCGTCTAAGCTGCAGGGAGCCAGCAGTTGCAAGCAGCAAAGTAGCGGCAACAACATAAGCTCGGCCACTATTTTAGGTGATTTTCACGTAGGAAGTGTTGCCAATAAATTTGCGCACGTAAATAGAAAATAAAAGAGCGCCAATTTGTGTGGCCGTGTGGCAAGTAGCTGCATGCTAAACACAGGTTGCGCATACAACATGGCGTGCGGTGCGCAAATTTGGTGTGGGTGGACCTACAGCTATTTGTTGCTGATCTGACCACCAATTATCCAGTTATCTAACGGTAAGTAGTCAACGCCAGTGTGCTAGGGACCTGTTTAATTGCTTTGTGGCAACTTTGGCACCAGCTCACAAATTTCTGCCGCAAACAAATTTGCAACAATTTCAATATCTAATTCGTACAGCACCTGTTCTAGCTTAGCTTCGCGGCTTAAGCTACTAGTAAAGCCTGCTTTTAGTGTTAGCATTAAGCGCTTTTATGGCGCGCATGCGAAAACCACATAATTTGCATGCTTAAAAAAACAACGTAGTAGACTACCGGTTTTCCCTAAAAAAATATTAAGAAAAGTCAAGTTTTAACATATTTTTAAACAGCATAAACTAAATTTTTTTTATCAAAAGCCAAATTCTATTACAGCAAGCAAGTTTCAGGTTGCCGCATGCCACAATTGGTAAACAAATTTCATAATCGATGTTGCACATATCCAATTATGACATATAGTAGTTGTTTTTATTTCTAAACTGGTTAGTAATTGTTAAGTAATTAAAAATAAATAAATACATTTGCATATGTTGTTGTAAATATTGTTGCTTTTGCTCAAAATACTTGTCAGATTAGGAAAGATATATTTAACAAGTCAAACAATTTTTTTTTGGAAATCGAATACAAAACTGACTAAAGCCGTGTACGCCAACAAAAAGAACAATAAATTAAATTTTTATGTAATTTAATGATCACACTGGGGGAAAAGCCGGTCGAAATTGTAATATAACCACGTCCACTTCACCCTTTAAGCTCCGCCATTTAATTTCCCTTTATAATAGAAAAATCAAATACAAATGAGGATATCGGTATAAAACTTACCATAGAAAAAATATTATCTCCATTACACTTCAACTCTAATCTAAACTTGGACTACACCTTATCAAGTCCGGCATACCGAATATGAAGACCGTAGCACCTATAGCTCAATTTCTATCGAGGATATTGGTAAATTTGTAAGAGTTCTTAGTGGAGCGGGGTGGGCATCTTTTTTTGATGATAATGAGGTGTAGTGTGAGATCTAGAGGGTCAGTAATAGTAGTTAAGAACCGGTGAAACTCCATGTGATTACTAATGAGAAGCGAGGATAATCACCAAGAAGCATTAAAAAGCTGCGATCACCGCTGAGAAAGGATTAGAACAGTTCAGAAGCACTGAGATACTATGAGAAGCGGTGCGAACTATAGAGAGTCAGTGAAAAATAGTGAGAACCACTTAGAAATGGCAAGAGCAATCGAAAGCCGATAAGAGGTGATGACAATCAGTGAGAATTACATAGAACCGGCGAGAGTCATTCAGAGTAGATGATAATCGATGAGAACCAGTGAGAATCACAGAGAAACGATGAAAGCCATTGATTGCCAATAGGAGGTGGTGCTAGCCACTGAGAATCACGGAAAACCTATTAGAGATATTGAGATCCACTGAAAGGTGCTGAGATCAAATGAGAATCAATGAGAAACAGTTAGAACAAATGAGAGGCTGTGAGAATCAGCGACAATCTGTGCGATTAGAACCACAGCGATATCAGGTAATCTTCGAGAACCGGTTGAGAGACAGTGGGTAAGTAAAAGACTAAGATAACCCATAAGATCCGATGAAAACTATTGAGAGACAATGAGGGACAGCAAAAGAATCACAGACAACTGTTAATAATCATTTGAGCGCTGCTAAGGGGCGGTGAAAACCAGTGAGAATCATTGGTAACCGATGAGTGCCAATGGAAGGTGAAGAACTATTGAGAGGCGGCGAGAACCAGTGAGAATCTCTGAAATGTGGTAAGAGCCAATGAGAGCTGACGAAAGGTGATAAAATCCGGTGAAAATTGTCGAGAACTGGAGGGAAATATTGAGATGCAGTAAGGAAGTGAAAGTTAGTGAGAACCGGAGAATTCCAGACAGACCACCACTAAGAGGTGCTAAGGATCGGTGAGAACAGATGAGTAATGCAGGAGCCAATAAGAGTATTCCATAGTAAAGAGAATCTAGAAAAGCTGCTAAAACCGGAAAATCCCTAAATCGCTGGGTTTTGCATATATAGTGTGAGCTCTTGGCAATTAAATTAATCTCTGAAAATTGGTAAGAGCCAATGAGAACCGACGAGAGGTGATAAAATCCGGTGAGAATTGTCGATAACTGGAAAGAAATATTGAGGGGCGGTGAGATGCGGTAAGGAAGTGAAAGTTAGTGCGAGCTGGAGAATTCGAGCGAGAACCACTAAGAGGTGCTGTGCTGAGAACTGATTAGTGCTGGCACTTGGACGAGAGTGCCTCATATTAGAGAGAATCTATAATCTGCTAAAACTGGAAAATCCGAAGAGGTCTGGTTTTCGCAAATATAGGTTAAGCTCTTGGCAATTAAATGCATTCACTTTTCGATCAAAAGGTTTTCAAGTAGCTCTTCCCCAACTAAAAAGATAAACGGTCAATACTAGTTCTAGCTGGTTAGCTACAACCTGGAAGCTATCAAGTCGCTCTTTGCGCATAAAAAGAAAAATATTTAAAAATATTTTATTGGTTTACTCTGCTATGAATGCACAGTTTGCACTCGATTTTATAGCTGGACACTCAACCAGACCCACAATTTATATATGAGTGTATAACTCTTACCGTTTTCTCTAAAAAAATTATTATTTATTATTATCCAGTTTTTTGTACTAATTGCAGCTGGTTTAATTACAATTTATCCTTGATCTTTATTACTTCATTGACTTGTGATCAGGAGCCACTTAAGCGCATTTAATGCAATTAAATACAAAAACAAAGAGATGAAAAATGAAGCGGTGTTTAACCTCTAAAGATCAGCCAGAGCGGCACATCACACAAAGCTGCGTATGAGATGTTGAAGGCGTCGTCGCTGGCAGCGAATTTTGTGCAGAGTTTGTGAAACGTAAGAGTGATCTAGAGTAGTCATCTGCGCTGCATCAGCTGCGCTACGCAAGCAGGCGATTACGATTAACGTTCAATTAAAAATGACATTGCGTTGATAGGCCTTAATAAAAAGGATGGTTAGCGTGCATGTAAGCTTTAGAAGGAAGCCTTGCATGGCGGGAAACCAGCTTAAAGGTAACTAGTCACTTATGGACTGCATATAGTACTAGAAATTGGTTATATGTAAGTTAGTGTTTTTGAAGCACAAATTTTGATGTAACTCACAAATAGATATAAAAACATCTTTTGGATTTTTATTATTTTTTAAATTGGTCTTGTCATATAATTTAGACTTTTTATTTTGCAAAATTTCAGAACTTAAGTTGATGGAACTCTAAAAGTACCACTAAATAACTGCTTCACATATGGCACAAATGACCCTCATTCCATAACATAGAAGTCCTCATACTTCTTTCACTGAAAAAAATTGCATTCGTCGCACGTTGCAAGTTGCACGTACATGTTGTTTTGCACAATTGCTGCTACTGCAGAGACTTGTTGCCGCAACTGCTGCTGCTATTTGTTTTGAAGCATTCGTTTTTATTTCATATATATTTTTTATCGCCTTGTTTTTATTGTTGTTGACTTTATATTGATGCTGCAAGTCATGGTTGCATGCGCGTAGTTAAAATGTTACAAGATCACAGGCCAAAGGCAATGGCAATCAATGGCGCAGCAGCCCAGTAGCGACTACGAGCTAAAAGCACAAGCCACAACAACAATAGTATTCACAATCGCATTTACAACAAACACTAACCGCAGCTAAGTTGCAAATTTGCAATTCTTTTCTAAGACACTTAGAAGAACTCGTACCTGGGTATGTGCTTTGGCAGCTGGAAAATGCGCCAATATTACAACGAATAGTTGTGTAGAAAAAAATTGAGAATAGGGTTGCCAAATATCTGCAGAAAAAAAGGAAACAAAATTAACTGGGCTTCTGTTTAAAATCTGAAAAACTGTTAAATTTTTTTTAAATGGGAGGTGAAATAAATACCTTCAATTATCAACTTTTAATACAAAACTAACACAACTTCTTACCAGTTTTATTCCATTCGGCGTGGAAGATCCGCAATTGCTAAATTTGTACCTCCTAAGGTTTACACCATAAAACATCGATAACAATATACCTCCAAATTCCTTTTTGAGGCATGTTGCCGTTTTTTTTTTAAATATTGATTTTGTTGTTAGAAACATCTCGAAAAAATTTTGAGTATCGCACCGATTTGACGCTACTTCGCCGCATATAAAACCAGGTAGATTATTACATGCCGAAAACTCTGAGCAACATTACTTAATGGATTCTCGAAGTTTGAAGAACGGAGGTCCGACGTTTTCTAGGTGCTTATTTGGATGAAGCTCATTATATAAAGTTCGATTGTAATGGACACCGGAATAATAGAAGTTTTCGCTTTACAATATAAAATCTCTCATCGGCCTTGTATAAGATGCTTTTTAAAAAATGTCGCCTTTGATAAGATGTTCTTTATGAACTGGAACGGAAAAAACGTAAGATGTTTTTGTTTGGTTTATCCAGAAACAGAAATCAAAAAATTGTTGAATTCGTTTTCAAAAGCTAAAATAATTGCCTTCGAAGTGAGCTTCTTTAATGGTGGCGAAACCTGCCTTTCACTGACTATAATAATTTGATTTATGGCTGAGGAACGGAGCTAGCTACTGAGATCTCGATCGAATGTGGATTGCTGGTTTACACTAAATTAATTCATGCAAGAATTGAAAAAGATTTTACATAGCCAAACTAATATCGAACAACCAAAACTACCCAGGATTCACGTAATAAATATTATTTGCTAGTACTAGCAACTTGTAATTTGAAGTTTGAAAAAGTGAAGGAAGTTGTTAATCTCAAAACCAGCATAAATACCACCAAACATCTAAATCCGGATATCGGACAGAATCACTCTTGCCAACAGGAACTACTTTAGAATCGGATCATTCTGCAGACGAAGAACTGTTCTCCGTAAGGTCCTCAGAGCGGTCTGCATGAGCGACGAGTACGAAAGAAGATGGAACCACGAACTGTATGGGCTCTACGGCGACATAAACATGGTTGAGCAGATAAAAATAATATGAATGCCTTGGTTAGACCATGTCGTAAGCATGTAAAACGAAGCTTCAAAGATTTCTTAGATTCGAAACTTATGGTTGGGCAGCGAAAGCAAAACGGAAGAACCAAGTACACAGGTAATTGTTAGCACTTGGGATGTACCATCGCTGGCAGCTGGTGCATATTTGTGTTATCGACCCATCCCAACCCACGGTTATAGTGGATATAGGAAACACACTAATCACTTGGCAACTCTATTTAAACAAACATACTAAGAATAACCACAAGATCACTGGAAAAGCCGTAGTTCTCGACAACTTACGCCACCACTATTGTTGTTTGACTCGTGTCTAGGCTGAAGCTAGGCAATAAAAAAACCGGGAAAACTGGCTGAAATCAGCGTCGTATTGTTTATACCAAAACCAGCTGAAAGAAAATCGAAATCTTCGCGCCAAAAAGACTTTTTGTGCTGCACTGTACGCGGCACGCTTCAAGCCCGAACAGACACATCAGCACGAGTGGATTTCGTGGACACGGGTATAAGAGGCGGCAAACAAGTTAGTACAACGACACCACCGGCAAGAGGCGCAATCAAATTGAGGAACGAGCGCAAAGCTGGCTGGCAGTTGGCGGCTTGTCGCTGATGGCTGTCAGCATAAGCCAAGCTGTATAGAGGCTTATGGCAACGACTGACGGGCCAACTATACACGACACAGCTGGGGCTCGTCAAGAATACAGCAACAACAGAAACAGTAATGCAACTGACGACGTCAAACGCGTGCGCGAGTATAAGTTGCAACCGAAACGTGCACGAACATGCACGCGCCTGCTGAGTGAGTGCGCCTCACTTTTCAGGCCAGAGGCTTGTCTCCATTACAGCGCTGGACTGCATTATGTATGGTGGTACATGGGCAGTTATGCGCAGCATGTAGCATGCAACGACACTCGCTCTTGCTACCGAAGACACAGTTTACGATTGTATAACAAAATGCAACGCTGCAAGTGTGTGCGACCGTGTATTTGTAGCGCTTTTGCCGGCAGTGTAAATAGTGGAGTAATCGCTTGACAGTGACTGCGAAAGTGAACTTGAACATGAGATGTAATCGGCGCAAACGTAATGCTTGCAATGGACCATATGTTCCTCTATTTTTTTAGGGAGAGACTTACATATGTATGTAAGCATGAAAAAGCGCCAATCGAAATATAAGGAGGATATATCCGGCGGATCGAGTCTCCTTCGATGTTCAGTTTGTCAAATTTGATTGCCAAATATGCACCTACAGTATACTTACATACATAAAAATGTATGTTGTATATATAATATATAGTTATAGAGCTTCGCTAACAGTGTTTTAATTATCAGTCTAAATGAGAGAGAGAGAAAAATAGCTTTATGATGTTGGTAGACAATTCTATTGTTTGGAATTCAAAATTCTATACACTTCCTCAGATTACACAAAATTTATAAATAACGGTATTAAAAGTGTTTTTTGTATAATTAATCAAATTTCATTTAAAAATCACACCAGAAAGCAGTCGCATACATATGTACTCTCTTCTAATCACTAACATTTGTCTTGCCCCTAAATGTATGCAAAACTAAATAAAATCACAGATTATTGTAGGATGTTCTTTAGTTATTGCTTTGTGGATTAGTTTCAACTTCAAGGAGAGCATTAAGCGCCAAGCCAAAAAGCTGGCTAAGTCATTAACATTAAATTTTGCAGCACATACAGCATACAATCAGGCATAATTTAGTAATATTACCAAAGATTTAAGCTCGCCTCTTTCTGCTTGCTCCTCAAAGTATGCATCATCTTAAGAAATAGACTAATGGTCGATCTTTAGATATTATTTTTTTATACAGTTGAGCAAACTTTATGAAAATTATTGCGGCAGAGACCCAAAAGTTTAGAAATTTATATAGTCAAATAGTACGCTTAATACCATGCATATAATTAGGCGTTTTCATAAAATTTGTCAAAATTGATTACCAATTGTTTGATTATGTGGAAATAAAATAAGTATTAGTGCTGCAAATCAAAAGTGAACTAAACTATTTACGTACTATCAATAAAAGATGAAGCATGCCATTAGGCGCATTTTTAAAAATTAATTATCGTTCAAAAATTAACAGTTATATATTTTTATCAACACAAATATTAAATTATAAAAATAAAGTGGTGATATTAGTCAAAGAATAAATAGAATAGAATAAGGCGCGATCACGTAGTTTACATATTCAATGCTGCATTAATATTTAGCACCAGCTGATTTCAACTTAGGAGCCTAAATTGTGATAACATAGAAAAATATAGCATACATTTAGGATTAAAACTGAAAAATTTGTGGTGCTAGTTTATAGCCAAAAAATACTTTCATTAATATTTATTCTGCAAGAAGTATAGATATAGCACAAGAGCTTAATAAAAATGTCATATTTTATTTATTCGAAGTTCTACTACCGAAAATAAGCAGGAAATAACCAGGATAATATAATAAAAGTCGACATTTTGGACTGAAACTAAAAAATCTTATTTAGCAGAAATATTTCGCAGGTTTATATAAACTCAAGGTTTTATACCAAATTCTGTAATCATTATCTAGTCACCACCGAATGTCGCTGTTCTAAGCGTACTGAGCTGATATTTCACCAGCTGCCCTTTATATAGCAGCCCAGTGTACCAGTACCCTACAGAAAGGACCGAGCGCCAAATCAACTCATCTCATGTACATACATATGTTCATGTATGCAAACACATATTGCGGGTTGTGGTAGTTTTTTGCTCTTTTTGGGGCTTATAAATACAAAGAGAGCTCTAAAGCATATGTTATGTTTTGGAGAAGAGATGGCGGAGGTACTTTAGAAAGAGAATGATAGAGTTACAGCCAGATTAAAAGATTACTTGTCGCATTAGAATTGTGTAACTAATAAATTCACTTAAGCTACTTACTCGTATCATTTTGATATAATAAATGTATAGAAAATTATATTATTGCTTTATGCAATATAATCAGCGGAAATAATCAGAGGTATAGATTAGCATTTAATGCAAATATTATAGACCGCGTTCCATCAATATGACAGATTAAAAATAAGGAAATGTAAATGATCTTAGTATATATTCGAAAGAGCATAAAACAGTAAATAACTTGTTTCCAAAATATCTCATCATATAAAAATATTGGTATGAACAAAACACTATCAAAAAGTAGAAGAAGCAAAAAGAGTAAATTCTTTCAAAATTAAGAGAAAATTCTATACAAAAAGAGCTGACAAAGGAAAAATTCTATCCAATTTAACACGAAACAATTTGATCGTTTCTACAATTTCACAACAGAACTTGCAACAAAATGCAAAACACACAAGAAAATAACAAAATATCATATATTAAAGAGAAACTGAAAAAAATAAAAAGAAAAGAGAAACTAAAACTAAAAATAAAAACAGGAATTATGATATAAAAGAAATATAATAAAAAGAGTAAAAGCAACAACAGCAAATCACACGTAAAATAGCGTTTCAAACACCATGAAAAAGCAGAAATGTTAAGCAAACGAAAAAGAAAAAAAAAGAATTGACGTCGAAGACTGGACAGTTGTGTTGGATACGAGTAAACAATAATAATAAGAACAACAAAAACAAATGAAAACCCCAAACAACAATATGCAACAAGCGAAATGTAAACACAGCTGCAGCTGATCGTCGAAATATCAAAACAACAACAGCAAGAAAACCAAGCACAACTACAACAAAAGCAAAAATGACAATAACAACATGAAAATATCAATAATAAAAATAAGGCTACAACAACAACAATAAACACAACGACAACCACAAGAATACTAACTACAACAACTACTTCTAAAATTACAAAAACAACAATTTTATACAATATACGCGCAGATACAATCACAATCACAGCCAAGTAATGTTCTAAAAGCCAACAAGACCCTATGGCACAACATCAACAACAACAACCACAAGTGTAGAGCATTAAACAGCATAAAGGAGCTGCCTGTAAAGTTGTGAACTGTATATACATACATATACATATGTATATTAATATGTGGAGATCACAACACATATGCATGTGTTGGTGTATGTTTATTTGTTTCTTTCTTTTTTTTGTCTTGTTTGACTGTATTACCTATCGCCCAATGTTGGTTTGAGTGGAGAAATGAAAACAGGTCATTGCCTTAATGGATTTTTACATATACACACAAACAAACAGGAACATAAACAAATATATGCACACACTCACACTTGCAAGCAGGGAATATGAAGGTTCTACGACAATGGTTGGCTGATTGCCTGGTCATGTGCATGGACGGACGGACGGACGACACACCAACTGGCCAGCAAACGAGCACTCTGACTGATTTTTTTTACTGCAAGCGGACAGACAAATGCATATGAGACATGACTTTTTCGGTGCTGTTATTCTTGCGGACGGACATTTACTACTACGATAGTATTCTATTCTTTTATTTTCTTCTTTTTGTTGTTGTTTGAGTTTTATTACAATTTTGTTGACGATGCGTAATGTGATCGCGTAGTATTTGTAGTAAAACGCGTTTGCTTGTGCCTGCGACAACAACAATAAAAAAATGCACAACAGAAACTTGTATAAAAATAATAAGCGATAAAATTTTATGTAAATAGCAAATAAAACAAAATTACAAAAACAACATGGTTAAAAAACCTACAAAAACAACATTGTTTAGCAAAAATAAAAAAAGAATTAAATTAAATAAATAAAATATTTTCAGCTCCGCAAGCTGTCAGTAGTTGTGCGGCTATACTGGCTATAAAAAACCACTCCTGATGTGTCCATAATTATTTGTTGTGAAATTAAGCGATAAGAGCGTAAGTATTTGCAAAGCTTGAGAAATGCATACAAAGCTTGGAGTGTGGTAAGTGAAAAATTTGCGCATTTAAGAATATTCGACACCTTGAAATGGAAATATTTGTGGTCACTTTTAGATAAAGCGAAGACTGTGGGCACAGAAATATACTTACATACTTCTGTACTTTGTATTTATGGTATGTGAATATGTACAAATTAGAACATATTCAGTCGAAAATCAAAACATACTTACTATCAACAAAAGCGTCAATAATGTCAGAGGGAAGGTTACTGCGTCCCAACCAAAGGCCCTAAGTAGTGAAATACCACTGACTCTTTTACTGAGGTACAGCGTTCCAAATAGGTTATGCCTCATAAAGAAATTTAAAGTTACCATAGGGAGTAAGGTCCAATGAAGTAACTCCACGCTTGTCCTACTGCTAAGAGATAGCAGTATTAATTGGTACACTGGCTGCTTACAAACGTTGGAAGGTATTGATGCAGGTACCGCAGGACCGCTTACCAAACTTTCCATACAAACATATGGCTATGTTCGTAAATGCATCATGACTTGCAGCATAAGCAACAGTAGCAACACTGCAAGTTTGACGTTTGATACTTCTTATACAATTTTTGACAATTTGCAATACATTTGTTTGCATTTTTGAACGCGTATAATACTAAAATGGAAATTTTGCTGAATCTAACACTAGACGAAATTTGTGCGCAAAGAAATGATAGATTTTCTTTAAACTTAAGAAAAAGAAGGGTATTGAAGTCAAAAAGAAAAATTTGTAGGTACAAATGTTTGTCTTTAAAAAGAAAAATACCTAAAAACAAATCATTTATTAAAACAATAAAGTCGTTTCCCGAGGACATATTCAACCGTACTCTCAGCAATAACTGCGTCTCCGCATTACTGAGATTTTCACTAAAAATTTAAAAATAATAATGTATACAATTATTATTAACATAATTTAACTAAATTCCAATACAAAAATTAAAATAAAACAGTTTTGCACTTACTTTTCGTCAGACATCGTAGTTAAATGCAGTAAACAATTTTTTGATAGAAATTATGTATGACAGTTGATAGAAGTGTTGCTTTTTTGAACGCTTGATTATTGCAGTGTTGCAATATTGCATTTCTGAACGTTCTGTTTGTTATGCAATGCAATCGTCATGATGCGCGTCATGATGCATTTACGAACATAGCCTATGTATGTATTTTCAATAAGTCGGTGCGGTAGCGATAGTCAAGCGGCACTTAAAGCGATCTCAGCTCACGAGTTTACAGCGCTTTTGGTGCAAGATTGCATAGAATGGCTGAATATCCTATCAGTTCGTAACCAAGTGCAGCTTATTTGTGTGCCTGGTGACAACAGAGTAGCTGAGAATGAATTTCCTTAAGAAGCTTGCCCTCTTTGCAGCTGCTTCCAGGATGAAATCCTGCATTGCGGTTAGTCCCTAGAGCTGCTCAGCATTGAGCCAATACTTTTGGCAGCAATCCTCAGGCATACGCAAGTAAAAGTTGCTAATCGGTTGGTTACAACCTCACAAGTTTGAAAAGCGTATTCAACGTCATGAGAAACAAATTCTGGCTACTTGTGGCATTTTACTCTGGGGACTTTAGTCTCAAGAAGCACTTATTTAACGTAAGTGTAGCCTCTTCCGCAACATAAAGCTAGAAACAACCGAGCACCTGATGCTAAACTGCACAGTCTGTAGACGCAAGATCAAGGCCCTTGGATCTATGTATTCGTAGAAGGATCGTATCGCCTCAACAACATCAAATAGAATGCTGGAATTTATCGGTTTGCTGGGCCAATGTGATAGGCATATTTTGCTAAGAAGTACGCACAGAGCTGGTGATGACCTGGGCTCACCGAGGTCACTTGTGGCCCAGTTGTCCAGTACCAGACAACAACGGAGCACCGAATCGTTCTTTTACTTCGAAACTGCTCATTTTTATAATTTTCTACGATCATAAAATGAAGACCTTAATATGAAGCTCACTACTTAGAAAACACGGGATAACAGAAGAAGCGCGAAGTAACAGGTGTAAAACATGGAGTGTTTTCAAACAAGGAGAACTATTAGAAAACATATGTAGAAGATATATATGTATATACATATCTATAGGTTTCCTTGCCTTTTCTTAAAATACATTTTTATTTATCTGGCTTAGTAAAACACTTCTAAATTTCTACTGACTATTAACGTGCAGCAGCGAGGCAAATACAGTTCGCTTCATTAGTTTTTCGTTTTTTATGCAGCATTAGGAGCTAGTTAACTTGCTTGATGCCGCCTGTCCAATGTCGGCTGCCGCGTACACCAGGCGCGTGCCCAAGAAACTTATAGCAATCAGCACACGCAACTTAATTGTTTGTGGCCGTCAAGTAAAAAAAAAAAACGATAATTGAAGTAATGAAAATCTAACCAGAAAAACCAACTTCAGCTTGGTAGCCACTACAACTTTTCAACAATTCTCAATTGTTGTGTGGGCATTTGGGACGTGGACTGATTTTCTTTTGTATTTTCATTACAAGATTTATGCCCAGTGCTCGCAGTTTTTGCCTTCTTGCACTTTTTAAACGAACCTTGAATATACCTATGTTTATATGAACCCATTGGTGTTCAGATTTAGGAAAAAAGAATTAAAGAACATGTATCCCGTCGTCTAGCTTGCCCAGCGGGAGCTCTGTTACCGGTCGTTAGAGTGGCTAAAAACATTCGCCGTTTGTGGTAGTAGCTGTTGCGTAGGGCAGTAGCGTGTTGGCCACTTTATGACAAGACCTTACTGTGCAGATACTGATTGAAAATTATGATCATGTGGTATGCTAAGATTGGGTCTGATTGTGTTTTTTGAATGTTATGTTATGAATTCTTAATAAAATGTTTTTTGGTTCATCAATTTTACAAATTTGAAGCTTACATTTCAAAATACCAAAATAAAAAATGAATACAAAGGTATTAATTGTGAGCAAGTAAAGTAGAAAATATAGTGGAAAAATAATGTGTGTTCATCCTTACTTTTTAAACTCCCAAAATTATATCCAAAATGGAGTTTAACTTTCATTAAACATAATTTCGGTTGATTTTCGAGACTGTATAGTTTTTTGTACACACAAATCACCAATTAATGCCCTGTTTCCGAGAACAGTCCGAACTCTAATCTACCCAATTAAATAGAGTAGAATACCAAAATCGGACGAAAAGCGATTTTCACTTCAGTTTCCAGATTTTTCAAAACATTCCGCATATAAGCTACATTTCCTATATATACGAGTTAGACAAGGAAACTCTGCAAACAAAAAGAATTGCAGAAATAGCCACTTTAGACTTCGAGATACATATTTTGATTGGATTCTGAATAGGCGACCAGTTTATGTGTACCAAAATTAGACCTATTTCTAACTATAGGTGGAGTCAATAACTCTAAATTATATAGACATTGGAGATGGAGGATGAAGTCATGTGTAGAAGTTCACGCAAGTGAGGAAGTTCTCTGATCGCCATTCACTTAGAAGTGGCCAGAAACGATTATTTTACATATTTCTTAAGCAGCTCACGACTTCAGGTCTTTGACCAAGTATCCTCGGGGTAGCCTAAGAACATGGGTTGAGACTAATCGACTTCGCCGGGGCCCGAAATATGGTTATCTATAGTACTAGATTCCAGCACAAGAAAATACATCAAGCTACCTGGCTGTCTCCGGATAGAAAAGCCGCCAACCAGATCGATCATGTTGTGATAGACGGAAGACACGTTTCCAGTGTTTTAGATGTGCAGCAAAAAAACGCACGTTAACAATCACAAGGAATGTTCGACGTCTAGAAGCTGCAATCACAAAGGCAGCAGAACGATTTTCTGCTCGACTTGCACTCCTGCTCTCTGAGAGCAGTCGTTAACAACTCGGTATTAGGAAACTGTGGGTCGACATTTCAAACTAATTACGTACAGCTGCAGACGAAACTATTGGTTTTCGGAAAATGCAAAAGAACAGCTGTTACGACGAGGAGTGTCGTGTCGTAGCGGACAGAAAACAGACTTGCGCGGGATGGGATAGATACCGAGAATTGAAGATGAAAGCGAGTCGGATTTGCAGATAGAAAAAGAAAGAGGACGATGCCCAAAGTATACAAAAATTATGGAGGGAACACTTCTTCAGCCTCCTGAATGGCAGTGTAAGGACCACCCCAGGAGAAGGCGAACCCAGAACTATACTCTCAGTTTTGAGATATCGATCTGAAATTATGCACACATCATGTTTCTTATCAAGAGCAGCTCGCTTGCCGGTGCCGTTGATATCGGACCACTATAGCATATACATACTACATAGCTGCCATACATACCGATCAGAATACCAAGGTAAAGACCTTTTGTGCTACAAAAACTGCATCTGTGAAGACTATTGTAGCTTCAGTACAGCCGAAGTTAGCGCGTTTTAAAGTGTTTCTATAGGAGATATTTTGTTTACCCAATGTCATTTTAAGAATTCAAGAATAATATCACCGCCCGTGTTCTTAGTAGTTACTAACATTAATATTTTGTAATTCTTTAACTGCAATCCCAATCATTTTCGCAGCAATACTACCAGACCCACCCAGCCTCAATGACATACGCCGCATCAGTTATGTGAGCCTTCAACTGATTAATGCAATTAACTATTTGTTCGCAAATTTTCATACGCTAAATACAACATCACGATCGAATTATTAAGCACTTAATTGAGCGAACTTACAAAGACGAGATACGTGCGCAAGCAGAATGACGTCAGCGCGCCTGCAATCAACTGGCACGCGGTCCAGCGCACCAAAGTCCTTGAGTACGCCCATTAAACGCAGCGGTGGGCCAACACTGTACCACAGCACTAAAGTAAATATGTATATAAATGTGAGTAAATATGTGCAAAACTACGCAAGTACTAATTGACATGCCCGGCGGACAGTCCTTCAATGATTGGCGCGCGATTGGAAAAAATTATACACAGCCATAGCTAGGCTCCATATTGGCAATGAACTCGCCGGGTATAAACGAAGTTTAACTTAACGAGATAGTTGAGCTTGGAACAATGTTAAAGTTTACGCTCAAAACGAAAACGCAAATAACCGCTGGTAGGCGAATGAGCTTAAGAAAAAATTCAATCAATAAAAACTTAAGCTAATCAACGCCTCGAGCGCGAGTCAAGTCGGGTTGCCTCCCAACGATTATGTGATGAAATGCTGAGAAGCGCTGGCCAGCAAGCGTCTGGCAATGCTTTAACTGCAGATTGTGTGCTTTCAAAGAGATTTGTTCGTTTTTGTTTTTGTATAATTCAAATAAGCATAAAATTGCTAATGCTTCTTGTCGTCCAAAGATTGCTGACTGACAATTGTCAATTGAAACAAATGCGATTATATTATACAAAACGATTTGCTCTTTATGCTAGACGATAAGCGATTAAGACAATTATATACGTTATTGCTTGCAGTTATTTGTTTTAATGCTTGCCTCGGGGGTGTGGCATACAATAATATGACTAGTGATTCGAATTTATTCGCTGTAAAATTATAGACAAATAAGAACACAGAATGTTTTTCGATAATTATAGCAATTAGCTTAGTAGTAGCACGAACCTACCATGGAAATAAAAAATGTGGCATGTGAATTGAAGACCATGGATCAATGAATCTCCAAGAGGGGTAAAATCATACACAAGTATTTTGGGTAAAAAATGTCCACTTCTGTCAAATTTTGCAGCAAATTTCACCCCAAATACGAGAAGAACCTAATAATGGGCATATTTTTAAGGTTTTTGGACACTCAATCAATTATTCCAGCGCAATACGGTCATCGGTTTATTGAACATCTATCTAGAAGCTACTAATGAATGTAAACAACATCCCCAATGAAAAGGACAAAACAGACTGAGAACCTGCACCTGGATGTCCGGTCCCTTAATTGGAAGATTTCTCTACCCAGCTGGTAGTTGCCTTCATAAGAGTAAAGGCTGACATCACCGAAGTCCAAGAACTGCGATGGACGGGGCAACGAGGGCAAGACGAAATATCTTCTGTCATCAAACAAACAGTCGTCGCGTTGGCTACTTAACTCCCACGTCATTGTTGGCAGTCATAACTTCTAAGTAATACTTCTAAGTCGTAGATAATTTCGTCGTCTTGAAACCTGCATTATCTCCAACAACAACGTTAGCCGCAAAATCTAACGCAAAGAACTCTTGCCAACAGGTGCTACTTCGAACTGAGTAGGCAATTGAGAAGTAAAGTCTTCTCTCGACGATCAAAAACGAAACTCTATAAGTAACTCATTATTCCCATCCTCCTATATGGTACAGAGGCTTGAACGATGGCAACATCTGATGAGTCGAAGTTACGAGTTTTTGAGAGAAAAGTTCTGCGGAAGATTTGCGAATTTGCATTAACATAGTTCAGTGAATTAGGAGACAGCGGCTACGCTGGCCAAGTCATGTCGTCAAAATAAAAGAAAACACTCATTACTGCATTAATTCAAATTACCTCAGGAATGCTTTATAGCCCTGACAGACGAGCAAAATTAAGGCGCCTTAAGCAACGCTAATGCGCTTTGCAATTTTATGGTGACAGACGGCAGACTTGTGCATTTAGACAGCTGATAGTGAAACTTGTTTATTTATTAAGAAAAAAAGTGAAATCAAAATGAATAAGATAAATTATTAATAGAAATTTTGGTATGTTGCCTACTCAAATTTGGTAAATTCAGCTAAATGGACGAAATTCTTGTGCATTACAAACTTGCCTTAACATGCGTCAAATGCGCAAGTAAATGTAAATTAAGCCCGCTAATGCATATTAGCGCTGTCGTCTGTCATGGCTATTATGCTGCTACAACCGGAACAGCATTAGTAGAAGTAGAAACGCGCTATTTTAGTATTTAATTGTTTCAACATGTGATTGAAAGGAGAGGAGTTAAGATTTCAAGAGTTTATTCTGTCTGACATTATCATGTAAAATAATATTTTTTCCACAGAAAACTCTATGTTTTTCTTCAATGAAGAAACATTTTTAAAATATGATGACGGCGAAAGAATTGTATAAGCAATTTCTAAATTTAAAAGTTGAGTATAGGATGTTCCAAACATCTCTTGTCGTATAGATATTTGATTTGAAACAAGTTTGTAAGTAGGTTGGCTTCTGTGTTTCGGGCGAAAAACGGCTAACTCTTCACCATGTTGGCTCTCACGCATCCACTTCCTTTAATGCACGTACACCTCAATGGTCAACGTTTTTCGACAACCGAAGCGGCATCAATAGTAATGTTTTAGAAATACCTCAATCTGAGTGGCAAAACTGCTACAACAATTGTTTCAACCACATGGAAAAGTGTAAAGATCTTAATAGAGAATAGTTTGAAAACCAATAAAGCATTTTCAATGATTAAAATTTATGTTTGATCTCGAATCCCGAAATATAAAAGGCAGTAAGTAAGTAAAAAATATTTTCCGGAAAGAGTCTTGTAATCCTTTTCTTCGGATAAAGAAAATTACTCAAAATAATATATATATAATATTTGTATATATATATTTAGTAAGCAAATTCCATAAACAAATTAATATTTTTATCGTGAAATACTACTAGCAACCAAAAATAACACCAGAGTCATAAAGTCAAAAACTAAATAAATAACACATTCTATAAGAATAAAGGCACGTTTGTGTGAGTATGAACATAAATACAAGCAGGAATATTAATTTAAACAATAATATTTGTATTGTAGTAAAAAGTCAAGTCAACATGGTATGTATGTATGTTTGTGTATAATATGAAAATATGTATGTGGCGATAAGAAATAAGGGGCTCGTTTAGCGCTGCCAAGATGAGCTCATATGTGTATGAGTGACTGTGTAAATAAAACCTGCTTTAACACATAATCACAAAGTATATGCGAAGAGCTTTTTTGTAATATGGAAAACCCAGTAAACCAAATACCCTCTTTACGTGCTGCAAAAGGCTTCAAAGTCCAGTGCTGGTTAATAAACGATTGAAATACTGCTGAAAACAGTTCAACATCAGAGAACAATAGGCTTCCAACCACTGTATTTTTGCTCACTGGGTGTAGCAGCCAATGAAGTAAATCAAACACATATTGTGGCGTGGAAAAATACATCAAACTGCATTTATTGTAATATAAGCAGCAATGTCTAAAAAAAAGCAAAAACAACTTTTACTACTAAAGTTGTAACGAAGAACGCGCCAAAGCGGTGCTCGCAGGTGTTCTTTACTCCATTTGTCGGGTTCTGATTTGCTGGTTGGTACACGTGCATATGTAATGTCAGGTTTTTTTGCAGAAGTGCCAATAAATCATGCAGAATAAAAGTGAGAAAAAACCTAATAAATAAGTGTATTTCGATATGCTGTGTGCTTTGGGTCTAACTGGCTGGATAATCAGGTGAACGAACGCCAGCAGCGGCTATATATACGTAGATATGTGACTGTGGAAATGGCATTCACGGAAGTCTCTCCTAAATTAGTGTACACATTTGGAGACGAACTTTGGATATAACGGTAAAAGTGAGACTGAGAATGCGCCTTGTCTTCTCAAACACTTTTTTCATAATCCACTAATATAGTTAGCTGGCTGATGTCATGAAATGTCGCGAGAACCGCATTTAGATGCTATACGCAGTCTGTTAGATAAGAGAAAAAACTACTGAATTCGGATATTAACTTTCGGCCCCCCAGCAAGCGGTGTGGCAGAATTTGCCCGCGACAAGGTATGCTATGTCTGTTATTTGACTTGTCTCGA
Organism: Bactrocera neohumeralis; assembly: GCF_024586455.1. Taxonomy (NCBI): domain Eukaryota; kingdom Metazoa; phylum Arthropoda; class Insecta; order Diptera; family Tephritidae; genus Bactrocera; species Bactrocera neohumeralis. The sequence continues at coordinate 65,419,303 of NC_065923.1, read as the reverse complement.
AGTTTTAGCATAGGTTTGCCAGAAATAGCGCTATAATACTCAGTTTGAATAGAAATCGTGCTATAATACTCAGTTTGAACTGGTATTATAGTTTTGAGAGATGCCATTTAATGAATAGACATTTAAAGTTCAAGCAACAAATAACACCAGTCATTGAGTTTGATCGGTTCTCAACTAGTCTTAGCAAAAGCTACAAAGTCTGGCCGGAGATTATATCTTGTACTACTGGGAGTAGTTAGCTTTTGGAGTTCGCTCCAATTTGCTGATAGGGTTTGGTTTTTTGGGGAGACTAGTGGTAGCTGTAGCTTAAACCTTGAGGCAATTAGAATTGAAAATTCTGTTTAGTGTGGAGTCGCACTGCGGCCAGGTGTAAAATTCACAGCACGGCAGAGGTTTTACGTCGGCCTCGAACCCCACCAAGGTGGAAAAGGCATCTCTTCCACCTGACCAGTTGGAACCAAATAATACTTGCAAAAATCATGTAATATTTAGGGAGTTAAGAATGTAACAACTTTTGAGTGTAAGTTTGACATGTATTCGGCCTAGCAAAATATGGAGGGCTGATGAAATTACAGACATAAATAGATGGACGTTAGATTCCATTATGTGAAATAATCGTATTGAACTCGAGCCTATGTTTGGAGTACCCCATATAATCAACAAGTTTACTGAAGCAACTGTCAACTCGGTAACACTCCTGAAACAATTTAAACAAAATAGTCTCTTTGAGCTATAGTAACAACTATGGTCTCTATCTCTGCCTCTATTATAGTGTGAGGCTTCTTGGGCAATCTTCATAGATTTCCTTTTTATTTCTTTTTGTAAGAATTCAGATAAAGTTGTAAAACAGCCAATTCCAGACAATACATGTGGTTAGATTGAAAAAAGAATACAAGAAATTGCAGAAATCAACTGCTGATTATTGCAGACGTAGACTTCCTGATAATAGAGGCTGCTAACCACTTCCCTCTTAATAATTATAGCAACACATACTTTTTCTTCAACGTTGTTGTAATATGTTTGCGCACTTTTTATCACTTCTTACGATTTGCTCACACCATCAAACATACGTGTGTACATACAATATGCCTCGTGCTTACACTTTCAAGTCTGGTTAAGCTTGAACATAGTTACACGCGGCTCATTCGCGCTGCCTACGCTCTTCACTCGGCATTTGTTATAATTATTATTATTAACATTGTGGTTTCTTCAGCTTTTTTACACAACTTATGCAATTCTTGCAATAGTATCATGGATTTATATAGTATATATATTTGTTGTAACAGTTTTAATGTTGTTGTAGTAGCGCACTTTTTCACGCTTCTCAAATATGCTTGCATTCTGGCAGCTTATTCTTTCGCTATTTTACTTCGCTAAAGCAATGCAGTCGCTTATTTGTTGCTGTTGCTGTTGCTGCAATAATTGCTCTGTAATTACCACTCATTGTCACGGTCATATTTATTATTGTGCAGCAATTTACTTTTGCTTTTCCTTAACGAAGCGTTGCACAGTGGGTCCAATTGTATGAAATATGTAGAAAAATTAAATTTTTACTATTTTCAGCTTCTATAGTTAGTGGCCGACTCAAATAATCTGAGTTCCTAAATAAACATACTTATGTCAGAATTTTCTTTCGCTTTTATTTCATATCGGACCTTGTGGATCAGGGTGTCTTCAAGCCAATCTCTTGCGATATTTATTTTTTCTGCTCACAGAGCTTCATTACAGAAGGGCCAAAACTTGGCAAGGAAGGTTGGTAGAGGTAAATTTTCAGAAACTGTTAATCAATTTCAGTTTTAGGCTGCAATAGTCAGCATTTTTCAATTCGAGATTCTGCAGCCTCCTTCCGGGAAGTGATTATCCACTCTGATAGAAAGGTGCCGATACTAGCCAGAGCTACTAACCTCGCTGATAAGATGAATATGGATGCCAGACCACAGTAGAACTGATGAGCTGACAAAAAAAGGCATCCTAACCCTGCTATGAGCACATTAGGAACAGAGTCGCTGATTGATTTTTTTTTCGTGATTTCTACTACTGAAATTCCTAGGAACTTGAACAGTGCTGGGCTACCATTAGCTCTTGCGATATCGCAAAATCCTTGGGGATCGCAAGATGTATAATGAGCACTTCTCCCTCAGTACCGATAGCTTTTACTTTGTTGTAAGGTTTCTAACCGGTTATCGTCACGCAGTCCACGCAGTGTTGACAAGGTTAAGAATCTTACGGTATGTCTGTTGTTGAAGCTGTTTGATAGAAACATCGCAATACTTAATTTTTTAACGTCCCGCATTTGCGAGATGAAGGCTCAAATATTTGGATGCTCCCACTTCCAGACATCTTGCTGAGCTGGTGAGAATGGAAAGGAAACTATTTATATTTATCTCAAGACTTTATCGACTTATAAGACCTTATTACTGAAGTTACATTTTATGGCTACACAAAGGACTGTATAAAGTGTTCTAAATGCGGTCACCATCTTGAAAATTAATCGTTGAACTTAATCCAACATTACCTGTTAGTATTGGTGAATTATCACAAAATAGAGCTCCTTCTGTTGAAACCTTTCAATAAAATCAAGTCAAGTTGAAGAGATAAATAAGAAGAAGAGTGTGACATATCTTCGCTTTAATGGTTGATAGTCTTTCTTAGAACGAATTTCGAAAGAAGTCAGTGAGCATTTTACCTTTTAAAATTTTATAGCGCTTCGTCTTTTGGGTATGAAAACAGTCCAACTGCAAGCACTAGATCTCTAGAATATTAAGTTTTTAGTTGAAGTAATCTGGCAAGAAGTTCTAAAAAATCGCTAAAAACTTTGCCTGGCAATGTCATAGTCTGCTGTCTCCCTTATCTGGTTTTAGACAATAATCCACCGATATTCATCGACGACCTAAAATTTAGTTTTTATCTCTCATCATATTTTTAAAGCCATTAAATAGTTTCTCAACATTGTTGGGCCGTCACATTTAAGCTCTAGCCTGGTAAACTTTGACAAATAAAAATTCAATTGAAGGTTGCTTTGTTACATAGGTAACTGTAGCAAAAGTTCATCTTACTACACTGAAATGTAATACTATACAGTCGACTTCAAACTCACATTGTCAGAATAAGAACTTATTAGAGGCGAAGCGTCGAGAAGAGCTATTTTGTCTAGTTAATATATTCCTCAATTTAAAGATAGATTTTTCAGTAATAACTTAGGTTCCTATATGCAATAAAACCCTAGAATATTCTATGTAAATATAAAAGTTGACCTTATAATAGGGTAGTCCATTTCAAGGTTCCCTACTTGTTTAAAGAAAAAACATAGAAACTTCAAAATTAACGAGGAGTCTTTTTAATCATTCAAAAGAACATTATTTGGCATTTTTGAAGAAATATGAACCAATGTGATTTCACCGGCCCTCAAACCACACCAAACCGTTGTTTTTGTTTTTTTTTTTGGGTGAAATGGTAGCGCGTGAATCTCTTCAGATTGGTCTTCCCCTAAATGCGGTAATTTTGCTTGTTTAGGTATTGACTCATAAGTGGGCCTCATCGCTGAACAAAATTTTCGTCAGAACTGTCAGATTATCTTGGAACTTTTCAAGAGTCCATATACTAGAACTATTTAACCGGTTCAGACATAAAATCTCAACACTATCAGACAAATATAACCCCTCATTAATATACATAGTTCGGATTGGTCGATATTTTCGGTATAAATTGAAGTCATGTTCGGTATCAAGGAACTTAAAAATGTACAGCTTGATTTCGATCGTGGCAAATTGAGGTGTGAAAATTATTGAAAGCGGCCATATTCATTTACACTTGCAATATTTTATAAGCTCATAAGTTTACTAAATCACTTAAAAACTTCTGGTAATAAAAATCGGCGTTTCAATCAGGCCATAAAATTATCAACTTAACCCTTTGACTCGGTCACATATGTATATGGACAATAAATCTGTGTAAAAGAAGACACCATTACTATTTTATTGCGAACATATTTCTCGGCTACGCTATTTTGATTTTTATTAATTAAATTGACTTTAAAGAAATTTAACTAGCATACGAAATGCAACACTGAGTGCCCATTAAAATCAACAAGCTACGAAATAAGCGAAATAAATATAATAAAAATAAATTACCGAACAAACATTAACTTAAAGTGATACCCAATGGCAGAAGCAACAACAACAACAGTCATAACAACAACAATATATGTATATTAATAACAACAAGCAATATTTACGAGACAAACCAGCGAGTTGGAGTTAAAGTGGAAACAGCAGACAGGCAAATTGTGGAGTTCAACCTGCGCCACCACCACCACCAACCGCCAACAGCAACAACAATTTTAAGCGGCAATTTATATGCATGCAAAGTGCGACACGATCGTACGGTGCAGTGTGGCGATCGAACGCGTCAAACGATGGGCGACGCAAGCGAATGGCAATTGATGCACGCAGTAAAAAAGTCTTATATAATTACTTACATATATACGTTTGTGGGTATATACATATGTATGAATGTATATAGTACTATTTGCTTGCCGTTGGGTGTGAAGCGTCATGCCTCATTGGCCCCGGCTCGACCGCATCACAACTAACCAAATTGATCACAATCGAAATTGAAAATGATCGCCGGCTGGCGTGGCGCGATCAGCTCGCAACAAGCTTCCAACTAAGCAAACAATCGAAAGCAAGTGCAACTGTTGTCGCGGCGCGGCAATGTGTATTGTTGTAGCTAAAATGCAACAGCGATCGTTTGCGCTTAATCGCGTCAAAAAGCTGCTCATACATACATACGTACATACATACAAAAACTCAAGTATATACTATAAGTATACTTGATCTATACTCATATTGTAGAATACGTGTATCAAAACAGAAAACGTGAAAGATCAGCCGAACAGTTGTTTGACTGGTGGAAAAAAGAATTTTTGATTTTTGGCGGGATACTGTACTTCCACCAATACAACCAACGTAGCGGTGGTAAAGCAACAACGCTCACCAGCATAAAACAGAGAACGCGAATGCAGCGAACAAAACAAAAAGCGAAAACAAAATTTAATAACAAGCATTGTGGTAGCGTTTGTTGGGGCCTGCCAGTGTTGGAGCAGTACAGAGCTAGCGGAGAAACAAGAGAGCGCTGTGTTGTGATGGTATGGAGCTGATCGTGCGGCTGTTGGCGGTGGCAGCGAAAACTGGATAAGCGCAGAAAACTGGATTTGTTTTGGATAATGCAAGGGGTCAACTGGGGGAAGAGAAAGCGCATATGTGGATGACGAAAGAAAAAGAAGATAATATAAAGAGTTACAAATCACTGCTGAGCGGCGATCTAAGAGTGAGTATGAAGAGTGTGCAAGAGATTTGCAGAAAGAGTGTGAGTAAAGAGTAGTATAATGTGTTAAAGAGTAGATTAAAGAGTATATGATACAAGAATTGATAACTCATGAAATTCTAAAAGAGTTTATTAGATAAAAAGTTGTAAAGCAGGCAAAAATCAGCTGAGTTGTGAAAATGCAGTTCATATTAGAAATGGGACTGTCTAATATCTCGAAACTATCAGCGCGTTTTAATGTTGCTTAAAATCGTGGTTTGTAGAGAGCGCTGTTTGGAATACTGTTAGTACAGGAATTAATATTATACAAAAAATAGATGTTGCTCATTATAGAACAAAAAGTTACTTAGATTAGCTTAAAGCGAACGAAATTATTAGAATTATTGAGAAAAGACTTCATCTTCACAAGCTTTTTATAGAACAGAATTCACAAAATACTTTGAGAAAGTTTAAAACTTAGATTAAGCGAAATTTCGTCTAATTGGTTAGAAATTTCTTGCCTCGATACCCTGTTACAAGCTAAAAGATATTTAATTAATTTTTATAGCCGCAGTTCTCTTACGTTAGGGTTCAGTTAAAAATTATTGGAATCTATCCACCATTGGAATCCTTCCTCCATGGTGCTAGGTTTTCTTGATGTCTTCTGATCTCATGATCGTTTGTTATACCGGTTTTAGCCAGCCTATGAATGTCTAAAAGTAAGACAGCAAACTAGTTATGGGCTGAAGTTCTTATAAACCATCATCATCATTTAAAAAAAGGCTGTAAGATCACTTAAGTTCCAGAAATGATGACTTTATACAAAAACCCCAACGGAATTCCGGATTCTCTGTTTACGAAAGAGTTTTACAAAAGTTTAGATTTCTCAAAAGTAGAATATAAAAATATCTGTGCTTATTTGTGAAATCGAGAGATGATCAAGGATGAAGAATTTATTTATGAAACAAATCTATGCAAATTTGGCAATTAGTAGCCGACATCACAAGAAACAAAAGTTCTGTTAACTGGTCTAACTAGATGAGTGCAAAAACTGGTATAATTTTGTCAACTTGACTTCTTCGTCCTCATCATAAGCGAATGTAATCACCAAACTACAAAAGTAATTTTCAGTCAAATCCAAATTGGACTGTCATAAACTCTTTTTTTTTTGGATCTTAGATCTTAATACGCTGGCGGTGTTTAAGGTTAGAAGTGTTTCAGCCGAGAGTAAATATTGATTCCAGAGACAGATTTCAATGTAACTTTAATTCTGAAAATTGTCAAACTTGATTGAAATCATCTCAAAAAAAGTAAAAAACTTGAAACTGGATTTTTAAATTTTAAGAACATTAATTTCTTCGCAAAATTGTTAGTTAGTGCCGCAATAAGTCCACAATTAAGCATATACTTATGTACGTAGGTGCTCAAAACCCGCCGAAGCGCACACCCAATTTTTGTACAAGTACAAGTAAGAACTGCCATAAAAAGCAGCTACAGAAGTACTAAAAACACGACTTAGATAAAAGAAAGCACTAAGCAACCACTCCAAGCAATTGCAGATAAAAGAAATCATAAAAACCACAACAGAGGAGAGAAAATACTAGAAACGAGGAAAAAGTAGTAAAAAACACGAAAAGAAAAGCGAAATAATAAATTAACAACAGAATGGCAACAAAATAGTGCGGAAGAGACACAAAAACAACAACGACTTTACGAGTAACGACAGACCATGCGCGATTTGGGGTACAAACATGCGACGCATGCGCGCCATAAACAAGCATATCAACAGCAGCAACAACAAAAACAACAAATGGTTAAAGGAAAATTTTATAGAATCACAACATTGGATTACCAAAGTACCAAAAGCAGACGGGAGACACGAAGCTATAAAATCAAAATGAAGCTGTGTATGTATGTGTGTAAATATGTTTGTATATGTGTAAGCACTTACTGCAAACTGCACTCGAAGTGGCTAAAGAAGCTGCTGGCTGCTCAAGCGTAGTAGAAAGAAGGGCAGCCGACGTAAGGCTTACACACAAAAAACACACTCCAATAACCCATCATAATTTAACAAGTAGCGTAAAGATTCGTTACATATGCACAGCTACCGGTTTTGAGCTTTACACAATCAAAAGAAAAAAGCACTTGAGTAGAAAAAAGTAAAAAACAAAAACAACATAGTAAGCTGAGTGCTCGTAAGAACGGCTGAGTGCTGCGCAGTGCGCAGATGCACCAACATGATATGGATAGGCCGGCAGGCAGCAGTTAAATCGTCAAAGCACGGCAGCAGCAACACCCCAACGCCAAGAGCAATGCCAACAAACACAGAGATGTACACAAAACACACTACAACAAATAAAAAACAAAAAACATCGTTGAAGAAACATAAAAAATCGCTTTAAGAAAAATGAAGACAGCAGACAAGAGCCAAGCAGTCAACCAACCTCCAACCGCTGCGCCGAAATGATAGGGTTTACTTGCCAAAAGTGCAACAGTACTGTAAGACCTAGGCACACTTACAGACATACATACATAAGTACATATGTATGCAGCGTAGCGAGTGAGTGGGGCAGCAGCGCTGTGTTTTGTATGCGCAAGCGTAAAGATTAAGTTGAGGGGTCTCATCTCGAATGTGGCTACTGCCAAAAGATACGCGAACTGATTGCAGCGCGCCCTGAATAATGATCTGGCAAACTTAAACAAGCACACATATAAAGATTTATGACTGCGCACATATATATATGTATATACATATATGTATATATATATATATGTAGATAAAAACAAATATCAATACACATACATACATATGTATATATAGTTTGACTTAAGTAAGCCGTAAGCACTGTGGTGTGTAGGCCGGTTTTGGTGATAATAACAATAAAAGGGCAAGTGGCGCAGTGGCCACAATGGCAAGGCAACACGTTCAAACATGTTTGATGCACAGAAGTTGTTTGCTGAATTAGTTTATTGGTTCTTTTTTATCATAAGGACTATTGTGGTTATAAACATTATCAAGTTCTTAAGCTCTGCGTATATTTTTCGTTGAAATAAAAGCAAATTTAGTTGATAACTATTAAAAGCCTATTAAATCGATAAGATAAGGATAAGATAAGATCAATTTTGAAATACTATAATAAAATTGATGTTAGTACAGTGGCGGAGCTAGGGGGCTATTCGGGCAAAAATTCCTGCAAATTGTGTCAAAAGTATTTACTATCAATTTCCTCAAAAACCGTATTGTGAGAATTGTGGAACTTCAGAATTAGCGTGGCTTCTAGTTCCTAAATTTTATATACTTAATATCGAAGGTATTTTGTAAAAATTCACTTTTGTTCGAACCCCCTCATGAAACTTGTAGGTAGGTAGATAAAGGGGGCGGCAGAACATCCTTGGCCCCGGGCGCCCGAAGTTTTAGCTACGCCACTGTGTTAATAGCTTACTAAACTCAACTTAAGGGGTTACATGGATTTAGGGGTTTAAAAAAATCGAACTTTTTATTATCTAATTAAATTTTACAACACCTCTGGAATATTGTCTTACATTTTTAAGTTGATCCAAGCAATCGTTTCGGAAATACAGCCTTGAGAACTTGTGCCCTCGAGGATAGTTACATATGTACATACATATGTAGGTTAAGAGCGCCGTCTTTAAACGCATTTTTCTCGAAATTGTGCTTTTGGAGTCGGTTGGCAAGTTAACACAGGTCTTTGAGATACAGTTCTTAAAGACTTGGGGGAAGGTTTTTTTCGACTGCAACTATTTGAAAAAAAAAACCAAAATGTCGCGAAATTTCCCCTGAAATTTTAATTTTTTTGTAAAAACGCCAGCCAAAAATCCAATTTTCATTTTTTTTCGGTCATCCAAGTTCTAAGTTAGGGTTTTAATTAAACCACGTATTCTTTTCACTTTAGATGATCCTGTAAGGGAGTTATCCTGTCAACGCGAGCGCATCTTTTTTCCGAAAGGTCACCGGAAATGGCGTCACAATGGCGGAGTTTTAAATACCTTTTTCCAAAAATTTCAGAATTTCTTCGTTAATAGTGTATGTTTGTAACAATAAAAAATTCTAACAAAATATTTCCTTTCTTCCAAGAAACATTTTTTGAAAAAGGCTGTTTTTTATCCCTTTAAAATAAGCTTAGTACGGCGCTATTCCTGGAGATTACAAAAATTGTCGGTCTGTATTTGTAGACCACTGATACGTTTTTTCCAGAGGACCGTCCATAGGTCATATTTACATACATTCTCACACAAAAGTACCCGGAAATTAAAATAAAACGCAAAATATTTAATTATTTATCAATATTACATGGAGTTCACTAACGCCGAAATTCACGCTATTTTAAAGTTTTCCTTCGTTAAGGGCAAATCCGCTAGTGAAATGTTCCGTGAGACCAATGATGTTTTGGGGAATGGTACTCTATCATTTCGAACTGCGGAGGAATGCTTTCGACGATTCAGAGCGGGTGAAAATGATACCATGGATAAGCCAGCCGGCGGAAGACCTGTGACGAATACCGATTAAATCATAGAAAACATCGAGTTAGACCGGCGTGTGGCATCTCCTGACATCGCTCAGAATATGGCAGTTAGTCACCAAACCATTTTAAACCATCTGCAGAAGGCTGGATACACAAAGAAGCTTGACGTTGGCAAACCTATATAAACCTTCTGGACCGAATCGACGCCTGCGATATGCTGCTGAAACATAATGAACTCAACCCATTTTTGAAGCGGATGGTGACTGGCGACGAAAAATGGATCACATACGATAGTATCAAGGAAAACGGTCGTGGTCGAAGGCCGGTGAATCGTCCTAAACAGTGGCCAAGCCGGCATTGACGGCCAGGAAGGTTTTGCTGTGTGTTTGGTGGAATTGGAAGGGAATCATACACTATGAGCTGCTCCCATATGGCCAGACGCTTAATTTTACCATCTACTGCGAACAACTGGGCCGCTTGAAGCAGGCGATCCAGAATTTACCAACAGGAAGAATGCAGTGTTCCACCAGGACAACGCCAGACCACACACTCGTCCACGCCTACATAGCGCCACCTGTTCTGTCCATGGCGAACGCCTTTGGTGTAAAGTTGAAACTCAAAAGAGGCTTGTGAAAAGTGGCTGTCCGAGTTCTTCGCAAATAAGGAGGGGGCTTCTAGTGAGGGGTATTATGTAGTTGCCAACTATAAGGAAACAGATTATCGAACGAAAGGGCGCATATTTGGACTAAATCCGACTACTGTAACAGTTTTTGTAAAGCATTGAATAAAGAGCAAAAAAATGGAAGGGAGATATTTGAAATCTTATACTTATACCGACGAGTTTTCCAGTCCTAAAAGCAGTTTTCATAAACACTTTTGGATTCCATTCCGATGATTGTTGACTTGCTTGCTATTCCAACTCATAAACATATGTGTTATAATGCTGTCAATGAATGTTCGATCGGAATTCGCACGATCAAGCATGTCCAAAGAGATCTGCTTACTGTACGCTTTAAAAAAAAATCAGCTTTGTCGGGACGAGTTCAGCAAGAAAGCGTTTCATACCCAGAATATCTCTCGAGAGATGTTGAATTCTCTTGCCATCTCTCTTACACTTGCTTCCCGATTTTTAAGCACCATAAACTTCACTTTTTAAATTTACTGATCATTTGAAGAAGTCGAAGATATTGATTAAAAGACCTGAGAGTTTCGCAAACTATCAGCAGCCGGGTTGTTCAATGGCATACTTGAACATATCATTGGCTCTTTTCAGCAGGAAAGATATTATTTGTCCATTTTCGACCTATCAGTGTTGCTATCAAGAGAACTTCCAGCAGTTATACTACCGTAAAATGGCAAAAGTCATCATTACTTCGCTGTAATCTTAAACCTAGGTGTTTCCTATAAACATGTACATCAATTTACATTACTGGCTCTCAGTTTGGATTTCAGTCTAACGAATCGCCAACCTTAAACCTGAATAGAATCCACAGTCCTTTTTACACTTTAAGCAACTTCGTCCTCTTCATTGGACGCATTTATAAATATGTGGAACATCGTTAAAACTATAAAGATTGTAATGAAAAGCCAGTAGTTCTTATCAATTTGAACAGACTCCAAAATAAATACAAACTTCTAAAAATTTCGGCCCAAAAATTGGGGCTTAACTACAGTAAAGTTGAACTTGTTGATAGGTTTGATTCGATATTAGTTTGGTTCTGGATTACAGTTTTCCATAAAACATGTCTATGTCTCTTAAATGCAGTAGAAGCAAGATGTAAATGTATATATAAGTACTTATTACTCTTTTAAAATTAGGCAAGTATAAGCGGCAACGCCTAAAATTATACTTCTTTTCATTCGTGTGCCTGATTTTTTACAATATGACTCACATAGAACCAACATCATAAATATACATTTAATTTGTAAAAAGAGCTCTAGGCGATTACCACACGGCTACGTACGAAGTCATCACATCCTTACTTATTTTCAGTTAAAAGAACAGCTGGTTCGTTATTATCAAGTCAATATTTTTTATCAGTTCAAGTTCTTTTTTATACTACTCTCCCCTTTTTGATTTTATTTTATACTTGTATTTCTAGCTGCACAACAATGATGCCGATAATACGCCTGAGTGCACACACCAACGAGTCAACCAGCCGGACAACGGACCGAACAAAACCACACGACATTTTAATGCTTTTAATCCTGCAAATAAAGTAAACATAGAGTAAACGCACACAGAAAGCAAACTTTTTCATATCATATTTGTATGTACGCCGGTCGGTAAGGTGATCGCGCAATCGTGAAGCACAATCACGCCTAGAAATAAAGGAAAGTGACGCAGTGACTTTGTGTTGTGTGTTGAAGGAGAGAAGAGTGCAACTTCTAAGACTACGTCGCAACCACAGACTTGATATCTATGGACATACAAATATATATGTATGTTGATGCAACAAAAATAAGCAAATCAACTTGTGGTGGTGAACTTGCCTACAGAGTCAATGAACTCATCCTTCGCAGGCGCTCCAACAGATAAACACTAAGCGCACAGTCGTACAGACAAAGAACTAAGCGGATCCAACCAACCGCGCAACCTCAACTAAAACAGCCGGTGATCAGATGATGTTGCAACAACGCGCATGATCAGAGCGAAGCGCGCACGCTATGCCAATAGACTGCGGAGAACGCGCAGCAGAAGAAATGACTGCAGATGATCATTACGATCATTAATGCGCGACTCATCATTGCATATAAGTAGTCAGTGCATTGGCGCGCTCAGTCATTTACCTTAGGCATACTCCCTGCAATGGCCTGCATTGCAGCTAAGCAAGCTGCTGTTTCAGTTCGTCCCAGACAACTGGCAGTTTTACGCACTATGAGCGAGCAACGGCGGAGGAAGCAACGATCAACCAACTGGCGACTGTGGTTAACTGCGACGAAGGAAGTTGATTCCAAAGAGTGACTTGCTTAACTCTGAAGGGAGACGGATATTGGGGAAAATAACACAGCAAGCAAATTAGGTGGAGCTCACGCGATTGAAAGCAGTCGTTAGTAGTGAACGGTTATTGGTCGGCTAAAAACTTCAAGTCCATACATGTTCTGAAATAACGATCGCTTGTCGAACGAATGACCGGTCTTCCATGAGGAGTGTCAATATGCCAGATCGTCTGTATGTTCTTGGTGGAATATACCCTCGTTGAGGTTAAGAAGAAAGGAACATTTGCGGACTGGGCGAACTGGACTTCTATGAGAAATTTTGTTACGTAAGATTGCTTATATGTTTTTTCGAGTATAAAATTCATGTCTGTTTTAGTTAGAAAGAAAGGACGTTTGCGGAACGTATGGTCTAGACATTCATAAGAGATTTCTTTACAATTGCCCATATAAAGTGGCTCTAGCGCCATAACACGACTGGGATAATATCTTATTCAAAGTTTTCACATCGATCTTAGAAGCGTCGTCATGCGGTTCCTTAACCGTGACAAAAAACATACTACTTGTTGGAAGAGTTTAGTTTTAGCACAAGATTTTAATATGATATATTCTAGGCTTTTTATGTCAACATCTGAGCATTCACTGGGTATTCAAAGTGCTGTTCATTGCCCCAGTGTTGATCCCGATGGCTGTCAGCCAGCCAGCAGCCCAACCAGTCATACAAACTGCATCTATACACACACGCTTGCCATTCCAGCTACTCAACCAGCCTCCATGCACGATGATGATCATCAACATACGACAGCGCGCTCGTGTGCGCGAACATTTTGATGCTGATCGTCTTACAGCCTGAGCGCCTCAGCTATAGACAAAGGTGCTGTTAGTGCTGATCGTGCCACTTTTGCATGCAGGCAACCGCAATAAAAAGCGCCAAGCACAATAACAACAAATGTGGCATGATGCCGGTAAAGCGGTGACTAGGCTGCTCCCTCTCCGGCAAACCCGAACACGATCAGTAAACACAGCGAAGTCGTCATTTGAGGTTGCGCCTAAGTTCTATAGCAGTGGCAGAGTTGAAGAACCTTTTGATTGGTGTTGTTTCTGGTTTGTTCTTCTTCTTTTCATAGTATATACATACATAGGACGTTGCAAGCGCTCGGCAAGTCCGCGCATGATGAAGGCGTGGGAGATCGGAAAGGCGGGCGAGGCGAGAAGTAGCTACGAGGATGGTACTCCAGCTAGCGTTACTGACGCCAAAATTGCTGCAAGTAACTGTTGGTTGCTTGTTGTTAGCTTTATAGCTGTAGAAATGCATATTTGATGCGCCTCTTGCTCGTTGCTGCGGCTGCTCCGTTCGATCGACAGACTGCAAGGCAACCTTACGAATGAGTCGTTTTTTTCGATTATTTTAGCGTTCCAGCATCGTTTCGCCACTTTATTGGTGGCTTGTCATTACAAAGTATATGCGTTTGCATAAAATAACAACAATTTACGCATACATTAACAAAATATAAGCGTATAAAAAAAACTTATTCTCAGCCTTTAAGTAAAACTGTACAACAACAACAGCAAACCAAATAAATAAATCGCATAAAATAGCATTTTAGTTGCCATCTGACAATTAGTCGCCGTCACAAGTCAGTATTAACATATCGTATTACATGCATTAAAGTATTTTAAGTATTGTATATGAGTATCGACAATTGTTGATGGACGCTTGCTTGCGCACGCGCAGCATGGCCGGTCGCTGATAGCAGCTCGCTGTGGACAAACTGTCAGTTATGAAAGAGTTTGCGCATAATTTGCTACGCTGACACTAATTGTGACAGTTGATGATGGCATGTCGTAGAAAGCGATATTTGCTTTAAGTCACTCATATCATTTGTGGCGCATGAGCGTGCTTAGCACAGTAAACATATGTATGTATGTGAGTGTATGCCTCAACATGTGCTGTGAAGTTTGTTGACTTGCATTAAAATGACAATTAATAAGGCTTAGTATGTATGTTAGGCATTTTTAATTTTAATTAAGCTATTGAGTATATCGAACAGATAATTATTAGATTCAGAGATGTAGTGTACTAAGTTCTAATATGGGTTTTTAGCAGTGGAAAAATTCCACAAATACATTTTTGGAATATTTAGTAGTTTTGGAACATGTAAAGTGCTTGTTCATTCCAGTTACATAGACTAAGGAACGACTCTAAAAAAGTCGGATAATGTGCTTTTTGACTTCCATAATATGTTCTTACCCGGAAACGTTTATCCCTAGAAGGAATGGTAAAACTCCGAGTGCTTTCTAGAATAATCTAGAATTTGAAGTCTAGGTATATATTTGACAGCATAGCCATAGACATCAGCTAAATATGAGCAATTTTCTACCGAGACTCAAAGCTCCATATACATACCGGGTGAGCGTATAAATAACGTAACATCTCGTTTTGTGAAAAAAATATTTTTTACTTGTCTACATTATTGTTAACACCTTTAACATGGTCCCCATTCGATAATATGCACTTATGCCAGCGCTTCTTCCAAACGTCCAAACACTTCTCAAACTCGATTTTTGGAATAAATAACCTTTACCTCTTTCAGCGATTCGCATTTATGCTTGTAAAACTACGCGCCTTTAACGTTATCTTCAATTTTAGAAATAGGAAAAAGTCACATGAGACCGAAGCTGGTGAAAATTTGAATATCCGAATATTGAAGCTGGGGCAGCGTTACAGTTTTGTAGAAACTTTAGGGTCCTGGATATAAACATAAAAGTAAGCAAATAAGGAAGGATTTAGTTAGGGTGCAACCGAACATTTCATACTCTTGCAACGTCCCAGGATAAAAGACTGTGAACTAACTTCAAGTGCATACGTTTTGTAAGATATATGAGGTCTGAGGCAAGTTTTCACCTCATTTTATTTATTTAAGATGCAAATATGCAGCTTTATTAAAAATCACGTTCTCGTATTTTTATTAAGACAACCCACATTTGCTGATATATCCGGTATAAAATCAACCTGAAGTTCGAAATATATTTCTAAGGGAATTATTCAAACGATACAACCCTAGGTCTTACAGTTATTACGTACTGTTTTTGGAAAAGGTTTATCGCCGAATTTCAATAATATATTTCACAGTTTGACCGATACTCGGTATTTTGTGGCTTTGAATAGAATAGAGTTTCATTACGATACCTCAATTTTTATTTATTTATTTATAGTTTGCACAGTTAGACAGACCGACGAACAGACGGACACACAGATAGTTATGTACTTGGAAATTAACTCGTCTAATCATCCCGATCATTTATATACATATATCTATCTCTATTAGTTTAAGATGATACAAACGATCGTTTGGGTTCAGCTCGAAATAGATAACGATTTTAATAGGAGAATTGCGTTTTGTAACAAATCCTAAAACACCGATTCGATTATGAGCCCGGTAACTGAAAGCACGATTCCATTTACTTCTTTATTCCTCCGCAGTTTAAAGTTGAATAATCAAAGAAGTCTAAGGTCCCAAGGTCTGGACTCATACAGAGTTGCTGTTTTAAAACAACTAATTGAACCTACCAAACTTTAACATTATAGTTAGTTCTTCATATAATTAATCTGAAGGACAAACTATAGAACTCTGATTTTGTATTCATAATTTAAAAAAGTGGTTTCGAGTTGACAATTTGTGAGCAGCGGCAACCAATTTCGATATTCCACTATGAGCAAAAAATAGTAAGACTTTGTTCATAATTTTAAAATTCTTAATTTATTCTTAAAAATTTATGTCGTCCCCTTAGAGTAATCCCCCTTGGCCTCAATACACTTGTGCCAACGAGTTTTCCAATCTTTGAAACAACGAAAGTCAATTTCCGGAATAGCCTTCACAGCACGTCGCGCGTTTAATGGTTTCAAATGAGTCAAAAGGTAAATTTTCTCGGAAGCGGTCGTTTGAGTTTACTGAATAGCCAGACGACACACGGAGCTAAATCTGGCGAATACGGTGGTTGCGGCAGGATATTGGTTAAAAATTCACGACAAATCAATGCAGTATGCGACGGCGCATTACCGTGGTGCAAAAACCGACAGTTGTCGGTCTCGATTTTACGAATAGGTTCCCGCAAACGACGTGTAACACTCAAATAGTATTAGTTTCAGTATTCCAGTTTGACCGAAGAAAGCAGTCAACATTGCCTTAATTTTCACTTGCTTTGACGTGGTTTCTTCGGCTTCGATTCGCCCTTCCCACAATATTCGGCCGATTGATCGTCTGCTTGCGGGTCGTAAGCATAGATCCAGAACTCATCGCCAGTAATACTTATAGTACGTTGTGAGAGATCCTGGTAGTCGGTAAGCACAGAAGTTAACGCGACGCTGTTTTTTGCAAAAATAGTCGTTTCACTTTTCTTAGCCATAAATGATATTTCCGAATAGTTTTCCGATATTCCAACGATATCACTAAGATCTCTGGCTATTAAATATCTATTATCAAGCACCAATTCTTTTATTTTCTTGACGTGTTGATTATCAGTTGATGTTAATGACCGTTCTGAACGTGGTTCGTCATGACGCGTTCTCGACCCTTTTTGAATAATTTGTAAAAATCAAAAAAAAACTTATTCGCGATTTACAATTATCACCGAAGTCCATTTCCAACATTCCGAACATTTCGACACCAAAATTATATTTTGCACACAAAATTTAATGGAACTTCTCTGTTGAATAATTCCACTCATCATAAAAATCGCCGAATGCACATTAACTACTTCAGAAAGACGATTGCATACTAAACACGAATGATTATCTTGTGGTGACATTTGGCACAGTTAAAGAGACGAAACCGAGAGTTTTGGCCGAAGTGAACAGGTATTATTCAGTTTTAATTTTGTTCATGTAGGTTTCCGTAAAATTTTGACTATACTCCAACTAACAACACAGATGTAAGTTTTGCTGTCATTTAATCCATTGTGATTACCATAAATCCCAAATCCTTAACATCCTTGCGACTTACATAGTTTCGACGGATAATCTGGCAATAGAACTTAAGCCTACAGCATAAGTTCTTGAGATTTAAAGTTTGTTAGATTATTAGATTGAGACGGTACAATTCTTGGCTCTAAAATAAGACACTATGACAACGAGTCGAAATATTATAAGTCCGGACACAAAAAATGTCTTCGTTTCTAGCTTAATACCAACAACTACAACAAAGACAAGAACAAATTCAATGAACCTCTACCAATAACAAAACCACAAATGAAACTAATCAACAAAAAGAAACGACAAAGAAATCGTGATAGTGCAACGATTAAGCGCTATTCAAACGTATGCAACAACAACAATGGCACATAAGAAAACGACGTCATTTGTGAGCTGTTGTAAAACACATTTTGATAGACAGGTACCTTTGGTCATCCATCCAACCAAACGAAGTATACAAAAAAAAACAAAACACGTCGGGCTAGCAACCAAAGAGGAGAAACGTTTTTAAGCGGGAGAGCTGTGGCAACCTGCAGTCAGCGATACAACGAATCAACCAGTCTAATCCGAAAACCAACCAAAACTGCAATGATTGGGCGTCAGTTCCGCGCACAACCTGCGTGGCGTAGCTCACTTATAAAGCACATGTTCAGCAGTGGGACATGCGAGCTAGCGTACGTTCGACGTACATGTACGACATGATCTCGAACCAGTCAGTTTGGCGGATAGTCAGTCGGTCAATCAACTACTTACATGCATGTGCAGTTGATTGTGGTCGCATTTGGTGACCAGCTGTGCCTCGCTGATACCGTTCTTTACTGACTGACTTATCCGCCTGCCTACCTCTCTCTCAGCGACAACGATATCAGCACTGCAAATGCAATATAAAGAATCTGACAATTGCGTAGAAACAGCAAAACCATTGTTTAGATGCAGATGTATACTTACATATATAAAGGCACCTATGCCTATAAGTGGAGTACATATTCGACAATGATTGGACGAATAGTTGCTTTGATATTACACACATACATTGTGCATGAAAGGATAAGAGGAGAGAATGCCAGAGACTTGCGTATGTTTGCTGGTGTACAGAGTAAGAGTGTTTCAAGTACTTAGGTACTTTTGAACCTAAGGTTAACCCTGAATTGAACCCAAAACAGTTCAACTGACACCAAGTTACTCGTACAGAAACTTATGATTTCCAATTTTCATCTGACAAAAATTTTTGTTGAGGTTGGACTGGCCTGAAAAACAAATGTTTTTTTAAGACGAATAATTTAAGTGTTTTTCGGAGAATCATAAAGGAGTTTTGCAGTCTTAAAAATTGAGAAAATATAAACTTGGCACCATCGGCGATCCATCAGCAGTGTCTGTAATTGAGATATGGTTATCTACTAAAATCAATTACCATTAACTCTCGCCAATAGATCAAAGAGTAAAACTAAATAAAATATTGTCACTGGTTCTCAGGTCTATGGGGATATGTGTATAAGGTTTGTCCGGAAAGTAACAGGACTGAGTCGATTCAAAAACAATTTATTGAACCAATCGTTACAATTCTATAAATAAATTCAAAATAGGCTCCTTCTGCGTCGATGCAGCGCTGCCAGCGCGATTTCCAAGCATTGAAGGCGTTACGAAAGGCTTTCTTCGGGATAGCCTTGAGAGCCGAGGTGAATGCTGCTTGGATCCCCTCTGTCATCTCCAAATGCTTGCTTTTCATCGGCCTTTTCAGACAAGGAAACAAAAAAACCACATCTGGGCTGTAGAGCGGCTGCGGAAGCATTGGGATGCCGGCCTTGGTTAGGTAGCTGTTCATAAGAAAGACGGTGTGAGCCGGGGCGTTGTGGTGAAACTTCTAATCGGCTACGATGCCTACTAAACTCCTCTACTAAATCCAGTCAGTGCGCACACGCTCTGAAGTACCGTCGCGGAGCAAGAGAATCAGTCCTATTACTTTCCGGACAAACCCTGTATGTACATATACATATTGTAAGTGAAGTGCTTTCGAAATTGTGGCGCAATAGGCGAATCTAAAGCCGATATTGGAAAATGGAAAGACAAGTCTGGTTCATCATTTGCAATACAAGAACTCTTGGACTACAAGCAAACCTTTTCATGTTCACGATCTCTACAAACAATTAATAATAATGAAAATAATACTTGGATAAAAAATTTCAAATTACAAAAACTGTAATTCAATAAGTCTTTGAGAAGAAATGTAAGAAAGTAAAGTTCTATACGTTCCAGAATTCTTATGTTCCTTGGCTATTGTGAATTATAGACATATTTCTATAAGAAATTATAATCCGAGGGCTGGTCTCAAATAGTTTATGAAAAAAGTCAGATTCAAAATTCTCTTTAAGGTGCTGTTACTTTTCACCCTACATTACATACACAGGGTCCGGCACTCGTTTAACCAACTGAAGCAGTTGCTTCGCTTGGCCGAAAGCGGTCAAATTCCGAACATTGTGTTTTCTGACGAAGAAATTTTTCCAATTGAGCAATTCGTAAACTCTCAAAACTATAGGGTTTACTTGACCGACCGTTCGTACGAGAATCTGAGTCATCGGTTGGCCACGAGTAGGCAGCACCCGCCACAAATAATGGTTTGGGCCGCTGTCACCGCAGTTTCAATTGTTTTCATCAAGCCTTATCGGGAAAGTGTTCTGGAGGCTGCTTTGAAGCCGTGGGCAAACAAACATTTTGGTCGCAAACCATGGACGTTACAACAGGACTCAGCACCGTCTCACAAAGCGCGAGTGAACGAAGAATGTCTGAAAAACAATGTTCCGAACTTCATTACGATCACACACTGGCTCTCGAATTCACCAGATGCGAATCCAATGGATTGTTTTCTCTGGGCCATTTTGGAGAGCAAAGTTCGCAGTAAAAAATACACCAGCCTGGAGATGCTGAAGAAAGCCATTGTCCGTGGGTGAGCCAAAATACCGGCAAGTCACATTCGGTCAGCTTGCGATTCGTTTTTTGACCGTCTCAAGACCATAGTTAAAGCAAAAGGTGGTCATATCGAGCAAAAGTGAATTGGTCTAGAATTTATGATTATTTTCGCACATTTTGTACTTTAAAATAAATAAAAATAATTTTCCAAACCGAATTTATGGCTTTTTTAATTGGTTACACTTCGAGTGTCCTGTATATTAAGCCTCATCGGGGAGGATTCTTTTATAGAAACTTCAATCTCCCAAGTTGATCCACATCAATATGTCTACCAGATATTGACTTCTACATACAAGTCGTAACTTACCACTTTGTTAAACCGAACGCACTAACTAAGGGTTAATTACACATTTGGCTCAACCGAGCTCAATTTAAGGAGTTTCTGCGCTTATTTGATAAGTCTGACTATCGAATGCAGGGATGCGTGCACGCAACGGTCAAACAAATATAAATAACATACATACAGGCATATGTATTATATGGACAAATAAACTCACAATCAATTCAAACCAGCGACAGGGCCAAGTTACGAATATAAATACGTGTCTATATGTGTGCGTTCAACAAATGGACTTATATTGCTTTTGCGGACAGGCAAACAAATCAAATGAGCTGCAAAAAAGAAAGAAAGAAATTGAAAGCAACAAATATATATGTATGTGGATATATGTATGTATGTAGAAGTAGTAAGTAGACATCAACCGCGTAGTAAGAGTCTTGGGCGCGCGGTCACTTAGCCTGCACTGTCCAATGTCTGTCCACACTGCAGCGGTCGAACGTTTAGCCTATTTGGTTGCTCGTGCAGCTGATGAAGTCCGTCAGTTACACTATCTGTCAGTGTACATCAGCAGTGAGTACATCGTCATTCGATACCAAATGGTAGCCAAACGTTTTGATGAACACAAAAACAAAAGCGAAAAAAACAATATTCAATCACAACAAAAACTCAACACGTTACGCATATGTTTGAATACAGAGTTGTACTTTTGTAGTTAAGGCTACGCATGCAACGTGCTTACCCCAACCTACCCTCATGTGCGCCACTTAGATATAAGAGTATAAATAGTGTAGTAAGGAAAAGTACATTGTACGTCACTGAAGACAACGAAAAAGAAGAAGAAGACAAGGAGAAAATAAATAATTAAAACAAAATATTGAAAGCAAATATTGAAGCCGATATGAATGTGCGCAAAGTTGGCTCTGGTTTTGGTTACCTTTCCACTCTTGTTGTTGTAGTCGGTGTCAATGATTTTGTTGCATTGTTGCTATGAAACATGCTGTTGTTGTTATTTTGTTGTCATTGTCATACGCTTTTATTTGTACATATGTATGTATATGTATGGGTGTACGCCTTTATGCGTGGTTTTTGAACACCTGTACTCCTCATGATATATGCATGGGTCATGCTGTCACTTTATCATTATAGCTGATTGCAAATATTGTTGTTCTTGTGCTAAAGGCAAATTTGGAAGGCAAAGATGATTTATTCTACAAACTTGAACTCCTCTTCTTCTTCTTTATTGTCGTAGTCACCACTCACGCGGTTATAGCCGAATTAGCAACAGCGCGCCAATTCTTCTTCCTTTAGCAATTTGGCGCCAACTCGAGATACCAAGTGCAGCCAGGTCCTTCTCCACCTGATCTCTCCCACGGAGTGGAGGTCTTCCACTTCCTCTGCTTCCCCCGACCGCTAATTCATTCGGACGACATGACCTAGCCAGTGTAGCCGTGGCCTTTAACACGCTGAACTATCTCAATGTCGTCGTATAACTCATACAACTCATCTTTCGATCGAATGCGATATTCGCCGTTGCCAATGCAACGTAACGTCGACTCATCAGAGTTTGGTCTTTGTTCGTCAAGAAAGGACTTTACTTCTCAATTACCTATACAGTTCGAAATCGCACCTGTTAGCAAGAGAGACGAAATTATCTACGACTTCAAAGCTATGACTGTCGGCAGTGACTCGGGAGCCAAGTCGCGAGTGCAACGACTGTTTGTTCGATGACAGGAGATATTTCGTCTCGCCCTCGTTCACTACCAAATGCATTTGCTTCGCTTCCTTATCCAGCCTGCAGAAAGCAGAACTAATGAAGCAGGATTGTCCGCATAGACTTTATACTTTACATATCTGCAGAGGAAAAATTCGAATGCTGTGCTATCACACGATCGTGATGGTTAATTGACCTGCCCAAAACGTGAAATTATTTGCTCACCGAAGTGTTCTCTCAATAAATCCTATTTATTAATACGATTGTGTGGGAAGTAGCGCCGTCTTGTTGAAACCAAATGTCGCTGAGATCAAGAGCTTTCAGGCATCAAATAGTCGATTAATGGTCATTAACGATTACATTCTCATCGGCATCATTTTTGAAGAAACGCGGACCGATGATTCCTCCGGCCCACAAACCGCACCAAACGATTATTTTCTGTGTGAAATGGCAGCTCTTGAATTTCCGCAGATTGCTCTTCATCACAAATGCGGCAATTTTGTTTGTTTATATTTCCATTGAGCCGGAAATAGGTCTCATCGCTGTAGAAAATTTGGTCAAGATCTTCGGATTTTCTTGGAACTTTTCGAGCGGTTTCAGTTCTTACACAAGCTGTATTTTGTACGCTTTCAGTTTAAGATCTCGACGTAAAATGTGCCAAGTCGTTCCATACGCCAGTCCAAGATGCTGCGAACGTCGCCGAATCGACTTTTCACGGCCATCGTATACACTCTCAGCTACGGCTGTTATATTTTCTTCACTGCGTGCTGGACGTGGTCTATTCGTTCGAATATTATCCAATAATGAATGCTGGGTCTCAAGATAGATGATAGTCTTGCGAACAGTACGTTCAGTAAACCGATTATGTTGACCATAACCTCTACTTGGATCACCCGTTATTGACTCTTACGATCGTTTCTAGGCTACAGCGGATTGGATAGGGAAAACTTTAGATTCGAAAAAAAATTGTTTCCTTCTATATGTCCAACAGACCTTAGCTGTACAAATAGTGTTCCAAAGTAATCAGGACTTTTTGAGTCTAGCGCTCCCTGGTGGCGCCATCTATATGTCGAGTGGTGGGTTAGAAATTGCTATCTTTATCGATTATCCAGTGACAATTCATATATTGGAAATGAAGTTATTGCGTTTTAAGTGTCAGTATGCCGTAGCAGAGTGCACGAGGGGTTTCAACGTTTTCAAAGTGGTCGTGAGGACATAAATGACGATCAACATATGGGCCAATCAAAATCCGTAATCACCGGAAATTCCATCGAAACTGTTCATCAAAAATCAGCCGAAATCATCATTGAAGTTTATGGAAATTTATTTCAACATTTCCAAAACATCGGTTTTATGAACTTTAAAAGATCATAGGACCTCGTAACAAAAGTAAATCCGCAACCATGTTCGAACTTCACTCAGCAAATATCAAAATTTCGATACGATCCTTTGCTATCTCTAGGTAATCAACATAAAAATATCTAAAATACTTTACACACATGATCAGGAACAAGTTCAAACATGCTCAAATGCCGACAACTACCCCTTACGGAGGATGATGTTAACGATCAGGTGTGGAGCAGGTGAAACTTGTCTGATAGGGAACAAAAAAATCCGAAAAGGGCAATGAAATCGAAGAAAGTGAAATATATTTATGTAAGTATTTAAGAGACATAAGACATACACAGTCGTTCCCCCGAGCACTTACCGTCTAACATACATACATATGTATGTATGTATGTAGACCATCACATACATAACAACCATGATATAAATATAATCACTTTACTGCTTTAGGGTGTGGAATATGCTGCCGATGAAGAACAAACAAAAAAGGTCCAAAGTGTAATTGAGACGAAAAGTAGGCAACGAACAACGCGACTGCCGTGCGGACAATGCAATTGCAATGCGATAATTTAAACAAAAACATAAAACAAACAAAGACCGAGGGGACGAGCCCAAAAGAGATTTTAACTTTTAGTATTGTTGTTGTTAGGCCGGTTTTATCTACAACGAGGTGATTTCAGGTCATTTCGCTTGCTGTTTGTTTGACTCCGCATTGCACCATATGTATATACAGCTGGGTGCCTCTTATCGGCTCCCCTTTTATGCAAGCTAAAGGTGCTAAAGCCCACTTTTGGGGTTGATGATCATGTAAAAGTGATCATATTTCATCGAACGGGCAATGGAAAACAGAAACTTGTTAATGCCTTGCTATAAATGGGTCTTTTAAATTAGTGGCATAAAAAATCAAGTTTCGTTTATTTTCGTACAGCCCTATGTTTATAAATCGATCTCCTATTTAAATATACGTATTTACATAACCTTTTTTTCTTTTGTTTTTTACGGTGCGTGCCAAGCACACTTTGGAAGTGTGAGCTGTCATATACTTACATATGTATGTATTTTAAAATTCGATGATAGGAAAATAATGGTCCGAAAAAATTTAGAAAAGTCATATACTTACATATCTGAATTATAAACAAAAGTCTATCATATCAATAATTTAAGTGCAGATTTCGATATTCGGTTTGGTTTTCTGAATATTTCGATTATATACTACCCGGTTCTGTAGTTTTCGCAAATCTTATACAATGTGCTATGAAACTTCTGGTCCTCGTTCTTATTATTTTCTCAACACCAGAGGCTTTTTAAGAGATTATATGGGTTAACGACTTTAATACTACAAAACCCCTAGAATATTGTCCTAAACTTTCAGTTTGATCTTAATAATAGTTTCGAAGACACAGCTTTGAGAACTTGTGCGCTCGAGGCTAGCCAGGCTAAGTGCGCCGTCTTTAAAGACGTTTTTCTAGCCGAGATTAAAATATTTTTTTTCCAAAAATTTTAGATTTTCTTTGTTAATAGTGTAAGTTTGTAGCAATAAAAAATTTTAATAAAATATTTAATTTTTTATATGAGAAAAAATTCTGTTTTTTACCCGAGGTAACCCATGTAACCCCTTAAGTGATACGGATAGATTAAGTTAGTGGAAGAAGATGGATCCTGTTATATGCGCCAACTGGGATCTCACTTTTATATTATTGATTATGAAGAGTCTCATAAATAAATCAAAGCGCTTCGAGCCGATTACAAAATTGTTGAGGCGGCTAATATCAGTTTCTGCTATATCTCCAGGTACGGTAAAAGTATGACTGTTTATATGTTTCAACTTTAGTTTTGTTAAAGAATCTTCCCTTATTACACTGCACAATAGTTTTAGCCTCACTTCATGAATACTTATTGGACAATGTACAATAAAACTCCTATGATTGCGGCAAGAAGAACTTTGCTAAGGCAAATAGTTCAGTAGAGAGTTCTTCATAAATCATATCAATCATTCTTCATAAATAGTAAACGGTAGTATAACTTGTATAAGATTAGGTATTAAAGTCGCTATCCGATCCAAAAATACTACAAAGCCAGTTGTAAAATCCTTGTTACCGTTAAAAACTCTTGAAGATATGATAAACATATGTCGACAAATGTATAGAGCCTATTGATTTCGACTTCAACTAGTTCACATGGATAGTTGAGAATATGATAGTCAAGGAGAAAATAAACATAAAATCAATAATTGACACAAGTCTGTAAGGATCACCGATAGGAACTCCAACAACTAGAAGACAAGTGTTGTTGAGGTTAATTCGGGAAGGAGAGAGAGATAATAAGAGACAACCGGAGACAGTTTTTGTTTGAAGTTGTAGCTTTAAATCATTTACAGATGGCTGGCAAAAAATAAATATGACATATATATAAGTTGGAATGCCTTAAAATTTTCTGAACTTTCAAAAAAATCTAGCAAACTGTTGTACGATTTATATAAAAAATACAGTTATTTTCATTTATAGATAACTTTTGATGTCATATATTTACTATAGAACACATAATCAGATTATGGCTACCAGAGCGTGACTGAGGTAACGGGAATTCGGCTTCCACGGTTTTCGGAAAAATCTCTGTGGTCACACTCATTTCCATTTACTGTTATGATAATATTTGTCTTGTAATAATTAAAGCTCTATAACAATTATTGGCACTTTAAATGGATTTCGGAAGATACATACAGCACACATATGCTACTCATATACCTGAAACATACGACCAGCTTTAAGTCGAGTGCTGAACGAAGTAACACTCTCCAGTTTTAACTGCTTTTTTGTGCTCTGATAGTGTGTTTAATGGTCGTTTGGATATCATTAGTGCGACTGAGTGACCGCTTATCCGCTCCACTCCACCAGCAACTCACATCGATTATTGAAAGTGTTTTAAAGTACGACTCTGTTCGCTTTGTAATCTTGATTTACGACATTTGCTTGCCACGCTTTGCCACTAAAAGCCAGCAAGAGCCACCAAATGACCAGAATAAGCCATAATGTGCGCTTAAAGAATTTCAATGAGTAGTATATCGTTGTTGCTTTTGTTTTTATTGCCATTTTAGTTATTTTGTTGCATCAAATTGAACACTTGAGTTTTTATACCCCCAAGAAATGGTAAATCATAAATACGTTTCGTTGCAGATCAATTTAAAAGTGTTGATTTTAATTTTCTTTGCCTCAGTGGTCAAATTATGAGTTTATTCAATTACCGTTTTTCATTGCTGAGCTTCGTATATACATATGTACATATAGATATATTTTTAACGTTTTTTGGATGCTTTCTCTGAGCGTTAAATTTTTCTTAGCTTATTGATCAAGTTACGGGTCATAAATCATTTTAATTCTGAGTTTTGATCGGATTTGAACTCGAATTGGTAATTTAAGGTCGTTATTACAATTTTATCGTTATTAAGCTTTACATATCAGTGATTAGTTATGTACATAGAAGGATATATGTATATTTTAATAAAAATATTAAGCTAGGTGATCTGACGATCTTTGTTTAAATCTGCTGAAAAGCGGCTGCATGTTTTGATTAGAGCCGTTCCTAAAAACATATTCGAAATTTAGCTATCGTAATTCTTTTTACGAACAAAATAAACAGAATTCAATATCTGCGACGCATACCAATGTAATTTGAAATACTGATTCGGAAAAAATTATTTCGGGGTAGTGTGAAAAGTAGGCAGACCAAAGAATATTCTTCTAAAAAAGACTCTGACCTCTGATATCTCACTTTCAGAAATTTGGTAGAGCGGAATCGACACAACATAGGACAGGCGTGGTGCATAATGAAAAGTTAGAACGTTAGCTCTCCGGATACCCAGCCTCAGCAGATTATGTAAAATCGCCCATGTCTGCGCATATTTCAACTTAAAAAATAGGGCTACTATGGTGGAAAATGTTGTGAAATTTATTGCATCTACCGAGTTGTAGAATGGTGCTTAGTTGGCACTCATTTGCAAAACCTTTCAACTAGCCAACGAACCAATTAACCAACCAAGAAACATACAATAGCCTGAGTATCCCAGTGGATTGGGCTTATGTTGACGAGAAACGCACTGAGGCATGATTTCAGATATATTTTCTGCAATATAACGAATTGTGGACAATTGTATAAAAGAAACTTCGAATACCCTCTCAAATATAATCGTATATGTAATTGGTTAGCGTAACGAGCTAAGTCGATTTAGCCATGTTCGTCTGCATATATGCAAATTATACTTCAGTTTTTGAAATATAGATATCGATCTGAAATTTTACACAAGCATTTTCCTCTCCAATAAGATAGTCATTTGTCGGAACCACCGATATCATATAGCCGCCGTACAAACTGTTCGATCAAAATCAAGCTTAAGATCTTCTTATGCATATGATTTTATGCTATACCAAATGCACTTCTGAAGAGTATTATAGCTTCTTTGCTGTTGAGGCTAATTTTTTTGTTTTATTTTTCATAAAAATTGACTTTTTAACTACTTACTTATTTATTTGCGACCTTCTAACAGATTTTCAGACCGAAAGTTTCGATTCCAAAATAGCAAATCTTGATCAATTTTATCGATACTGTACTTGATAGGCTGACTTTTTATCACCTTTGTTGTCCTCTTATATCGAATAACGAATTCATCGCTAAATGTGCATTTAAAATATAAAAAGAAATTTATTTTTCGAAAAGTCTAGAAAATTAAAAAGTTTTTGTCTTACAGAATAACCCGTTCGAAGATTTTCATACCTAACATTTCCAAAGACTTTAATTGATCCATTCAAGCATAACCTATTATGTGACTGTCTACCAGAATATTTTTTAACGACAGGAAGCCTTTAGATTTCTTTAAAGGCGAAGGAGCGCCTAAAAATATTTTTGTGTGTTATACAAAACTTCTCAATACTTTTCCCACGAATACACTACAACTCAATAAAATTTAATAATAATTGCTATTTCTTGTGAACACTTCTTTTCTTCACCTTTAACTTCCACCCAATTTTTGCATCATAAATAATTATGATTCCTCAAAACCCTTTCGCTAAAGCTACTCAAGCGTAACCAACATACGCAATGAGGCGTGAAAAATCAAAGAACCGCTTTGCCGCAAAATGCGTGGGAAATAGCAATATGATTGACTAACTGAAGCGACTGACAAACGGCATTGACTGTGTGTGGGATGTGCGGAGTAAGCTCGCGAACACAAGTTGTTTATTAGCGCTAAATGACAAGCGTTTCAAGACGCCTCCGAGCATGCGCGGGAAGTATTGCTACGCAGAGTTGCACACAAATTTTATGGGCGCCCTAATCTACATACATACATAAATGCAACGCTGACCCCTGTATGCACGGCTTTTAAAAGTGAGCGCATACGATGTTGCAAGTAATTTGAAGTGAAGAAGTGGCAAACGAGTGCGCGCTTTTTATGTTAGTGCTAGTTGTTGTTGAGCGAGTGGTGGCTAAAAAGTTGTGGTTTTCCAAATTTACAAATTTATTATCAAGGGCACGCCTACAAAATTCAGTTAGGCAGTAAATAGCATTCTTTTCTTGTTTTCCTTTATAGTTAAATAATTTGCTGCAATTTCGTGACGCACTGCATAATTTAGCTTACTCCCCTTTCTTGCGTTTTCAAGTTTCTTAAAACGCTGCTTTTTCTTCTTACAACAACGCGTTGAGTTGTTAAATTTTATCGCTTTCCACTGACCCCTAGTCTTTGGGTTGCTGTTGCATGCCACCAAATTTATACACCAGCTCGTACCGCGCGAGGGTGAGTTGCCATTTAACCTGCCTATCTCTTAGCCATCGCCTTGCCTTCCCTGTTCAATGGCTAACCTGAAAATTATAATTAAAACTGATTTAAAAGCGGCAATAAAACCGTTTCTCGTACAAGCGTTTTAACGCTTTGCTTGCGCCGCTGTGGCCTCACCCTAATTGCTTAGTGAAGAAGCAATTTTGTTCTTTCTTCATTCTAATTGCAGTTGAAGACGCCTGCAGCAAATTGGGTGCGTCACTATGAGGTTTCTTAATAAGTGATTTTGCTATGGTTCACTTGTCGGTGGGATCGGTCGGTTGATTGATTTCCAAATTTACATACATACGATTATATACAAAGTAAGTGAAAATGTGTGAAATCAAATGTTTTACAAGTGTTTAACATGTTTCAAAGACGATGGAAATAAATTAAGATTTGATTTGAGGCAGGAAGGAGATTCTCCAGGATATGAGATCCTCTGATATGTGAAAAAACCGTAATGACACGGTGTTTGTTAAACAAGCGATCTTCTGTGACTTATTTGGATAAATTACCGCTTTAGTTTCTGTTCTCAGATCAGAGTTCACTAAAATAACACTGGTCCCTGTTAACATGATAGCACTGTAACTTGACTTAACTCTGAAAATAAAATTGCAGAAAGCCTTAAAAGTATTTGGAACCATTGTTTTTACTTTTCTATTTTTAAGATACGTATTGAACTTTAGATGGATTCCAAAGAGATATGTGCTAACCGCATAGAAGAGGATTGTAGGCTACATTGTTTTAACAGCAGCAATTTTTTCCTCATTGTTGCTCAGTTTAAGAAGCCCTGTTGTTACAGCAACGTTATTAACAGCCTGAATCTCAGTTGTGATTCAGTACAATATACATATCTGACCCAACTGACAATTTCTGTTAATACTAGATTCGCAGTAGCTCAAAAAGTATCCGCATAAAACGAGGGTATCCAAAAGGTTTTACTTTTTTTTACAACTTTTTGGCGGTGTTTAAAGGCTTCAGAGCAGCAAAGGTGTCACTGTGTGGGTAAAAGGTCAAAAGTTGATGCAATTAAAGACATTTTTATATTTACTTCAAATACCATGTGACAACGATTCCCGTTACTGCTATGAACTCATCAGTTCATCATTTGCTTTCATCATTATTTTTAGAGAATGATCTCTGAAGATTTTTATATCTGGTCTGGGGATTTACCTGTCTACATTTTTGGTTTGATTGTTTTTTTTAGGCCGATAGGCGGGCTTAAAATACATTCGCACCATATATGTTAGGTATCTTCGTACTACATCGGCATGTAGCCACTAAAACACACCCTCCTTCCATCAAGGATACTTTCCCTTACCCCGGGACTACTATCGCATTACTGCGGGGCAAGGTTTCCAATGGTTTCCAAAGGGCCTATTGTAGGTCATTTCTAACTCTCCAGGGGTCCAGAGATGCTATATTTTTTAGTCGGAATTAAGTTTTTTTGTCTTTCTATTTTTCCCACGTTGTTTAGGTATTTTCGGAAATACTTGCGTCAGTTCACCTCGCCATGTTCCCTGGCTACTTGAATCTCTACATCTTAATTTGGTTTGGCGTCCATCTTAATTTGCATTCCCTTGTCTTTCGAACTTGCCAGAGTTTCAGCGTTTGCTTCCTCGAGTTTTGTCTTGTAAACAGCGCAGTAAGCTGACGTAACTCTCAGTGCTGATGTCCATTTTAGCAAGTACTTTACCGTCTATGTTTCACATTTAATGTATCGACCTATGCATATTCCGCTACTATTATATATTATATAGCATTGGATGAGTTGGATGCATGAGCAGCTCCCTTCTATTAGCAAGTGGACTTCCAATATTTCAGCTAAGTATTGATTGTGGCATAATTATTGATCTCACTTTATTAACTACAGAACGTACAGAAATCTCAGGATATTTTATTAGTTAACATCAGCAACATCGAGATCGATTTCCTATCAATACGACGTTAGGAATTACAGCGAGGGATGTTGAAAGGTTGCTTGCAGATTGGTGGTTTATTTTAATTTTAATTTCAGTACTGTGTGTGACCCATAGAACTTTTGGTTCCTTTCTTTACCATGACTTTAACAAGAACGATGGCTTTGAAGTTCATGGAACAAGTGGATGATGGACTTACATCAATAATAGTATTCATTGGAATGTCTTGTTCTTATCTGTGTGTTCCGCTTGAGGTTCTCTAATTTTTTCTGTGATAGCCCATACCTGCGGTTTCAGTTATCGAGTCGTCTCTGGATAGGACGATATCTGTTATTAGGTCTATATTTTAGATCTGTCACAAGCAGATGGTTCATTTAGTCCAATAGTGCATCCAATTCACAAAATTGTCATAATAAATCGAAAAATTTCACACTTATTACGAATTGACGTCTACAACGTCTTTGGGGGTATCAATACCTAACAACAACTTTTCAACAATATGCCTTAATATACTCTGCGCGTAAACTTCTTTTCTATTTCAGCAACAAACTTTTCCAAATTATACAATATTTACAAACAAAAGAAGTAATGTAAACAATGCGATATTTTCTATAGACACTACGAGTTGCATCACACAATACATACATACATGGAGGTAACCATGCATGTATGGGCATATGTACACCCACCCCACTCCAACTAGAGCATCTGTGACTGCAGCTGTGCATCGCTGGCGGATAGTGGAAGCTTCCACTAGGTGAAGATATGCATTTATTAGAAGAAATGCGTATATGTAAGTGCATACATATTTACATACATACATATGTACTTGTATATGCGCATCTAAGCGCTTCTGTGAAACATAAAACAATTAAATTGGGGTCGCTGCCAAGCAGGGGGCCAACACGCGCACGCATAATGCATCATAATAGCGTTGTGCCGCTGCATAAAAGCTACATACAAGCATATTTGTTCATGAAAAATAATAAAAGTTTGAAAAATAAACTATTTTCGTGAAAACTTCATGGAAGCGCACAAAAATATATATACATATATACATATATACATATGTACATACATACATATAAAGTATATTGAAAATTGTGAAAAATTATGCTGGAAATCTGTTGCGCTGCCGCCTGCTTGTCAGTCCATTTGACTGAGTGATCTCTCATCGGCGTTGGTTGCTGCTTTAGCTTATTGTTGTTACAAGATATTGTTGTTGCTTTGTACAAATTCAAGTTCTCGTTGCTCCTTCTATGCCGTTTGTTAATTTTCATCTAAGCTGACGCAGTCAACACTTGGCAGGCGACATTTGACTTTGGTTTGTTATGCTTTTCATTATGACTTTTATACACAGATTGTAGTTTTTATTGTTCTTACGAATATGTCGGATATTTAGGTCAGCAAAGTCTTAACTCAAATTCTTTGTAGTGCATGTCAAGTTTAGGCATTTATGATTGCCGCTTTGTTTGGCCTCTTCGAACAGCTAAGCCAATGAAAATCGAGTGAGGCATGCCTCAACCTAAATCACGTAGAATTCGCAACTGCATTTAAGCTTATTATTTGAAGAAAGACTATTAATAAAACAAATGTTTTCAGTTTTGCTGTTTACCGGCCAATGGAGAATTTCAGAAAATTTAAGTCGTCTTCACATTGTCATTAGTGTCTCAATGATTGCCCACGCTTGAATGTTAACTATTGAGACTTTTACTCAGAATAGAAAATTTTCTTCCAAAATTGCAAAGATATTTTTTCTGAAATTCCTAGGCTGACCCAAGATCGATAGAGAAAACCTTATGTTGAAACCCAACTTTTTGCGAGTTAGTGGCCGAATTAACAAAAACTGTCCATTAGTTGCTAGTGTAGAACGTTGTTTGTGTAGAAAGTCAGTACTGAGCTTGAATGAATGGCCCTTTACGGGAGGAGAGATTCCATAAATTTTAGTGACAACAATTAATATACAAATCACTGAACTTATTCGAATAATCCCTGAAAAATCCCTATTCGACCTGAATCCGTTCTTAAACGATTTAAAGCAATATATTTCCGTAACTAACAACATTCGAAAACGATCTCAGAGAACATATGTAAGTATAATTGACAAACATTGTGAGGAAATTTTCTCGATTTCCATTTCCTTGTGGAGGATTATGGAATTATTGTGAATAATAACTGGGCTTCAAGGAGCGGCTTTGAAAAGAGGATAGGCTGGAAGAGTAAGGAAATAGATTCCAACTTTTTTTGCCAACCTCTGAGAAGTTCAAACAAACTAAGACTAAGGTGTGGCATACACAAGATAAATCAAAAGGAAACTACTTCTACTTACATAGTCTGAAGCGACTGTTGACAGAGAGAGCATAGTTTACGGATCATTCTACCTAAAATCAGAAAACAATTCCTCTCTTGCATGAAACACTATTTTGGGGTTCTTAAACATGTTGATTTGGGTTATTTCACCTAATGGTGGGAGCAGCTGTGGTTTAAATTTAAAAAAAAATTGGCATGGCCTCGCCCTTTAATAGGCTTAATGTACATTTCTCTTAAACCGTTCAAGTCTAAGTAACCAAATTCGCTCAAAATAAATCCTATAAGAGTAGGGATCAAAATTTTAAAATCGGAATCTGCTCCACCGATTTCAACCAAATTCGGTACGTGACATTATTTTAACATTGCTATATAACGGTGTAAAATTGAGCGAAATTGGACTACAACCACGCCTACTTTTCATATAACACATTTTTAAATTTCTTTTTCAAATATAACACTCTAAAACTGTTCCCGAGATTGTTCGAGCTCGTTCGCTAAGAATGGTACTCTGTATAACAACTTTTTCACATTTTATGAGTGGTCCTGATGTACGCTTCCAGCTAATGGCTTCAGAGACGGTCTTTGCGAATTATCATACAGCTTTTCAGTGAGCTCTTTGGC
This sequence comes from Bactrocera neohumeralis, assembly GCF_024586455.1. Taxonomy (NCBI): domain Eukaryota; kingdom Metazoa; phylum Arthropoda; class Insecta; order Diptera; family Tephritidae; genus Bactrocera; species Bactrocera neohumeralis. The sequence continues at coordinate 65,384,645 of NC_065923.1, read as the reverse complement.
TGGGAAAATGATCTCCACCCTCCTCATTAAGATCAGTTGAAGGTCGGATAAGACTCGTATAATTTTTTTGTCACCTTAAACAATCTGTGTTGGTTGTACCGATATGCATTGTTATTGTACTAGAATTTTAGTGTTTTAAAACTCTTTTACGACTCTGCATGAAATATAAATAGTGCAGTATACTATTAAAGTAAGCCCATATGTTTATACATAAGTACCAAACCTTAAAGGACCTCAAATTTCTGTGGGCCTCTTGAAAAATTCCTGGAACGCACGTGTTGCACACTTGTTTGCTTGCCACAAAACACTTGAGTACTCGTACAAACAGCGGGGGATACTGTTGCTATTCTAATTGCTGTTGTTTTTATTATTTCGGGCCATGTTGACATGTGCTACGCGAGACGCCACGACGTATAGGTTTGTACGTGCCATACGTGCTAGGGACTAGTCAAAACAGATTTGACAGAAAAAAAATTAGTAGAAAATTATATTAGTAACTCTGACGCTATGCGGTATGGATATTTTGAAAGCGCAGAGAGCACTTGAGATTTCACAGTGTCCCACTAAATTATGGCTTAAAGTGTTAAGCAGGCAAGTGTATATAGTTTTGAAAATAAAATCTCACTTTTTGAAATATGATGCCATTTGGACTCGAAAAATATAAAAAAAAACCTCCTGGCTTGTTTAAAAATGATATTTGCTTGTCTTGCAAAATATGTACCTAGTGGTTCGATCTAAAATCATAACTCTAAGATTTAACAAACTAGTGCTTAAGGCAATAAAAAATCGAGTTCAGGGTATTCTTTGGCATACGTTTGAAATGTAAATATGAGTGGTATCTCTTTCTATTTATTTTTTTATTGTAAAATATTGTCCACGTTTTGTTACCCTACTTTTTGTGGTGTTTGTCTTCAATTACAAAAAAGCCTAAATGTAGGCAACAACTTTGAAGTTATAATAATTTTCACATAAAATGTAGCCAACATTTGGGGCGCAATGCTATCATAATAACAGGTAAAGGATAATAATTTATGTATGAAACGAACAAAAATATTTGTAATAATGACAAAATTTTTACTATTCTATAACTCCACTAAATAATACTAACACTACTTTTCAGTTTGCGAAAGCAACTACCATGTCAATTAATATTATATTTACCTGCCAATTTTATTTCAATTGAAAATTGCTCTAGCTACCCAAAGTACCTTCGTGAATAACGGACAGTTTTATATACATGAAACCAACACTGCTTGGTGTGACGCTCATTAATCTGCCAATCCCAACAATGATCAGTGACCAAGCGATCGATTTTCGCATTTTGCTTGCGTTGCCTGTCAGCTGCCAGCTGTGCCCAATGTCCCTTCAATAACCATTTGATTGTGTCCGATTGCAGTTGCGAAGTTCTTTGTGTTTTTCCATGCAATTTTTTCATTCAAAATTTGCAGGCAATTTCAGTTCCTGTTGTCTTTTCCATTTTTTTTCTGCATTTTTTTCAAAACATTTGTCATGCAACACCTTTAAATTGTTTATTGTTCTGCCCAGCCCTGTCCTTTGGACATTGTCGTTTGACAACTTGACACTTTTCAACCGAAATTAGTGCAAAAAAAGAGAATAGTTCAAACTTTATCAGGTGTTCAGATAGTAATGTTTTGCAAACTGCTTTCGTAACTCCGTGACTAATGCCTTTTATAATTTGTAAAGATATTGAAGGAAGTAGACTGATATTATTTGGGGTGTGTGTTGTGTCTTACAGCCGATCTTAGTGCTAGATTTCGTACAAATATCCCCCTTAACTCTGAGCAAGTAGAAAAACAAAAGGAATCTCCTCATTAATATGTAAAATATATAGCCAAGAAGCTTGCTGAAATTTTAGTATAAAAAAATATTGTACTCAGAAAAACTTTTATGGAGGTCGACATTGTGTTTGTAGATCATTTGTTCTCTCAGTAAAATAAATCTCTTTGAATCGTAAGAATATTTGGTAAACTTTTTTAAAAGTATGAAAGCAAGGTTGACCTTTCAATTGATGAAAATGTCTTAAATTCTATTTAAAATATTGCTTTACAGGTCGAAAAAGTTTAAAGATCATGTTGTCTAAAGAAACAAAATAAGAGGTTTTCGACTGTAAACTTTCAGATGAGCTTTCACAGCTAAGAAACTTGCTTCAATTTTGATGATTCAGGCATTTCACTCAGACAAGTTTTTACAAGTTATCAATGAACTCACAGATAATCGTTTTTGTCAAGATAGTGAAACGTTTCAAATTCCTTCATTATCATTCTTCCTTATTATATATTATACAGAAGGCTCATCGAATTCAAAATAGCGTTATATTGGAAGAAAAAGTTGTGAACCGATTTCAAAATATTTCTTACATGTCATCAGGATGTTGAGAAAATATTATATACCGAATTTCATTGAAATCGGTCTAGTAGCTCCTGAGATATGGTTCTTGGTCCATAAGTGGGCGGTGCCACGCCCATTTTCAATTTAAAAAAAAAGCCTGGGTGCAGCTTCCTTCTGCCACTTCTTCCGTAAAATTTAGTGTTTCTGACGTTTTTTGTTAGTCCGTTAACGCACTATTAGTGATTTTCAACATAACCTTTGTATGGGAGGTGGGCGTGGTTATTATCCGATTTCTTCCATTTTTGAACTGTATAAAAATGCAAGAAAAAACGAAAACGACTCTGTAGAGTTTGGTTGACATAGCTATAGTAGTTTCCGTTCAGTTTGTAAAAAACTTAGTAATCCGGGGCCACGTTAATTTTTTCAAAAAAAATTATGTCCAAATAACATATACCCTCCCTAATGCGAATATATCTTGTGCCAAATTTCAATTGTTAATATCTTTATTTATGGTTTAGTTTGTGACACTTTATAGATATCGTTTCAAATGCCATTTTGTGGGCGTGGCAAAATTTCCGATTTTAAAAACTGATCTAGTTCGTATATATACCTTCTTATGAACAGACCAAGGAATACGTGTACCAAGTTTCATCAACATATCTCATCATTTTTATATACTCAAGTTACAGATTGCACGGACGGACGGAACGGACAAACTTAATATACCCTGTTCAGGGTATAATTCGACTCTAATTTGTGAATTGTTGTATATATAACCCTAGATATGATATCTTATAGTTTTAAGATCTTACATTGAACAGAGACGTATTTGTGAATATATATCTATTATATCCTGGCTCCCAAATATTTTCAAATAAGGTGAAGCTCTTGCTAAGAATATACATTAAAAACAACTGCAAGTTCTAAGTCTAGAGCTACAAGTTACTATCCGCCATGTTGTATTTGAAGTATTTAACTTTAAATTTAGAGCTTAACAGATCTATTCCGAGTTTAACAAATTTGGTGACTACATTTCAGTAAGCTTAAGCGTAATCATCACTTCTCGCTCATTACATTTCATAGCAATTTCTTCACTGCCATTATTATCTTAATCTACTTCCATTTATAAAATAAGTTTATTTATTTTTTGTAACAAAATTGCTGATATTCCACTTGCTGACAGCAGCTAAGTTTTCTATTTTTATGTGCCTTGAATCCCCAAAGCACTTGCGGACACACAATTAGCGTCTCACTCAGAACTGATAACCCTTCCACTTTCACTGGACGCGCAGCGTCTAAGCAATTTGTATATATTTAAGTGCATATATAGAAATTTATATGTATTAATTGTACATTTGTCGGGCATGAACTCGTAAATTATCGCTTCTACAGTTCCAGACGTAGACATGACGAAGTGGCGTAGCGTTCACATCGAAATGGCTTTGATTTGTTTATTTTCTATTTGGGTCACAGAGAACAATCAAAAGCCAATTAAATGTTATCAGTTATAGCTTCTAGTTATAAGTTGTTGTTATTATTAAATGTTAAAGTGAATGTAAAGCTTCGAGTGGTGATTAATTACTTTTAAAAAATTTAGCTGTGAATGTGTTTTTTTTTAATTTTGTTTGGAAAATCGATAATTGTGGGATGTGGAGATTAACTGTAAAATTGCTTGAAGTGGAATACTTAAATATGTTTAGAAATATGTATTCTTATAGAAACCAAATATATTTTTTTAATACTACAAATCCAAATCCGTTTCGACTCCTCATTATTACGTTAAATCAACAACATTTACAATTTCGGCAAAGCGTGTTGGGCTCTTGATGTTTAGCATACCAATATTTTTACTTTTTCGTTTCTTGCCCTAACCCTAAAATTTCTATAAATTTACATTACAGACAAAAAAAACTTTAGAATTGAACTTATTCGTCGAAATCTACACGTTTCTTCTCCGAAACACGCCTCAGAGCTGCATCTTACTTTAACAGACTTAAAGTTATTACTTGTACTACGTCGAACTGGAAATCGCTTTCGTGTTTTATTTCTTAATGATGTTAGGATGTTAGAGGGAGTTTCCCCTATATAAAAAAGGACTATTTTTATTATTATTTAAAATTTTACATTTGTTTTTAGCAAACCGAGCAACGGAGAAACACTGATCTAGGAACAAGAAGTGGAATCTAAAGAAATATATAATTGCGGTGACGGAGAAAGAGAGCCGTATTAACCTTATATACCATTAGCGGTTCTATACAGTTAGAATTTTCCAAAAATCGATTTTTTTTGTTTTATTTTCTTAATGTTCCTGTGAATATTTTCGAAGTTAAACGCAAATTTGAAACCGCGTTTTAAAGTGCTTGGAACTACACGGCCAAACTTTAAACGCGTTTTACTCAAAATGGTGTTTCTAAAGTCGGTGACCAACATTACTCGAAGATGGTTAAACCGATTAGTCTCAGCACGAGCTGCTTAAGTATATTTTTTATAAACAATTTAAGTAGGAAATTTAGGACGAAATTGATTTTTTCTTTGGGAAATCGCCATTTTGTCTAAAAATTTTATTTTACTTATTCTTTCGATTTGATTTACTAAATTTAACAATATTTTAACTAAATCTGTTTGGTTTTTTATTTTCAAAGCATCCAATTCAGAGATATAGTAGTCACCGCAAAACGTCTTTTTGAGAGGAGCTCCCGGAGATCAGCTGTAGTTCCTTTCCAAATAAATATTTTTATTAATGCTTAGTTTTAGAATACTGATAAAAGACACCATAATATGTATCAAATTTTTGGACAAATAAATTTAAAAGTTTTTTCTCAAAAAATTCCGTAAAATTCGCTTCTTTTCGGCCTTCAAACTGAATTTTACCCCTAATAACAAATTCCAAATCTTGAAAATAATTAAATCTAGCAGATTAAGTGCAGAAGAGGCCCAAATTTCCCTCACACAGACTTTAGTCAATCCAAATTTAAGAAGCATTCTTCTTGTTACTACTCGACAGTTCTTCAGGGTATATGTCGATTAATTCTAACTGCTTCTCAGAGAAAGTCCGACCAAATCAAACCCAAATATAACAGAATCAGTAGAATTAATTTGGTTTAGTCGGTCAGAGAACGTTTGAGCGGTCATGATAACTGGAAAGCCTGAAAGGCTTTGAACAATATACCGCCCCGTAGTATCGGCTTCAGTATTTATGAAATTTAATACAATTCTCGAATATATTTTATAATGCAAGCCACGATAAATGGAAAAAATCAAACATATAGCGTTGCGGATTGGAAAACATGTGGTATCCCAAGTAAGTATACAGGGTCTACCAATAGGGTCTTGACAGCTCACAGTGTTCATGTTTATTTTTCATCATTTAATGTTTCACTTTGGTACTACGCTTGGAAATTCGGCAAATTATTACGCAAATTTAGGTTCTCCGGTGGCTGCTTTTCATCGAAACTTCATCTTCTTATATGTATGTGGCCCATTTGAGTCTTAATGGTTTCCTTAATAAACCAAATTGTCGCTTTTGTAGAAAGTCAGGAAACCCAAAACTTTGCTGTTTCGCGCGGATTGTTGTATGGCGACATCACCAGAACTTATTTCTTCCGAAATCAGGCAGCAAATGTCGTCACCAGTACTGTAAAACACGATGATTTTTCCCCCGGAAGTTGATGAAATTCACGCGGACGATCACTATTTCTAACCAGACAGTACGTCGGCTCATGTTTTACGTCTAAACAGGGACAATTTATGTGAAAAGTTTGGCGACTCGTTTATTTCGTCAATTGGCCGCCAAGGTCATTAGGGGTTATTAAATCAAAAGTTTACGCTAGTCAACTAACAACTCTCGGGGAGCTTGAAGACAACATTTAGCGCACTACGGTCGAAATTCCAGCCGAAATGCTGCACCTGGTGATTGAAAATTTGGCATAAGCGGGTGGAGATATGCAAACGGAGCCGAGGTGATCGTTTGGACGACGTTTTGTTCAAATCATAAATGGCAACAAAAAAACTCATTTTGAAAAATAAACGTAATTATATTTGATGAGCTACAAAACTTCTAAAGACCAAACTTGATGGCGTGTATTAAGCGTCGGAAGAGTCTTTATATTTACATCTTCAAACCGAGTCTTTAGATATTTTCAATGCAAATGAAATATGAATTTCAGGCATGCCGACCAAATTAAAAACAGTTTTCTTAGTGGTCTGACCACATAGACACCATTAGGTGCTATACTTTAAAGCTACAAATTACGAGCATGGCATGTCTTAAGTTTTCTACAAGATAGAGAACGCACAAACTAAAGGATCTTGCGAAATGTTTTGACCATATAAACAATGTTTGCATTTTAATGGAGTTATTTTGAATATCGATCGCTTGCGTCAGTCTTTATTATACTCGTTATTGTAATCAATAAAATGTTATGCTTGTTTGAAATTTCGCGCACATTGTAATTTTGATTGGTGGAGCAAAACAAAAAAAAATTAAATAATATAACGATCACTTGACCACACTAAACTGCACCCGAGCTGCATACGGCGATTATAGTGTGTGGCAGCTAGTCGATGCTAAAGCCAGCCCACAAGTTGCGTGTATGACTGGTCAACGATTAGATACCGTTACTCAAGTTTTACTTAGAAAACCGAATTATAGATATGCCAGCCTTTTTCCTATTGCCACTTGCTATTAAAACTGATTTTTCGCGCTTCGACCGCTAATGGCAGGGTTTGTGCTTACGTTGTTGTTTTTGGCAAGCTGAGCCAGCCACTTGGTCGACTTGCCGTTATGAAATACTACTCATTATTTAGCTTGTTGTGTTTGTTGTTACTTTAGTTTTCTTTATGCAGCAATTTAGCCCGGGTCTTAATATTGTAATATACAGGGTGCTAATTTTATTTTAAATTGCCTCGGGGAAACTATAATATGACTTGATTGCATTATTATGTAAAATGCTAGAGTTTGATTATGACGTATGGGCATATTTAAGCGCGGTTATGGTTAAAGTATATAGATATATTGAATGAATTGAGTATAATGTTGGGTAAAGTATTTATATTGTCTTCAAAATATCCTTAACATTCCAGAACTATTAGCTATTAAAAGACTTTATTTTTATTAACGATAGAAGTAATCACTTTGCGGCATATTCTTATTGATCTAGTGCGAAAATTATGGCAATTCTTTTTGCTTTGTCACATATTCGCATCGGATAGGCTTTGTAGGTAGTAATTCCATTCCAGGAGTACTTATACTATAACCTATCGTAGACTCCTATTTGAGACTGCTGATTTACGACGAGTGTTCAATAGATCGTATGTTTCCGTGTAGCTTGTCTAATAACTAAAAGGTCTAGTAACTATTCTAAAGTATCCATTCACGCATATCATACAGCGCCGTATCACTGGATTTATATTGATTACTAATGTTAGTTTATACAGTTAGTATTTCTCAATCACTAACCTATCTATCTGAGGGCCTTCTTTCGACCTACTATATCTATGCTATTGATGCAAATATTATATACCTAAATCACGAAGAAGGAAAGATGGTTTTGAAACAGTAAGTTAGCTCCAAATTTAATTGGACTACAAGATCAAAGCAAGAGTTTTTGGTCTAAACTCTATACAGCCCATTGAATACAAAAGTAGAGGGTGATCCCCTTCGAGGTGCCTTAACTTTTTTAAGAAAAAAACAGAAACTTCAATGGGAATAGGGAATGCTTATTATCATTTGAAAAAACACTATTTAGCATTTATTTCTTGAAGATAACTTATTTAAACTATTAGCCTCGGTTACGTCTCAGATGATCCATCCGTGCAGTCCAATTTTCGATGACTCGTTCGAGCATTTCGACTGGTAACTGGGGAATGACACTCGTGATGTTTTGCTCCAAGGCCTGAATGGAAGAGGGATTGTCCGCATAGATTTTAGACATTACATATACGCGATCTTTGTGGAAAATCGACAGTCCTAAAACGTGCTCACTGAAGTGTTTTCTCAAAAAATTCATCGATTGATGCGATATGTGATCGCCGTCTTGTTGAAACCAAATTTCGCCGAGATCACGAGCTCCAATTTCGCGCATCAAATAGTCGGTTATCATGGATCGTTACGTTCTTCCTGGCATCATTTTTGCCGAAATATGGACCGATGATTCACTGGCTCACAAACCATACCAAACCATTTTTTGGATGATATGGCAGCTATCGAATTTTTTCGTCGCAAATGCGGAAATTTTGCTCCTTTACATACGCATTGAACCAGAAATGGGCTTGAACGCTGACCAAAAAAAAACAAACAAATATTGTAGTGTGTTAAATCCAACAGTACGAATCGTATAAATCAAATAGCCTGGCATAATCAAACAGAAATCCTATAGCCAGTGGTCTAAATTCGACTCGAATACTTTTTATTGCTTCGCAATTAAATTTTTGAGAAGACAACAAAATCTTAAAAAGCGAACCGACATTTTCCATGTTAAACCGCCCAGCGAGAAAGGAGGTAATAAGAGTTTACCCGCGGTAGGGCCTGCCAATCGTATAAAGCGACTAAAATCCAAATTGCACCATGTACAATGTACATATGTATGTGGTGGGTGCTTGCCTTAAGTAATAGGCATAGTCTAGTTAGAAAATAGTGCAATTATACTAATCTTGAACTAAAATGTGATTCCTATCAATGAAAAGAACTTGAGGTACTAGCTACAAATGTCAACAGTCATGAGCTGAATGGGGCACAACTGGAAACCGCTACTGCCATAGATGCTGGGAGAGCTAACTTTGTGTCAGTTCAATTTGGAGTCGCCTTGTGGCCTGGTGATGGACACAGAGTATGGCAGAGGTTTTAGATGGGATTCAAATGCGGCCAAGGTGTACATTCCGCCTTACCAGCTGGTTCCATCTAATGCTTGCATTGTTTGAAGTGTTGATAAAGGAATTGTTTTGATTCGCTGCGATCTTGAGCACCGTGGATTCAGGCTGTCATAAGGCAGATACCCACGTAAAACACAACGTATGTTATTCAATGTTAATACCTATAGATCAAAAGTGCATATTGTATTTTTAGAAAAGTGTATTGAAGGATTGATTAAATTTAGAAATGGGAATATCGATCACTCAGTTGAAGAAGACAAATTGGCAATAAAGTGAGTATAATTTAGAAAGGAGCTAAGAAATGATGTAGAATAATATTCTTAATACAGAATTTTCTATTTCATAGCAACAAAGGAGCCCGTAACCACAAAATCGTAACCCAAATGGGAGCTAAATAAGAATTGTAGGTGAAATACAATACAACAAACGCTTCAAAAACAACAAACGTGAATATGTTGCATGCAACTGAGTGCCGTTGTGGGGCAAAGATATGGAAGTGCCACAACAATAAAACACAGAAAAAGTGCTGAACATAAAAGCAACAACAAAAAGTGGTAGAGCATAAAAGCGCAGTTACAAATAACAACAATAACAATAACGGCGCTCGCCTCTCCGTGCACTTATGACACGAACGTAGCGTTGCTTTAATGCGCTCTCATTGTTGTTGCTTTGCTACACTACAACCGCGTCGCGCCAGACATACTGGCGACGCTTGTGAATTTTTGTGCCGCCAACCGTGCTCCTCCACGCAGCCACGGCAGCCCGCCGAACAGTCAAGCGACCATAACGCCCAGTCAAAGCAAAACCACGGGCGCGCTGAGACCCAACTATAGCGTTTTTGTTGTGATGCATGTGTTTGTTGTACAATGTACATACATAAATACGAGTATATAGTTGTTGTTGCTATTGTTTGCTTGATTTTTCACGTATTTTTATGATTACGAGCGCGCACAGCAAGCAATCGACCGACCGACTGAGCAAACGAACGCGCCGGCGAACCAGCGACCAAACGAACAAACCTGAGCTCGAAGTACTACCAAAGATGCTGTTGATTTTATTATTTAATTTTTTCCTTCTCTTTTTTCACGTTTTACTTTAGTTTTTTTTTTTCTTCATACATAATGTGCACTTCGGAGGCAGCCTATAAAGTTGTCCATAAATACACAAGCCAACGCGCTGGCCAAGCATACAACAGTGATAAATAATGAAAAATTGACGAAAAAATAACAAACGAAAGAAAAACACAAACAAATAAAATAAGCGTTGCGTTGTATGGCTATGCTTCAAAAGTGTGGCAGTGTATGGCGCATGCGTTGCAGCATGCCATGCCTGTCGTGCTGCAACATAACGTCTTCAGCTTGTTGCTTGCTTACAATCACCACGGCGCGACTTCGTTCGAGCTCCCTCGCTTATGTGTAACAGCATCGATCGGGTTTGTTGCCCTTTTAAGGGGGCAGCTGGCTTCTTATAAAATTTTATGGTTTGATTTTTCTCTCTTTTTTGCCCTTTTTCCAGTGATAATGCTCAATGTTGAACCGCACTCATGCTATTGCCAATAATCCCTAGCTGCAGTTGGTTGCATTTCGTGTAGTCGCAAGCCGTTTTTTTACAGATTCTTTTTCCCTAAACATTCTCGTTCATGCTTATTGGCGTCCGGGCGATCCATACTTGTGTTTTTTGAGGGGGATTAAGGGTATTACATCCACTTGTTGTCGCTTGGTGCAAAGGCATAAGTGCGTATGTCTCTCCTGCGTGCTATTACTTGTCGTTATGTGGGCTGAGCAACTTGAGATTGTATTATCTAAAGTTTTGAAATAAATACATAAGTAAAAGAAAGAATGGTATCCCTCAAATACCATGTTTTGAAGAAAGTTCCGAACAAAAGATTTTCCTTTGACCCTAATATAACTTGTAGTAAAAAGAAATCCATTATTTTTGCTTTGAATTCAAGGTTTTATTTAGGACAGTTAGAATGATCCGATTTAGCTCAAATATGCACGGTTTTATGCAATGTATTGTTGCCATTTGAAAAAAAAAAAAACAGTGGTTGTCGTTTTTCATAACATTCTCTAGAAACTTGGTTTGAAGCACGGACTATACGGTGAATGCTAAAAACCTTAACACCCGGCGATCCATAGAAGGATTACAAGACCACTATTTTCTACCACAAACCTGTTTTTGAATCCTTCGAATCTATTAAAGTAAACTTGATAACGGCTGCTCCGCCGCCCAGACTCGGCAAAGGTGACAAGTTAAAAAGTTTCCCTATTTAATATACACCCCTAACAAATTTCTTTTTCAAATAGTTGCTGATTTTGTTCTGCAATACACTAAATAGGTTGTTCAGCTTAGCATTTGAAATGTGAATAACGAATTTCACAAGTGATCGATCATCGATCGTGCAGCTCCAAAATTAACCGCTGACGTACGATCAACGCAAATTTTAGCGGCAGCGTCTCAGTTAAACAGTGCGTGAATGCAAATCGAAGGAAAAGAATACAAAATTATATGCATTTGATTCCCACGTTACTGCAAAATTAAGGGAGCCGCCTATGTGCTAATACGGGGCACCAACAAAATGCAATAGGATAAAAGAAGTATTGCTGCCTTCACTCCCCCCATTCCGGCAAACGCATGAATTACTACTGAAATGCTCAGCTTTTTAGCTGGAAATCCACGGCAATGAGGCAAACACAAAGTAAAGGGATTTACAAATTGCATTTAAATGAGTGCAATGCCGCATTTGCTGCCGATCAAGCGACGCATGGATTTTCAATTGAATTTTGAATTTTCACACGCCTTCAAACACGTGCATAGAAAGAGAGGAAGCAGGAGAGAGGAAGAAAGAAATAGAAGTGCGCACAGGTGCGGGTGAATGGGTAAATGAGCGGTGTGGCAGCATGTAGCAGAGTGGAGTGTTACAACAAAGAAATTATGGGGGACCTTAAATGCAATTGCTGTTCTTTCTAAACGTTGCTGCTTCTTTTTCGATTTTTGCTTGCAAACCCCATGGTACAATGGGTTTTTAAGGGATTGCACACACATACATACGCATTGACATACTTACTAAATGGATTTGCTACGTTATTATTTGCCACAAAACAGCAAGCAATGCTGACAAAAGGAAGAAGTGGCAGTTGAGGCAGCAATAGGAATATGCATATGCATTTGGATGTGTATGTATGTATGTACGTAGAAATATAGGCATTGCGTGTTTGAAAATGCTGCTGTGCTATTATCCAGTTTTTACTGCACAAAGAAAACAAAAGTGAAAATAAGGAAAATAAAAAACAAAAAACAAAAACAAAAAGTAAGAAAGACTCAGTTTCGGACCGTATCTGCTATACGATGCTGAAAATTCAAATATTTTTAAATGTTTGAAAACTACTGAAAAAATGTTTAACACAAATTGAGGTAATAGAATAAATTCAGCATAGAGACGAAGATGAATCCGCTCAATGGGGTTTAGAAACAAGTTTTACTAATTTTAACACTCTTGGTATGAATGCGCCTAGTGTAAGAGTAGGAATAGTATTTGGTATGATTAAGATGTTTCATATAATATGTATATATGTATGTAGATGTATATTAGGGTTTTTTTAACTATTTATTTTCTTCAGCCCCATCATGAAATTTCCTTGGAAATACCCTTAAAAAAAATCTCTGAAAATTTGAGCCCTTAATATTAACATTAAGGATTGTACCAAGGCATGTACAAATTTTCCATACAAAATACACTACAATTGTAATTTTGTATCTTTAAATTTCTATAGCTCAGAGGCATTTTATGGCATCGCTTTGAATTTAGACACATATTCCTCAGAATTTAACACTCTACAAAAATGTCTATTGCGACAAAGTCAAAACTCACACCGGTGAGGTAGTACGGGGCTCTAAACCCAATTTTTCGTCGAAATTCGCATTTTTTGTATATATCTCGTAAATGACAAGAGATATAGAAAAAATGTACCTGACAAACTTGTAGGAAATTTTATTATAACAACATATATATATATTTCATATAATCTATTCTTACGAGGCGGAACCTAGGTAAAAGTTGGTGACCATAATAACTCTATATATCGGCCTAAATAAAATGTAGGTATGACAATCTCATCGCGCAATTTCGAAAACTTTTGTCGAAGATCAGAAGGATTTTCTTATATAATACAATACATATAGAAACATTATAGATAATACAAATATAATGAATATATTACTTTTAAACTATTATCACTGAAATTTTGTCTTATGTAAAATAAACCTGTGGGTTCTGTACTCTTCTGCACCATATTTGCAAGCATAATCGACTTTGTAGTGGCAAAAACGACGAGAATGCTGGTGTTCAACTGGTCAGTCGTAGCTGGACTGTGGATACGCCCATATAAGATGTAGAAAACAAATACTTTTTGTAGTATATCTAAAAGCGAGAAACTTTTTCAATTGAAGCGGCTAACATTCTCCTTCATCGAATCCATAGCGAACTTATTCACGAAGTGGACAAAGTCATATTTCTATCGATGACATTACAATTCCGCCTATACTCTTGCACTCCGAATATGACCGTAATTACAGACGGTAGCCGGAGCTCTGAGAAAAGAACAAAGAAACGCTGTTAGCAACTTACAAGGACAAGACTGAGACTGTTACAACAGATTAGGCGTCAGTCAGTCCGTGAAATAGAGGAGACTTAAAAGTCTTCTTCTCTCCCATGAAGTAATACTTTGTCCAGTAGTCCCGTGGGAGAGACATGAGATGGGAGTAGATTAGGTTTAGCAGATTAAAGTACCGCACTCCAGCTTTTGATGCTTCCTCCTTCTAAAAAAAAAATTTACAAGGAAACTGGCCAGTTCGGCCATCAATTACGCAGTATCGGAATTGTCTCCTGAATGGGGTGGAACGCAGATGAATAAGTTTCAGACATGTCAGAATACTGCGCTGCGTATAATAAAAGGATGTTTGCCATCGAACACCTATGTACATAGAGAGGTCCGCATGCTACAGGTTAAGTAATACAATAAATTCCACTCCAGGCAGTTTTCTACGGGGATGGTTTCACAGAAGTTGGCATTCTATTATAGATTAACCCTCAAGAAACTACGTTTTGCATATTTTAGTATATTAAGCTCTGAATAGAGTCTGACATCCCTGCGCGCATCTAACCTCCACTTTGCATGCCCCACCCCTATTTTTTACGTATTGACCCCTTCGAAACAACACCTTTCCTGGACTTCCCTTGAGATTATTTCCATGAAAAATTCCCTGCGCTTTCCTCAAAACAATGTCTAGATATCCGTTACAAAAACGACAACAATTCAATTGATGGCGCCATTTCTATATATTTTGTGGTCGTCGTTCCGCTCGACATATGTATGTATGTATTTTGCGCTTGAAAATTAGGCACCTGAGATGAAAAGTCGAATCCTAGAAAGTGTCTACAAAAGTCTTTATTTATCTTCGTTCCATTTTGTGAGCGAGGCAATAATCTCACTCACTACTATCACTTTTCCAGCATGTTTCGCGGGTACAAAACTTCAAAATTCGTAACCATGGAGTTTCATGGCACATTTGCACTTGATTGTATGTCGATCGTGCTGATCTATCCGATCGTGGCAGTGGAAAAATCGTGAGCAATCAAGTGTTTGTGTGCTTGTAAATGAGTGAAACCGGTTTGCAGTTTGCCTATTTAATAATTCTATGCATACAATACACATACAAACACAGCAAATGTTTAATTATTCAAAAAAAACAGAAAAACTATAGAGGATCTGCTTTGCAGGGCACAAATAAAACGAACCACTTCAGTATGGGGATTATCCTGCGCACACGCAGCACAACAACAATTTTTACAAGCACCATGCAACCTACTCAACGTCAGCGTCACTCACTGCAAGACATGAAGCAATCACTTCAATACTAAGTAGGAGTACGCGCACAACCGTACGTTGCATGCAACATGTCATACAATACCTACGCACTATCTGCTCGAAATATATTCGACAGCAGAACTTTATCATATACTATATATTTTTATATATATATATACATATGCATTTATGTATTGTGTGTGTTAGAAAAGGTAGAAATTTATTGTCTGCTTAGAATTGCCTTTCGCACAAAGCAACCCTTGGCTGGCTTGCTTGCAGCACGATCAATCACTGTGATCCTTTCCCACTATGCATCGCAAAGTGCCAGCCATGGTTGTCAAGTCTGTCTGTGGCAAGTATGGCATGCAGTTGTTGCTGTTTTTGTTGCCTTCTATATACATGTTTATTTAATTTCTTATCAATCTGTGTTGCCTTTGAAACGCGCACAACGCGCATTGCAAGATCGCAAGATTCCCTTTACGCGTTGTTCGTGCTTCGTTCTTCTTCACTCATTATTATTATTATTGTTATTTTCCTTGCTTGTTTTCGCTTGCAACAGGTGCAAGTTCATTTCTGTTATGCCAGTAATATTTGAAAAGTTTTGTACATCATGCTGTGCTAATTGGATTATTTTATCCATTTTTTGTACGGTTTAATGATCCTTGCATGATCCTCGTGATTTGGAGATTATGTTGCATGATAGTGTGGTGGTGTAAATGGTGCGCACAAATTGTTATGTTTATCATGTTTCGCCGGCACGAAATGTTTGTGTTGACACATTTTTTGTTGCAAGGTTTCGAAGCGGTGGAAAATTTTAATGTACAGTTAGTGCTTAGAAAGTGTACTTCTCTTTCTGCAATGGCACTATAAGTGGTGGAAATATTTTAACCAGCTCGGTGAAGAAATAGAGATAGTCGATCAATTATTTCGTTTTTACTTTTCGCTATCGGCGCTAATTTAAAATACCAAGTGCAGCCAGGTCCTTCTTTACCTGATATCTCTAACGGAGTGGAGGTATTCCTCTTTCTCTACTTCCTCGGAGAAGTGTTTTCATCCATTCGGATGACATGATCTATCCATTCGGACGACATGATCTATCCAGCGCAGCCGCTGCCTTTTTGTCGAAAACTCCTAAAGCCGTCTCATCAGATGTTGTTATTGTCCTTGCCACAGCAGGACGGGAAGAATGAGGCACTTCTAGATTTCAGTCTTTGTTTGTAGAGAGAGGACCTACACATTCCGAAGTAGCATCTTTTGACGAAAGTGATTCTGCGTTGAATTTGAAGGCTGATATTGATATGCTACTGGTCACAAGATAGACGAAATTATCTACGACTTCGAAGTTATGACAGTCAATAGTGACGTGTGAGCCAAGTCGCGAAAGTGATAACTGTTTGTTTGTTGACAGAATATACATATGTATAAGATATACAGATTATGGTACTTCGTCTTGTCCTCGTTCTCAGCCTGAGTCATACGCTGTGGAAGGTGGCTTCAAATTCGACGAAGAGGTGGTGTGTGTCGATCTTCCTCTCACGAGTCGTTTCTGTTCTAGATCTGTCAATAAATTTAGAGAAAAACTTTTGCTCAGTTCAACTTAATATGTGCCTATATTCTTTACTTGTAGATTCTCTATATTGTGTTTCGGCATTGTAACCAGCCTACCTTAGCTACCTTTGATTCTGGCGAACTGGGCGGAAAGAAGCTGCTTGATTGTCAATCCACATAAAAAATAACTGGTTTTATTTACCAAAATTCGGCATGCATCTTCCTTCCTTCCCTCATTGGAGGGCTGTCGACTTCATCCTGTCGAAAAAGTGAAGTACGGGAACCTAATCCTTGATAGAAAGTTATAATGAAAGATCAATCTTGATTAGCGGGTGAGGAAGACAAGTAATTATCTTAAATTATAAAGGACCTTTGGTTTAACGAAACCGTAATTAAGCCAATACTGTTCTATGGTATATTTGTCTGGTAGAGGGCGTTCGTGTTTAACGAGAGGGTCTTATTGGCATCAGTGGTACACTACCATTTTACTTCTAGCACTGATGGACTTGGCCGGTAGATACATTGCTGCGAATATTACTGTCAGACTCCGGAAGAAAGGACAGGACAGGAAAAGCGCAGTGAGCTTTTTCACGGATGCATCGAAGCTCAAGGGGAAGATTGAAGGTTCAGAAGTTTTCAATCAACTTTTGTTTCAGATTGCGAGATCACTGTAGTGTTTTTTGAGTATAAGTGGCAGACATCATGGTAGCACCGATTGTACTTATTCAAAGTTCCGATAGCAGAGCTGGCATACAGGGCTTGAGATTATTGACAGTGAGCTCAAAGCTAGTCAAAGCATGCATGATCTCTCTAGCGCTAGCATTAAACTACTTCTATAATAAATTTATTTGGAATGTATAAGATCCAACTGAACCTGAATCTGTCTTATTGGTACACACATAGTGAAGCTAAAGATTTGGAGGACTCAACATGTCAAAGTTACAATAAGGAAGATGAGGTGTAATTATCCTTATCCTCCAATGTCTAGCGTTTGCTAGTCTAAGGTTGAAACGTGCCGGTGAATTGGCTAGAAAATATTTTAGCCACCTCTACAAATTTGTGATAGGCTCGAAGCGTTTTGTAGATATTCGTCTTCTGATCGACGCCTAGGAGTTCGAAGCATCACAACGGTCAGGCGTCAGGTAACCTAACTTACCTTAGATTCTGCGTTCATCTTCATCCCCTTCTCCGCGTGATTCCCAAAAGTCTCTGCTAAACGGATGGGAGACGTCTGGATCATAAATATAACTTGATCTTCAGACTACTGATCTTTATTCGAAGATTCTCTAGGCCGTCGCTATTTGTGTTTTTATCTTTTCGAGTTTAGAATTTCACCTCTTTATGATCTTTCTAGAATTTAAGCTTTAGAATTATTTTGGAGCCATTTTGAACCATTTCGAACTATAACATGATGACTGTTGACATAAGTTTTTATTTAACTGTTCCTTATTTTCATATCCGGAATAGGTGGTACTTTGTTCATGTCGCAGTATAGTGAGCAAAATGTGGCCAGATCCACTTAAGTCAGCTTTAAAATACCAAAACATATTATTAATAAAGAAAAAAAATAATACAAAGTCTTTCATTTGAGTAATCATTTCGTCATATAATTTATCCAAAGTCCCAGTCCACCCGCCTACTTCCGTCACAGCGTCATTGCCAGAGCGAACTCAGCCGACCACAGGCGGCCAACACATCATTACAACTGTCAATTCGCGCCGTATGCGGTCGTGTTTCCCAAATTAAGTATTTTTCACCGAATTTTTTATTTTTTTTTAAATGCGCTTTTTATGTGCTCTTATTATTTTAGCGGTGATTTCGTGCCAATAACTTTAACAAAAACACAAAATTGCATGACAAAGTGTGTCACAGTGTTGCAAAGCGAATTTTTCAAAGGATTAACACCGTTGAGTTTGAGGGTCGATTTGCAGTGCTGCTGGAAATTATCTACCAACTTTTATTTGCCTTTGTTTGTATGTGCTTTTGCATGTGTGTTGCATTTACCTGGCTTGGCAAAAATGTGCTGCCACCATTGTAATTGATTTATTTGACTGTTAAATTTCGCGCATTCGTTTGTTTTATTGCATTTTGATTGGTTTTTGTTGTTCTCGTGTGCAAATTAATGCCAAAAAAGCGAATTACAGAAACAAACGCTGCGGTTTTTGTTAATTTCTTGTTCGCGTGTATTTGTTTTTTTTTTGTTGTTTTAGCTGGCCTTTCTTGCAGTGTTTATCGCCTGCAACTTTCAATTTTTCAGGTCAGCAATTAATGCGAGTTAATTAATCAACACAACGGTTTTAAAATGCCAATCACCAGCGAGTAGCGAATTTTTTGGTTGCAGCTTTTCGAGACAAAGGCTTAAAACGTCTTGCGAAATTTATGGGGGTTGAAACATGTTGGCTTTTGTTAAAAGTAGGTCACACCGAATTGGGTCAACAAACAGTTAGTTTAAATGAGATGAGCGGAGTTGCGATGACTTTATGCATATGCGACAAAGGAGTTGCTCTGTCGCTGAGGATGCTGTGTCATTTTGGAACAAAGAATCACATTCTTACATACATACATATGTATATTTCATCTAAAGAAAGTGATATTTTGTAGAACTGGAATAACCTAAAAACATTTATGGCACGCTAACGGGACAACAAAGGATGACCTAAGCCAAAACTTTGTATGTTATTGAAGCAACTAAGGGGATCGCTTAATTACTCTTTTACATTTATTAAATAGTTTGCATCACAGTCTGAGAATGCGATGTATTGTTAGTATTTACAACTTTGGACCAGTGTAGTTGTAGAAGAATTGGAACTAACACGTGAATAGATATTTCCTTAGGTATATTCTGTAGATATCTATTATAAATACATATGCTCTTATATCGCAAGAATCTCCATTTGTGTTGTGCAATCGTGACGGAGGTCACATGGATCCATTTGGTTAGATAGGTTAGATTACATGAAAATTTCACTTGGACAGTTTAGAAGGACGATCCGTTGCGCTACCTAGTACTCCTATCTAATATCCTTATAAGTCGACAAAATGCTTTGAGCATATCAAATATTTGCTTCAACTGTTATTGTCAATTTCGGCTATGTCTCCTGATACGCCGAAGGTTAGATTGCCGAAATATTACAAACTCAGTCTTGTAAGGTCTGGAGAAGTTAATTGTTTAATGTATCTTGCTTCATGGATGGATAGAAATGTAGGGAGGAGTAGGTTCTGAAGTCTTCTGCCTGCAGCTCTGCATCAACTTTAGTTTCAAACTACCAGACTTAATGAATTGCTCCGAAGTTCAGCTTCCTTCAGAGACAGCCGAGCAGCTATACTGGCTTTGAGCTCGCTGACTATGCGTTCGAAACTAGAGAAGGAGCGCATGATTTCATCAGCAATAGCTTCAAGCTTCCTAAATATTACAACCGTATGTGTGCGTAGTCACAGTTGAATCGATGAACACTGCAAAGCCGATGAACTGGCTGAGATGAGCACCCCTTCCGCAATTTCGCTGGTTTAGAATCGCGTCGTTTCTCCGATGTCTTCTTGAGTTCCGGTGTTGGACCATTGGACTTCAACTAAGCTCAGCAAGCGCCAGTCTACAACCTGAGTTTGTGGGACTTCGAGAACGTTCTGGCCTAGAGCGAACCGTGAAAGGTCATCCGAATTATTGACTCGGCAAAACCAATCTCGCCACAATTATAGGTATTTCAACTGGAAACTGTGCCTTAGGCTTGCACGCGGTGCGGCTTCGGTCGGATGGTCTTTGCTAAAGCTGTATGGAGGAAGACGAGGTGGAATCATCTTGTCACTTTGTTATCTATTGCCCAGCTTTTGCTAGACTCAGATTAAAATATTTCGCTATACACACCGACAACCTAGGGAAGTTGCTGGGATTGTTATTAACCACCTTAATAAATTTGTGGTAAGCTCAAAACACTTAGTAGATCGATGAAGATATATTTGTTCAAGTGAGATTCTTCGCGTTTGGATCAAACCTATGACCTACCTTACCTAATGTACCTTGCGTTCCACTCTGAGTAAGAAGGATCTCGCAGGAACGGCTGGGTGCTGAACTCATGATACCCAAGCAAGTATCATCATGAGCTTGATGGTCTTAAAGCCAAATCGCCTTGACTTCGACGCAAATTAGTTAGCTTATGGTCAGTTTAACTGACCTGTTATCGGAATGCTAATTTATCTGAAGGAAGAACGCAGTTTATAAGTTGCAATGCCAGCTAGCCTTACTTGAAAGACTGTGCAGTGGTCTGAAAGTCTAATACTTAAGCTGATGGCGAGCTGCTGATCAAAGATTACCCTTCCAACTTATTCCCTGAGTTTCTATTCATTCTTTAAAAAGCTCACTGTGCGTCTCCTCTCCCCAACGCCAGAAAATTCAATACACTACATTTGTATCGATTTTATCACCAACGCGCTTAGTTCAGTCCTTAGAAATAGAAAATCAATTTTCCATCCATAATTTCAATATCCACCTAGGCGTACTCCCCTCGTCATCACTCATCAAATACTTGAACCTACACTTAGCCAAAAGCACATGCGCATGCACAAAAACCCCACGAGATAACCGAAAAATACTCCATCATTTCGCAGCAAGCACGCCTGTCACATTTGTTGTTGCAGTGTTGCACATGCGCAGCAACCGCGTGCATTTATTTATTACTCATGCGCATTTGGGCGCATAATCAGGTGGCGGTGGTGGACTCCATGGCCACGCCATTGCGCTTGCAGGTGGTGGTGCAGCAGCATAGGCGTTGACTTAACGAAGCTTAATTGCGTAAGGCAGGTGGCGGCGGTGACCGCTGACCGACTGCATGTGAGTACGTCTACTGGCGACCGAAAGCAATTCGCTATGCTGCTGCCGTGCTACCGTTACAGCATATTAAATCTTGTGTTGGCTGCTGTGGTGTTCGTGTGCTCGTATTGCGGCTGATTAGTTCAGGTGTCTGCCTGTCGACTCATTGAATGCCCAATATTTTACGTTTTAGATGCTGCGCAGATACTTAAAAATGCTGCTACATATACATATCTACATATACACATACATATTATATACTATATACTTCAAGGCATTTATTTTTAAGCAGGCGTCTACCAATTTCGTTAATATTCGTAAGTGCAACATTGTATAGATGATTAGTTTTTTTCGCAGCAGCGCAAATATTTATAACAAATATTTTTTTTACTATTTATTTGCTAACTACATACTCACACATCCACATATATTAATACATATTTACTTGTATTTATTATTATTTATTTACCTAAGCACCACTGCTTGTTTGCCACCAATCAACAGTGCATGTGTGCACAACTTGCAACAACAATGTATTGCTTGTTCAAGAAAAATCATTTTTTATCTGCCACAAAAAATTACTTACAATATTTATGTGCTAATAACTTGTGTTGTCAAATGTATTTATATTTATGTTCGTATGTGTGCGTGCCCACAAGTGTGTTCATATACAAAAGTCTACTTAGGTGCTGTGGCAATAACTCTACTTTAATGCACCTTGAAAAAATCAGACATCTTCTCACCTTTTTCTTTGGCACTTACTCGCCTCACTTGCAGTCGAATGCTAAATACAGTAGCTGAGCTGACAGGATTATTGCTTGCAACCTTAGTTAATGATTGTCTGTATGTTGCTGGGTTGCTTGCCGGCCCGAGTGCCATTGTTTGATTGTTTGACTAAGCGTGTGACTGCCAAACAGGCATTTTTTATGTGTGTATGTATAATGCATACACTTACATACAAATGTGGCTTTAGCAGCACTGCGTGGTAGAAAGAATTAAAGTTAATTGTGAGGCGCTCTTGCATTAGCACCTACTGCGGGGTCCTGCTGAGGAACACTCGTAAACAAAATTCTCTATTAAAAGTAATTTACAGCAACAAAATAAATTTGTCGGCATAAAAATGTACAGTTTTTTAGTGTTACTGTATAATTGTGATATTGGCAGACATTTAAGATTTTGCATTTATACATGTGTACATATTTGTAACGGAAGTGAGTATTATTTGAAAATGTTCGTAAAATTATTTATTGTATAATATATCCGTGCCTAAAATTGATAAAATTGGGCGAAAAGTTGACCTAGCCCCCCATATAAGTATCTGTAATCAGGATTTTTGGACGCGCAGCTGACTTTACTCCATATGATTGGTGATTGTAGGTGAGGTACCTTAATAAAATCCTGCAAACATTTTTATTAGACCGCGGTGTGTTAATTGCATGTAGTATTGGTAAAAATAGATACAAATAGAGTCAATATTATTCCCAACTCTCATATACATACTAGTACTACTTATCATGATTTTCGTTATTCTAATAAGTTTTGTGCTGAATATGTCGATCAGTGAATATTATTGATATATAAAATTGCTTCAAATTAAGTGCTCGGGAGTACCTGAGCAATGTCAAAATTAGTTCAAAGGGACGGGCTTTCTCTGCCTCCAATATACACCATGTAATGACTTCCGTCTTTCCACCTACTACTGTGATCAAATTGAAAGGTGAATTTTGTCCATTTCATCTCCTTCAAAATAATCCCCTTCCGCTGTAATACACTTATGCCAACAAATTTTCCAGTCATCATAGCACTTGGAAAAATCTTCCGTCGTGATGGCCATCAGAGCTTTCATCGATTCAGCTTTTACTAGCATATCCTCAATTGAGTCCAAACGGTGTCTTTGCAGTGGTAATGTAAATTTGCTGAATAGCCAGAAGTTACACGAAGGTAAATCAGTCGAATGTGGTGGTTGCTGCACGATATTAGTTGAGAATGTGGCGAAATGATCACGAAGAACCAATGCAGTATGCGGCGGTACATTATCGCACTTCTTTGTTAAATAAATTCAGACATAGTAAAAATCGAAGAATTCACTTTTAGAGCCTGAAACAACGAGGCGTATCTCAAACACTAATGAATATTTTGACGTGAAATTTAGCATAGATATCACTAACAGTACTACCAACTTACAGAAATCAAATATTTACCGATTCGAAAAACACGCGAAGTATAAATTAAAAATTCAAGATTGTTTGTTTTAATTCTGATTTAGAATCATATACTTGTATGTACCTAAGATAAAGATTTTCGAACCTATGGTCGAAGTTTTCCCCATTAAGGGGGTACTCTCATGTGAACGCATACATTTTATCACTTTTTAGGAAATTTTTTTTTTTTATGCGACAACAAAATTCAATCATTTTAATTTTTTAATATATTTTTATTTGGATTTTGAAATGTACAAAAAAAAAATTTTTTTTTTTGTTTTTTACATTTTTAATATATATTTTTTTAATCAAAGTAGTCCCCAACAAAAAAAAGTAGTTCACTGGTCATGGTGATGCGGCTGTTCATGTTGTCTGAAAAAAAGAATCGAATGGATTATTATTCAGTAGTTCTGCGGCTATCGTCCCTACCAAATATAACCAATTTCATTAAAAAAATATGGAACTTCAAAAAAAAGTCAAGAAAATCTTGTTTTTTTCGTTAAAAATCGTTTACAAAAAATATGAAAATATTTTCGAAAATAAACGATTCTGGTAGGGACGATAACTATAAATAAGTAGAAGAACATATGTAAATTTTAAAGCAATTGGTTGAATACTTTTTTTTTAGGACCATGACAGTTTCAGAAAATGATGATTCGAGAAAAATGCGTTTAAAGTTTCTTGAGAGGTAGACAGTCGCTTACAACACGTCGGCGACTATGAGCTGTAACTTATCAAATACTATGAATTTCGGCCTGAATTTTTCACAGCATATTTTCAATAGGTTTTACAGTCAAAATATAAAAAAAATCGATTTTTCGAAGTGATTACGCGAGAATACCTCCTTAACTCAATACATTAAATTTAGCCTCTTCGGTCGAGCTAATATCACATTTAGTATCATACATATCTCATTTGAAGAGGTTCTTAATATACGTTAGCTGACGTGAATTAAAATACAGGAATAAATTTAAGTACAAGTTAATGGCCTTCAACATAAGTCAAGAAGTTAGCAAATTTGACTGCAACATGTTTTTATTTTAAATCAAAGTTTCGCCTGCTTTGATTTCTGCAAGTTGCAAGAGTACAAAATGTTCGGTTACACCTGATCTTGGCCCTTCCTTACTTGAGTTAATTTGTATTATATCTATTTAACTTGTTTATACAAATTTCATGTTTAAATGTTTTATTTGCAAAGTTGAAGCAGTTGAAAAGTTGAGAGTATTCGGGTCTACGTAATATGTATGAATGAATTCACGTTTACACCCGACCTAGGGCTATGAAAGAATTTCCTTAGGAACCTACCTCTTTGCAAAACTTTTCATTATGGCCACCCATATTTAATGCCATTAACAAGTATGTATTATTGTTTCTTCCACTACCAACTTTACTGATAACATAGCTAATCCGTTAAAACTTCAAATTTCCATGAGCGTTTTGTCCGAAAAACAAACAAATGTTTTCAGACGGATGTAAAATGATAATGACAACTAGAATCGAGGTATGTTACTATGAAAATGACGATATTATTGTCTCAGACGCCTGAGTAGGAGAACGTGATCATATTGAATGCTTTTCTAAGTCGGTCTTTTATATATCTTATTCGACTAAGTTCTTGTTTCATATATCAAAACTCCAAATAATGCTTCAGAATGCTCCAGGGTTCCCATAGTCTATCTAGATATTTGTAATTATTATTGTGTATTAAGACAAAAGACGTGAAACCTCTTTTAGACTGTCATTTTATGCTTACATATTTGTTTATGAGTATAGGTTGCAGAAATATTTTAAGCGGCCTCACTCGTTGAGCTACAACGTTTTCCTTTTGACCCTATAAGATATTACGAAACATTTTCAGCCATTTATTCACGGCATTCATATATGGCCCAACGTTTTCATATTTTCTTGTAACAAGAATATGACACAAATTAATTATTCGTAGTTTTTTTCGAAGACAGTTGGAACAAAAAATGTATCGTAAGCTTTTACTGCTACCATGGCAGCATCTCACATGAAGTAAGACAACTGATTCGTATGTACATTAGAGTGGAACAAGACACCTCTAAGAAAGTCTCTACAAGTATAAGCGCTCATTTGTAACGGGAAGGTGCGCAGCTTTATCGTTACCTATTTCTAACAGATGGAAAAATTCAATTGAAAAAAATATTTTGTTTCGTCGATATTTTAGGAAATTTATTGCTCTACGAAATTATATCTTTCGATTTTTTGGTAAACCTAACAATATAAAAGATATTAACGGTTAAAGTGATGTTTCTATAAAATACTCAATATATAAAAACTTATAAGAAGAAAAAATTGCTGAAAATAGTCAACTATCATCAATCTACGAATAAACCATAAGAGACTATTTTGTACATCATTAAATTTACTACAAAACTCACCAAAAATAAGAAAAAACAGAAAATCTTTAGCTGGAAAATCTTCCCGTTACAATTAAGAGCTAATGCTTGTATAGGCTATCTATAAACCAAATTTTTAGGGTACCAATCGAAAAGAAATGATCTGATCTTTTAACTCAACCCAGTGTCCATACAGATTTGAAGTGTCGACTGTGTCAAAAAAAAAAAAACAAATAAGAATCCTAAAGAGCGACAGACTTAATCTTTTTCTAAATACGTTTCCATAGACTTTTCACGAAGAATTCCCTTATTGTACGAAAAGCGGACTTACTAGAGATCAGATCTTCAGAGTATGGTAGATGATTTCTCGTCTTTGGAAACTCGGTGTTGAAAACGCTCGTTGATACTTACAGGAAAAACAGATATAAAATTCTTACGTTTTGTCGATTTATTTCGTTGTGAAATCCAAATCGATATTTTAACCTTCATAGCATCTACTAGAGTTTGAAAGCAAAACTGTTTCCATATTATGTAGGAGGTTAGGGGCACTTATCCTCTAAGCACCTACGAATAGCGCAAGGTTTTTTCACGAATAAATTATTTTTGCATGAATAAATTATTTTTCAGTATTTAAAAAATATTTTAATATAAGATAAGTTATTATGTAAACTTTGAAGTCAAAGCAATTTCACCGTAAATTTATTCCGCTTTTCTTATTGTAAAATATTAGATATGCAAAAAAGTGGAGAAAATAACCAGCATTAAGAAAATATTTGAAATCTGGCAAAATATCATTTATGCAATCACACACATACATATATTTACTAAACAGTAGAATGGAACTAAAACCACTGCATTTGAAAATGAAAAATTAAAAAAAACTAACGGCAACTGTTTGCGGTGACTACCTGAGGGTAATTGTGGTGTTGATTGTGGTGGCGGCACTAAACTCGCCTAACTAAGGCAACAATCTGCGGAGAAGTAGTAAAAAAAATTAAAGGAAATCACTGCTCGCCAACAACAACAACAATAACCAAAGGCAGCAACAACAGCAGAACTAATCAGTAAAAGAACTGAAAAATTGTATGACGAACTGGGCCGCCACCTCCTCGCTGTACCTTGCAACAACAACAAAAACAACAAACAATGTTGGAGCTAATGTGTTTGACAAAAGTAAGTGCAGCAACAACAGCAAACAGGCAATAACAATGTTGGTGCTAATGTTTATATGTTTGCTGTGCAGCAGCAACAACAACAACAACAAGTTGCAACAGCACCGAAAAAATGGGTAACAAAACTAATCATGTGTCTCTTATGGGGAAGTGCTACCCGTCTTACGTGCTACGGACGGACGAGCAAACAAGCGCACACATACATATTAATACTACACAAAAATATACTTGCACAGAGGAACATACATACATACAAAAGTGTATGTGTTTTTTTTCTTGGTTTTATCTATGTATATGTGTGTCTTTATGTTTTATGCTCCGAGGTAGTTAAACATATAGAGTTTATTTTTTTAATTTTTTTCCATCTGTATACCCTGTACAGGGTGTATTAAGTTAGCCACCATGTTTGTAATACTCCAGAAGAAAACGTCGCAAACCATAAAAATATATACATACATATGTAATTTATCGTCATGAAGAGTTGACTCGGTTTGTCATATCTGTGTGTCTCTTCGTCTTTATTTAGTTGGGACGAACTAGCCCCCAGTTTTTGAGATGTCGATCTGAAATTTTGCACGTCTACTTTTCTTTTCAAGAAACCACTGATTTAACGGAACCGCCGATATTGGACCAAACTGATCGGTCAATCAAGTCCATGTATGGTAACTGGATAAGATATATACATATGTACGAATTATTGCCCAAAGCAAAAGTTTATTATATTTTTTTTTCAGATTGGCTCACCAAACTGAGCGCTCATAATCCAATAATTGCATGAAAACATTCTTATTTGTGTAGGGTATCATTGCGTCGGTGCAACCGAAGTTTTCTCTTGTTTTCTGCATATTATATATTTATGTGTATGCCCACTGATTACTATGCCACACCGTTGAAGCTATAATTTTAACACCAACAACAAAAATAAAGCAAAGCAAAAAAGAATATACTTCCACTATAAACTATACGGAAAGTAAAGAACAAGCTGAAAGGTAAGAAAAACGAAAAACAACAAAAATAAAATACAAAAACGTTAAAAAAATCAAAACCCAAGTGTTCATTTTCGTAGCGGAGCGTACAAGTTGAAGACACAGTCTGGACCGGGCTGGACTGACTGGTTGTCTGTCTTGTCGTAACTTGTCTTCGCGGGCTGGTTGTTTGGCTGGCTAGTGTACCTTAGCTGGCTGGTTGGCTGTCTGTTCGCCTATCTTGCCCGGCACACACACGCCTGTGCAAGATTTGTAGTTCGTTGTTTTTGTTGTTGTGCTTACTTGATTGCGGGCAATGACGAAAATGCAGGTGTGCAGCAAGTGTATATATCAGCAGCAACAACAACAACAAGAATAGCAATCACAAACGCAACTAACAACGCTGGCTGTCAGCTACATTGTTATGCCTTCACACACACACATGCATATGAACAGCATGCTGGCATTAACATTTATATGACTGCGTCCCTGCGCGCGATCTATAGTTAAGATCCATTTCATCTAAGACTACTGTATGTCGTCGTTCTGCGTCGCCAGCGTCGTCGTTGATTCTTTGTCACCGCTGCAGCAGCGCTTTCAACTGTCGTGCGGCGGCGGCGGCTGCGTTTTGCGTCTCAGCGCGTTGCTGGTCGGGCGTTGCACACGTGTGTGTTGAAATCTTACTTTGCATGCAGGCATATACATACATACGCACAAACATATTTAGATGTATTTGTGGTTGTAAAATTATAAGGTTGCCTTTATCCTCTTCCATGCGCATGCGTGTGTGTATGCTTGCATGTTTCAAGCATTTGGTAATAAATTTCAGTTTCAAATTATCTGCTTGATTGTGTTCAACTGTGGGCAGGATAGAAATGAGTATACAAAAAATAGTAAAAATTAAACTATTGCACAGTGGGACAAATAACTATTGGATATGAAGAAAAACTTGATAATATAATTCGACAAAGGCATGTATAGAAACGCTTATTAGCCAAAAGTTTTTATCAAAATTTGAAGCGCAACTCTCGTGACATATAAGTAAGGCTGGATCACCTGATAACCTGTTTTTTGATATGCTAACATATTTGAGATCGCTTAAAATTTAGTTAGACTAGAATCCTTCTTCTTCAATAAAGTTGTGTTGAAAAATAATATAATAATTAAAATGTAAGCGCTGCAGTGTGGTTAAAATCAGGAAATCTATGAGGGTCCAAAATGCAATCAAGACTCAAATTTAGTCTCCACGAAATCGTGTTAGAAAGTTACAGAAAATACGAGGTAAAAGGCTTGTAGTGGAAACCCATATAGTAAATAGCAAAGATATGTCAAAAAGAAAAACAAAGACATCTTGCAGAAAAGACAAAACGAACCAGTACCTGCAAGCTTATTGAAGTTGAACGTCGTCTTATATAAGGTATAGACTGTGAAGTGCTGTACCTTGTGATGATTTAGGCCTCATTTTGGAGCGCGTATTCGAAAAGAATTTACAACAAAACAGAGTCAATAGAAAGAGTAAAAGAGCCGCCAAAGAATTATATATTTGACAAAAAAGGCATCATCAAGGTCAATGTCTTGCAATGAAATACTAATTGACTTGAAATGCAGAATAGAAAGCTTTCCTTAAAAATTGGTTCCAGTGTTTCAAATTATCATTGGACAATCAAGGATGCAAAACGACGATCTGACAAAGACTGCAGAGGAGCCAAAAAAACCTACATCGGCTCTTCTTCGTTTAGCCTCCGCCAGGGCTCTCTTCGTAAATCCGGAGGTAACTTCGCCTCATCCACCTCGTCATCATGCGGCATATACCAAGACAAGCCAGAGTTCTTCGGCACGGCCGTAACGACATACTAGTTGCAGAAATTGGGTAGAAGAAAAACATTAAGCTTTCTGGTCAACAAACAAGCTCTGGTTCTACGTGTATTACTTGCCGCTGGGAGTTTTTGCATCTTTGTCATTAATAAAAAGAAACCGTTGCTTCTTAGTCATGACTTTTGGTCGATCCTCTTTAAATAAAGTCGTCGGTTTCGATCACCTTTAAATAAAGCAATAGATTGGCAAAAGCTCTGCATCTACCAAGCTCTTCTCAAGCAATTTGAGTTTCACAACATCGTAATTACCGACCCGATCCTCTTCGAATAAGCCCTCCAGGCTGAAGATGAATTCATCAACTGACGAGGATAGAGTCGATCTGCATTTTGGTTTGCTCTCCCTAATCTTCCGACCACACTGGTGACAGCGGTTCAACAGCCTTGGCTTCCATCGGAGTATGCTTGGGTTACTCAGTAAACACATGAACAGTACAAATATAAGTTTCTTTTGGTCAATTGCCAAAGAGCGATCGAAAGTCGTGTCTCTTTACTAGAAAATCGCCTAAAATTAAAAAGTTAGTATTATTTTTAATTTTTTTTTAACACTGTGCTATGGTCTATCCAGCTATTATATAGCAGCCAATGAACCAACCAAGCAGGCATCTTTGCCCAGATTCATATGCTTGTGCACCCGCTTGGCGTTTATGCGCGTACGTACGACTGACAGACGGTCTGCGCATGCAACCATCTGTGCGTTAGGCTCTGCATGCAACAAAGGCATAAAGAGGCAACCAAAAACAAAAATAAAATTATAAAATTCACCAAGAAGAAACTATGCACATAAACATACACACACATACGTATATGCACATACTATATATGTAACTTGTGTATGCAACTTCAACAACACACGTACAGACTTTGAGCTGACGCTGATTGCAGTTAAAACCAGTTTTCATAAGGTTCTTTCCTGACTTGCCCTACTACTACAACCACAACTACCACTACTAACTGTCACATACACACACTTACACGTGCATATGCATAAATTTACTGCCAGCCAAGTGATACGCCACACTCGCTGCCACCACATGCATATAACTTTTAGCCAGCACACTTGTTACTTTGTTGGCGATGCTGTCATTGTTGTTGTTGTTTATTGCATGTTATGGCTGATTTTTCATTATCGTACTTTGATTTTCACTTGTTGTTTTTAATTTTAATGCAGTTGTTGCTTTTGTTGTTTGTTTTTCACCTCTCTTTTGCTGCCATTAGAAATTGCCTTCATTAGTTGCGTGAAATGTGCCCATTTCTTTCAATTTGGTTGCACTTTTTATATGCCACTTGCAACGTGTAGTTGTTGTACGCGCATGCGTTGTTGTTTTTGTTTTTAATTTCGGTTTTAAAATTTGAAATTTATATATGCAACCACTGCATGGCAGTTCAAGTGGGTTTATAACTTATCCGTTAGGCTCTACCCGTTCCGCTACGCTTTGCGCGCGTTCGTTTCTTAAGTCTTTCGTTTCAGTTGCAACCAGCTTGGCTTGGCTTAGCGTCGCGCCAAAATCGCTTGCATGGTAATTTATATAAATGTCAATTGGTGTTAAAGGTTTCCTAAATATAAATTTTCAGTATTTTCATTGGACTTTTTTCTTCTACCGCGTAGATAAGCAGAGTTAATGCTGCTTTACGGTGCAGTGTTTTGTGTGACAACGCTGTAATCCACCTGCGTTGCGTACGCCGGTTTTGTTTTTATGGCTTTTGTATTTGTAATTTTTATTTTTTCCTCTTTTTGAGACGCATTATTATTAATTTTTATATTTTCATTATGTTTTTCCAATTTTTGGCTACCGTTTTGTGGCGTTTTGTTGTGTAGCCAAGTTAAGCGCCTGAGATGTTATCTAATACCCAATTGGAAGTAGTTAAAGATACGCTGACTGATTGAATTCGTAATGAGTAGTCATAAAATTAGTAGGATTTAAATTACGTTGTTAATAAATTCACTTGCGCTTAAGCAAGAATACAGACAGGTGGGTTAGCTTGATGTTTGTAAAACTTGAGATAGGAATTATTAAATTTATTGCACATTTCACCTTTTATTTGTATTAATTTTTTAATACCATCAAATAAATACTGAGAATTACTAAAATTTTTATTACTCTCTCTTCATCCTTTTTTTGCCTTATTTTTCCAACCTCCTCTTCCTTATCAAGGATATTTATGGCTGTAAAAGTCAAGAAGAGGTCTGAAAGTATTTTTTAGAGAAACCAATTTAGAGCTGGAGCTGTATGAGTTATACGACGACATTGACATAGTTCAGCGAATTAAAAGACAGCGGCTACGCTGGCTACGTCATGTTGTCCGAATGGACGAAAACACTACAGCTCTGAAAGTATTCGACACAGTACCCGCCGGGGGAAGCAGATGAAGAGGAAGACCTCCACTCCATTGGAAGGACCAAGTGGAGAAGCACCTGGCTTCGCTTGGAATATCCAATTGGCGCCACGTAGCGAAAAGAAGAATCGACTGGCGCGCTGTTGTTAACTCGGCTATAATGGCGTAAGCGGTGTCTATCCCAATAAAGAAGAAGAAGAATTTGGTTAGTCAAAAAGGAGGTCGATGAGTACCTGAACACAAGGTGTTACACTAACTATTCAAGAATTTTTTTAACTTTTAAGAACTTTTTATTTTAACATTCCAATTAATTTCAGATACCACTTTTCAATGCCCTGAAAAATATTCTGTTCTAAGTCCTATGAATCTGGGACATTCACAGGATATCACTTCAATATTTTGATACCTTCAATACTACAGAATGAGTTTATTTAGTGATAAATCAAGAACCTACAATGTACCACCATAATTAGTTACTTCCAGCAAAAAATAAAATCTTTTGCCTGGGCCAACTAGCTATTAATCAAGAAGTTCACGGATTTGCCTCTTGGAAGTGGCATATCAATTGCCCCTTGTATTATACCCACAATATCGGCGTAATTGCTATTATCTACTAATCTGTTGAGACACGAATAATAGATCATCAACACATTAGTTTCGTTTCCACATTCACATTGCCAATCTAACCCGAGATTCATAAAAGAGTACGGATCCGTTTGCTTGAGTTGTTAGCGTTCATACTTCATTAGAATTTACTAATCGTCATTGAGTACAAACACTAGTGTCTCGGGCGAGGTACCCAACAAACAGGGTTGCTACATTATACATATGTCCAGCCTTAAAGATCTCCGCGAATTAACACCTCAATAAATACAAATCGCCTTGAAACCATTTTCCTCATAGTTTCAAGAAGAATATTTAGTGATGCTTAGAGCTTTAAGACTCTAGATTCCAGTACGGGAAGTAATGACTGCAGTTATCATGAAACCCTGAATCCCATGTTTCTTATCCCTTTCGAGTCATATGAATTAATTGGCAGATTCAGAGCGTTGGAATTAACTGTTGCATGAGAAAGAAATTCGTCATATAATTAAACAAAATTTACTTTATCTGAGAACAAATGTTTTAACAACAACAAGTTACGAACAAAGTTGTCTCTCAACTAGCACCAGTGCTTCTACAAACACTTACGAAGAGTACCAGCACTTTTGACTTACATAGAATAATTCCTTTTTAATATCTCCGAGCCGCTTATGAAAAATTGTTGAGTTTTTTATCCAGGAAAGCTTTCAAAGCTTATGACCTAGAAACAAGTAAATTCGAACTAAACACAAAAAATACCTGTTAAAAACATCTCTTCATACATAAAGTACGTTTCTAAACTCACTTTCTTTTAATATAAGCAAAGCTCTTTAGAATAATTATTGAGCTTTCGTCAATATAAGCTTTCATAGGATATTATTTGAAAACGATAAATATTAAAACACAACATCCGTCAAAATAAATGCATCCATACATAACATAATATGGGTTTTTGTATCCCCTTTGATTTAGAACAATATTTATTAGATATCAGCGACTCGCTCTTGAATGAATTGGAAGCTTTCACTAAGGAAATTTTCAAAAGATAAGATTTAAAGACGAGTTATGAAGTTAAATTTTGAGTCCACTCTGACTTAGAATATAACCTTATCGATAACAACAAACTGTTTTTGAATAGTTTTTGAGATGAAAGCTTCAGAAAGATATCATTTAAAAGCAATAAAAAATTAAAATCTGAGCCAAAAGCCCATAATATCTGGCAAATACATGAATCCAGATATGGAGTGGGTTTTCAAATCCACTGACAATTTCAAGTTATTATTTTCTGACAACATTTTAAAGATTTGTCAAACGCTTTTTCATTAATTATCGGAATTTTATGTATTTTGTATAATCTAAAGGAGTCTAGAAGTCTAGACGTAGCTTTCGATCAACTTTTTCATCACACATTTTCAGTTACAGTATGTTGCTTTAATGTCCAATATCAGCTCAGTGGTAATCACAAACTTCAAAGCACTTCACTTCAAAGCAGTACTAAATCTAGCTCTAGCTTATGAGCTTATTTTCACCCAACGAAAAGCACCTTTTGCCATAGTGACGACAACTGTCGCCATTAGTGGCCTATTCTTAAACACCTGCTGCAATTGTGATTGTTTTTTCTTACTCAGCCATTCAGTTGCCTCTGCCAGAGCCTACAATGAAACCACTAATACCTGCGGTTGATTACCTGCAACAATTGTATTTATTAAGTGGGCAGTAATGCAAGCCTCTTTTATGCGACGCGACGCTTGTATGCGTTAAACATGCTACTTGCGGCATACAATTGAAGCATAAAATGTTAAGTGTTGGCGCATGCGCGAGCTACGCTCTAATTTGAGGCGACAATTTAATGGCAGGAGGGTTAAAGAAAATGTGGTTGCACAGAAGACTTTAGTTAGCAGAAGGCAGAGAAAAAGAATATATACACATACAAAGCTGAATATATGTATATATTGTATACTAAGTATAAATATGTATATACTTACACATATATGTCTGCATACGTGAATTTGCAACATAAGTATCTGCTTAATCCGAGACAACTTGTAGGAAGTGTTCTGAAAAAGTTGCTCAACGTTCAAAAACTAGTCAAACTGGAGTGGGTCTCAACAGCGCCGCACATACGCCTGCCACATGCGGCTACATGCGTCTGATGTACAGTAACCCTTCATTTATTCGCAGCGAAAATAGTGCGAAATAGCCATACAAGTGGGCTTAATTCATGCGCATATCGATGATAGTCGATATTTTCTGCGCAAATATACTAACTGATTATATTTTGTTTCTGCTGAAAATAGACAAACTGCGTTTCGCTTGCGCTGTTCTACGTGATAAACTTGATTTTGAACTTGAAGGAACAGGAATTGATGATTCGCTACTCAACTGTGGTTATAGACATGGTCTTAAGTGTACATGCGTAAATATATATCTCTTGTACGTATATATGTGCTTTGCTGCACCAATTAACACCAGCATTTACTCGAAATAGCATAGCGGCAAGTTTGACTTTAATGATGATAATAACAGTATTCAATGGAAAAATATGGGATATAAAAATAACAAGGATGCTTATCTTCATCTACAAAGAAAATAATTTTTAATTTTGATAGAGAGTAATTTGAGGATTAGCAGATAATAAGATTTGAGGCTCGAAAAACATATAAAAACTATTGGAGCTACATAAAAGAATAATAGGCAATAGATGAGATGGCTTACAGTATTATTTTTGGTTTCAGTGAAATCCTAAATGTCTCCGCTATATAAAACAAAAAAACTTAGTTTCATCACCATTAAAATTAGGAAATATTAGATATATGTATTCAAGCTCAGCTACAAATCCACAGATTCTCAGCAAGCAATAAATATTTGATCTTTAAACATTATTGTATTGATTTTATTTTAATAAGTTTCAACTAAAAATATCTTAATCCATAAATAGTATTTGGTGATATAGCTTAGGTTCTGCTACTTATATTTATTAAATACCAGTTTGTTAACAGTACTACATTCTTAACCACAAGGAGAAAATAGTAATATTGAGCTACGCCTAAAAAAGTTTGTAAGCTCAGGAGGCTCTGATGAGAAGAACTATTTTAAAACTACATTATTTCGAAAGGCGATCAAATCAACAATCTCAGGAATCCTTTCCATTGAACACAATACTTACGCTACACGCTAGATGATAGCGAACCTCTCACTAACTAGTTAAATATTTTTTTATGTGAAAGTAGCAGTTGCCAATTTGAGGGCGCCATTGTTGGAATCAGTTGTGTTGGAATATAAAGGCAATGTGTACCGACGACACCGAAGGCGGTTCTCGGTTATGCGCTTATCAGACTGTACTTCTGTATCTATACTTAAACTTCCTACTTATTGTATACTGTACAGGTATGAACAAAGGCATACGTCGAACCCGACATTTTGAAGTGACAGCCACGAACTCAACCCATATTACTACAGATCTAAGCTAACAAAATACGCTCAATTTACCGACTCTTACAGCTATGAAGTCGATTTCTTCCTTGCAAAAAATATTTAGATCAGTTCTCTTCAGCGAAAATCTCTTTGCATTGGTTCCATGGAGCAAATATTGCCCCTCTACCAGATATATTTATTTTATCAGCAAGGGTTCTCACGTACCGTTGAACTTACAACCTATAGATGTAATATCTTAAAGATTTGAAACTCGTTATCAAATATATTAATTATGTTCGCTTTTTAGAAAAATTTACTTTTTATTTCCGGTATTCTAGCAGTTATTTAGAACCTGTTTCGGTGGTAAGACGCGAGTTTACTGTCATTGAAATCGACAATGGGAGGCCCAGAAAATGTAGTGTTTCAATGAGCTCAGACCATCGGAAAAATTGTTTTAATGATCATAGATCATGTAAGGAGATAGCAGAAGTCATGCAAAACATAAGTGTGATACATTGAAGTCGGTTCAGGAAAAGTAGGAATTTATCATGCTACAGTATCCAGAATACATTCGGGCAAGGGTATTTTAGATTCGGGAAGTAACTCGGGCTATTTTTCTGTTATGGGTGGTGATGTGACTCCAACATTTCAGGCAACATTTCAGTTGAAATCAATTGTCTGTTAAGGTATATAATAGTTTTTGGGTGTTCATAGGGGGCTACTGCTATCCAAGGATATGACTGCAAGACTAATTTCTGTAAGACCCTCTTATTGGAGAGAAGAATAAATTTGTTGTGTTTCTTAACACTTAGCATTCCGACATCTCTGTGTAAATGTTCGATGTTGGATATCAAGAGGCATATTATACAGATTGCTGCTTCTGCTGTTTCTGAACCCCTTCAACTGCGTCATTCTGCTTTTAGGTATCCATACCCGTCTGAATAGTTTTTTACCTCGTTTGGATCGATAAGTAGTCCTCCGAGTGTGAAATGCTAGAAAAATTCAGTTGAAAGCTCATTCAAGGCCACAAACTCTTTTTGACTTCTATCCCACATTTTTTGCTAACAAAAAATTTAATAATAAATAAACTATTTTATTTTATTAAATGTATGCTTTTGAGTAAGCTCATAAGGACAGTAATTCCACAGAATTACTTATTGCTGCGGAAACTACCAGAATATTTCGATTTTGGAAACACCGAATAATACTTTGAAATCAATTTTAGGGTAGGATGTTATTTAAATTACATATACATATTACAAAATAACTACATTTAAAGACATACACCCTTGCTCCCCTATAAATATTTCTGCAAATGGCAGTAATTGTTCCTACAGCTGCTTAACTCAATTTTTTAGGGTTCACTTAGTCACCGCCCCAAAAAAACTGACCGCTTGCCTAATCATCCACACCCTGTCAACAGCTGTTTTATCAATATATTCTGCAAGCTGACCGGCCGTCGGAGCGGCTGTAACGCCTGTCATTGCTGTAATTTGATGAAGTTGTCGAGGTTGTTGCAATTATTGCTTTTATACCGCATTATTTTCATATTTCTTTTTATTAGTTTATTAGATACCACGGCAGTTATTATTGTTCTATCTACCTAGCTGTGTAGAATACTTGTTGCTGCAGTCGATCATTGTAAATTGTAATAAGTCTGAGTTGAAAGCGCTCGCGGCTTTTTGGTTCAACGATTATTATGTTTATGATTATGGCCATTACGAGCGCTCGTATTACGGTTTATTATTTGTAGCATGAGTAGAATTACAAATAAGTTTGTGTGTGTGTTCTATAGAGTGGATATCCAAGTTGAGGCTCAGGCTGTATGGAATCCAGTCTGCTCATACTCACATACATCAGCTTGTGACTTTATTACGCGGCTGTGGTCCACTAATGGCTCTACATGTCTCTTGGCACGTGCGCGGCTGCTGCAGCGCCCAACAACAGAAACATATTGCAAGGAACAGTCCAAAAGTTATAAAGCTTTGAGTCAGGCAGTGAGTGGTTTGTGTGATCGGGTGGCAGCCCAGTCGCTTGTTATGGTCAACATAGTTGGCACGACGGTCAAATGTTGCCATTAGTGGGTTAAGTATAATATATATATGTAAGTAAGTAAATAAGTTGTTCAGTTGTTAAAGGAAAAATGAAATAAATAAATATAAATTAGATGTGTAGAATGAATTATAAAGCAAAAATTTTTTGCAGAGTAGACTAAGCCAAGACTCGAGTTGTCTTAGTAGTCTATATGCAAAACATTTTTAAGAATATTAGTTATATTATCTAATGACACTAGTGATATATATGTAAATTTTGGTTCTTCTGCTGTAAAATGAACTGAAATCATCCACTACGTCAGTTCTACTTCCAGCTTTAACCCGCTAGTGTATCATTGCTGTGTTCTAACAAGAAACCCTAATAAATAATCGAACTGATTTGAGAAATTAGAGTAGCATTCCTCTGTACATTTTTGCAAATTCAATTTCTGCCTATGCGGTGTGAACCCCGACATAGCCGGCATATTTTCTTCAAGCAATAAGTCCCTGCAGGACATGGATGTATCTGAATGCCCACTTAAGCAACACATGGTACTACCGACCGTTACCTATGATTCAACTCTATCGAAACGCGAAAAGTCTATATTTCGGTCTTCAAAACAAAAAAAAAACGGTTGCAGTGCCACAGAGAGCGTATTTCCATTGATCTTTAAGGTTTTTTTTGAGGCTTTGACGTAAATATAGTAATAGTAAAATCTAATGTAATCTATAAAGAATCTAATGTAATCTATAAAAAAAATTAAGATCAGGGTTTTTCCTTCCATTTCAAATTCCCGACTTTTCTGCTTATACAAAACTAATTAAGTTAATTACGAGAATTTCAACTTACGCTACTGAAATTCCACCAACGACAATCAAATAAATCCGCAACCGTCAACGCGCATGCGCAATGCAATTTTCAGTAAATAATTTTAAATACCCAAAGTACTGGCCTTACACAGTTAAGCAGCTTTGGCTTGTCTCTTTGTCAGCTAAATGCATTGCTACACTCAGCGCATAGCTGGGATAGCGAGAAATAAAAACTGAAGAAAGCTGGCACCATCCACACACTTCAATTACACTTTAGCGTAGTAGGCAGTGCGTGCCGTTGCACATCCCGCCGCTACAAAAACACAAGTTAACGCCCGCATGCCGTGTGCCGACGTCATTACCAAGGCTTGGCCCTCATGTGGGCCTTACTTGGTCGAAAAACGTGCACACCCGACTTAAGTACACTATGTGCCCCGCAGTAGGCGTCCCCTTTAGTGGCATGTGCTCAGCTCGAGTTGTGAGCCCTTCACCTGAGCCCTAAGCCAAATGCACAATTTTCCACGCGCGCATAGACTCATGAGTATATTTGTATGTTCTCGATCTGTGTTGCAGCTGCACAAGTCAAGCTGCGCGCCAACAATCAGCAATGGACCGTCGTCAATGACGCAGCAGCTCAGCACGCCCGGCTGGTTGTCAGCCCAACGCCCTGCAAGCACATGCTCCAACACACACACCACACCACATATTGATGTAGTAGGTATGCCTAAGCTTTGCCGCTGTTTTCATTGCCCACTTGGTCAGTGTCTGTCTTAAGCTGCGCTTGCTTGTAAAATATTTCATTT
The DNA here is from genome assembly GCF_024586455.1 of Bactrocera neohumeralis. Taxonomy (NCBI): domain Eukaryota; kingdom Metazoa; phylum Arthropoda; class Insecta; order Diptera; family Tephritidae; genus Bactrocera; species Bactrocera neohumeralis. Next base: position 65,344,659 of record NC_065923.1, on the reverse strand, counting down.
TTTCATATATATGTATACCGTGTTGTGTTGTTGTGTGTAAGTCGAGCTGATTTTATGGCTCGTGCCAGCTGTCGCCTGCATTACAAGCGTTTTCGCTGCCGCCCCATGTTCTTTTCCCATTTGCTCTGCACTTACTCATTTTGTAAAATACTTTTTTGTCGTTAAAAGTTTGTCGTAACTCCGTATCGGAGTTGTTGTTATTGTTGTTGCTGTTGTTAAGTTTCTATAATACAACTTTTTGCTCGAGGGCACGTTAATCTATCAAAATACTATGCTGACTTGCTGGCATTGGTTTTAAGCCCAACGGAATGATTGTTTTCTTCCCGCCAGCTTCGAAGTCTCCCTCAACCTCCTGAGTTGGAGTCTAGTTACACGCTTTTAACCCCGTCATGGGCGTACACCGTACAAATTTTTTGAAGAAAATCGGTTTTCCAGCTCAGATTCGTCGCGCCTGCCCTCTCTTAAAAGTGAGTTGATTAAGGTAGCGTGGCTAATGTGTGTGTGATATGTTGTACTTTAGACTGATTACTGTAAGAAGTACGCAGAAAACTAAATGAATTTAAATGTGTTTAAGAGTCGTTTAAAAGGGAAAATAAGATTGAAAATGCATACAATTCCGTTTGCAGGGTAACCAAAGCCATTGTTGTCTGTTAGCGAGCTCACAAACTTCGAGTTACTCTCGCAAGATTCTTATAATAATCTAACGAAATTATTTCTGATTTCTGATTTCGATGGGGTGCTGATAAATGAGGCACAGAACAAAGGTCACAGATTTCAATTGACCATCCTACCTTAGTTGTTCAATGTTTCTTAAACTAGAAGATTGGGAGCCGTGGAAGTTAACGCGCCTCAATCGCCAGAGGGCTGGGCCTTCAGAATATTTGTACGGTGTACGCCCATGACGGGGTTAAACGCGTGTAACTAGACTCCAACTTAGGAGGTTGAGGGAGACTTCAAAGCTGGCGGGAAGAAACCAATCATTCCGTTGGGCTATTACCTCTATGAATATATTTCTGGTTCTCAATATCATCCACGCATGCTCTCCATTTTGCCGACTCTACTTGACCAAGTTTCTGAAGGTTGCATCTTAAAGGTAGGCGGCCTGTGATGACCCCAGCAATATCATTTAATTCACTCTTGCCTAAATGTAATAGTCCGCCTTTTTTAGCCTGCCCAAGATCAACTCTACTCCAAAATATGTTGTGTTATGCTCTGTTTTGCTAATATTCTTTTTAGAGGCCATTAATTTAAGCAACCGCTCAAAGAGCTGAATAGACTCGAGCAGCAACGCGTCTGTCTATTCCTATGATTGGATATCCAGATGATTTTTATCGAGTTTCTCACAGAAAGTTAAGTTGTTACCTATCCTAATGCAATGAAGCTTTGTCTGGGTGCTACGTTAATGGAACTTTTGTTTGGACAGGCGCTATGTATATACGGTCTGAAAGAAACTTGGCTCAAAGGCCTAAAACCTTGATCCGGATGATCGTAACCATTGTATTTCTCCTCATTATGTTTCAGCCATGTATTGAAGTATCTTTGTGGAGATAGATTTGTTGAGATCATATTCATTGCAGCAAGCTGGCCTATCTGTCAGTTTGTGGCACTTTTTTGTCACTGTCATCCACCCAATCAACGAATCATTTGGAACCAACTCCTTTTTAGTGATATGGATATTAGATATTATAGATCATAGTTTTACCTAAAGCTAATAAAAGGGATTAACTAGAGATCGTATAAATGGATGTTGAATACATCAGCAATGCCTGGTTTTCGTCAAGCATTTCCATACATTCTAAGTTAGGCTAGTTTTTTAAGCATTGTTGGACTCTACATCTAACTGAACCAAAAGCTTTTTTTGCAAAAATTTAAGATTTGTGAACCAAGAACTGAAATTGACACGTTCTTCGAAATTAAGTCTAGCGGCAAATATAGTGGAATCAAGCAAATTTTGCTCTCATTCAAAGTATATACGGCAAGAAAGCTTTTAGATTTCTGACTTGGAAATAGTTTGCGTGGACGAAAGTTGAGCTTTAAGCTCTTTGATTCATATTAACCTATGTAACACATGGTGTATCGTGCTTCAGGTGCTAATTTTTAGTTAAACACGAATTTTCGTCTTCTAGTGCATTTCTCTCAGTGTTCTACAACCCAGCAGCGTCAACTCAATCAAGGCACCACCAAGTACCAAACATAATACAAGAAACGTATGTAAGCAGCATTTGCTGGCATTACACACTACCGTTAGGCGCTTTTACAACTTGCAATTTTACTGCTACAACAACAAAATACTTATCGTGCAACAAACACAGCAACAACAGCAAACGCAGCAGCCAACAAGAACAATTTATGAACCGACAACAAACGGTGAAGTAACAAAAACAAAAATTCAACTGTGTAGCGGCCCAACTGCATGTTGCAGCTACGCTATGCATGGGTACTGGTAGGCTGAGTGCCACAAGTGGTAACAAAATTTAATTTACACTTTGGGCCATAAGAAGATCAAGCGATCTTTTGTAATTGCTAAGCGCAGTAAAACACTAAATATGTATGTATGTGTGTGTTTGTGTGTGCGTGTAAGAAGCTGTAGCAGTCATAAAACCCGCATTAACAAGAGTACGTACAGTGCTGAGCGAAAAAAGCTAAAAAATACAACGAAAAAACGAAAATTACAAAAAACGGCAACGTCATCATCAGTTAACATGTAGAAAATTAACAACAACAAGATATGCCTAAAAGATTTTGTTGCCACTGCGAGTGTTGATAACGATTTCAGCGTGCAGCAACAACAATAGGCGTGTGGCATCAACAGTAGCTCTTGGCAGCAACAGTAGCAGCATCAAATTAAAAAAGTGCAACAACAAAAGCAATAAAAAGCTACGAAAAAAAGTTAAAAAGTAAAGTAATATAAAGGAAAGATTTTTAAAACGAAAAAAAAAAATAAAAGATTTTTCAAAACAAGTCGAAAGCAGCACACTTGCAACAAGCCAACTGGGCAATCTGCCGCAAGCACAGCACAGATAACAGAGCGTAATGAATGCAACAAGTGGCTACCGTATTACCGCCACAAGCCAACTTGAACAACAATAGTTAACCAGCAAAAATACTTGGCAACACTCCGCTGTGACTTTGTGGCATCTGTGGCAAGTGGTAGGCTACTATAGCCATCGTTACCAGTGCTGCTGTCGCTGCTGCAATAAGCCGATTTATGCAGATAAAACGGCTCAGGCAGTAAACGCCCAAATGTGTTGCATGCATTGCTGCAATTCCTTTGACCGCTATCTGCTGGTGGTTGTTGTTGTTACTCATTTCTTTCTTGTCGAGATTACACATATGTACATTTGTCTGATTATTTGTTATGTGTAAAAGTTAAGTCAAATATATACAATGGTAAGTTGATATGTCTAAAAAGAGTCTGTGATTTGTATGAAATATGCATATTTGAGGTTCACATACCCTGTAGGAAATGCAATAACTATTTGGCGGACTAAACTTAATACTTCTAAAAGCATGATTTCTTCATAACCATGCTTAACTTAACCATGTCTGCAATATGACGAGAGGTCCATATTATAATTTGCGATAATTAATTAATGATAAAGCCTACAGCTTAAAGAAGTGTAGCTCTTTCGATCGCTTCTTAAACTTTCAACTATACAAAATGCATTTTTTCAGACCGCACTTTAATTAAGTAATTTATCAAACTCTTTATTATAACTAAAACCAGTTTTTCCAGAAGAGTATTATTTTTTCAATTTTTTTTTTTTGATAGATCACGCGCGAGTTGTGTCAAGCTGCCAAGTTGCTTTTGTTCAGTATTGTTTGACATTTCATCATGTGGGGAAGACTTACGCCTGAACAACGTTTACAAACCGTCCCACTTTATTACGAAAATTCACGTTCTGCAAAGAATGTGTTCTGCGCCCTTCGCTCAACTTATGGTCAATATAATCGCCGTAATGAACGTACTATTCGCAAAATTATCACCTATCTTGAGACCGAACATTCATTATTGGATAGTATTCGGCCGAATAGACCACGTTCAGCACGCCGGTCGCAGGAACTCGGAACGACTTGTCGCATTTTGTTGTAAAAATGAAGACAATCGAAGTCAAAAAAATTCGACGTCTGGCTCAATGGGCATGTAAACAAGCAAAATTGCCGCATTTGGGGCGAAGAGCATCCTGAAGAGATGCTGCTATTTCATCCAGAAAAAAAAACGGTTTGGTATGATTTGTGGGCCGGTGGAATCATCGGTTCATATTTCATCAAAAATGATGCCGGTGAGAACGTAACTATCAATGGCGAGTGATATCGCGCAATGACTATTTGATGCCTGAAATTGAAGCTTGTGATCTCAGCGACGACGATCGATTGATCACAAAGATTGTGTGATATCACATCGTTTCCTGTGGGTATATGTAAAGTTTAAAGTATATGCGGATAATCGGTATAGATCACCATTTATATACCAGCTGTTAAAATTGCACTCGGACTGGTCCATTTGAACTGCGCGCACAAACCGAATCAATAGCAAAATTTTACTAGATTGGTACAATCTTTTTCCAATTTGTTTGGCGATTGTTACCTTGGAATAAATTAAACCATTTATCATGAACAAAACTATTTTGGAAGCACATATCACTCAGTGAAGGTCGTGAAGAGTCCGAAAACTTGCCCCATGTGAGTCGACCAACCACCTCTGTTGATGACGATAGCATCAAAAAAGTTAAAGCAACAATGCTATCATCGCAAATAGTAGAGGGACTCAACATCAAATTTCGTGTTTAATTTAAGTGGAATTGTGCGTTTAAGGGGCTATACCAGTGTGACACTTTCAAAAAAAATTTTTTGCTTTTTCGATAGTTTATGTATTCAAAAATATCCTGTGAAATCGGCGAGGTCGTATCTTCAATAGTTTTTGAATGGCAGCGTTCTAAATAGCGACCGCTCAGAGGTGCAAACATATATAAATGAAAATTTAAACGCGTTTTTCTCGAAACGACATTTTTCAAAATTGCTGACATTATAACTCAACGAGAAATTGACCGATCGACTTCAAATTAAAACTGGATATAGTTGAATACATTTGCTATACAAAAGACTACGATCTTTTTGATTGGTCGAAAATTGTCAATTTGGCATTAAAAAAAGCACCATTTTTTGCGTAAAAAAACGATTTTTTTTTTCAAAATTACGCCATTTTGTTAATTTTTGATATTTTTCAAAGATCGTAGCTCATTGTATAGAAAATATATTTTAGTTTAATAAACATTTTGAATTTTTTTGATTCAGCTACTCATTCGACCGGAATCATGACAGCAGTTGAAGCACTCTTTTTCGGCACTTCCGCAGACAGCACATAACTCCGTTATTTTTCAATATTTTTGTAAAAAAAATTTTTTTCATATAGCTAAAAATATACTTTTTTACGTCCTTAGAACGTCAAAACATTCAATCTAGTACTTTCTTTTAAAAAAATTTACGAAAATCGCCTAATTTTTCATGCGTCACACTGGTATAGCCCCTTAATCTCGATCTATCAAGAGGAGAAAGATACTACCTTAATTCCTGCGGATTCTTAAGTCGTATTTGTAAGCAAACCTGAGAACTTTTGCCAAATGTAGAATACTAACTGTACCACTTAAAAGGTCTATTGGAAATATTTAATCAAAGGAAACTTTATCAAATGTGAACAGCGAAATCAATAATTAATAGGACAAGCAAATATGGAACGCTATAACAGCTGTTTTTGTTGTTACTTTTATTGTATTTTATTTTATTGTTTTGACTCAATTAAACGCTTGATTAACTCAATTAGTGTGATTATACATATATAAAACATGTAAATAGATTCTAAAAAAGAGTACAAAAATGTTTGATTTTAGAGTAAAACCAACTCTGGTTACATAAAGTTTTTCCTACAAGGTGTGCATGCATAAAAACCTAGAGTATGAAAAGCTATATTCACAACCACAGCCCACAGCTACTGTTTGAACCACCCATCTGCAGTGTAGACAAATTTTGTATAGGATATTAGCTTTAGGCATTAATTTTACTACTGTATGCAGCTGCCTCTTCCGCCAACTTATGAGTAGTATTCTCTAACAAAGAAAAAAGCTATTATATGCTATTAAAATCTGTCGCTTCGTTCTCCTTCTTAGACAAATTTTTCATTGTCATATCAACACTTCAGATTGGCTTTTAGTCAGCTATTAATCTGTGTCGTAATTGCCAGTTTTAGTATTGTACTCTGGACACCTGTATCATTCAAATAGTTAGGCTGAAGGCGATTTACGATTGTTCTTTCTTTTCTTCTCTTTATTTAAGTTTATATAGTATATTACATGTACGTATATATATATATATCTAGAGATAGCAATCAATTATGATGGTGTTAATTAAGTAATCTAGCTTAATTGAATTAAATTAAGCAGACTTCGATTTTATAATTTAAAAGCTTTTAGAATAAAGAAAATAACACTTTTTTATACAAGCTGTTTGATAATAAAGAAAACGTAGCAGCTTATGCTATGTAAAACAAATGGAGCTTAATTGTAGTAAAACTGAATTTAGTATCCCCGCAAAACTAATATGGCTATGCAAACTGACGTTGAGCAATACCAAAAGCTCCGTCAGAATCGGGAAGTTGACTCATTTTTGTGCGACTTCTTCAATCTACTCTTGAAAAAAATAGTTCGAGCCGCATGGCTGAATAGAAAAGGTACAATCTTCTATAAGAGTGTACAGCTGCTGGCGTGCGTCGACGATATTGATATATTGACCTCAACACCCGCGTCGTTAGTTCTGCTTTTTCCAGACTGAATACGGATGCGAAGCACATGAGTTTGGTAGTAAATGAGGAAAGGCTAGACGAAATATCTCCTGTCATCAAACAAACAGTCGTCGCAATCGCGACTTAGCTCACACGTCACTGTTGACAGGCATAACTTTAAAGTCGTAAATAATTTCGTCCATCTTGGAAACAACATTAACACCGACAACGACGACAGCTTAGAAATCCAACGCAGAATAACTCTTTTCAACAGGTGCTACTTCGAACTGGCAAATTGAGAAGTCTTCATATCACTCATCATCCACATCCTACTATATAGCGTTACGAGTTTTCATCTTCAGAAGACTTATGGTCATTTGCGCATTGACAATGGCGAATACCGCGGTAAATGAAACGATGAGCTGTACGAGGTATACGACGACATTGACATAGTTCAGCGAATTAAAAGACAACGATTACGATGGCTAGGCCATGTCGTCCGAATGGATGAAAACACTCCGGCTCTAGTAAATTAGTTTCTCTAAATTTTGACTACTTGAAGTTTTGCTTTATAATTCTTTAATCTCAAATTGGCTAAACTTTTTGCACGCTCCAAGTGGAAGCGTAAGTATCGATAGATATCATGGCAGCAAATAAATATTCCTTGCCACCTAAGCTCTCTCAGTTTTGGTTCTTCGGCATAAATCTGACACAAGTGAGTTAACATTCATATGCAAATCAACAAAAGAGAAAAAAATCTACCAGAAATAATAATAAATTTTCATAATCACATCAGCGGCAATAGCAATACGTATAGAGGGCACGATCACTGCATTGCAATGATGACTCATAGAGTCATTTATTGGCACCAATGGAACTAAGCTAGTGGTGGTCAAACAAAGTTACCTGCTATTAAAATACAAATTGAAAATGTAACCCAATTAACATTTAGTTGGGTACGAATGCAGAATGAAAATTCTAACCTCATCAATCGGTTGTCTTGGAAACAACAAGATAAATCGGACATATAATATAAGGACATCTGACATAATATTTAAGTGTCATCAGACCAAAGTTGTTCCGTAAAGAGTCTGTGTGAAGCTGTAATGACTATCAGAGTTTATCAAACCAAAGCTAGAATCTATCGCACTGGCTAAAAATTACATCAATTTAGTCGGGCTGTTTCATTCTTCCATTTGTGAATGTCAAATTCAAGTATAGTCGGTTGCGTCAATCTTAATATGCATTATTAAACTAAAACCCAGCTCCATCTTACTTCAGATGCTCAATGACGATCGCTTGAATCAAAAACCTTCCAGATTTTATAAGAAAAGTTAGTTTAAAGATCTTACTGGGTTACACATTTGATGTGTGAGAAGTTCGAGACTATGCCCGCCTCCAGCAGTAAAAAAAACCGTCATGTGGATTTTCTTCATTGTTTGGTTTTTACTATTTCTTTTTGCAAGTCTTTCCGTTCTTGTGGCCAACCCAATTGTAGAGCTTAATCGATCGATCGTTGGTCATGCATACAGAAGTGAAGACACACTACATATGTACATACGTATATTAAGACCTATTTGGGCGGAAGAAGAAAACGACCAATTTCGCACATATTTGCGAATTTAGTAATGCGCACACACACCCAATAAGCACATACATATGTATGTATGTATATGTCTACATGAAAGTGAAGTGATCAGTATCTTCATGTCTAACTGCCCGCCGGGCAAAACTATGTCCAACGGAACGGCGTCGATCTTCTTTGATTGGGGTCTTGCCGCCTTCGGCGCTGTCGCCAACATGGCTTGGCCTGTCTGCCAGCCTGACGGCGCATGCAAGTGAAGCGCGCCTGAGGTATTGGTTTCTTCACTTTTTACTGCTATACTTACCTGCCGGCTTGGCTACGCCCGTCCAATAGTCGGATGACTCATACTGCGCTGTTGCTACTGCGCAAAAAACGACAATCATATTCGAAGCTTATTGTATGGCGATGTGCGCCAAGCACCTAGCCATCCCATACCGTCTCTCGTACAGCGCGTCGTGCGCTGAAAATTAAACACATCAGCAAGATTTGATGATTATTTACCAGTAATTCTCAGCATAGTGGCGTCGAAGAAAAGAGCGACGCGGTAGCCGGGCTGTGCGCTGTATGCCTGCAGATTATACGGTACGGTTTCAAATAATAAGTTAGGCTTTCGTTAGCACTTAGAGCTCGCTGTTACATATTGGCGCATGTCCGCTGCCGCTAATGCGATTTCAGCACTTTTCGGCGCGCACTTGACGAATCTCAAACCTGTGCCGGTGTCGTCCGCCACAGCGCCAAACAACACGTGACTCCATGCTGACGCAGCAAGCAGCTATGTTACAAAGAATCACTGGATAAATAAAAAAAATAAATATTTATAATACCTAGGTGCTCATAGCAATATTTGAAGTGCTTGGAAGCGACCGAAATTTGTTTAGCAAAAAAGCGGCTCCAATGCTGTATCCAAAGTCAATATTAAGGAGAAATAAATGTGGTGCGGTCAAGGTAAAGAAAAAATCGCATCTTTTGCATTTATTGTTGTTTACTATTCCGTATTCTGTTTTATGTCTGCTTGCTTCCCATTTTTAATGGAGCTCAGTGAATTTTAGTTTGGCATTCGTCGGCTAACGTTCACCGCTTGGGCTGCAGTGATGATGACTCATTCAATATTAGTACTGTAAACGAGATCAGTGGAAGTGAGTTTCAGCTTCATTTCCACAGTGATGATTGGCAATTATTGGTTTTGTGAACATTTGGTAGAATAAGAATGAAAGCTGTTTAACTATCATTACTTGCACTAGGTTAGGTTAATCTGGTAAGCCAACAAGCCACTCATAGACCAGTATGGACATTTGCGATACCAGATAGAGTTCAGAGCAATAGTGCTAAGTCCAAGAGGAGTAGTCATCGTTTAGTATGCCTGCGCTCTACGCGAATTTTAACAGACTCTGCGGCCTTACTATCGATACCTCCTCCTAAATCCCAACTCCCAACCCCAGATGCTTACAAAGTAGTATTGCCAATGTGGGACAAGTGTACTAAGATGCTCCATTGTTTCCCTGGTCCTCTAGACATTTCCTGCAGTCTTCTCGATCTGTCCGTCCCATCCTGCAGGTGTGTGTCGCCACCAGACAGTGACCAGGTAGTATTCCCATAATGTTCTTACAGTCTATTTTATCGACTGCCAATTGGAATTTTGCGATTCTGATCTACCGTTTGGCACATGAATTTTGCAATTTCGCACCCAGGTAACTCATTTCATCGGCTTTTGATTTTCTTTACCATGCTTCTGTCAAGATCGTCGTATAGACAACGCATGGGCTTACCAATGTTGTTCATGTTTTCTGATGTTAGCCTTACACCACTCTTGGCAATCTCGTCTATGGTTAATTGGCCTCGATACTTTTGTAACCTGGCACCTAAAAGAAGTGCAGTTGCTTACTTCTTGCAGCACTTTCCACTGCTGTCCCGCTTCCCAAGACACTTCTTGCTGATATGCGATACGAGTTTACTCCTTTGATTGCTACATGGCTGTCTACGTACCCTGAACCCTTTCCATTGGCTTCCGGAAGGTGGATTTCTGTACGCCTGCCCACCATATTACTGCACCATAGAGCAGAATTAGTCTAACAATAGCTGTGTACCACCATTGCAAGCGAGATGGAAACATATAAAGCATTGCAGGCTTTCCCCACCCTTTCTTTCACTGGATAATTGCTTATTGTCTACTTGATAAGTAGCATTGGAATCACTAGCATTATCATAATGAAAATTCGATGAAAAAAGAGGACATCATTTGACAGATTTAGTTTTCATACTTTCTCTAAGCACTCATAACACAATGTATAAAATATGGGACAAAATTAACGATGAACGCTGATTACTAACGTCAAAAAATGTCTAGAAAATAATTCTTCTTTAATTAAGGGTATCATTGGGACCGTCACAATATACCTCGAAAGTTTCCCGTAATGATAAAATATCACATAATCATTATTTTTCTTTGGACCGTATGCAACGAATCAAAAATGATGATTATGACCCTCTTCGATATTTTTAAGTATAGCTTTTAGCATTTATCTGATAGTTATACAACTAGTTTCGAACGGTTTATTTTATTTAGTGAGCGACTATGTTTACAAGCTTCTTCTAACAGGATTCTTTTATAGCAAGAATAAGAATATTTTGAACAAGTTTCGAAGATGCGGGCTGCAAAAGCCACTTACAAACATAAATACACAAAAGAGCGAAGATGAGCAAAATCAAGAAATGTTTCAAACAGAAATACCAAAAGCTCTTCACCAATGTCTGCCTCTAGAAGCGGGGCTACAATAACAAAACCGATTAACAACTGAAATCGAAAGTAAATACAACAATTTGCTAAAATAAAAAAGGTTACTAAACAACCGGTCGCTGTCAAAAGAAAACGAGCAAAAGTAACTCATTTATTTAAATTATTGAAAAAAAAAACACAATCGCTAACCGAAATGCAAATAAGTTCGTTTTCTTTTGCTGGTGATTCATCGTAAGCATCTAATTTGGGAATACCTCACGAATGCGTAAGCTTTGAGCGCGTGCCTAAAGCTGCGCAATTTAATAAAAAACGACAACAAATGCGACTTCAGACACTGGCTGACGGTCATAAAACCACAAAATATTTATAATACAACTATACTCAATTCATGATTAGCGACAATGTCGAAAATAAAAAAAATACGTTTTTTAATAGTCATAAATTGTTAGCAATGAAACAAAAAAAAAAAATCCATAAAAACAAAAGTGTTGATAAACGCCGAAGCCAAAAGGAGCTGCGTGCGAATAACCTGCGGTAACAAAATGAAAGAAATAAGCGCTTGATTAATAAGAGCAAATGGAAATAATGTTAATGAACTTTATCTGGGTTGTGGATTTATAAATACATACTTGATTGCTTTTAAATGTTGCATAACAAAACGGTGACTCAATTACGTATGTGGATTAAAATTTCATTGACTTTTTTGGCTTGCGAAATTATTTATGTGATAAACAAGAGGACAAATACAGTTATAATACATACAAATACAGTAGTTAGTTGATTCTGGCGGAGCGATAATTTAACACAGGGTAGCTTAGGGTGAACTAGTAAATGTAAAACTCACACTGCGACTTAATAAATATTAATACAGAAGGTCACATCGATCATCATCTATGTATTGAACCGCACGTTGATTGGAGAGTGCGGTAAGGCACCTGAGCAGAAACTGACTTCGGAAGCAATCTCAGCAGATAATTCAATTCAATACTTTCGTGTGTTATTAGAGATTAAAAGACTTTACAAAATCGATTAAGGTCCATAAGCTTTTATATCCCTTACTAAGGAATACTTTTATTTTTTTATTTATAACATCTGAATATCTTCTATGTGACCAGGACGTCACTTGTACAAGTCCTTATGCTCTTTGTTCTTAGGCTCTTTGAAAACTTTTTTATGGTTATATACTATTTGCTGCCTGAAACTGAAGCTCGTGATCTCGGCGATATTTAGTTTTAAAAAGTCGGCGCCAGACATCGCATCAATCAATGGATTTATTGAGTTCTCTCACTCATTCAAAATGCTCGAACGAGTCTTCAAAAATTAGACTCAACGGATGAATCATCTGAAACGTAGGCGCGTCCAACATTTGAAAAAGATAGCCTTCAAAAAATAAATGCCAAAGGGTGTTCTTTCGAATGCTAATAAACATTCTCCATTAAATTCGAAAAAAGTAGGGAAGCTCGAAATGGATCACCCTTTATGTATTAATATTTTCTCCACATCTCTAAAGATTTGTATATTTAAGGTTTACATTTTCTTTAAAAATCATTTAAAGACATATCTAGATTATTTGGGGGATTCACAGTGGCTTATTCAAATCTAAGTGTCAATTAAAAAAGCACAATATTAAATATAGTATATAATGTGTGAAGCCATAAAACATAAAAATGTACGATTGTTGACTTGAGTAATGAATAGAAAAAGCTTACGAAATCATCCATTACCAACAAAACAACAAAAAAAACAAAAAACGTTAACTTCGGTTTCGCCGCAGCTATAATACCCTTCACAGGTGCATTTCTATAACATAAAAGGGTATACAAGATATTTGTATTGATTTTGAGCGATCAAGTTGTACGGCTGTATGCGTTATCTGAACAAAATGATCGAAGATTGTTGCGACGCCTTAGATAATAATCGATGCCAAATTTCGTGTAGATTGTCAAATAAAAATTTTCCATACAAGGACGTGAGTTGGATCGCTCAGTTTATATGACAGTTATATGCTGTTCCAAAAAGGAAAAAATGTGTGCAAAACTTTAGATTAATATCTCAAAAACTGAGAACTACTTCGCGTATGCAGAAGGCATAAAAAAAATAATTGAATTGGAAAGTAAACGACATTTTTAATGGCTTACTCGCATAAATTTTAATATATTTCAATGCAATTATTTTTTCAATTTCGGTGTTGAAATAAAAATAAAATAAATTAACTCATAAACCTCGCTTGTCACTTTTAAGGCAATGAATGCGAACGGGCCAAATGTTTATCACTGCACAACAAAAGTGTGTCAAAGCAAGTAATCAATGCATACAACGGCTCAGAAAAGAGAATTCATGAAGAAATAATAATAATTTCCACATTAATAAAATAAATGAGCGTTTAAACGACAAAGTTAATTTTCACACATAAACAATTATGCTTATTTCCTTGAATAATTATACGCAAAACAAAACAAATTACATGAGTGTAACATAAAGAAAGCGAAGTGCATTCTTCGCTTTGACACACATTAGCTTTGATTTTGCTCTGAGACGAATGAGTTTTTATTTTAAGCTTTTTTGCTTATCTCGCTAAGGCACTTACATATGTATGTATATGCAGAAGTCTGCGCATTTAAATTTATTTATATATTTTGTTGGTTTATCGCCTCGCATTTGCGGCGTCTGACTGACAGCATGAATTAGTGGCGAGCGATTGAGCAACTTTGCCACTGAATCGGACGCTGCCACTTGTGCACACGCCAAATAGCTTGGTGGGGGACGTTTTTCTAATTGCGCGTGTTAGTGGTGTTGTGGTTGACATGGTTTCACTTCAACTTTTTTGTGTTCTGCTGTTGTCATCATTTGCCCAAAATTAGGTCATTTTGGCAGGGGACAATTAATTTCATATTGTGTAGTCGTACTATGTGGCGTATACGTAACCATTTTGGTTTGTGTGGGTAAATGTATGTAAGTACCTTAGCAAGGTTATAGTTTTTGTGGTCATAGTAAGAATTATGTGAGTGCCTAATTATTATGTTTGAAGAACATTAGCACACAGGGTTATTCTAAGGTTACACATCTGATAAAATATTATAATGATGTTCCTTAACCTTCCTTAAGAACCACTGCCTTTAATTTACAAAGACTACTACACTGAACCTTTGCTCCAATATTTGATTGGCGATGGAGGGGACAAAGACTGAGACGAGTATACCCTTGTAGCATTTACAGCAGTGACCATGTAAAGGAGCGCAAATTTTATGTAGAATTCGTGGTGGAAGAGAGACTCCGTCGTTGAGTTCTAGCATTTACCGCAGTAAATGAACGTCAAGCCACAACGTTTCACAGCGAAGTTCTTCAACATATCGTTGATTTTCGCCCACGCCGCGCCGGAAGACAAGGATGATGAGAATAACAAAATTCATCAAACTACCTGGCTGTCTCCGGATCGAAAAGCCATCAACCAGATCGATCATGTTGTGACAGACGAAAGACACGTCTCCAATGTTTTAGACGGGCGTACGCTACGAGGTCCTAACAACAATCTTCTTGTAACGAAGATGCGCACCTGAATCTCTGCAGCAAGGAATGTTCGACGTCAAGAAATTGTAATCACAACGACAGCCGAACGATTTTTTACTCGACTTGCACTCCTGCTCTCTGAGAGCACTAATCAGCAATTCGGTATGAGGGAACAGTGAGACAGCATTTCAAGTTCCTGGCATACAGCTGAAATGGCAAAGCAACAGCTGGTATAATGAGGAAAATTGTGTCGCAGTGGAAAGAAAACAGACTGTCTAGAACTGTCAGAAAGTTACAAACCTGGAACATATTCTTGTAAAGCCCCTAGATGTGGTCTAGTGACTGGCGGCCAAACCATGCTAAAATTATGGAGGGAACACTTCTCCAACCTTCTGAATGGCAATGAAAGTATGGAAAGTATGGCAGGATATGGTGAATCCGATTCTCCATTCGAAAATTATCGAGCAGACGATCCATTGCTCAACCATAAAGATACAATAAGCGGCGGAAATCATTAGATTGGCCAAGCTATCCAAAAACGGCGACGATCAACTGATAAGTCATCATCAACTGACTAGATATACACCATGCACCAAATCTTGGAAAAGACCCGTGAAAAGACGATCGTCACACACCACCTCCTCGTCGATTTCAAAGCTGCTTTCGACAGCACGAAAAGGAGCTGCCTTTATGCCGCGATGTCTGAATTTGGTATCCCCAAAAATTGAATACGGTTATGTAAACTGACCTTGAGCAACACCAAAAGCTCCGCCAGGATCAGGAAGGACTTATCCGAACCGTTCGATATCAAACGAGCTTTCAGGAAAAGCAACTTCCTATCGTGCGATTTCTTCAATCTACTGCCTGAGAAAATAATTCGTGCCGCAGAGAGTAATCGAGAAGATACAATATTCAATAAGAGTGTACAGATTCCAGCGTACGGCGATTATATTAATATCATTAGCTTCAACATCCGCGTCGTTAGTTCTCCATTCGCCAATCTGGATAAGGAAACTAAACAAATGGCTCTGGCAGTGAACGAGGCAAGACGAAATATCTCCTGCAAATAAAGCTCTTAGCGACTTAGCTCCCAAGGCACTATTGGCAGTCATAACTTCGAAGTTATAGATACTTTCGGTTATCTTGGAACCAGCGTTGACCATCCTCGAAATTTAACGCAGAATAATAACTAGTGCCAATAGATGCTACTTCGGGCTGTATTGGCAATAAAGAAGTAAAGTCCTCTCTCTACGAACAAAGCACAAATTCTTCAAGTTACTCATCATCCCCGTCCTGCTAAATGGTGCGGAGGTATTGACAATGACATCATCTTATGAGTCGGCGTTACGAGTATACGAGAGGAAGGGGCTGTGGAAGATTTATAGTTCTTTGTGCATTGGCAACTGCGAATATTTACCAAAGTCGGTAAGACTATGAGCTGTACCAAATATACGACGATATTGGCCTAGCTCAGCGAATAAAGAAACAGCGGCCATGTCGTCCGAATGGATGGAAATACTCCAGCTTCGAGAGTATTCGACGCAGTATCCGCGGAGGAATCAGGGAAATCCATTCCATTGAAAAGACCAGGTGGCTACATGTTATGTTGTTTCGGTTTAAGTGTTTCGGTATATGAGGTCTGTTGAAACCAAACTCAACTTCATTTCTATGAGCGCTATAAGTGAACCAAAATTAAACAATATCCCTAACTTCGATTAAATCACAAAAATGTTTCTTTCAAATACGAGCAACAATTCGTGAAATATATGTATATTCATGTGCAAAATTGCATAGACTTAGGACCCACCCATTTCATGTATAAATTTTAGCTTTGCTTAGTTAATAAAATATTTGATATAACACTTTTTTCTACAAACTCCCTCGAGGCTCACAAATGGCGCATTTAAACAAACAATCAGTGGGGAGAAAATAATAAAAACACCAAAAAAACACAACATCAATGGCAAACGGCAGCAGTGGCAATAACAGCAGCAACAACAACAATAGCTGCAACAAAAGCAACAATAACAGCAACAAACTACAGCAAAAGCAGGAGCCTAATGCATCTAGGCTGGGGGCCGCTTGGCGCTTGGCCAAAAACTAATCGCCAACACGTCAGTGAGTACGTTCGTACATTCGTTCATTCGTTCGCTCATTGTCATTTGAATGTGGCAGAAATTGCCACCACTAACAGTGCATATTACAGATAAATGAATTGAGTGTTGGCAGCGCACTGGTGGCGCAAGCAGCACAATTGTGGCGGCATTTGTGGCCATTAGGGGGCAACTACATATGAATGCACAGCTGCCACAGTTGCAACCAGCGAGTTGTTTTGTTGCTTTGCATTGGTTTTGCACTGTAGGCGCATTTTCTAATACAAATGTTTGCCTATGCAATATTGCCACCTTTTTCATATACATACTTTATTTTTAATCTTTTTTGTGTTTTTTGCACAAACTTGCAACAAATGGCAATTGCAGCGTGAAGCGCTATTGAATTTGCGCGCATTTTTCACACTTCAATGCGCATTGCAAAAACAACAACAGCATAGTAATAAAACAATAAAATCAACCAATAGCAGTGTGTAGCGTAAAGGGAAGGAAAATCTAAAAGCCCAAAGTGCAACAACGCGTCACTTTGGTGCCACACTTCGCTGCCGCGTTTATGTGCATTTAGCCAGAAAAATGTCTAAAACTGTATTTTTTTGCAAGTTTTCCGCCATTAGAAACTGCCTGTGCTTGCGCTGGGTAGCGGAGGGGCAGTTGTACGTTGCAATTTATCGCGCAGGTCACGGGCGGGCGGGGAAAAACGTTGCTGTTTATTGCATTCATTGTTGATGGATTCATTGTGAGTGTTGCATTTTTCAAAAACGTGTTGCATATTGCACGCTAAGGCGTCCCCAGTGGCAAGTATACGCATGCGAATACGTGTCTGGTTGCATGTGTATGCCCCATTGGGAGTTGCCTGCCAGCGCAATCAAATGCAAAATTGAGAAGCACAAAAATAAGCGCAGTGCATATTTATAAACACACCAAATAAAAAAAAAAACAAAAAAAAATTGCAAATTGTTGCGCATATGTTGCATGCAACAGCGCGAATGTGGCATGTGTGGCATATGTGCATTTTCAAAGGGTTTTCAAGTGCAAATACGGCTGCCTGTTTGCTCTATCGCCAACGCTGCCCCCTCAGTTGTGCTGCCGTTGCTGCCTTTGACTTTGTGTGGCGCTGATTGCAATCGCAACATTGACTTTAATGCTAATTTTAGTGTTGAAAATGGAAATTTTATTAAAAGTGGAAAATTAATGAATGACAGCAGTTGCACTTTTAATTTCTCACTTCTAAGCGGCAATGAAAGATTGGACAAAAAGCAAATAACGAAAGTGTTGCAAGGCTTCAAAGTGTTCGCTGATTCCATGAATTACGGAAATTTGTGGAGAAGTTTAAGGTATAAAGTAAGAAATAAGTTTCCTTAAACGAAATTATGGATGCATCAGTTTAAACTCTTATGAATTTTATAAAATATTGTTTTTTTAATCATAAATCTTTTCCGTTTTCTAAAGTGTTTTGAAATGCCCAGCCTTCAAAAACATTCGCTTCTTGGACCACTGGCTTAGAATTTGGACCTCAATTGGTTTGTTAAAAGAAAGTCTATAACTGAAAAGCAATGCTTAGAGCTCTGTTGAGTAGAATTTGCAAAAATTTTAAATTAAAACCCTTCTCTGATATTATAAAGCAAAAGTATTTACCCTTACATAGCAATATTTAAGTTGGAATTCTACGATCGAAAGGTCTTTTTTGAGAGCCTTACGATTAAGTTAATGTCAGCAGAAATACTCGAATACTCGTAACCAGCTTGTTCGATAAGTCTTTTTCGAAAGCCTTTCATCAAGTTTATGTTAGCAGAAACACTCGAATTTCGTAACCAGTTCCCAACTTCGAGCTCAGTCCTTCCTCAGCTTCATAAATACTTGCTTAGAGAGTAGTTATTCGATCAGCTCACTTTAACTCCAGGTATACTTGTATTATCAAATATTACTAATCAAGACCGAAGAAAACTGTAAAATAATTAAGATCTTACCTTTTCGCAGGGTCTCGCCATATGTATATCTTCATCACGCCCAGTATTTCTTTCATTCACTTCACATTTACTTACCCATATATGACAATTGATCCATCTAAGCAACTAGATATTTAATATAAGGGCAAAACGGGGAACATTACCAAGCGGATCAATGGTTTATGCATATTATTTTGATACTCTGAAAAAAATATGGAGTAACAGGAATATAATTCAGAAATTTGACATAAACAAAATTAAAGACTGTCTCCATTTTTGAATACAATCGATAATGCTAAGATACTACTGAAGTTACAAATTGTAGCAACGTATGCAGATTATATTGTCAATAAAACCAATCAGATGCGTAACTAAAAGTGCTAAATTTGAGACGACGCGGCTTGATAGAGAACTTGTAATAGATGCTACATTCAGCTCCATCTGTGACTTGTTCGAATGATACATTCTCTGTGTTTTATCCTCCAAGTTCTCAAACATAATAGGCATATCAAAGATGATAGATACGGTGCTTGTAACACGAAATCGAAGATAAAAAGCTCCATTTTCGATCCCTTTACTCAGACACGAAGAAAATGGTAATAGAACATTTCCGAGAATTATGGCCGACAAACACAAAACGAAAAAGCGAAAATTTCTGCATGAGAACGTAGATACAATCGGCGAAGATTTGAGGACGCGCTTTTCTAGCGAAGAATTGGATGGATTTCAACTGAGTTCGCTGCTTCCAGAAAAAGTATGTGCTTTGAAAACCCAAGAAATGGAAAATGTTATTGACTGCTAGATAGTTACATTCAAAGGCCTTTTGGATAATGACAACGTCTTGCGACGTTTGAAGCTCAAAGGTGAATTTGGTCACTGGCAGTGCCATTGGGGCAGAAGCAAAAGTCAAAAGACAACAAGTTACCGACTACTGCATTGGAAACGTTGAAGAACTGCGATGTAGACCTATACCCCATAATTTATATAAACTATTTATAATGTGTTTTGTTTTTTCAGTTTAGTAGGATTTGATATTAGAACGTCGAATTGAAAATTTTCCACCATGATACGAGTATTAAACTGTATGAAGGCTTCTAGATGTTTAATATAATCAATATTCATGTTTCAAGTAAATGTTTATTTCCCAGCCAAAAACTATTTCTGGATCCGCTAGAACAGTTGTAAGGTCACAATCATGAGCACCGCGCTGAGGGAGCCCAGTTTTGATCACTTTGTCTGTACCCAAATTCCTCAATTATTTAAAAAAATGCTAACCAAAAATGAAAATTAAAAGATCTACCTCTGTCAATAATACACAAACCCTATAAAAAAATATACTTTCTTGAAAAAGTGAGGCTTTGGAGTTAGCCTTACTTTTTCGGAAAGTTCATATGAGTCGACATTAATTAGACTGCGGGTCAGCCTACAAAATAATTCATATTGATATTGATCTCTCCTCTTTTAGCCGTGAATTTTTTTAACAAGAGATCAACTAAGAAGGAAAAGAATAAAGAGAAAATGAATAAGTACATTCTTTATGGTTATTTAAATTTTAACCATATGCTAATTTGTTCATATCTGGATCTTGATAGAGAGATTAATGCCCATTTCAATTTCTGAATGATCCATACCAAGAACTGAAGGAAATCGTCACAGGTTCCATAAAAGGGTAGGAAGTTGTGAATAATAATTAAGCTTTGATGCTTGTATTCGAGATATTGTACGCTGTGCTGAAGCAACTACAATACTCCAGACACAGCGGCTGAATGAAGCCCACTAAGCTAAGAGAGAACCTTTAAATATGACTCTAGCTATATCCCATTATAATTGAGATTCTCAAATCTGACTCGCTTTGCAAACTTATACTGAAGGTAACATTAAACTACAACGATTAGAGCTTTATTCTGGGATTTAAGCAAAGAGCTCCGAAAAGGCCGTGTTGATCAATTAGAACTAACTTCAACTAATCCTTTCAGCACTGACAGGTGTTGCTATAGTTGTCCGTAGTGTTGGTATATAAAGAATATATGATACGATTCATTATTTGGGTTGCAGTTGTTTGGTAAGGTTAAGTTTTCAAAATCGGAGCATACTCTTGTAGAACCCCCAGAGTCGATCTTGTGACTGATATCCAGAGCATACTGAAATTAGGAAGGAAACACTTCACCAACCTGCTGAATGGCAGTGGAAGCATAACACCAGGAAATTGTGAACCCGATTCCCCAATCGATGACGATGAAGCGGACGTTCCGCCCACGAAGAAGTTCGAATAGCAATTACCGGTCTTAAGAACAACAGTCAATGTTACGAATTCTCAAGAGAAAGGCGGCTACACTGGCTAGGTCATGTCGTTCGAATGAATATAAACACTACAGCTCTAAGAGTATTCGAAGCAATACCCGCCGGGAGGAAGCTGTAGAAGGACAGATCTACTCCTTTGGAAAGAGCAGGTGGAGAAGTATCTGACCACACTTGGATCCGCTGCCACAACCGCGTAAGCAATGTCTACACCAATAAAGAAGAATGCTTCAGTCGCAAAAGCGGAAGTCTTTCCTACAGGTGATGTTCAATATGCATCATAAAACTAAGTACCTTTTGTAACCATATGATAAAAAGAACGAAGCTGTAGAAAGCACTTTAAGGTCAAGTCCCATTAAAAGTCTTAAAAGAGCCACTTTCTCGGAAATTTAGCTGCCTTTTATGCTGAAAGCCTATTTGCGTTGGAAATTACAAATGTATTTGTATTTAGTGCTTTTGCGATTTTATGTGATGTGTTGATTGTCACACGATGACAGTTTGATGTCTATAGCATGCAACAAGCATGTTGCATGTTGTTACTGTCACAGTGCAGTAATGCTGCCGGCATTAGCGTAGGCTGGGCACGCACATAGCGGCGGTCATGTTGCTGCCACACAGTATATTTGGTTGCATATAGTGGACGTATATATGTATATATGAACAGTAGAGTTATAAACATATGTGTGTATATATGAGCTTCTGTGTATGGATGTATGTATGTTAAATGTATATTCGTGTGTTTGAGGCCACGTATTTATGTGCAACAATATCGCTTCGCGCTATTAAAAGTGGCAATAACAGTGCAGACATGCCAGCAGTGACAGAAGACAACAAAAGCAAATGCGCAAATGCGATACAAAATGCAAAAACAATATCAAAAGCAATAGCAAGTTCATATATGTGCAACACAATACATACAAACGCAATTAAAGCGCATGCGGCAAGCAGAAAAAGTAGTTTATTGTGTTGTTGATATTGTTGTTGTAGTTAATGTTTGAATTTTTCATTTATGCAATTTTTTTCTTGCCACCACTTGGCGCCATGGGCTTTTACTGCCAATAATTTTAAAGATTTGGTAATAAAAATGCAATTAACCGAGCGGCAAGCAACGTATCGCCGAATAACCAAGCAACCAAATAGGCTGTCACTCAGTCGTACAGCTGCAGTAAAAACAATAACAACAACAGCAGAAATTAAACAAAGTGCAAGCTGAAATATACGAAAAGTTAGATCGCACTTAGTTGGGGTACGCCGTTTGGCAAGTGTGGTTGTGTGGCACTTGTGACTGTGTGGCAAGCATAGCTGTATGACAGACCCTCATCGTTTCGGCGCCAAGCTTGCCTCTAACGCGTTGACAAATATCAAACTATTGCAAGCGCATTTAATATTTAGTAATTTTTGCAGCAAAAAAGAAATAAATGCGAGACCTTAATGAAAATCTATAAATACCAGCAACAACAACAACAGCGGCAAAGGCCATTAAAAACCCCACTTTACACTCCATCAAAACAAACATGAGCAGGAATTAATTTTCTCACCTTCGGCGCACAAACAGCGCTAATCTTATTGCATAAATTTGCATTAATATGACGGTGCGCACAAGTGGCAACACTGTTTGCGCTAATATCAACTGACGACTGCCTAATTGCTTTTTACTCTACAGCTGCGCTGGTTTTTCATGTTTTTTCCAGCAATTTTGTTGCGCAGCTCCTTTTGCCACATACAACTTGCCACAATTTAAAATGTTTGCCTTCAATATTTTTCGTCTCGCTTCAAAATTAATACAAAAGCATTAAAAGTAATTCGAAAATTGATCGCTTGTGTGCAATGAAATGCATTTGCTCGTGGTCGGTAGTGGCAACGCGGGCAACAGTAACAGCAGAAACACCAGAAACTGCAACGACAGCAGCATAAGCACCAGCAACAGTAGCAACAGCGAACAACGGTGCAAAAGCCACACTCAAAATTTCGACACCAGCATAATATGCGAAAAACTGCCACAACAACAACGAGTACATAGCAAATGGGTAGTTGTTGAGGCAGGTAGCTCGTGCCAAGGATGTCAACTTCTGGTAGAGTGACCACTGAAGTCTGCAAGTGATCTGCCACCACGGTATAGTTCGTTGAAGTGGAAGTATGCAGTTTACAGTGCAGATAATGCTGCTCAGTAGCTAATGGTATGCTATGTAAACCTGCTGGAAATTGATGCTAACGGCGAATGCTTTATTTAAAATAAGGCCGATGGAAAAAATTTAAGAATTACTTCCTAACGATGTCTTCAAGACCAGCTTTGGATGGTGGATGGCGGATGCTTAATTGAAATAAAGCCGATGAAAAAAATTTAAGAATTACTTCCTATCGATGTCTTCAAGGCCAGCTTTGTTTAATTCCAAGTATTGTCGTATTATTATAGTTTCTACATTTTATTTTTTTCAGTGGTCCGACGGCCAGGCCCCGCTTCTTTACTTGTGCATAAAGAACACATATCTAAGAGCCGCATAGTTCAGAAAATTATGATCGTGTCACGACAGAAGCCGTTGAAAGTTTGATGTCATAATACAAGTGCTCGACAAGCTCTAGTGGGGAAATTTCTGTCACCGATTTCATTATTAATCATCTCTGAATTCTATCACTGAGACCACTGCCTTCAAACACCTCAGAACGAAGGTGAAAATCTGTCGGCTTCCACTAACAATCACTTACCCACATTGAAAACACGATCCACAGAATATTTTGCATATCACAAGAGATCAATATAAACATTGAAGAAATATTCCTATATTGCATGTATACGCATTTCCTACCACTAAAATCTGTCGAATGGACTCACGAGGGATGTCGAGCTCTCTTGCCATCCCTCTAACATTTTGTTAACGAATTCCAAGCACCGTATCCTTCACTTTTTTTATTATTTTCATCAATTCAAGAGGTCGAAGGTCGTTCAGAACGAGGCACGTCTCTGAAGTCTCTGAACCAATCGTAGGCTTGTGTTTTTGATTAAACTGAATCACTGTAGGACTTTTCCAATATTCGCAGCGATTCCGCATACGAAATTTGGTTAGAAATACAAAATTTAAGACAAATTCTTTCTTCGAAATTAAATACAATTTCCGGGTGCTTTTTTGTCACAATGTATATATACATATATCGACCAACTTACTGTTGTATATTAGATATTAAAATCAAATACTTCCGAATTGTTTCTTCATTTTTGAAAATTTTTAAATTATATCGGGTGATTTTTTAAGAGCTTGATAACTTTTTTTTTAAAAAAAAAACGCATAAAATTTGCAAATCTCATCGGTTCTTTATTTGAAACGTTAGATTGGTTCATGACATTTACTTTTTGAAGATAATTTCATTTAAATGTTGACCGCGGCTGCGTCTTAGGTGGTCCATTCGGAAAGTCCAATTTTGGGCAACTTTTTCGAGCATTTCGGCCGGAATAGCCCGAATTTCTTCGGAAATGTTGTCTTCCAAAGCTGGAATAGTTGCTGGCTTATTTCTGTAGACTTTAGACTTGACGTAGCCCCACAAAAAATAGTCTAAAGGCGTTAAATCGCATGATCTTGGTGGCCAACTGCCCATGCATCCCGAAAAATGCACTGTTTGGTGTGGTTTGTACGCTGGTGGAATCATTGGACCGTATTTTTTCAAAGATGCTGTTGGACGCAACGTTACGGTGAATGGCGATCGCTATCGTTCGATGCTAACAAACTTTTTGTTGCCAAAAATGGAAGAACTGAACTTGGTTGACATGTGGTTTCAACAAGATGGCGCTACATGCCACACAGCTCGCGATTCTATGGCCATTTTGAGGGAAAACTTCGGAGAACAATTCATCTCAAGAAATGGACCCGTAAGTTGGCCACCAAGATCATGCGATTTAACGCCTTTAGACTATTTTTTGTGGGGCTACGTCAAGTCTAAAGTCTACAGAAATAAGCCAGCAACTATTCCAGCTTTGGAAGACAACATTTCCGAAGAAATTCGGGCTATTCCGGCCGAAATGCTCGAAAAAGTTGCCCAAAATTGGACTTTCCGAATGGACCACCTAAGACGCAGCCGCGGTCAACATTTAAATGAAATTATCTTCAAAAAGTAAATGTCATGAACCAATCTAACGTTTCAAATAAAGAACCGATGAGATTTTGCAAATTTTATGCGTTTTTTTTTTTAAAAAAATTATCAAGCTCTTAAAAAATCACCCGATAGTTTGAAATTCTATTCCTTTCGTCTGCCAATTACAATATCTTTCGGCAAATGAAAGAAAAGGATCACAGTATCTACCAAATATCAGGGATTTTTCTAACATAGTACTCTCTGAATTCCCTAAACAAAAATCATATTAAAAGATTGTATTTGAAAGCCTGGCAGAACTAGAATTAGTCAAAAAGTATCTAGGGTATACTAACTTAAAGGTATCGTTACCAACTTTTGCTTCCAAGTCAATGAAGTAATTTTGAAATTTTTGTTATTGATATCGGTTCTATCGCTAATGAACTTCCAATTATACAGAAATTTATACCAATTTGTAACTTGCAAAACTTTTTTACAACTTTTTGAGTATATTGAGAAGCTAAATAGGGCGATTCCTGCGACGCAGACTATTTCTTACAAATAACACAACTGACCCAAGAGGTGCAGCGTTTGCATAGAGACCCTACAACCGATTAAAGCCAAATTTTGAAATAGGCATTATATGAGGAATTTCATTATAATTGTCAAAGAAATATTTAAGTCGGTCTGTTTTTTTTACCAAAAATCACTCTGCATGAGTGAGCTAACTGCGGGAACTCATAACAATATAATATTCCTTGCTCATATACTAGGTCGAAAAGTAACAGTATTAGGAACGGTAAAACACTTTGAAAAGCTCTTTAACTTTGGTGATGGAATACTGTGTTCATATTGTCGTTTAAAATAAGCGAAGATTGCATCTGGAGGATCGACAAGTAAAACAAGTTTTCTCTAAGGCTAAAGGTGTTATATTCACTTGCAAATCAGAAAAACTTGTTGTTTTTGTGTATTTTCGTGGAAGAGACATTTTATTTAATAAATAAATAAGAACAATGTACATCTAGAGAATTTAATGTACATTAAAAATCTGTGATTCGTTGTGGATTCGCAAGATCCGGTAGATGATTTTCAGGAAGATCTCCGACAAAGGTGTCCAATAATAAGTCGATTTTTGTGAAAAAATTCACACTTCTGAGTGGCTCAAACTATTATTATTGTTAATTATTGTCAATTATTGCTAAAAAATCTTATTCCTCATTTCCAACAAATGTAGCTAATAACGGCCTGTGCCGTTTCCGTTCCGAAAAATTTTCTTCACCGACTCTGAAAGTAGCTTTCCTGAAAAAAAATGTTTTAAGGGTTTGAGGTCCAATTGCACTACTAAAATTCTTACAAAATTTCCTCATATCTCCGAAACTATTTAAAAATACATACATATGTATATGCAAAATAAGAAATAAATTTTTTGAAATTCACAAATGAATATAGCTCATTAGGTTCTGGTTCCTGCTCTTCTCTTATCACTGTCACTGTTTCTAAAGATTCTTCACTGGGTATAGTCACATACATATGGTTCACTTAGCTTCAGCGCGCAATAAAAACTGCTTCAAAAACACCATTAATTTCCTAGAGGCTCTACAAATATTTGCTCTCACATATGCCTCATAACACATGTGGCGCACGTTGCATGCTTCAAAATTTTCAAATATGCCTAAAAGAGTATGCGCGGCATGCTACATATCAATGCACAAATACATATGTATGTATGTATGTTGGTACAACTTGTTAGTTGTTATTAACTGTTACTTGTTGATTCGATAGGCACCGCAAATTACATACGTACATACATATTATATACACCAATATTACATTCGGCTTAATTTATGTGCTTGTTGTTATTGTTGTGCGGCAGTTTGTTGTCGTTCGCCTGCCTTGAAGCGATAATTAACAATTCATTAGCCATTCAAACCAATATACGAACGTACATAAATATGTATTTATACTCGCTTAGCCGCTTATTAATAAACGCTGCCAAAGCTCGTATGAAATATTGACCGATTTTTCGAAGTATTTGCGATATCGCGGAATTAACGATTAATAATTAGTGCCAAAAAGATTTTGACGTGGATATACATATGTATAAATATGTATGTGTGTATTTGATTGCATATTAGTATAGGTATTTATGTTTGTATTCATTTATTTGGTACAAATTCTTTTAATTACTGATTTTAATCTAAATATTTGAATTTTGTTTAAGTTTGGTGTTGGTTATTATTACAAATAATGGAATTTATTTGCATTTAGTATAAAATTATAATTTAACATGCCATTGATACTTTTAATTGATTTTACCGTTGCTAATAACTCTGTATTAACGTCACATCTTAATTGATATACGCCCTTGTTCTTTTTTTACCTAAACGATATAAATATGTAAGTCAAAACAAGTTAGATAGTAGCCGCTACTTGACTTAATTTGAAATTCTTTATTCCTCAATAATGTGAAATATATATATCGACTGGTTCATTTGTTAGCGAGTTCCGAAAGAACATACCCACTTGGTAAAAATTCCGGTTACTTATGGATGATTGTTTTGCATGTATTCGGATTGCTTAACTATGGTTCTTTTGTGAGTTGGTAGAACTTATACCTATGTGCAAGAAATAAATCTTATATATTAATGGAATAGAAGAAGCTGATCCGATATTATCATCTTAAGATGCTTCAACTAATTTTTTGCTCAACGTTACAATCTCAGTTTCTGTTCAGCATCCTTATGCGGGTGTCGCAAAACGAGTAAACTTTGTTGGATTTGAGCTGTTTATGTACAGCTGTTTCTTGATTTATTTAGTACCAAATCATCCATGTAAAGCTTGACTATATACTTATACATTTCAGAGAAGTAAGTCGTATCCAACTCAATCAATATATAATCGAGCGTCTTTTCTATCTCATATGTTTACTTCCACACTCATACAGAGTCCGTTACATGTGTAGCTACTGTCATATTTTGATAAATATTTTAGGCAGTATGATTAGATATATATTATCATGATTTAAAAAGTGCTAATATGGATATACAATACTAAAAGAAGAAACGACTGACGCCCTGTTGTTAACTCGCTTTAGCCCCATAAGCGGTATCTACGCCAGTAAAGAAAAAGAAGAGAATATGGATATACTGTTTACAGATAGTCAGTAGTTTCAACTACATTCAACAACACAGTTCTGCTCTGAATATCTCTATTTCTAATATCCATATAATGTTCGATTTAACGGGGAATATATTTGGCGTCCAATTTTCAGATATTTTCCTTTCCGCCAAACTCTTTCTTCTAGAGTAGAGTAGGATATCTTACCTAAAGCTGAGAATTTCGTTAAATTTTTGGTTAATAGAATATAACACTTTTTAGCAACACTCGGCTTTCCCTAAACTGCTAAACCCCGACCACACTCGAAATCTATTACTAAGTAAACACTTTGACGGCTATCCGTATTTTCTAGAATTTTCAACTCTTAGTTGTGAGCAAGGTAACTTAAAACTGTTTCTGTGTTCGCAGAGCTTCATTTAGATTTATATTATAAGTAACACTGTTCTTTATAACTGAAAATTTCTACTCTAAAGTACAATGTGAAATCTACTAAGTAGAAGTTCCGAGGCTGGTGACACCTCAACCGGCATTTCTATATACATATAAGATCCATACAGCACAGGTTATGACACTTTATAGCAATGTTTTAAACTATTCTGCGGACATCTTGACTTATCATATTGCACTGGAGAGCAAATATTTAGTTAAAGTTAAGAACTCCTCAATGTCGTTAAAGTCCAATTGAGGTCAAACTTGAAGATTTGTTCTTTAGGTCGTTACGACAAAGAGAGTCGAGAACGCGTTGACGAGGAACCACTTCGCGAACGGCCATCAACATCAGCTGATGATCAACACGTCAATTAGATAAAGGAATTGTTGCATGTGAGTCGATGACTAACAAACAGAGATCTTACTGACAGCGTTGGAATATTAGAAAGAGCAATAAAAACAATTTGAAACATCATTTTGGCCTAAGAAAAGCAAATTCGAAAAATTTAAAATTTTTTTTGAAAAACAGCTTCTAGTTAACGTTGGTGAAACAATGCTTTCCGACTACCAGGATATCACGAAACGTATTATTACTGGCGATGAGTCTTGGATCTATGCTTACGACCCAAAAACAGATGATCAATCGAATGAATATTGTGGTAACGATGAGCCGAAGCCGAAAAAACCACGTCAAAGCAGATCAAACATTAAGGTTATGTTGACAGTTTTTTTCGATTGTCGAGGTATGGTACAATCCGAATTCCTTCCGACCGACCATCGTTTACGTGAAGATATTCGTTAAAAGAGGTCAGAATTATGGGACCATCGCATACTGTTTTAATTCTTCACGAGTTTTTCGCCAAACTTTCAGCCAATATCGTGCTGCAAACTCAAATTTAGCTCCGTGTAACTTCTGGTTTTTCATCAAACTCAAACGACCGCTCCGTGGAAACCATTTTGAGTAAATTTAAAATATTAAAAGTGAATCGCTATGCGCATTGTAGACTATTCCGGAAATTGAGTTTAATAATTGTTTCGAGGATTGAAAAAAAGATTGGCGCAGGTGTGTTGGGTCAAGAAGGATTATTTTGAGAAGACGACATAGACTTTGAAGAAAATATTAAGAATTGTAAAGTTATAAACAAAGTCTTACCATTTTTTGCCTACCTTTTAGCTCGATACGTGATAGCTTATATAGAATTCTTCTTCTTTCTC
Source organism: Bactrocera neohumeralis (assembly GCF_024586455.1). NCBI lineage: Eukaryota > Metazoa > Arthropoda > Insecta > Diptera > Tephritidae > Bactrocera > Bactrocera neohumeralis. The sequence continues at coordinate 65,314,883 of NC_065923.1, read as the reverse complement.
AGCTACTGATCATACCGAAAGATCAATAACTTTGCGACTAATTATTGCAACAATTAAGATTTATTGCAAAACAAGCAGCTATCGCCTAACCGACAGCGACAAAACAAGCGCACTTGGAACATTAGTTACGCGCGGCGTCGGCGCATAGTGAACGCAGTCCATGCAGCTGTATGCGTCGATCAACTGGCGATCGTTCCGCTGCGTTGCCGCACAAAGTGAGCGCGACACATAACAGCGCTTGAATGCATTTAATTGACTGCCGCTTAGCGTTTAGCGGCCGCAAGCCAGCAAACTACCGCGTCGTATTAGAAGCGCAAAATTGCGAGGAATACTTTGAATCACTGCGCAAGCTCCGCAGCTACATATTTGATTTAGACATGAAATTATTGCAGTTTAATGCTAGTTATCGGCAAGCCAGAGGATCAGTTCGAACCGCTTCAACGCACTCAGTTACTCAGTCAATCGTTCACTCAGTCAGGCGGTCAGCAGCGTCCGCGCCGCTTGTATATTTGATTGTCAGCAATTGAAATTATTTGAAATAAAATTTGTTACTTCTACGTTGCGAACGATCATTGCGAGTGATCGTGGCGTCAAGTACCGCGCCGCGTCCATGGCGTGATTTTGCTATGAGAAGACACACAAGTGCCACAGTAAGTGCGCATGCGCTGTCTTTGGCACTCGTACAACGCCTGATGTACTACATATGTGTGTATACATATATATATGTACATGCATATACTTTGTTAGATTTGTCGTTTTGTCGTTAACATGGTTGTACAGCAACGCTGTTGCACGTGCTACGCATACAAAATGTGTGCCATAAATAACATTGCAGCAATTGAAGAAGCATTGTACACTTGCGTTTTAACACTCGTACTTACAAACATACTCCAACAACCATTTATACATATGTAAATACATATCTGTCAATATATTTATATTACTTCTATATATTTTTTTGTTATTTTGCGCTCATACCCTTATTTATGTCATTACAAGTGCCGACGTGCCTCTTCTGCTTTCTACGATCTAGGTGAACATGTTAATGCTGCTTACTAAAAATAATCTCAGTCCTCGTCGATATGAGTACTTGTGATAGTGGTCGCACTGCAGCTGCGCTTGTGCAGAGTTCTTTCAAATCTATGTAAGCATGTCACATCTACGGCCATATCATTTAATGTTGATTTTATAACACTATAACTTTTCTAAAGATTTATTACTTATGTGACTATGAGAGCCTACTGATTGGTCGAAATAACGGTGTTATAATAATAGGGCTCTAATTGCTGGCGATGTTTAGTATGTAGTTATGGTGCTATAATTTCTTTGTATTGATAAAAACAGATTATATAGGAACATATGTATGTATATACTTATGTATGTAAGTACTTAATAAGGTCGCTAAATGAGGCCATTTGATAGATATATCTTAAGCTTACTATGGAAGAGTCCTACAAATAAACTTCGAATAACTATTACTTAATTCTTAAAATACAATCAGTTGACTATTTGTCGTTTAAACGTACACAATAAAGATTAAATTGCAATAATTTAATTGTTTAATTAGGCTAATTAGACAGGGTATAGTGAGTACTATGAGAACAATTGCCAGCATAAAAATTAAGTCTGATATTTGATAATGGATGCCGAGCGACAACAATAATAAACATTGTTGCTTCTAGTAATAAGGAATACATATTATCCTAATCTGTATTATCCTAATCTGTATTCTCGATGAATCTTCTTTTCACAAATATACGTTTCCTGAATAACCAGGCTTCAGGTCTGGTACCAGTTGGAGTTCAAACGTCTTATATCAGATATGTGTAAAAGGTTGGGAAGTTAAGAAAATACCGTTGCTAAATAAAACTGTTCAATATTTCCTACCATAATGATTGTTATAAGGAAAACCACTACAGAGAGCTGCTTAAAAAGCAAGCAAAGTTCTTGACTGACAGTTGCCACCACACATTTCGCTTATAGTCTATACTTCCACTCAACTTTTTCATTACTATTTGCCATATTTTTCTAATGCCGAAACGCCAGACTATGGAGCTAGCATGCTGCGTTATTTGACCAAAAAGACAATGCGTTTTTATTTAAATTTTTTTATACAATAATCAAAAAATCTTCCTAGAATTATTCTTATTAAGGTGCTAGTATTTGAAATTCTGAAACGGTTGGATCGATAATAAAATCTTTTAGGGAAACTATGAACTCCACATTGTTAATCCAGATATTACGACAAGAACGAACGAGAACTTAAACTTTTTATGCATAGGTTAGCTAATATTGAGAACGATTTTCAAAGAGCTCCCGCTGACTTAGCATCCTTCTCTGAACCTTTTGTTTAATGAATAATTTTCCTTAGATTCCTTAAAGATCACCATAAATACGACTACTTCAAATATTTATATGACGAAAAAAGACAAAGATCCAAAATGTGGTGTTCGAATACATGTTGGCTGGCAGTCTGGAAGTCTCACCATATTGAATAGAACTGTAGAAAACTCTTTAGTATATCGGTAGTTTGCAAGTCTCATGACAGTTTGAATCAAAAGGTTGGCTTCCTTTTAAACTTAATAATGGGTTGTCAAAAAAATCTTGCGGTATTTTTATTGAATTTTTTTATTGAAATTGAAATGAATGATTGATGACTCATGCCCAGCTCTTAACCGATGCTACGGCTGCTACTATGCCGGTCTCTTTCGACCAATTCAGCGATTTTATCGCAATTTTCGACGACAGGCCTTCCGGAGCATGATGCATCTTCGACCACCTCTACACCAGAACGAAAACGTTGAAACCATCGTTGTGCGGTGGAAATGGAAACTGTATCGGGTCCATAAACTGCACAAATTTTATTGGCGGCTTGAGATGCATTTTTGCCTTTATCGTAGTAGTACTGTAAAATATGCCGTTTGCGATTTTCAATCAATCAAAAACGTGTTAGCACGTGAAATGAGCTTTCCAAAAAGGTATAGCATGACCCGATGGAACTAATAATATCGCAAGACTTTTTTGACAACCTAGTATACCAATAGTCGATTGTAAACAATACCCTAAGAATTATTGTACTCAATCAGCATATCAAGTTAGAATGGATGCTAAAAAGCACCAACGGATTATAGTTGAGATGTTCGAGTCTCAATCATTGAGGCATTAGAGCAAGGCACCATACGTAGGTCGCCTTTTATATTTCGAGATTCGAGAACAAAAACAAATTTGAATCATCTCAAATCGCTTTATTGTTTTTCAAAGTATTCTTCATTCAATTTTTTAAAGTTTTGCGCGCATTGGAACCAATTGCCGAAGCACATTTGCCACTTTGATTGAGGTATCTCCAAAAGATGCCTTTTAAACGCATCAGGTGCCTCTTCAGGTGTCGAAAATCGTTGACCGCTAAGTTTATATTTACGAACGGAAAAAAAGAAGTCATTCGTTGCCAAGTCAGGACTATACAGTTTTTCCAAAAAAACAAGTTACCATTTGCTTGGAAGTGGTTCGTGCGCGAAACACTTTTGTTGGATTCGGCTCATATTCAAACATTCATAAAGTAGATTGATGCTTACTTTCAGGCACATTCGTATAAATCCGTTAACGAAGCACCGCTATCGCTGTTTGTTAACATTTCTCTCTACTAAACGACACAAGCCTTTTTTAAGCGATTGAAAAAATGTGGTCCTTGAAGGAGCTTCGTCGTCAAAAAATTAATTAAGTAAATCTATGCACCCTTGATGAGTTAATTAACTTCAAAAGTTGTATAAAATAATGGCGCGAAAATATTCGAGATATATGTAATTCGAGAAGAATATTTTAAGTTACTGTAAACAGTACAAATATGGCTCGTATGTCAAAACGTTCTGACTATGCATGCCATCAAAACTGTCAAACTTTTCAATAAAATTATGAGTTTCCAGATTGCGACACTAGTTTTACCAAATCTCGAAATATAAAAGGCATCCTGCGCATTCGACGCAAAAATGTTGCCATATAAGTATCTGCAAAACGCCACAGAGTCGCAATATTGGTGCAGTTTTTTGCTTGCTCGAACAGCGACACTGTTTTTACTATTTTCTCCATATTTCGTTAGCTTGGATTGCGATTCGAGTTAAATAAGATAAGGCGCCTTCTACAATTATCTTAACGAAAAAATTTAGTCCACAATTAACTAAATTGGATTTAACTGTATTCGAGATAAATTTACAGCTTGTCTGATCAAGAAAGAATGGACTTCAACTATGGAAAGATGTCTTGAGTCAACGCCAGATTTCCGGATGTTGTTTAGTACCTAATACTCGGTAGGAAACGGTTTCGAGAAGTTCGAAGACTTAAGCTCGAATTATATATATCCCAACAATAAATTGGAGATTTAAAATACCGATTCTTAAGTAAGTTGTTAACAAATTTCTTCGATGAACTTCATCAGTTCCCTGAAAAATTCAAAGTATAGTATAGCTATAAACGGCAACAAGTATCATAAATGTTGCAATTAGCAAGCTTAACACACTTTTCGTCCTCTTGTTTAATTATCGCAAACGACCAGTGTAAGCAGCTTAAGTACATAAATCTGTAAAGCAAATCCATTTAAGGCAGGCACATAAACAAAAACTCTTAAACACAAAGGATAACCTATACACACCTTAATTAGCAAACAGTTAAAACTATTTTAATGAGCCGCACAGCTGAGAAGCGTTAAGTAGAGGCTAAGCAAAAGTTGCTATTTATAGATATTAATATAAGTAGCTATATTCATGGACGCAGAGATAGTTGGACGAGACCGTTGGTTATTGTGAATTCGGCATACATATGTATACATATGTACTATGCAAACTATCGAAAGTGAGTGTGTATTGACTCGAAGTAGCGCAAAACTGCTGACCATCAACGCGTTTGATAAATGATCGCTGAATGGGATAAAATGAGGGAGCATGTCCCTCATACGTTTGGAGGATGGAGAATGATAAAATAAATGGCAACGTTTTGTGGCACAAACACATGCAAATGTTGGCATACTTATTTCTGAACTCACAATAAAACCTGCATTAGGGTGGTCCACAATTTTTGGGTGGTCATACTCTTTACAATCGATATTATTATTTGTATAAATTATGATCCGAAAAAAGACTGTTCGATTGGCATACTTAACTTAAGAAAAACCAGGACTGAAACATCTAGCGATCGAACTTCGTCAGTCGAAGTTAAACTGCCAAGTGATTTGAAACCATAAAATTCTCGTTTTTTATTTTTTTATTATTAATATTATTATTATTTTTTTTTTAAGAGAACGATACCTACCTTAGACCACTCAAAGGCTCCACAATTCTAGATTTGGTTCAAAACTATTATGTGACATATTCGACTATGTTGGTATTAATTTTTGAAATGATTTCTGAAAATGTTATCTAGTTATCGGTATCTTCAAAGCAAAGCCTTCTCATCACACTACCCAACTTTTCTCAATTCGATCGGCCGGTGTGGTATACTCATATGAGGCATAGTAGCAACCTAGGTCTTTTGCATCGGCAGTTGGACTTCGATAGTAAACCTCCGAATGTATTCCCGGAATGAGAAAAATTCTCTTAAAATCCATCAATCAGCTCCTCCTTTGTCAAAAAAATAAGAGTTGTGTAAGGAGCACCTTAACAACTTAATACCAGGTTCATATAAATAGTTGCCTCTTGACTGTTTCATCCCACAGCTATACTCGTAGTTGCCTATAAATTTATGAACTTACCTACTACATTTCCATTCAGGCACATATCCATATTTATTTTTTCTGTACATATAAACATGTGTATATATAAACGATGTCTGGCTTAAGACAATAAGCAGCCTGAAAATCTCTACTACATAAGGACTGCTTAACCAACTGATCCCAAGCTGTCTGTCCGTCTGTCCAACCACGTTCACTTTTTTCCAATCATATATATTTCCTCAACATCTCTGCTGATTTCAGCGCTTTTGCTCTTTTATTGCACTGTCGGTCACCCATTTACGCATAATTAATAAATTGCCATAAGGGTAACCCTTTTGTCTGGCCTGTTGCATGAGTTGGTGCGCGCCGAAGTTGCAGTGCTGTTGCGCGATAATAATCTTTTGCTGCGCAGTTATGACTTGGAAATTAAAAGCACATCCTTTTACGCGTTCAAGAAACCGCAATGATTCTTTAATTTCGTGTGTGTCCTCAGCGCTGACCCCTACTCCACACACGACTGCTACATTTTGTGCCACTGCGGCTACGATTGGTAAGACAGCCAGTGCGTTCTTGCCTAGGTAGACACTCGTTCGATCAGAATGGTTCGTTCTGGTATATTAATGCTTATATGTACATTTTTATATACAGACATATAAGTGGATGTAAGGTATATATTTATGTATGTATGTGTATCCATTTATAAATTTGCCCGCATATCAAAATTGCCCGAACAGACACTTAAATGGTCTAAAGTATAAAGCGAATCAGTCAACAAGAGATTGAACAAAAATTATATCTGTACAAAATATTAAAAAAAAAAATTATATATATATTTATACATTTGTATATGTCTGTAGCTTGAAAAATGAAAATATAGGGCTATCGTTTCGCTCAGCCATTGTCTTGAAATTAATTCAGTTGCGCTCGTAAAGCAATCAAGTGAAATTAAAACAATAAAAAGGTGCATAAAATGAAAGCAAGTTTTTTGTTGTATGCCTGCATCACTTGGCTGTTCGCTTTGATTCGATGTTGTCGATCAGTTCTTGTACAACGCTGAACAACAACAAAACGTTAAGTTTATCGCTTTAAAATGCGTGAATGGGTCAGGTTAATCAATTTATATTTGATTTGATTTAATTCAGCGGATGTGGTTTTACGTCGGAAATGAATATGTATGAGGCTTTAAAGAGGTATAAATATCGTTATAAAATAAGATTAATATTATTTAGATGAAGCACAATGTTCTTACATGAGAAAAATATTCATATTTTTTTACATAGTTTATGCATTAGCTTACAAGACATCAAGTCTAACTTAGGGAGATTTTTAGTGCTAGGGATAATCGCGTAAAATAACGAGATACATCAGCTTTGCACTTGCTCTGACTAAATAGATCAACATTGAGTGCATATAACCTCACATAACGACTTTACTTCCAAAGATTTTGTTCTTAGAATGGAGGCTCTTCACATTATGAGCATTTAATTTGGCGCCAATTGCAGATTCCAAGTGTAGCCAGGTCCTTCTTCACCTGGTCTTTCCAACGGTGTGGAGGTCTTCTTCTTCCTCTGCTTCCCCCGGCGAGTATTGTGTCGAATAGTCTCAGAGCTGAAGTTTTTTCATTCCATCGAACTTCATGAGCTAGCCAGCGTATAACTCGTACAGCTCATCGTTTCATCGACAGTTGCCAATACGCAAAATACCATAAATCTTCCGCAGAACCTTTCTCGCAACGTCAACTCATCAGTTGTTGTCATCGCCCATGCCTCGGCACCATATAGCAGGACGAGGATGATGAGTGATTTGTAGAATTTGGTCTTTGTTTGTCGAGAGAGGACTTTACTTCTCTATTGCCTATTCAGTTCGAAGTAGTACCTGTTAGTAATAGCTATTCTGCGTTGGATTTCTATGTTGATGTTGTTATTGGTGCTAATGCTGATTCCAAAATAGACGAAATTATTTACGCCTTTGAAGTTATAATTATCAACAGTGACGTGCTAGCCTAATATGCGAATACGACGACTGTTTGTTGGCCTTCGCTCAATACCAGAACCATTTGCTTCGCTTCTTTGTCCAACGGGGAGAATGCAGAACTAACGGCGCGGTTGTTATGGCCCATGATATTGATTTTATCGGCGTACTTCAGGAGTTGTTTACTCTTGCCGCACTCAATCGTATGTTAATCGATGATATAATACCCTTGTCATATACCATCATGTATACAAACTTCATGTTAAAAATATCGTGGGAAACTTAATATATCCGTTTATAGTATAAAAGAAGTTTGGGATTAACCAGTTGTAAACTTTACCTTCTGATGGTCTCTTAGCCCATATAATACCTCACTAATTAGAAAGCTCAGTTCTATTCTCACCTATTCAAAGAGAAATTTTACTTTTGCTCTCAGAACACTCAGAGATTACCGAATATTCGTCTAGCATCCGACCTATTCTCACCTATTCGAAGAGAAATTTTACTTTTGCTCTCAGAACACCCAGAGATTACCCAATATTCGTTTAGCATCCGTTATTTCGATAAGATATTTACATCAAGTGAAAGTCTAAGCAGCGATTTGCCTTGACATTGGAGTGATCTGCAGCTTTTAGGTCAACTCCAAATAGGTTAAAGATTTTCCAAGAAGCTTTTTTTAATAACACATGTTGACTCGGATGTTAGCCACTATCTGAGAAAGGGGCGCCCTATTATAAAACACTTTTTGATATTGGTTGGCATAAGGTTTGAAACAAAGTTCTGTGATGTCCGCCACTATGATAACCAACCTACGAGTTTCATGACTGCGCTCAGTTATGAAGTTCTAAGATCTCGTTTAACACTGATTTTTTATTAATCTAACATTGTTTTCTTACATTCAGCAAACCTGTTTTACTTAACTTTTAGATGAGCTCATTAGTTCTAAACTATATCAAAGAAAATTTTATTAAAGTTTTTTATGCGTTCCTAAATGTTATCCTTTCAAACTGATTACTTTGCCTTCCGGTTTATAACCTCTCAATTCTTTCGAGGCATTGTAATGTCGTTTGAGTCGGAAAGGAAATACGTCGATATTGCGTTTTTGATATTTTTGTGCATGAAAGCTTTTAGATTTCTATAAGCTCTCAGAATCTTTAAAGCGCAACTTTCATTTTGGTATTAAATAAAAACGAAGCTGTATGCGAGTTCAATATCAATATAGATAGTAGATAAATGTATGTGGAGTCTGCAGAGATGAAAAGTACCTGTATTTTAAACTCCAGCTGCTCAAAAGCTGAAGAAACATAATTTTTTTTCTTAAGGAAATTTCAGTATTTTGAGCTGAGAGTTTCGATATAATCTATAACTAAAATTCAGAGTCTATTTTGGTGACGATGTAAACTACTATACGGAAAAGGCTTCAATATAGATTTATTCTAACTTAACTTCGTGATTGAGATTCGTATGGTTTTCGTTCTCTAACAAACTCATCATGGTTCTTGGAGTGACCAACTCATGATAGGTAGAGACCACTTCTTATCCTGCTGCAAACGTCTTACGAACCTACAACACACTTTGTTGACTATATCACGCTTCCAGCTGAAGAAGTAACATACTTGCATATGTATATATATATGTATGTACATTGAAAATGAAATTGAGCGGAATGAAATGAATAAATGCTAGTGAAGGAACCTAATCAAAGGTCAGCAATAGAAACTGTACCCTTCTCAACTTTACTTGCAACTATGTATATAAAACTGACTATGGCAAAATCCAAAAAAAGCGAAAAACAAAAAAAAATCTTTGGTAAATTTTCACTTAAGTGGCGACCAACTGACGGCGAGTCCCTATCTAGCCAATATTTGTATGTATGCAGGAGTGCAAACAAACCACGCCGAGCAATTGAGGGTTACAAAAATGCAAAGCATAGATTTTGGGATACAAGCAAATAACAATTTTAAAATAAGTAAATACACACACACATACAAATACACATATGAATTTACAAAAAAGGATAGACGGACCAACGGACACTGAAGTATGGCAGCCATCTGCAAGGCAAACACGTACACATAGACACACCAATAGGCATGCGCACAACTGGCTTTTCAATATCATTAGAAAAATGGGTACCTGCTATGCTTTTATTTCCAAGAAATTTAAAACTTTTTACCATTTGAAAAATGGTTGCATACAGCAAAAGGGATCGTACGCACTACGCATGCGCATACACACACTTGAAAACATATGCAAGTCATGCTTCGTTTTGTTTAGTGCGCATACAGGGATGTGTGCTACGTATAAGGAACCCGTGCGAGGGGACACTGCTGAGTCAAAAGTGGCAGCGTTAGCAGGTAGTTTGCGCAGGCGCGCTGAAAGAAGATTGGAAAATCATTTGCTTGTTTTATTTTAAAATTTTAGCTGGCGTGCTATAAAGATTGCTATTAACATTTCTACATAGGCATATACGTAAACGTATATGTAAGTATGTATGTGCATACATATGTATATTGTATAGCTCTGCGGGCCGCAATTGCTCTTGTTTGCGCATTTTTATAGTCCGCAGTTTAATTTATTGCCCTTCTATAGGGGTTTCTTGCTTTTATTTGCCACAAAAGGCTACAAAATTATATTGTCATACATACATATGCATATATTCAACAGGAAGAGAAAAAATAATTATTTTTCTACATAAAAAGATTTCACATTGTCCTAAATTAATTAAAATGGTATCGTCTGCAGAGACGATTGCGACTGTATTTGTTGAGGACGTGACTACAGCTTGTTGTTTCTTAGGTTCAAATTATATACATAATTAAGAATAAATCGTTCAACAGGCGTCACCTAAAGTTGGTACTAACCCTTCGATTACTTGACCTTATTTTAAGAGTCCACCTTCGCAATTTTTTCTCATATATGCAAATTTATCAAAAAATAATAAAAATCTATCATGGATTTATACTTTCCAACCCAAACTTAAGTCATCTCTTGACAAAAAAAGTGATTCAGAAGAAAAAATATATTTTATTCTTTCGAGTGAGAATTTCACAATAATAGAAAGTACAGGAAAAAATAGCTATATAGAGTCAAAATAATCAACCATAAAAAGGCACTAGCCTTTAAACTGTGGACTAAAGAAGCAGATTTTGTTAGCAGATAAGGAGCAAGTTAGGAGAGACTTGATAGTACTTCGTGCTTTAAATAAGTATCTGCCTTTAATTAAAATATTTTGCTCTATATCACTTTTTTGAACGTTTGAAATTATTTTTGTTTTGGCGCAACATTTATAAGCTTACATGTGTTTTACTGTGTTTTTAAACCTTTTTTCGGATTATTTCAAGAACTCTAGATGGTTACTCTATATTACTTTGGCCAAAAATTAGTAAGACTTCTTAATTTAAATTTCGCTCAAAACCTATTGGTCGAAATATTTTTTTCTAAGTTTATACGACTGCCAGTGATATCTGTGCCAAATATTCTATCAAAATAATCTTTTGTCTTTTGTCTTTCCGAATTCAATTTTACGATTGAGGATCGGAAAAAACGTTGGTACAAATGTTTTGGGGCCGAGGGAGATTACTTTGAGGGGTCGACATAGATTTTCAATAATAAATTAATAATTTTAAAATTATGAACAAAGTCTTTCTTATAGCACCTTCTGTTGCAGTGTAATACAGAGAGAGGGGTTGGACGAATCTGAAATTGTATCGCGGCAAAAAATGGCACCTGACAAGAATTTGAAAACTGATTCATGCATTGACTGAAGGGATAGTCGATGAGTATCACAATGAAAATTAATTCACTGAGAATTGTTGGCTAAAGATAATCCAGCCATGTTCACCAAAGAACTGGTGTAGTGAATTGGCTTGAATTGATTACTTTTGGGCAAATCCTAAGGCAGGCCTTTGACATATATTTAGCTTAGTCTCAGCCAGTTTTTAGCCTATCTGATCAGTTAATCGATTTTAGCAGCAATTATAACACTAGAAATCTATTGTGGATAGTCGTGAGGTATTCTACTCACTATTAATTTCTCCATGTTTGTCAGGTAAAGTAGATCATCAGTGTTCGGTTAGAGTTTCAAAAGTGTTGCTGGCTAATACAGCTGATCCTTAAAATATCCATAAAATTTGCAGTTATTGTATATATAATTTGACATCTTCCATTGTTTTTCTTATCTTTCAAATTATTTTTGTTTTTACCACATTTTGTACTGATCCTTTCAATAACTGATCCTATTGTCATTTGGCAACAATTGCGCAGTTGGCCAACCGGAAGTTGCAAAACTGTGAATAAACAAGAATTTTTTGACTTAAGGTATTTGCCAAAGGATTCGGAACAGTTTAGGGGAAATGGATTTTCTTTGAAAAAGATTCTTAAACAAAACAATAAAGATAATAATGCAGATGAATTGTAAGTGAAAAATGTACTTCAACATCTGGAAGCTCATCTGATAGTAGTTTCTGCTATGAGGTTCGACTGGAGATTTAATTCTGGTACCACGGGAAGCAGAAGCCCTTGTAGTTCGCTCCAACCTGTTCATGCCGACTGGCCCCTCGAGGAGTATCGTGGTGTTTGTAATTAAATCTCGAATGTGGGAAGAACTGACACTTTGTCAGTTGAATGTGGAGTTGTATTGCAATCGGGTGCCGGATCCAAAGTCTGCCAGATGTTTTGAATAGGCCTTGAATCCTAGCAAGGTGATTAGTGTGTCCAGTCCACACTCCCTATTTGTACTGAAAATGCCTTGCATTTTCAACGTATTGATTTGATCCTCTGTGTTCTTGTGTTCTTGAGCACCATGGGGTAAGGCTGTCGTCAGCAGGTCCCCACGTTAAACACACCGGACGTTGTTTCTTTCAGATGGTCTCATTGTTGACAGTGCGATAAAAAGTTTGGCTCAGGAAAAACAGCTCATAGCAGCTGATTTCCATCAATCCATATATAAGCATAAAGAAAACCTCTCCAGACCGTTAATCTTGGATTGAACATCGTTAGCGCCGGCTCATCGCAACTCGACCACGTCAGTTTTCGCTTGACATTGTCAACTCATTTTTCGTAACCACACCCTTCATACATTAATCCAGTTTATTGCGATTCAACAACGACTCGCGGAAGGAAGTTCTCTTGATGAAGTTTTTGCGTTCGCTCGAGTCACATCCTTACATCGTTTTCTTTTCATACAGATTTTTAAATGTTTCCAATGTTCGGGTTTTGGTCTAAGCAAACAAACAAAAATAGCGAAGCGATAGGACCCGTGGTTGAAGAGATCCAGTTTGCTACTCAATAATGAATAGGAAACTGAGAAATAAAGTGACCTCTCGACGAACTTTATACATGTAATATCCTTGACAGCACGAAAAGGAGCTGTGTTTATGCCGCGATGTCTGAGATTGGTATCCCCGCAAAACTAATACAGCTACATATGTGAATTGACGTTCAGCAACACCAAAAGCTCTGTCAGAATCGGGAAGGACCTCTCCGAGTCGTTCGATACCAAACGAAAAAACGACTCCCTATCTTGCGACTTCTTCAATGTTATGCTGGAGAAAATATTTCAATCTGCAGAGCTGAATCGAGAGGCACAATCTGCTGGCGTGCGTCGGCGATATTGATATATTGGCCTCAACATCCGCGTCGTTAGTTCTGCTTTGTCCAGACTGGATAAGGAAGCGAAGCAAATGGATCTATTAGAAGACGATATATCTATTGTCAATCAAACAAACAGTCGTCGCATTGGCGACCTGGCTCCCATATCACTGTTGAGAGTCATAACTTCGCAGTCGTAGATAATTTCGTCTATTTTGGAACCAGTATCGACACCAAGGAACAATGTCAGCCTCGAAATCCAACGCAGAATAACTCTTGTCAGCAAGTGCTACTTCGGACTGAGTAGGCAATTTGAGAAGTAAAGTCCACTCTCGACGAACAAAGTTCAAACTCTACAAGTCACTCATCATCCTCGTCCTGCTATATAGTGCAGAGGCATGGACTTTGACAACATTTGATGAGTCGACGTTACAAGTTTTCGAGAGAAAGATTCTGGTGTTTTGGTAATGGCGAATATCGCGATATACGACGACATTGACTACTTGACCCGGCCTAGGTCATGTCGTCCAAACGGAGGAAAACACTCCAGCTCTGAAAGTATTCGCCGCAGTCTCCAGCGGAGGAAGCAGAGGAAAAGGAAGACCTCGTCTCCGTTGGAAAGACCAGGTGGAGAAGCACCTGCCTACAATTGGCCCCAAACAGCGAAAAGAAAGAACGACTGGCGGCTTTAATCGCGTTCGCGGTGTCTACGCCAATAAAAAAAAAGAAAGTCTTGGTCATTTTAACATACGATCTCGAAGCGTAAACCGGGACTAATGCTGCAAAAGATTAAATAAAATAATTCAGGATGGTTTATACTTATATAAATATATGTATGTATATTTGCTGGAATGACCGCCTAAACGAATCCTGGAAGTATGTCAAGTCAGATTAAAGAAATTTCAGACGAAATCTAAGACAAGTTGTCCGAAAGGCTGCAGATTTTACTGTTCTAAGGGCGTGTTTTAGTATTTGGAATAGATACCAAGTTACGAATCACTCTTGCTATCTGAGAAAACTCCGGTTGAGTATTACAAAGTAGCTGAATTATAAGCCAAAAGCGTATCATTTTAGTTTATATGTACATACTATACATATAAACAATTATTTTATGCGCCTTCTGACTTTTTCGAACAAAAAAGTACAATTCCAATTCAATACTTAAATACCGTTAATCATAGTGAAGCATTAATTTGAAATTCTAACGGACAAGTCACGTCATACTGAGATAATTGCTATTGAATTAGTAAATAAAATAGACAGCGCGACGAACGAACGAAAACGGGCATCAAAACAAAACTGATAATAGAAAAAATATATTCACAAAAAACCTGCTGCTAGCACAAAACAACAAAAAGAAATAAATAACAACAAAAACAAATAAACAAACTGAAAACCGGAAAATTGACAAAACTAACTGACTTTGTTGTTGCAAAGAATAACGAAATCAAAATAGAAACGTGCCACTAGTGACCAGGCGTGCATGAAGCGCTTGAGAACAGTGCGCGAAAAGTCTAAAGTTTAAATACATAAAGCTGTAAGAAGCTATGCTATGTCTACAAAAGGTAAGCTGCGAATGCATACAATAAATGCAAGTTTATATAGATACATACCTATATAAACATATACATACAACTGTCTGAGTTTGTATGTATTTGAATGCATACAATTTGTCCATAATTTCGATAGCCACACTTAAGTGATGATCATACGCCATTAGCAGCACTCACCAGCAGACAGGAGCCCCCTATCGCCGGTAAGCTTACAGCACACACACTCACATATACATGTGCGTACTATATACACACGCTTGCATTTATCGTGATCGTGTGTATTCTACGCTTAATACCGTTTGCATTGCAACAGCCAAAGCAATTTAGAACTAGTTTTCAAAAAGTAACGTCTACAGATAGTGTGACTTGTCCGTAATGCCCGAGGAATATACATATGGAAAAGTACAAGCACAGCAAACGAAGAAGCACAAGTGATAGAGACAAAAAACAAAAATAAATAAATAAAACTCTAACAACAAAAAGCGAGGAAAAAGTGTGGAGAACAAGAAAACGTTGGACACCTGCACAATTTTGAATCACTGCTTAACAAACTAGCAGTGACAGTTACAACAACCACGAAACAAACAAAAACAACAGCAATTACAACGATACAAACTTTATTATTACAACAACGACAGTAGTGTCTGCAAGAAGCAGAAAAACAACAAAAAGAATGAAGTTATCGTAAATTGAGTGCCAGCAATTAAGTATACAAACACATAAATACATACATATACATACATATGTTTATATATAGAGAGATTTGTAACAGAGTGGACAGATGCGAATATGTACTTAGGTCTTAAGTCTAATATATGCTAACAATATACATACATACATACATGTATGTATTATATATGTATGAACATATGAACGACGTTTATTTCAACGAAAGAACTTTAAAGCTAGCACTATTTCTAATTTGCTTTTCATTACATTTAACAGATTACAGAAAGGACTTTGTAATACAGTGCACTATAAAATTAGCTCAGGGAAGTTTTTCGATCAAATTCAAAATTCTTGAGCGCATTTTTATTAAGAAACTTCTATTACAGTTTCTATATAAGAAATCTGACTTAATTGGATACAAGAACTATCACAGACATTAATTTTATTCAATAAACATATTATATATAACGGGTGATCCAGTTATGTATGTTTTTCAATAGCCTTTTTTTTTGACAGATTACGCTTGAGTGGCCATTATGGAGCAACATAATCGGCCTACTGAGCGTACTATTCGCAACATCATCACACATCTTGAGAACCAGCATTCATTATTCGATAATATTCGACCGAATAGACCACGTCCAGTACACAAGAAAAAAATAGAGCAGCCACAGCAGAGAGTGTACACGAAGACCGTGAAGCGTCCATTCGGCGCCGTTCGCAGCAACTCGGACTGACGTATGCATATAACAACTTGGCGCATTGCACGTCGAGATATTAAATTGAAAGCATACAAAATACAGCTTGTGCAACAACAGGAGCCGCTTGACCACAAATTTTGTTCAGCGATGAGGCCCATTTCTGGCTCAATGGGTATATAAACAAGCTAAAATACCGCATTTGAGACGAAGAGAAACCTTCTCAAGTGCTGCCGCTGAAAACGTAACCATCAGTTGAAATTCGTGAGCTCGGCGACATTTGGTTTCAACAAGACGGCGTCACTTCCAATGCATCGCATCAACATATGGATTTATTGAGAAAACACTTCAGTGAGCAGATAATTTCACGTTTTCGGCCAGTCAATTGGCCACCAAGATCATGTGATATCTTAACGTTAGACTTTCTCCTGTGGGGATATGTAAAGTTTTAAGTATATGCGGACAATCACGCTTCGATTCAGGCCTTTAAGCAAAACGTCACCCGTGTCATTCCCCAGTTACCAGTCAGAATGCTCGAACGAGCTACCAAAAAATAGATTAAATTAGAAGTTTCTGCGTTTTTTCTTAAAAAAAAACGAAACGGATCACCCTTTATTTACAATATATTTTAGTTTCGCCGGTAAAATACCAGAAATAGCGCAAAAACCAACCAATCTGTGCATAAAAATATATCAATACCAAACAAGGAAAGGGCCCAGTTTTTGTGTCACCGAACATTTTATACTCTCGCAATTTAAGAGGATCAGTACTGGGTATTGACAAAACTTTTTATTTAATAAGTAATGTAGGTTTAAGTTCAGGCGTTTCCAAACAGTTCAACATAGTTAACTGAAATGAAATGTGTGTGTGTGATATAAACTCAATAACTGGGGTCTATGGGGAAAACATCGACCAAAGGATGACAAATCTCAATTTCACTGTGGACTATTTAAAATTAGTTTATGTAGTCTCCAATATAATGTAAGCCTTTCGAAATTAAAAAAAAATATTGTTTATTGAATATGCTTACATAACTTAAGCCCAAAAATAAGTTTTAGAATCTTAATAACTAACGAATTGCTGGTTTAGTCAATTCATGTTAGCGGAAGATAGATAGAACGCTGTTCATCTAAACACTGGCAGATCCTTTGTATGAAGAGAATTGTGCAGTTTCGACAGGTATTTTTGCCAGGGATTTGTAACTTCAGTTTTGACCATTGGTATTTCAAGTTCTTTATGTAATTTTTGTAATTATGGATAATATCCCAAACCCAGCGAGCTTTGTAACGATAACGTCATTTGACGATTTGTATTATTTTGTCTAAACTGGGAAACACTTTGCTTAGGACGAGAAGTAAATTATAAACAATTAATGTCATCGCTAAAACAAAAAATTAATGGAAACTTCTGACATGCTTAATAACGTACTTATCTTCGGTGTACTCAGTTAGATAATGAAGGCTATAGTTCAAGATCCTTCCAGATTCGCAAATAAGTCGTCACTTTAATTCTATCTAATTTGAATTCAATCTGGGCTTGTTTGTTTTAACACTTTTCTAACTTGGCACCTAAATAAGATGTATAATTTTAAGTCTGAAAATCGGAGATATATTTTAAGGTGCTTAGATCACAATTTAAAACAAGTAAAGAAGAGCTAAGTTCGAGTGCAACAGAACGTTTTATACTCTTTCAACTTGCACGAATCGGGGAAATACTGTGAGGTGTAAAACCAAACATATACAAGTAATATATACTATATATGATCAGGATGACGAGAAAAGTCGATATTAGTTATTGTCTCTCTACCCGTCAGTTCGTGCAAAACTTGAGAAATCTCGATTTTACTTGTACAAAGATACCTTAGTTAAATAAAACGAGTTCTAGATGGGCGTAATTGGACATGCCACGCCCAAAAATATTAACCCACATCTAAAGTGCCAGAAAAGCACTAAATTGAGGTAAAAGTTTAATTAAGTATAGAGGATCGCAGTAACAAGAGGATGTGATTCAACCCATTTTTGAAAACATGGCAAACCATTATAAGTTGAATGGTTATACTTCCTTTAACGCTTTAACTCCAACAGCACCGCTCACTCCCCATATAACGGTATCTGTTAAAAATTACGCTAAATCAATAACTTTATTGGACATTAAATTTTTCCACTGGGATGCATTAAAGAAAGCCTTATGGGAGTTGGTGTAAAAATTAATTAATGAGCTTTTCCGCCCACTGTTGTTGTTGAAATCCCGTAACTCAACTGTCACATAATAATTAAGAAGAATTCTCGTATTTTATGTCATGAGAAAACGGACGAAATCGGACAACAACAACAACAAATCAAAAAGCTATTAATATGTAAAACTTTCCACAAATAATTTCTTTAATATGTGCCATCTTTATGATCAAAATTTTTTAAATTCAATATTTAAATTGATTTATCGCCCTTTAGTAGAATATTTAATCCCGTATATAGTTGACTTTTGATCGAAAATGTCAATTTATGAAATATATAACTGAAGTGAGGGGATAATCCTTCTCTTATAATGGTTTGTCTGTATGTCAAAAATGGGTTGAATCGGACCAATACTTTCCTTAGCCCCCATATACTTAATATATAGATTTTTCGAACTTCGGGGTGACTTTGTACCGCATATATCGGCGAATATGTGAGTTATCCCAATGAAAATAAGAGAGCGTGTTTTATTCATAACTGTGTATCTTTGTGACTAAAATAGATAAATTTTAGCGAACACGTGGCTTAACCCTTATATAACTAATATCAGGATTTTCAAACATCCGGCTGACTTTACTCTACATATATTTAACTCTATATCTATCTCGCTTAGTTTTAGATGATGCGTGCAAGCGCTAGGTGAACAAAACTATAATACTCTGTACCAACTGGTTGTAAAAGTATACAAATTTGGAGTTCTTAAGGGGTTACGTGGGTTTTGACGTCCGACAAAACGCCTATTTCCACCAATTGTTTTTTTTTTATATAATAAATGATTTGCAACTTGTGAACACATCAAAGAGCAAAATTAATTTTTCATAAAATTTTTTTGAAAATTCAGCCATTGGCAGCTGGTTTCCAGAGGCGGTGCCCAAAAACAGGCAAAGGTTTAAACTAAAATCAAATTTCATCGATTAATAGAAGAGTATAAGTCGTGATTAATAGATGAATATAAAAAAAACTGAACTTTTAGGTCTAATTTTTACCTCAAATTGTCTTAAAAAATGAGTTGTGTCCAAAAAAAATTAATTTAAAAGGGGTCATCCCATTTAGAAGAACTGTGAAAAGTGTTATTAAGATCGCTTCACTAGTTTCTGAAAAATCATGTCCACCGACTACAAAAACGATGTTTCGAGAAAAACTGCTCTCTGTCCAAAGGTGCCATCTCTTATACTTTTATTTTGATTACCTTAAAACTTTGGGAATATATTCTGCACATATCAAAGTATTTAAAAAAAATAAGAAACATTTTTTTTTTTTTTTGAAATTTCAAAACCTACTTAACCACCAAAGAATATATTATTTCTTATGATAATTAAATTTCGGCTGTATGTATTTCCATTTATCTTAAAAAAATTAGAATTTTCATATAAGATAAATGGCCTTACTCATATTCCTAAAGCAGGCTTCAATATGACTATTAACCAAAAATTATTATTTATATTTCTTCGCTCTGTAGAAATATAGTGAATCTGGTAATTTTACGATCCAAAGGCTTAAAGTAATATCCTAAAGTTCAAATTTGAACTAGAAACTACTAGTTAATCTACACAGCCTAAAGTCATATATAATTACCGTATTGTATATGACTTTTCAATTATTCTAAGTATTGGATTATTACCATTTTAAAATCATCACGATCGTTAATCGCTAACTTTCACACGCATTTGGCAACAACCCCTCAGAAAATCATTATCAGCGCAAGAAAAGTATCCTCTAATTTATTCCAACTCGTCGCAACTAAATTGCCAACAAAACGTGACAAAGCATTGTTGACGCACTAAATGACATTTTTTATCAAGATCTGTGATCTTCAAGGATTTCTTATATTTTTTTTTTTATTATTCCTTAAATGTGCCTACTCATCGGGCATATCATGGCGAGTGTAATTATAATAAATCCGCCATTACAACGCTTACGCTGATGTCATTGCAAGCGGGTGATTCGCAGCGGCTTGCTCTATGCGATCATAATGATTCCAAAGGGGTATAATGGCAGGCCGTGAACTATGCTAAATGGGTATGCAGTAAATTAGAGGGCAATTGTAAGCAACAGCGGGGCGTGAAATATATACATATACAGATTAGAAGAAATTTGACGTAAAGTATCTTGACGCTTAAGGTTTATCACCTAATGGAGTGAAAGAATGCATTGCAGCAGGAGTTCCAGAGAGGAAGCAGCAATTGCATATGAATATGTATGTGTGTGTGTGTTTCAAAATACTTCATTGCATCAAGGACTTATGAATATGTAAAAGATGCAAAAAAGAAATCAGATTACTACTCACTGATCTTGTGCGCTGATTAGATAGCAGAATGTGCAGCGTTTACCTCGAGCAATATGCGAAATATTTATTTTGTACAAGTAGATGATGCATCATGCTGCCAGCATTTGGTATTCAAAAACCCTGCTAATGACATGACAACGTAGAGGGGATCTCATAGCTAGCAGAAAGCAGCGCTTGCAATGATCTAGCACTTTATAGGGCAAACGACAACAAACCGAAAACAGGCGTGAGTGTGTGCGCATGAGTAAGTGATCGTTAAGCCGTTCAAATGTTAATCACCTTCTTGTAGTGCTGCCATTACTCGCCCCTCTTTTCAACACAACTTTTTATTGTTTCGCATGTAGACGCGAAATGGTTATACATAACTGGCGCATTGAACCCTTCATCGCCTACTTTTACAACTACTCTTTATAAGTATGTGCTCCTCTTCTGCCTCTGTGGCTGCTCTTCAGCGCACATCTAGCGCTAGATCGCTGCTGATTGACACTCGCTTTCAGTGAGCCACCAGATGCGCCTATACTTTATTTAAGCTTACTTGCAGTCACTTTATTGTCAATTTTATTATTCAAAACCATTTTTTCACCATTATATGACACTCGCACCTCTCGTTATTTATTTATTGTCATCGTCGTTGTTGTTGTTGCTATAAAACTATTTTGTGTTTCTTTATTACTAATATGCATATTTATGGGCGTATGCGCGCAATCAAGAACACATAAATCGTTTTTATAGCTTATATACAGCTCATTTCGGTTGACAGAGCGCGTCTAAGTAGACAAGGAGGTGAACAAAAATTAAAAACAGAAAAAAGAAATGAAATAAAATAAGAAAAAACAAAAAAGACGCTGTAATACCTTTTACAGTTGCACTTATTACAGCACTAAAAGGGTATAAAAAGATCTTTGTATTGATCTTATTTGTTCTCGTTGTATGGCAACTATATAATAAAGTGGAAGGAGAAAATTTTCCATACAAGTCCTTGATTTTCATCGTTCAGTTTGTTAGACAACTATATTCTATAGCAGTATGGGACTGGGATCGCTCGTAGCGATTCACGATAGCCAAAAGTCACGCAAAACTAAGTCAGGTCGGTCGGAAGGAATTCGGAGTGCACCACACCTCGATAATCGAAGAAAACTGTCAATACAACATTGATTTTTGACCTGTTTTCACCTGATTTCTACAACTTCGGCTCACCTTTGCCACGATATTCGGCTGATTTGTCGACTGTTTCCGAGTCGTAAGCATAAATCCAAGACTCATCGACAGTTGATGTTGTTGGCCGTCCTGGATGTGGTTTATCGTCAAAACTCCCTCGACTGTCTTTGACTAATTTGTACCAGTCAAAACGACTTGCTCACGACAAAAAATTATCACCGCAAGCCTGTTCCACTAAACTAGAATTTATTTTGATGCGATATTTAGCGCAGATTTAACTGGCAGTCATACCAACCTAAGGAAAATTACTTTTCGCGCCAAATTTAAATGAAAAAGTCTTACTTCTTTTTGCCCACTGTAGTAGATATATATTTTTATAGGGTTCCTGCCGTTTCGCTCTGGATATTACAAATTTCAAACTTTACCCTGTTCAGGGTATAAATATCTAAAAATTAAAAAAAAAGTATTGAAAGACTCGCACGTCTACTGGCTGGCAGCAAAAAAAGTCGCCTAAGCTGCGCTATAAAATGCAAATTACCATTCAATCGCAATGAGCATGCGCTTTTATTTAAGCAGACAGATTTTTCATTTTTTTTCTTCTTCAGCTTGCAAGCAGTCTGGCTTCTTCAGCCGTCAACGCGCAGATCTGACTACCCCTAGTGTTCGCACTTGCGCGCTGCTTGCTAGCAACTTGATTTAAATGCAATTAACATGTGCGCCATTTAAGATTTATTACCTACCGCTGCACTCTTATATTCTCATATATACTAATATACTTACAAATATATATTTTTTTTATTCGTGCATAAATTTATTGAAAAAGTTTACAAGAACGCGTACTCACCCCATAGCTGGCTATTTTGCTATCTTTCGAATACAATATACGCACACAGTTCTTCCACTTCCAGTTATTATTATCGCACCGTTTGTTAGGTGCAAAAGATATCTGCTCATTTCAGTTACTCCTATTGCTTTTCTTCTCATACTTCACTGTCTCTCCTGTGTCTTTTACTAACTGTTTGTTTACAATATTTATCATCCATCATTTCAAATGCGCTTTGCATGTGATTATCTGCTTGCCTCCGCTGTCAAAAGAGATTTCTTAAACCTAAGTATCTAAAGTACCCGCATGTGCCATGTTTTTTCTATAAGTAGCCATAGGTATATTGATTTAGCTGTTGCCATAACTAAGTTGCTCGCTACCGGTCTTTAGCGCAAATATATAATGCTTATTTATACTTAAATGCGCACACACATATGTACATATATGTTGGCTATTTATACAGTTTAGGTTTACTAATATTTACTATACCTTGAAGATAAGTGATTATCTCTCAGCTAACAGTTGCTTGACCACTATCTGATATTATATTTATATCGATCGTAGAGAGGTGTGTGTTTATTTACACTATATTTGTCTCAAAATATGAATTTATGTTCAATGTGTTACTTTTATTTACACAATAATTTTTGCTAAATATTTATATGGGCTGCCTGTGACCATGCTAACAGGGCTGAAGTAAATATTGTATATAATTAATTTGAAAACATGCCAGGTTTTACTTTGGTACAAGGCATAGAAATTGTCGAAGAGGGTTACGCAAATTCACGTTTTCAAAAAAAAAAAACATTCTAAAATCATCTTCTCACATGAGGCCCATTTCTGGTTTAATGGCTTCGACAGCAAACTAAGTTGCCGCTGTTGAGTCAAGTCATTGCGTGAAAAGTTTGGCGACTCATAATTTTTGAGAAACGATCCAGTCAAATTACCGCCAAGATCATGTGATTTAATGCCTTTAGATTATTTGTTCTGGGGTTGTTCTTACTCAAAAGTTTATATAGTTCACTAAATACATTACTTAGAGTTTAACCGTGAACAGTAGTTACAAGCACAGAGTGATGAACCCAAAGTCATATACTTGATGCTTTCGGAACTATTTAATTCATTTCAGCAAATTGTATGGCCGAAGAAGCTACTTAATGTGAACAGAACACTATTTCGAGTTCTGGAAGCAGCACTCAGTAGATTCTGTTAACAATTGACCCTACTTGTACTACATATGGATCTTAGAAACAGAACAACGCGACACCTATTAGTCTTGAAACCCTACCGGACTATATCATCATCAGTTTCAACTAAAAAACTTACCAAACATTCTAAATAAGATGGATAAGCCATATACGATATCTATCAAATAAAATTCAACATATAATACATACGTTCTTCTCGCACAGTCAACACTTGCTTTCAGTGACTAAAAATATTGACCACATGATCCTTGATACTAAACTGTACAATGCAAATATGATTAATTTTTCGTGCCACAACTGATTCAAGATGTCCAATCTACATATACAACTTACTATACGTACAAGGTCTGTCGCAAAAGAAACAGGACTGTTAAAAAAAAACAACAAAAAATTATAATATTTTTCAATAGTTATATTTTTTTATTCAAAGTAGTTTCCTTGTGCTTCGATACAGCGTTTAGCGCGGTCAATTAGCATTTCAAATGAGTGTTTAAGGTCATTTTTTGGAATGCTTTTGAGAATATCGGTCGTCGCCCTTTGGATAGCTCAAATGTCCTGAAACCAGTGTCCTTTCATGGGCAAATGAAGTTTTCCAAATAGGTAAAAATCACAGGGTGCCAGATCAGGTGAGTGATTAATAGTTAATATGGAGTTTTTTGTCAAAAAATCAGTGACAAGCGTCGATCGATGACACGGCGCATTATCGTGCAACAGGCGCCAGGACCCTGCCTCACGGTATTGTGGTCGAGCACGACGAATGCGTGACAAAAGACGCCTCATAACACTAAGGTAAAACACAGCATTAATCGTTTGGCCAGGTGGGAGAGAGTTCGGTGTACAATACCCTCGGAATCGAAAAACAAATCAGTACAATTTTCTTAAAATTTGTACGAAATGTCAACAAGAGATCAAACTTTTTATTTCATATACCCACCAATAGGTGGCGCCACCAGAAAAAGTTATATTTAAAAAGTTCTGTTTCTTTTGCGACAGACCTTGTATATATAGCACCCACAGTTGCCACATTTTTATTTACTCCTTTATAGTTCAATCTATCTTTTGCTCCCACCCATTTATTACTTGCAAAACCAACTGTTCAATTAGTGACGGAAGCGTCACAACCACAGCTGCAATAAATTAATACTCAATCGATTATTTTGCGAAAATTATATGTTTACTCAAAGCCAAGCTACAGCTTACACTCCACTATCCTAACGTTCATATACAACAAACATATACTCACCGTAGTTTAGATCTAGTATAAGTGGAATTGATAAGCGTTTATTAGCGGTACTAATAAATGAGATTCTTCTCAGCTTGGCTCCACTAGCTTACACAGCTATATATTATCTTCGCTGTATCTGAACAAAAAATAAATAATTTGTTAGACTACAGTTACTCTAACGGCCATTTATTGTAATTAGTGGGCGTGCCTCGCTGGCGTTTAACTCGCTGTTTTGATACAAAGTAAATCAAGTAGAGCAGGAGTCTTGTAATGCTCCAGAATGACCATATGTATAGTATATACAAAAGCAAAAACTATTCACATGAATGGTAGGATATTGAAAAAGTTTTTCTTTCGGGAAATAGGCGCTTTTACAGTGGGAGCATAATGTTTCGCTTCTCTATCATTTGAACATGCGTTAGGTAGTACTATATTAAGAATAAATTAAGAACTTATTTTCCAATTTAAGCAGTTTATAGGCAAAACGCCTTACATTAAAATATCTCAACTATACTATGAACTCTTTTATTGGAAAAATTATTTTTTTAAGAGTTTTTAATAGAATTTATCCTCAATATAACCTCTGGCAACTCTTAGGATTTTTTGCAAGTAAATTTCTCTGTTATGACTAAAACATGCTCTCTTCTTTTCATTAAGATAACTCACACATTGGCCGATATATGCGGTACAAAGTTCGAAAATCTTCACACAGAAATTTTGTCCAAATCGGTCAGTTCGGCCCCAGGATATGTGATTTCCCCAAAAAGTGGGCGGTACCACGCCCATCGTCCAATTCTCACACTAGTTTTTAACAGTACCGTTATAGGGGCCATACTCCGATTTCTCACTGTCGGTAGGAGTTCTTGTGATATTCGTGCTGGCGAATTTCGTTGTTGTAGCATTAGTCGTTTAGAAGATGTATGCTTTAAATTGTTACGCGGCCACGCCCACATTTGCAAAAAATTTTGCCCACAGGTGTCCCTTACCATTGCGATCTTCTGTACCAAATTGCAGTTTTATACCTTAATTTAGTACTTAGTTATGGCACTTTAGATGTGTTCGGTTAATGGCGATTTTTGGGCGTGGCAGTGTCCGATTACGCCCATCTACGAACACGAATTTTGTTTTGGACTAAGGAACCCACATACCAAGTTTCATCGAGATAGACAGACAGAAAGATAGAACTATATCTATCTCGCTTAGTTTTAGGTGATACGTACAACCGTTAGGTTAACAAAACTAGAATACTCTGTAGCAACTGGTTGCAAGAGTAGCTTTAATAAATAATAGCCTTCAAAATAAAACAGATTATATATGAAAACTTGACCTTAATATTAAATATAGTGGTCCGATCTGAACAATTTCTTCGAAGATTGTACCGTTGCAATGGACAATAGTCTTTTCTTGTGATGATATCTTTTGAAATAAATAAGTATTCCATAAAAATTATTGATTACGATCGTTCCATTTGTATGAAATCTATTGCTGATATACAGTCAGAAGGACATGACCAAATCGAATCAGCTAGTCATATTGATCATTTATAAATATATATCCTTTATAAAGTCTCCGACGTTTCCTTCTAGGTTTTAGAATATACATACTTAGATTGGAACCCTGTAAGAATATAGACATCGTCAAAGTATGTCTTGTAAAGGCAAAAATAGTAGTGAATTACGGATTCTATGGGAAAAAGTATCTTTCCAATAATAATCTAAATGAACATAACTTATGACCCTTCAGTTGACAATGTCAGAAAACGTATCGAGTTGTAGAAGGAGTTATAAAATATATGAATAAATAATTTGCGGCGAAAAAAAACAAATGCGTAAGCCGTTTTACTATATTATTGAGCGGGAACTAGTAGAATAGTATTTTATTTTTAAAACAACCAACTCTGTTCTTCCTACATACCGTTATTTAGACGTCTTCACTGGTGGTATCTATTTTTTCAACCTAATATATTCGATTTCATATGATATTAGTTAACTCTTTGTTCAATATTTGTTTGTGAAAATTAGATTATCTTAATGTGAGAATAATAAAGACATTATAAACAAAACATTTCGCATTTTTAACGGCAACCTAATTACAAATAATTATTTTCCATTGTGCGCCCTTTTGCAAAATTACCCAACTAAAATTCCACCTCGGCTCATTAACTTTCGGCAGGCGCCTGCATATTTTATTGACTCACTGCGCTAATTAAGCTTACGCGAGGCATTTCCTAAAATGGCTGCAATTGCTTTGTGCTCCAATGCTCCAGTTGCTGGGTAGTTCATTAAATCCTTATTTTTCTTTTTTCATATTAACAGCTCCGGCACCTTCCTTTTGTTTCCTTTGTCATTTATGGGCATTACATACCTTGTAAGTTTATCTGGGCTAATTTCAATTTTGATTGTTAAATTGCGCTCTTTGCGAAACTACAATATGATTTCCAGTTAAAATGCAATTTCGACTTCCTTTCCATGCGAAATGCGGAACGACAGTTGGCGGTGGCACATTCGTCAACTGAACTGTGGAGAAAATGTTGTATTTATTACACAGTGGTACGCTAAAGTGTCGCTTATTACCGTAGACCGTAATTACCCTGTGTGGTTTACAACGAATCGCAGGAAAAAGAGGCAATAATCCGTCGACCATGTGTCCATTTCGTTACGCATTGACGCATCAGCAGGCGATCTGCTGCACATTTTTAGACGGTTGGTTGGCCTGGATGGCTCGCTGGTGATTGGCAGGAGTGCTGTAGGCGCGAAAATGACTGCGCTATTGTTTTCAGATTCATATTTATTCATAAGTATGTATGTACATATATAAATGGTATATACAAATATACATATACATGAAATTATTTGATTTTTAATAAGGGAGTTTTCCCTTCTTTGTTTTGGATATGCACCTTCACTTAATTTATGTCCCTCCTTTACCGGCTACATGCGACCTTTCTCCGGATAGGCCCGTTCCCACGACAGTCGGGTCTAAGTAACCACGAATTACTTCAAGAATGTTTTCTGCCGCTATCTCAAGAACGAATTTATCCAAGATCACAAAAATCATCAATTTCATCTACCTCCAGAGCCCCAAACATATTCTTTAATGCTAAATTTTACTAATCCCAAAGACTATGTACAAATCGCCAATTACACTGTGATAGCTTTTTTCAAAAAAAAAAAAAAAGACAAGACCAACTTCGACGGTTTCCCCCTATTTCGGGTCCTACGAATCGAACTGCATCATTACTTTTTTGAGTTACAATCATGGTTTCATACAAAATTTTTTGTTGAAGTTTTTCATCAAAGTGGCCCATTGTAAGAGAAAGGCACATTTTTCTTCGGTCTCTAACTTTTTTAATGTTGACTTTTTTGATAAACTTTCTTTGGCAAAGCTTCTCAGAATAAGTCCGTCTTTAAGTTCTTAGATGACTGTAAACCCCAAAATCAATGTTTTTTGTGTCCTTATAGCCAATATGTCGAAAAAACTGAAATTTAATCCATTTTTTTTAATGTTTTTTCCCTCACGTTTCGTCAATATTTTAATTTACCCTTTGATACTTATACATTAAGTGACATCTTGTAATAGTAAGAAACTTAAGCAAAGACAATGATCTGAGCAAACTAACCATTAGAAAAAAAACTTAACAAACTTTAAGCATAGATTGCAGTTGTTAATTTGACTTTGACTTCGCGGAAAGAACATTGTTTTAGTGCCTTGTATATTAAGAAAATAAATTAAAATGAATAAGTGTCCAATTGGCCTATCGTTGTTCTGCTACGTATGTGGAAAATTTACAAGCCCTCGGAGTAGACGCAAAATATCTTCGGGAACTGCCGGCATCTACGAGAAATGTTTCGATTTGCCCGTTATAAGAGACGTAGATTGGGTGCCAAATACCATTTGCACGCAATGCAACAACAACCTGCATAACTGGTCAAAAAGACTGTGCCTAAAAACGGGGTTCGGCATCCCAATGATTTGGATAGATCCACAAGGGCATCATACTGGTAACTGCTACGCGTGCAAGAACAAATTTGCAGGACTCAACAAAAAAAACACAGTTTACAAAAGTGTTCAATCTGCACAGCTACCAGTATCTCACTCAGAAAATGCTCCGATAACAAGATGTCCAAGTCCAACTGACAGATATATTTCGCCAACATTTTCCACCGAGCCTACAAATCTACCCAACCGAAGTTGAAAGCCCATGTCGTCACTTGGAGATTTCCCAAGCCCGTTTGAATACGATGGTACGACAGCTGAAATTATCGCAAAGACAAGCGATTTGCCGATCACATCATCTTCGATCGGTAAATATATTGTCTAAAGATGTAAAGGTGTATGGATACCGCAAAAGACAGAAGGAGCTTTTAGATTTCTTTGAGGTTAATGGCGATAATACTTTTTCGTATTGTAAAAATATTCCTGGTCTTATGCAAATCATGAACTGTGAGTACAAACCAGAGCAATAGCGCTTGTTTATTGACTCGTCGAAAAATAGTTTAAAAGCAGTATTGCTGTATGTGGATAACACAAATATTAATATAAAATATATATATATAATATTGTGTACAAATTTATGATACTTATTGATAACACTTGTGTATAAGATACAAAAAATAAAACAGCACACAAACATAGTAGTTAGTGTAGCTTTTTTAAAAAATACAAATTTTATTAAGTTTTTTTTCTAATGGTTAGTTTGCTCAGAACGTTGTCTTTGCTTAAGTTTCTTACTATTACAAGATGTCACTTAATCTATAAGTATCAAAGGGTAAATTAAAATATTGACGAAACGTGAGGGAAAAAACATTAAAAAAAATGGATTAAATTTCAGTTTTTTCGACATATTGGCTATAAGGACACAAAAAACATTGATTTTGGGGTTTACAGTCATCTAAGAACTTAAAGACGGACTTATTCTGAGAAGCTTTGCCAAAGAAAGTTTATCAAAAAAGTCAACATTAAAAAAGTTAGAGACCGAAGAAAAATGTGCCTTTCTCTTACAATGGGCCACTTTGATGAAAAACTTCAACAAAAAATTTTGTATGAAACCGTGATTGTAACTCAAAAAAGTAATGATGCAGTTCGATTCGTAGGACCTGAAATAGGGGGAAACCGTCGAATTTGGTCTTGTCTTTTTTTTTTGACTATCACAGTGTTATTAATTATAAATTATATCTCTAGATAACTTCCTTCTAAATCGATACACTTGATCCAGCTGTTTTCCTACTTCATTAATCCGTCTGAAAAATATGTGCTATGTATACTAAAGGTCTTCCAAATATAACCCCGTAACCTCAAACTCATTTACCTTTAATTTTTCCCCAACGAAAGACTTTTGAACTTTGGAAAACAAAAACAAAAGTCGTACAAAGCCAAATATGAAAAAATGGAGAATGAGGTGACAATCCAACATCCTTGTAGAGATGTCCATCTCCATCTTATGAATCCTACGAATCCCAAAAGTTATAATGGGACATACTCCGCCTTCTTCGGTGTTTAATTTATGTTCGCTGTTGAAGTCTACTGGTTATGGTCTTGAAACGATGTAGAAACTCTTTCGGACTGTTCTGAAACAGCACCCCTGCGGGTAGGGGTTAGAATTTACCCATGGTAAGGCATGCCTGTCGTAAGAGGCGACTAAAATCCATATGCAATATGTCTTTCTTTCGGGGAATGCCTTGAAATGACAGCATAGAATATGTCAGAAATAGTGCAATAATCCTCAGCTTGAAATCATTATTATAGGCTTTATATTTATTCCTAATATAAAGATAATTCAAGCGACTAATGTCACCAGTCATTGAGTTTTGGGGGCTCAACTGGTAGTAGCAAAAGCTACAAGGTCTTACCAGAGACCTTAACCTGGTACCACGGGAGCCCTTGGAGTTTACTCCATTCTGCTCATTGGGTATGGCCTTTTTTGGAGATTCGTGATGGCTGTGGTTGAAACCTAAAGGCAGGTGGGTTGAAAAATTCAATCCAATGTGGAGTCGCATTGCGGCCGGGTACCGGACCCTCGTACCCGACCAAGGCGGCTAAGGTGTCCCTATTCACCTGAACCAATTGGAACCAAAATATACGTGCAAAATGTATTTATACTTTGGGGCGCTGATCAACGCATTGTATTGATCTATGTGCTTCAAAGAAAGCACCGTGAGGTAAGGCCGTCGTCGGCATGTACTCACGTACATCGCAATAATTGTTGTTCTTAATCAGCGTTAAATTCTGATCAAATGAAAGATCTGTACGACTTCCTCATGTCCAAATGTCCCACGCAGTGTTTTCAGTTGATCTCAGCTATTTCACACACTTTAGTTGGTGATTCATCAATACGAAATCAAAAAGTTTGTCACGTTATCCTCCGTGGTAGCCTTCTTCGGGCACCTCTGAAATCAAAGCCCATCATCATAAATCAACCCATCATCAATATCACCATTTCGAGCTGTAGAATATGTGTTCGCACTAAAATTGAAAAAGTGAGTACGTATAAGGCATATCCATTATAGTGTCTGACTACCAAGTTATCTGTGTGGCTCCTCCCTCTACCTCATTTGAGAAAATAATGGACTTTGTCCAACTCTCTGCTATAATAAAACGCAAATGTGACGATAAAGATCTTTAAATGATAAGGATTAAATCACCATAGATCCTCGGGAAGCTAGAAATATTTTATTATCCAACAATACATGTGCTCATTATATTATTAATCATAGAGTCCATCATATAAATATTAGCATATATCCTTATCAAGATTTTGGTTATTTTAACCTATTTTTTATGGTACGATAATGACTGATTCATAGTTTGCTGAAACATATGTTATTAAGGCAAATATACTTGTGCTTCACCGGCTTTTGTAGCTGCAATTTGCTCAAACCTTTATTTACTTGACGTTGGCATTTGAAATTGGTCCCGCCACGAACTTGCATACTATTGTGATGACTAATAACTAAGAAAAAGTATAGTTGTGACTTAGATGGTAGTGAAAAAACAGTGGAGTAGAAGAAAGTTATGATAAAGGTGGGCAAAGATAACAAAAATGTGAATAAAATTAAATTAAATAATACAAGAAGTTAGGAAAACCTAGAATTAAATATGAAGCCTGATTAAATGTAATTCCTGTTTATAATTTCCAAAATTGTCATGCTTAAATTTATTTAAATATAACCTCCTTTAACTCATTTCACCACCGTCACTGCCCTCTTTTGGTAACGCTCCTCTTCATTTGGTTACTTTTCCTCATTTGCTTCACTGAGTGAACAGTCTGCAATTGAATATCTGCAGCATTAGTCATTCGCATAGACATTTCTACTTAGTTGTCGGACGCTCGTAAAATTAACTGTTTAACCGTATGCATTCGCACATCTTACATGGATGTTTGATCACCTTAGCAACGAAGTTGGTAGCAGATTGTGCGAAACACAAGCGGTTCAGTCTGAAAGCGACAGAAGTTCGGCGCTTAAGTTTTTTGTATGATGATTAATTTCAATCAATGCTGTTAACTGGCTGATAAAGTCTGAAGAGAGGGTATACAATTTCGTCAATATGTAATAATAATTTTGTGTTATACAATAGTAAAAGAAACATCGTACTGAACTATATTGAACTTATTTTCATGGTTAATCCTGGAGCATTATTTAGCGTGAGCGAAAACGATGAGCAGGGAATATTCCGGTAATACAGAACGATATTGAGACCATTTTACGATTTGCTGGGCTTATTTCAGAGCTTCCACAGGCCGCTTCAGTACTATTTTGACTAGACCTATTCTATTTTTTTTTTAAACAATTTCGAGACTTTTCAGGAATATTAGAGTAGAACGAGTTAATTTTAAGACGTATTTTGGGCTAAACAAAATCATGTTTCGATTATTTTGGAGCTAGTGAAAGCTAATTTCCAGATTATTCAAGAATTCAATTAGCAAGAAATGGATAAATGAAGTTGGTTTAGAGTTATTTTAGAAATAATAAGAAATAATTAAAAGACAGTAAGGTCTTTTTACTTCCGAGCTTGTTGGAAATTTGTGAGAAACAAGAAAAATAAGATCTTTATTGAACGCTGTAACAGATTATTTGAAGATGGATAGTTCATGTCAGTTTAAAAATTACTTAGAAATTATTTTATGACTAACGATAGATAGATGGAAGTAAAGATTGAGGTTTTGCACTGCGACCTACGGTCTATTGTGCCCTCCCCTATATCACAATTGGTCACCAAGTTCCAGTATTCTAAACAATTTCAGGAGCCTGCTATGAGCGGCTGAGGTGATGTGATTGCTGCCCACGTAGATGGAACCTAGATCTTTTAGCCTTCTAATGCAAATTACTGGGCTATCCAGAATCAGCGCGACAATGTGGTGGAATTTGTCTCGGGGGATGCTGATTATTTCCTTAAGTTTGCGAGGTTGTACCCGTCTACAAGTAGAAGCAGCTTGGCAGCTCCTTTCAAAGTGTGAGACCCCACTGAAATTGATGGTTCTGGCCCCATAATTCTGGACGCTGCCGCAGAGCGGGCTAGTACGTCGGCCAGCTCATTGCCGACTATCCCTTTATGGACCGGCACCCAGATTAGGTTGCACACTGATAAGCGGTTCAGCCTTCTTGAACACTCCTCCACTAAAATCGATTTAACCTCATCCGCGAGATCGCCTTTAGTGCCGTTGGACTATCGCTAAGTTTGGCGATACGCAGGTTGCGATAGTTGCGATGAAGATTGAGTTTTGCAAAGACTTCTGCTTGAAAAATGCTCGGGAAACGTCCCATTGGTATGGATAGCTTGGTATGCCGTCCCGCAATGCCTGCTCCAATGCCTTCCGGTGTTTTCGAGCCGTCAGTGTACCACTGGATAGTGCTGCCTCTCAGCAGTATATCGAGCGTGGAGTCATTCCACTACGCCTTACTGCCGAGAGTAACTCTAAAATTCTTTGTAAAGTTAATGCTCTTTCTAACGCCGTCTATTGGGAAAAGGGCGAGTGGTGTGTTTACCCCTAAAGCTTTTTTTTGTCGAGACGACATTATCTTCTTTTTGCTGAAACCCTCTGCTGGCATTATCACCATGATATGTTCAGCTCCATCATGACTGCTAGTGCTGCAGTATTTGGAACTATTGAGAAACAATCTGGAACTTGTTCGGCATAGCTAATAACAATTTAAACACTCAGACCACTTTTGATCGGACGACTGAATGAAATCTAGTATTCTCAAATACTATATGTGCAATATTATTATGAAAAATATAAATAAAATAAGTTCTAAGTACTACTTCTATTTTCCGATATAAAAATCCGGAAATAGTATTTTTGAACTCTGAACAGGATATTTTAAAGATCGCCACGAAGTAGATATGTATATCAAATATATAATGAAACGTCAGAGACACATAAAGTATACTACTTATGTATAACAATTCTCGTCGTGATGACTTAAGTCAATTTAGCTATGTCCGTCGGACTGTCCGGCTATCTGTAGATAAGCGAACTAAGCTCTCAGTATTTTAGAAATCAAACTGAAATTTTGTAGACATTGCTTCAATCCCAAGAAGCTGCTCATTTGTCTTAGCCGCCGATATCGGATTGCTATAAAATATAGCTCCCATGCAAATCGAACCATTAATATTTAGTCCTTGTAAGAAATAGTTGTTTATTTGATGAGTTATCTTCAAGAAAAGTGGCACAGATGATTGCCCAAGCCAATGCTACAATCTGCGGTCATATCAAAATAACAAAAATATCTTTTTATACACTTTTCTGCTATTAGAAATTTATGTATATGTAAAGTATATTTTAGCTTCGTGGCTTGTTTGACTATACCTTGGGTAAAAGAGCGCCTACTAAATTCAACCGACTGAACCGTTCCTGCTTACAAATTTCTACAAATGCCCATTTACGATTGCATATTTTGAAGTAGCCGTCAGCGCTTTGATGCCTACAACACTCATTCTGCCAACATACATGTACACATGAATATTAAGTAATGTTTACATGCACATAAAATCATGTTTGCTTACATTTCTGCAGCAGTATGTAAGCTTGGCTTTGCTTGGCATGCCTCTGTGTGTGTGTTCAAGTATCCCTAAAAGGGATTAAATTACATTCTTCTGCGGTGATGCGTTGTAAAGTGAACAACTGATTATCGCCATGCTTAACTTTATTACAGTAACTTTGGTCAACAACAACAACAACAACAATAACTACAAAAGACAGTTTTTAAATGCTTATAAGTGCTAGTTAAGTTCATGCACTTTGTATGTGTGATTAGTTGTGCGTTTTCGTTTGTGCTTACTAGTGTGCGTATGTATGTGTGTGAGTGGATGCGTAAGTGTATTACCATTTGCTGCGCACTGATGTATGACGAACCTGTTGAATTTTCGCTTATTAATGCGATTTGCGCCACAGCAAGCCATCATATTTTGAAGTATGCACACAAAAAAATTGAGTCATATTTGTTATTGTTGTTGTTATTTTAGTGCTCTTGTACGGAAAATATTCATAAATACATACATACATATGTACATATGTATGCAGGTAAGTTTTCTTTTGTTTAACTTTTCTGCTGCTGTTGTCGCTTTACAACCGCAACAAATCGGCATGAGTCATTCGTCCATCAGCAACTGCTGGCGCAGACCCTTGCTGCTGGTCCGTGCCACAAATATACATACGTACATACATATACGTACATCAATATTTAAAAAAGCTGTTACTGCTCACCTATTCACGTTGTTACGCTTCTTTATGCTTTAATGAATATTTATAACCGAATTGGTGAACAGTTGGTTAAAGAAATTATGAAAAAAGTAGTTTTATATTTTACGAAAAACGTGTCAATGGGTCAAGTGTAAATAATTGTATATTAATCCGTAAACATAAAAATGGAAATACATACTATACATGCATATATGTATGTATATGTACATGTATTCACATTTCGGCATATTAAATAATTACATGCTAAATAAAAGAAAATAAGTGTAACACAAGATAAATATTGACTTCGTTGTCGAGTGAGTTGCCAACATGCCTGTGCAAATTTGTATTGGCTTCCAAGCGTTTTGCTAATTTACTTATAAGTCCGAACATAGGAGTCCTGTTTTTATATGGCTTCTCTCTAGATCAGCCATTTAAACTAACCTAACCTATATGCTATAGTTGTCCGATCTGAACAATATGTTCGCAGATTTTACAATTGCCTTGGAATATTATCCATTCAAAATTGCGCGAAGACATCTTTTATAATAAAAAGTTTTCCATACAAGAACTTGATTTTGATCAGCCAGTTTTTATAGTAGCTTTATGCTGTAGTGATTCGATCTGAACAATTTCTTCGGCGAAGGGTCTTAGGTTATAACACATGTCATATTTTGTGAAGACCTCCTCAAATGAGAAAGTTTTCCATTTGAGCATTAAAGTCCGATCGTTCAGTCTGCATAGCTTTGTACTATACTAGTCCGATGTCGACGATTTCGATAAATAAGCAGCATTTTGGTGAGAAAAGAGCATGCATGTGATGGATATCTCAAAAAGTGAGAGACAATTGCATGTAAAAAGACGGACAGGCTCATGTCTTAATCGACTCAGATCATCACGCTGATCATTTATATACATATATATAATTGGGTCTGCTACGTTTTTTCCTGGGTGTTCGTTGCTGTTCAGGGTCCAATCACCAACCAAAAAAAATCGAGTTTTCTCCTAAGCTCCGAATCAGGTAAAATATTCGCCGTTATAACATTTTAGAGGTATTTTCATAAACTACTCTCTTAGGAATTCTAAACTCTATTGCCAAGGACCTGGGACAGTTGATTTCCACACCTTTCTCTAGCGATGAATTTTTCACCAACAGAATCATTTGCCATAGACCAAAGCAAGTTATAATCATTTGATGAGTCCGTACTATAAGATTGATAAGCACTTGTCAACGAAGCCTTCAGAGCTTCTAGCAAATAACTAGCGATGTGTGTAGTCCGCCTTGCCCTACTGGAACACAATTCCCCTTCGATTGGCCAAATCTTGTCGCTTCTGAGAAATTACTTCCTTTAAACGGTCTAATTGTTGATTCCCTGTCAATTCCGCCAGGCACATAGCAAAACCTTCCTGGCCGTCAATCTTTCGATTGGACATCGTTTGTGCCGTCTCACTGCAATTCCGCCACGGCTCATTCACTTATTTCATCAGGAACCATCCGCTTTTGAAATTGATCGATTTTATTAGGTTTCGTTGATGAAAATTCAGTTTATGAGGTATTTTTTGTGTTAACACATACATATGTACTCGTATTGGTGGTATACGAGGGCGGTTGGAAACATATTTAGCTTTGCCGTTCTATCGCAAAAGAAATTTATTATCGTGTTTGATATCGTATATATGTTCATGCAGTACTTATCATATCTCGTATATAGCCAATGTTTAAATGTTCGTCGATTCGAACTCGTAGTTTTATTTTGAAAAGGAAGATTTGGAAATATGACGAAGGCCAGTATTGGCCGGTTGTTCGATTCTTGTTTTCAAAAGAGAAACTACGCAGCCAATTGAAGGTGCCGTGAAATAGCTGAAAGAGTTGACATTTCAAAAGATCGCGTTGCTTCTATCGTATGAGCATTACTGAGCATAAATAAGGTGGTGACGCTTCGATTACTCCCTCTGAACAAGAAGCGGTACCGTGCGACCATATCACATCAGTATTTTACTCAGTTAAAAGTCTATATGAAAAAGTTTCTACATAGTTTCATGACCGTCAACGAAACTTGAATCCAATCAAAATAGTAGACTTATCTCTAAAAAACTGCAACCAAAATAGCTAACATGTCCTAGTATTCCAAAAAAAAAATGATGGCCACCGTTTTCTGAAATTCATAAGGTTATTAAGGGCGATTCGGCACCGAATTAAAAAGAACTAACGACAAAAATAAAAATAAACGACGAACGACGAACGACGAACGACATGGCTAACTGGTCGAACCATGCTGTGAACGGATTCACCAGTCAACCTTATTATCTAGATTTGAAATCTTATGCCTTGATATTTGGTCTCGCGATCGAAGTCAATCGCCAATTGTCAAATGTATCGACCTAAAAGAAAATTATATAATCAATAAATCGCAATTTTTCCAGCATTTTTGTTTTTCTTTGGTAAACTAACTAATAATTGGACCAAACACATACCAAATACAATATTTTCATATTGTGGTTTCTGCATATCTCACCGGCGGAGAAACAAACCGTTAAAGATTGAAAAGCCTCTTCCTTGAAAAAATTAGTATTATCTTAATGACCTTTGAATTTGTGAATCAGATTAGTCCATATGATATAAACTTACTTAAATTTTTATTACACCGTGCATATTTTATTAATTTTAGCTTATTGTATTTTGAAAATACCATGTTAATATGTACTAGAACTTAGAACTTCTAAGTGCTTCTTGAAACTTTCAAAAAACTGTTTCAACTTGTTTGGAACTGGATACTCTGTAAATAAAATTTACATCAATATCACTGGCAGTAAGCACTGATCAAAAACATTTCAAGCGAAATACCGTACACCGTCATTCAAACTTTATAACGGTGTAAATCGTTTAATCATGCATAAAAAATCATTCAGTTAAAGCAGATCAAAATTAAAACACCTTCAATCTACACATTCGCGCTTCTCCACTGAGCTGTGTCATAAATTTCATTGCACTAGCGGTAAAAGAGAAAAAGAATTTTTATTCCTTTTTAATAAAACACACATCAATGCTGCCGCCGTAAAAGGATTTAAAGGCGTTGAATAAGAAATTCGTAGAATTTTCTTCACGCGCGTCAACACAAAGCAATCACTTTGTCGGTGGTCCAACAAACAGACCGACCAACGAGATTTATACAAAATACTTGTACAGTACAAAAATGCGTTTACAAAAAAGAACAAGGAACGGTAGCGGAAAAAATAACAAATATTTAACACTTAACCACACTTTGATTTGACCCAATTCGTTGACTGTGTGTTTGTCATGACTTTAGTTCTACCAACGTCACCATCATCAGTGGCTTACAGTCGCTGCACTTGTGTAAATATGGGATGACTCAAAAAATAGTAAAACGTAAAATGAAAGTAAACAATAAAGAGGAGTAGCGGTGATAATACTATTGATAGGTGCGCTAGTATATAAACAAACAAAATTATCACCCGCAGTGACCGATCAAATATTACGGACTGATCAAATAAAGTAGTTCAAATATTTTTGATTAAAGCGCATAACCGCGCTCTAGAGCATTATTTCTGTCATATGGACTCATATGTATGTTTGTAGAGACATTATGGCAACACCTGTCTTTTAGAGGAATCCAACCTTTTTCGTTCGTATACCACAGATTTGTGATAAAACGTGGAGAGTTATGCTAGAATGTGTGTTTCTGAAAATATATGGTTTAAGCACTAATTTTGCAGGTTCTTAGTTGATTTAAAAAACTCTTGGATATAAATCATATTTCTGAGAAACCTAGTAAATAGTATGATATAATATTTGACTTTAGATTATATATATTTGAGATAAATCAGACGATTTTCTCGTCTTATTAAAAACTTTGAAACAGAACCTCGTATAAGAGATTTTAAATCAGAGAAAGGAAAAGAATGAACTTTGTTCGCTGTGAATAAAAGATAATCTCATTCAATTACTTACAAAATGTTTTATACGAAAAATTTACAAAATTTCAAACAAAAGACTCCAGGCACACATACATACATATGTACTTATATAAAAAATCAAGTGAGAGAGAGATTTTACTTATTTGAATGTCAGCTGGACTTAAATTTAGCGGTAAGCTAAGAGGAAAATCCAAGGATAAGTAATGCTACTTGGTCTGGATGAATCTGGAAGATGGCTGAAAGACCGAAAGGAACGAATAGTTTAGTGATACCACGTTCTATTATGCACATTATTGAAGCTGCGGTGTTCCAACAAAGCTTAAATCTCATTCACGAAAAACAAAATATTCTTGAGTACCGTGTTTGACTAATGAAGAGACGGCTCTACTGCTACTGCAAAAAGCGCATAAAACTTAACGAGTCCAAGTCTCGCAGCCTTCAAAAAGTACGTTATGGTTGTTGAAGCCAATAAGGGTAGTAGAAGAAGTCAAAGTCCACTTTAGTGTCACCAGTTCTATCAACGACTCTTTTACCGGAAGCTACTCACATTCTTAACAGATCCAAACAATTATGTAAACTTTTCTTTTTCAAGATTACTGAATGCGACTTACCGTTATTTTCACCGAGTTGCAGTGTGTAGAATGTGTCGTGGTAAGTGACGATGGAAACATGTGTTGGCTGACTAGTTTTCATACATCCAAAGTAGCAGATTATATGTATCATACTTGGATCTATTTAAAGCATTAAGTCTCTAACAGAATAATAGATTGCTTCGTAAGTTAAGAAGGTAGTTGATTTTGTGTAGTTTTAGAAAATCGTATCAGCTATAGCGACATTTGACGGCAAGCTGAACAATGTGAGTTCAAGGTATTTGAAGAGGTCCCGAGTTCTCGGTTTCAAATGAGAGATGAGTTCATAAGTTGAGTAGTCAGCTGTATCAAAAAAGCTCTAAATTTCAAACTATCTCTTAGCTTGAACTCCAAACCACGACCTACGATCACCTTTGCAGTACAAAAATAAAAATACATACATACATAATCTTAAAGTTTGAATGCAACTTGCTAACTGCAGTTTGTAAACAAGCTGACAGCTACTGAATTTCTAATATTTTGTTTTCATCAGAAACACAAATACGCAGAAACACTTAGCTACCGGCCGAACAACAGTAATGAACCAGCTAAGCTGCTACTCAAGCAGCAGCAAAACATCCAAACATTTTGCTGTCACAGCAGCTGATTCTGTCAACTTCAAAATGTCATAACGTTGACAGGCAATTCAATTCAAAGTTTAACACGAAATTTGCTTCGGCTGTACCACAGCACACGAAGAAGAAAGCCAACATAAAGTGGAGGCAGTAAAAAGTAAACTCAGTGGCACTTGGCCACAAACATACAGACTGGAGTGTTCGTAAGTAAATGTGCATTGTCTTAACGGCCTAACAGTAAATCTAACCCTTTACTCTACGCACACCCATGCTC
Organism: Bactrocera neohumeralis; assembly: GCF_024586455.1. Lineage (NCBI taxonomy): Eukaryota > Metazoa > Arthropoda > Insecta > Diptera > Tephritidae > Bactrocera > Bactrocera neohumeralis. Next base: position 65,273,672 of record NC_065923.1, on the reverse strand, counting down.
CTTTCACCTCATCCACACCGTTCGTGCAATGGCCACCAAATGGTGCAGCTTCTCAGGTTTCGATTACAAAGTTCAATTGTCTTGTCTCTTGTAATGCTTCAGGTGTTCTTTTTCGTGTTGTAGATGCACTTTCATGTTTGTTGTTGTTTCAGTTTATTTTGTTCTCTTATTTATAGTTTTTAACATGTGTGCCTCTTTTCAGTATCTAATTCTTTTAATACCCTGAACAGGGGTTTATAACATACAGAATGAAACATCGGAAAACCTATAAAATATATATGTATGTATGTACATATGTACATATATATAAGTATATATTTAATATTTAGCATTACGAGCTGGGCCGATTTAGACCATCTTCTTTATATGTATATGTGACCTGGTCTACGAAAAGGGGGCTACCGTGCGAAAACTAGTTTTCTGGGAAAAGCTGTTAAAAATAATCGTCAGTTTCTCGTTATTTCATTGTTCTCCTTATTTTTGACACATAAGCCCCCTTTTCGTAGACCAGGTCACATATGTAAATTAGTGCCTCAGTTTTTTAAATATCGATCGATCGAACCGCTGATATCGGGTCACAATAGCGTATAGCTCGTACTTAACGATCAAAATCAAGTTTTTGTATGGAAACGTTTTTATTTGTGAAGGGTATTATAACTTCGGTGCAACCGAACTTAACGTTTTTTCTTGTTTTTCCAGTTAATTCAATATTTTCCTCATATATACATACATACATATGTATATATAGTATATTTATATACGTATACATATTTACGTAGTGTTCATTGTTCTTTTCTGCCTGTCAATTGTTTTGTTTATCTGAAATTATTATGCTAAACGAGCTGCAAATGCCGTGTAAGTCGCTTGCCTATATAAGCTTACATACAAACACACACATGTACCGTTAGCGACTCGTACCCGGCCGTTGTTTCCACTTACAGTTCTCTTCTGCTTATATAAGCTTAATACTCCCGGTGTACTATATTTACATGCCAACTTTTCCCGACTTTCATATATTTAATCACTTACACACACACGTGATGGCGCTACATGCCACACAGATTGCCATTTTGATTTATCTCAAGAAATGGACGTAAGTTGGCCACCAAGATCATTTTAGACTATTTTTTGTGGGGCTACGTCAGTCTAAAGTCGCTGCCAACGCTTCATCAATTCTCCCACTACTATTTATTGGTTATTCTCTTCATGGGCAAGTTCGTTCTGTCAATATTTGGCTTCGTTTTGTCAGTTGATAATTAATGCATGGCTTTTGTTGGTTAAATTACGATTATGAGAAAATTAAATAACATTAAGCTGGCATAATTTATTAATATTATTGTTTGTTGTGTAAAATATGTTGATGTATTATGTTGCTGCATACTGATTATATAATATGGAGAATATAAATGAATTTAACTTTGTAAAGATTTATGTAAAGGCAATTACTCTGTCTTATTATCAGTTTTGGGTTCTTGTTTCTGACACAATTTTAGGTGAATTCATACCAATACTTCTAAGTGTTAGGAATCGGTCTGAATTGGAACCAATAAGTCTTATTATAAATAATATTTGCAACTTCAAGAGATGTCACCTTCTCTAAATTGTCGCTAATCCTACTTTTAGGGTCTGAAAGTTCATAAGAATTGATTCGACAAGGCACCATAGACGAGCGCAACTAAAATCTTCGCACTCTTTCACGTGAGATTTTTCAACACTACTGTGTAAACTAAAACACCTACCATATATGTATTTTCTTAAATATTATCTTTATAGCTCTATATAAATTAGATTTATTTATAGTCGAATATTGGCTACCTAAACTAGTTTCGATCACTGAATTTCGATTGCGTGTGAAACCAACGGCTCTATATTATTTATGCTCATCATCATCGTCTAGAAATAGTTCCAGTAATCAATACAAAATCAAGATTCTTTAAAATTTTAATCTTAAGATTCTCACACAATATAATTAAGAGAAATCTGCAAGCATTATTAGGAATTCCTATCATTTTCACTTGATATTTCTTTTAATTACACACTCGTTTTACAGTGCTGCATTTACTTCCGACTAGAATTGCAAATTTTTCCCCAATGAGGCAGCCTCTCGGCAATTGCAAGGTTAGGTTAGGTTAAGTTAATCTATCAGACTAAAGAGCTGCGCATAGACCAGTTTTGGTTTTTTTGCGATACCAGATGGAGTTCCGTTTCAAAATTCAAGTGGAGTAGTCATCCTATCAGATGGCTGTCCTTGGAGCGAATTTGAATATACTATATAGCCTCATTACAGATTCCTTCTTTCAGAGTGTCATCCCGCGCAGTCCCTAAATGCCACAAGCGTAACCTTACTAATCCTTGACAAGTGCACAAGAGATGCTCCAATGTTTCACTGGTGCCTTGCTCTGAACGTTTTCTGTAGTATTTTCGATCTATCCGTCCCACTCCGCAGGCGTATGCCATATCGTATTCCTGCAGTCTCTTCTTTAGAGTGTCAGTAGGAATTTTGTTTTTTCCTCTTTCACCATTTCACACATGACTTTTGACAGTTTTGCACAATTCAATCGTTCCATGACGTATTGACCTTCCTTGTCAATCTCCTGTTCAGATCGTCGTATAGACAACGCATAGGTTGATCACGTTTTTGTGTTCAGCCTTACACCACTCTTGGCAATATCGTCCACTCTCTCATTGCCCTCGATGCGTGGTGACTTGTCACCCAGCAGAAGGGAAGTCGTTTGCTTCTGGCGACACTCTTTACCACTGCCAGGCTTGCAAAGATACATACTTCTGACTGATATGCGAAACGAGTTTTAAGCCTTGATTGCTACTACGCTGTTCACAGATTCGGCGATCAACTCTTCATTCGACGAAAATTTCTTCTCAGCGAGCATTCTTTGAGAACAGGATAACACGGTAGATGCGGAAACAGATCGAAGCCCAATTCATGGATTTTTTCAATTGTTTTCACTGACTTGTGACATAGTGCATTGTCTTGCTGAAACAGCACTTTCTTTTTCTTCAAATGTTCTGGTTTGTTACTTGAACACCTTCAAACACTGCTCCGTATCATCACCTCATCGTTGTTTTTGCTAAAAAGTGAGCTCGGTCAGCACGATCAGTTGATATCTTTAAAGTGCCTGTTATCAGAAATATTTTGTGGACTTTTTTCCACTGCGTTCACCGTCTTTGGTGCTCATTTCACCACTTCGAAATTCAAAGGTCTATATAAAAAATTTAATTTTTTGTGTTCCCTGAAGTTACGATAATTATAAAACAGTTAAACTCTTTGTTTAATATTTAGTACTCTCATAGTACAAATTTTGATAAAAGTTGGAGTCTCTGAGCTATTTGGCCAATCTTTCGATTTAAAACATAAGTTATAATTACAAACTTTATTTCAGTATTTTCTCTTTTTTCGGTATTTCAAGTTTACTGGCATTCATATACATATCTCTCTCACATTTTTAAATTCGAAAGCTTACCAAAATTGTGCAACTAACCGCTTTACCCAATTTTGAAAGAACTGCACTTCAATGGACATACAGAATTTTTAATAAGCATGTTATTATTTTTAAATACAAGCTTTAACAAAGCTTACCAGATATTAAAACTGTATTTACATAATTTTGTAGACAACAACAAAATACAGCATAAAAAGTGTGCGGAGGAAGTACGGCACGCTTGTGGCCATATAAGCCAAAGGGCTTAGCATGCCAAGTAGCGCCGACTAACTGTTAAACCGTAGGGAAGAAGAGACAATACTGTTAAACAAAAAAATATACTTGTATGTGAAAGCATAAAGAAACGCCAATAGCGGTCATTATTGTTGGTTGCAAGTAAAAAATACCCGCCGCTACCTGTTGCACCTGTTATTAACGCATTTTGTTTGGTGGGGCACTTTTTGTAACTGCTTTGCATAATGCTCACGCGCCTAAGCGGAAATGCGACAACCTTCTATTTCCCCGCACAACAACAGTAAATAAAGTATGCGACAAATTGCGACCATTTATGGTATTAAAGTGAACTTGTGGAACAATGATAATATGAAGAATGCGAGCTAGCACAATTTGGGCCAAGCTTCTTGTTGTTAAAGAGTTCTTCTTCGATACGTGCTAACAAAAATAAATGGAACCTCCTAAATAAAAAAAAACCTTAATTGAAGATAAAGATATTTCGAATTTAAAATCAGTTTTTTTTTCTCAAATTCTACCAAAGAATCTATGGTATAAGAAAAAGTTTGTGTCGAAACTAAATCTTAGTAGCTGCAATGTCACATACAATATGGTCTTCACTTATTAAAGGAAGTGCTTAAAAAGTTGCAGTACTTCTAAGTTCGACAGCAATTCGCTTAGGCATTATACAGGGTCGATCTTTATTAGTTCCATATTATTATGGTAAACAAAAATATCACTGTCCATATGGGCCAGCTTTCCCCCTTCATATGGAACTTTATGGCTACATTTTTTCCCCAAGTACGCACCGCCTTATAGTGAGGCACCTTAATAAATCAATTCTCTGAGACATTGATCATGATTTCTGGCACTTATGGCTTGCACTACATTCGTATTGAGAGTTTATCAAGTGAATTGTCTCTTTCAATCGACATCGTCGAAACAACTGGTACAATCCAACGCCGTTCAAAATATTAATTTTATAAGTGTACTAGCACGACAGCCATCATGCTGAAACCAAAAAGCGTCGTAGTCCATATATTCAAATAGTAATTTCATACTTTGGCCCAAAAGAGACTTTCAGAGAGAAAAATACCATTATACAATTCGCATCTGTATAATAGTTCCAAGGGATGAATCCGTATAAAACTTTGAAAATGAATAAAGTCATTGAAACATTTTGAATCGTTGCTATATCATGCTGAACTTCGCTCAAAATTTTCAGTAGAAAATAGATATCACTGTCAAATCGCCATCAAAATGGTAGCACTATAAGGACCACCCTTTACTTAAGCTCAAACATACTTACTTATATATGTAAGTGTAAACATTTACCTCCACGCACGTGACATCCCCACCACACGCTAAATCCGTGTTGGGTTTTTTCGCGCGTCGATCCTCAAAGCCCCGTGGCGTACAGTTCACATTTTGATGGATAATTCTACGATTCTTTGCATTTTAAACGCATTAATAAAGTAATTAGCGTTTTTTCTATCCACTTTAGCTTCGCGGCGTACTTTTTCTTTTCTAACACACCTCACCGTTCATTGCACGAGTGCAAAACTCATTAAAATGTGTGACCATAAAACAAGCTTCACGTTGACGGTCTAAGTCATGACGAGTTATTAGAAATATGGCATGGTTGCACATGCTATTTTCTTTCTCTTCGCTTTTTAAGTAGAGTTTATGGAAAATAGTCGTAGCTTGCAAATATGGCAGTACTTTGAAGTGCACCGATCGCACGCTTTGGCTTTTAGTGCCGTTTATTAGCGCCTTTTTATACACGGACTTAGTATATATTCATGTTATCTTGTTGGTAGATGAGCATATGAGATATGAATATAATTTATTACGACTTCATATTAAGTAATACGCATAACTGTTTACAAAGTTCAAGGAAAGTCACGTCGATTGGAGGAGCTTGGAGTTTAATAAATTTGTGATAGAACTCACAACGCCTTCAATATAATGTGGTCTTCCATTGAAGAGTGGCGAATCGAAAAAACTATACCAGGCGCTCAAAAAACAGGCAGCAAACAAAAAGACAAAAGAGAACAAACGGGCGGAGAAATGGTGAACCGAAGACATATAATGTTACATTTGCTATAAAAAAAATATTTAAGAATATTTCTTTTGGAAATTTAACCAATATGTTTCGCCATCTTTCACTGCAATTTGTATTTCCTGCAACAAAACAAATGTTTACGATTTCCTATTTGGGTTAAATTATAGCCTACAAAAGCAGAAGGCGTCTTTTTTTCTAGAAATTATTATATAGCTGACCTTATACATATTTTTTAAATATTTGTTTAAATATGATCGTAAATAAGTTTACAGACAGACCAGTAAACTAAGGGAACAAGCTACATAGGGCCTACGTCTCAAGCCTATCCTTTAGCTTTCTTCCCTATGATTAGAATTACTGATATTTTCTTTTATTTTTATACTATTTCCCGACCTAATTTGTAATAGTTATCAAAAAGTGGTACTCGGACACGCTAATAACTAATTATTATATATTTTTATCACGTTTTACCGGCATCTGATAGAGCTTTCCATTCTGTTGATTAAGAGGTATTCCAAAAATTAAATTTGTTCTAGACGACCTTGTTTTTTACTTTGACTTTCGGAGCTCACATTTATTTTTATCACATTTTATTCGTATCTGAAAATTGTTTCAGATATGTTCGGTTCCGTTTCCTAAGCCTTCGGGTGAAATGAGACTCAGTTACACTTCGCTACCTAATTCCTAATCATTTAATTTCTCTGTTTTTGTCGCCAATTTTCGATGTAAAATTTTTTTCTGACAGATGAAATATTTGCATATTATAGTGCATATGTGAACTAGATCAGTTTTATATTTATTTTACAACTAAATTAGAACTTAATTCTGTCACATTTCAATTCAAAGAACTTTCTTATTTCCCATTGTTAAGCTTGTTATTGAACCATGCTTTTGAAACCTGTCGAAGAGGCTTTCTTCGTATATTTTAATTAGCCACTTCATCTGGAACAAGATTGTCGTACAGTCAAATTAGCTTCACGTCAACCCAAAATCCCAAAAACTTCGTTTTAAAAATCAATTTTATTCATAGTTGTTCGCTTTGGGTCTTTTCATTTCAAATAATATCGTATGACTTCGAAATTTGTTTGTCAAAATCGTATCTTGGCCGATATTGAAGAACTTTCCTTTTTCCTATATAAAGATTTGAAGCAATCGGTTTCAAAAGTTTGGAGAGGCTTCGTTGGCTGTTGGTCCCTCGTAGCCAACGTATATACTTAAATGTTTGAAGAAAAAAATTAAATATTTTACGAGTTACACGCGATCTCCAATCTCCAACAGCGCTACAGTGCAGCAGTGATACCGGCTTTTTACGTTAATGAAACCTACAAAACTAATAGAAGATATTATTGGTACCACGACGCGTTCGAAAAATTTACGAAATCACTGCGTTATTCCAGAAAAAAGTCTGATTCAGGGCATTGTATGAAGAGTTATACTCTTAAAATGTGGAATTTGATAATAAGCGGAACACTCGTCTCCGAACAATTACTCAATTAAATTTAGAAAATGTAAAAAATAAGCAACATAGATACGTTTTTGAATTGATTGATCTGACACTTGCTGCAACTCAAAAACTATTTCAAATTGAAGCTATCGAAGTATGAAAATCGATTTCTTTAAAGTAAAAGTGAGGTTATATCGGCGCTTAAAACATTTTCGAAAAAGGTAGTCTATTGTAATCTCTGGTAGTCGGACCTTCCAATTATTAATATGACTTTATGGGAATATAACTGAGATTACGTGAGGCTTATCAATATTCATAGTGTAGTCTTTTGAGGGACTGTCATTCAACATACTTATGTATGTATGTATATTAACAAAGAAACATGTTAATCGTTCCATCATTAGTTAGCCCGACTATTGCAGTTTTATAAACATACATACTTAAAAACAATTAAAATAGACATCTATAAAAAATGAGTATGCATTAATTATTCATTTGCTTCCATTTATGTTCATTGCATACATATAAATTTACATAAATACATTTAATTCATCGATATTGTGCATTGTCACGGGCGATTATGCGACGTTGCCAGACGTTGGGTTCGCTGCTGCTGACAGCCTTGCAATTAGGAAAGATAAACGCTTCATTGAACAGCGTCTTGTGCAATTTCATATGCCAATACGTATGTATATATGTATCTGTGTTTTCTCATAAGTTCCCTCATATGTTAATGCACAATATCAACACTCTGTTTTCATAAATAAATTAACAAAGTCGGCACTTGTACAGTGGCACTTGCTGGCGAATATGTCATTCATATATTCATGAAACATACAAGTCATTAGTTATAATTTTATATTGCTAACATATTTAATATACAAAATATGTAGTTGTATACGTATATACATATACATATATATGTATGTAGGTATGAGCATTTGTACACTTTGCCCAGTTTATTTATAAACAACTTTGTTGAGAAAAACGTGCGGAAAATTCCTTTGGTCACGTCAACTACATGTACGTATACAAAATACCCTGTTGGAAAAAGCAAACTTATTTGACCGCATCGATTTAATAGTGTCATAAATGTAGTGAGTGCTACTTACCAGTGTTAAAAACTCAATTCAGCTTTTTAAGTAAAAAAATCTATGAAAACTCCATAGAGCCTTACTAAAAAAGCCGAATATCTCGAGAAGTATTAATGATAGTGGTTTTGACCTCGGATCTTTTATGTAGCAAATAAAATTTTCTACAAGTTTGTCAGGTACATTTTTTCTATAGCTCTTGTCATTTACGAGATATATACAAAAAAATGCGAATTTCGTGGAAAAATCAGGTTTAGAGCCTCGTACTACCTCGCCTGTGTGAGCTACGACTTTGTTGCACTGGGCACTTTTGTAGAGTAAACCATTCTGAGAAATATGCGTCTAAAGACAAAGCGATTCCATAAAATACCTCTGATCTGTAGGAATTTAAAGTTAAAAAATCACGATTGTAGTGTATTTTCAATGGAAAATTTTTACATGCCTTGGTCCAGTTCTTAATGTTAATATTAAGGGCTAAAATTTTCAGGGAATTTGTTATACTGTTAAATTGATCGGCACCTTATATATATATATTAAACCTTAGTTTTTTTTATATATGGCCTATAATGTCCAGTATTTTCCCAGAATTTACAGGATATTGACGGAATATACCCGTCAACCACGGAAGAATCAAATCGTTTTACTCTTGAGGACTTTTGGACTAAATTTAATTTAATTTCAAAGTCCAGGTCCTGTCATCCAAAATTAAGTGAAATGAATATATCGGAAAAGTTGTCAGGAAACCTTTTTATTTAGTGGATCATAAAATCCGTTTAGAAACAGTGGGAAACTATTGCATACCCAGCAGTTAATTGTACCTTAAGAAATGTTACAAACAAGTTATTGATTACCCGGCGATAGAGATCGAAACTCTAAAGTTAAAGATCCGGCCTTAAAAATTGGATTTCACAATCTGTGCTATCTCCAGTTTCTGAAGCACGATAGGTGGAATAGAAACGAGAGCGATACTTTAGCTGTTATGGCGTTTAAGAAGAACATACAGCTCTCTTATATTTCTCAAAACTTGCTGTAGAAACTAACATATTCAATTTCATAAAACGGTTCATCTTACTTTGGTGCAACTTTTAAGTCGGTATGTATTTTAAAATACAAAAATTAAATCTAAAAAATATCTATTGATTCGAAGTCCCTGAGTCGCTGAGTAAATCCCAATTCTCATTTGTGATTATTTTTGCGGTCACTCAGTCACTCAATTCAAAACCTAGGAAATTTCCTACATTCCAGCCGCCACGCGCATTGCAAATAAAACAACAAAGAGCTAACACGCGTCAAAGCTGATTTCTGCTCAGGCAGTTAGTCAGTGAAATGCTTACAAAATATGTTTGCCCCTTTCCAAGATAAACAAATTGCGCGTTAATTTCGCTGTGAAAGGGAACGTGAATGGGTGGTATAGAGTTTATGCTCGTGTACTCCTATATTTGTACATACATATACATATATATATATCGGTGCATCATATGTATACTCCTATATTTATTTGTAAAAGTGTCATTTTTCTGTGCTCATGTGGTTGTGGATAAAAATATTGCTATTTTGCGCTGCCAGACTTGAGGGCGACATCTGGTGGGCATATTAACAGTGATGGTAATGAACTTGAGATCTAAAAATAAACTTCGCTCGAAATGGTTTCGTATGAAACTTTTTATTGATCAATTTTTTTATTGAATAAATTTAAAGCTTGGTTAAACTGTTTAATAAATAAATTATACCCGACATGATATCAGAATAGTAGAAGCGTTAGTTAAAATTGTAACTGATAACATACATACATACATACATTCATACATACATACATATATCTTTGTGGAACTCCTTCTGCTGCCGATTCAAACCACCGGAAATAGTTATTAGAGTCCAAGTTTTGATAAAGCAAGTGATTAGTATAGCAATCAAAGAGATGATCCAAGTTAAAGTAAATCCAGATGGTATGTAATGTACTGAGCTCTCCCAAAAATCAAAATTTAAGATTTCGATAGTTAGAAGAATTTTCAATTCCTCGTACTTAAGGCATAGTTTTGTGTCACGATGTTATAGAAGATGTAGAGGCATGTGACCGTTTTGCCTTTCTACAGGCAGTATTAATACGAGTATGCTAGTTTTACATCATTCGGATCATCTGTCGGATGAGTATCGCTTTCTCGGATAAGATTTTTGACACGTTAGCCTCTCTGGAAGGAGTTTTCGGGGTACTTTGGTATGTCTCATCAAAAACTTACATGCGACTATGCTGAAAATTGTTTAACTATTTTTTCTTGTCATCCAAGTGCACTTTGATTTCACGGCGCAGTTGCCTTTTCCAAAACAAAACATTTTACTGAAAACCGCAGATATGACCCCAGCTGTTGACACAAACATTATTAATCCATTTTTTCCCCATACTAGCACCATTGCAGGGTGATGGAAATTACTTGCCGGACGGCACTTGTTTTGATGAACTTTATTTGTCGTTATTCAATCTAAGGCTTACCGTCTAAATATTCTTGAAATCGCAGCTCTTAATTTGTTTCGTGATCTTTTCAAAGCAAGTTTTGAATTTAATGACATTTTGTTTGAGATACTATAGGATTCGGTAGACTTCGGTCGTCAGGTATTTGCAAATGACTTCTAACCAATACTTAGATTCATTAACCCGCGTATACTGAAATCGCTCTTGTTGATAGCCAGAGATCTTTCAAAGCCAGAAAGATTTGGAGGGGGATGCAGAAACGAACAGAACTAAAGTGCCTCGAAACTTCGTATTATCGATACCATATTTAAAAATTAAGTCTCTTGGAAAACTGTTACGTGAAATTTAGAGCGCATATGAATAAGATTGAAAAAAGGTTTTAAAGAGAGCTTTAATACAGGTCAAATAATGACTGGATCGCATTCGATGGAGATATGAGCTGTAAGAGATATATGACGACATTGACATAGTGCAGGGAATTAAGAGACAGCGGCTATGCTGGCTAGGTCATGTCATCCAATTGGATATTCGATGCGGTACTCACCGGGGGAGACAGAGGAAGGGAAAGGACCTTATCACACTTGGAATCCTCAATTGGCGCCAAGCAACGAAAAGCGCTGTCGTAAACTTGGCTATAACTTGGAAGAAGAATTTTCAAGTTATTCTTTCAAAGATAAAAAGCTTCAAAGTGTTTTTGGGTAGTCATAGAGACTGGGGCAGAGTGCTGAAATATCTGTGGTAAATACATGTATGGAAATCTCACAATAAACTTTAAAGTTTCCTAGCCAACTTTTTTATAAGGTAATCTGGTTGAAAATAAAATTTATGGCAATAGTAAGATTTAATTATTGCTATATGTATGTATATAAGACGCAAAATAATCCGCAATTCTCCTTTATGAATTCATTTCCTCTCATATTAAGGTCAAGTATGCATGAAAGGCTCATGTAAATTTCTTGTTTTTTCCAACTTTAAATTATCATAAATAAGCTTTCCATTGAAGCCAATTTAAAGTAATCTGTAAACCGAGATTTATGAACAAACAAAATACCGTTCGAAATGCGACTGACAGTAAACATGAAAATTGTTTTAAAAACTGACAAATCATCGCAGATGATTGCAAATGATAGAGAAGAGTAATAAGAAATTGTAAATATGTATGGAAGCAACATTTAGAAGGAATCTTACGTGGGTTGCATTACGGTGAGAAAATTACAACCAGAATACACTTACCCACACACACCACACTGTACATTTGCAACTACCAACATGCATAACCGTTGTGCGACAACAATGCAGACTCATTAGCCTCCTTTCGACAGAAAACTGAAAAAGAAACTTAAAGAAATGACACATTCTCTTGCAGTATGTAAGCAAGGAAGTGTTGATAACCGATACATATATAGAAGATTGCAGCACAGTACTTGTAATTTCTGGAAGCAATTACATACATGCATGTGTCACCATTGTAAGGCCTTGCTCGGGATGTGCCCTCCCGCCGTTATGTCAAACATTTAAAATGTACAAATTTCTGTTATGTCATTTTGACAGTTTCTTACACCTACAAAAAAGAAACAAACTCAGTTAACTTTGTTGTAAAATTTACGTTTACATATACATATGTATGCTTGAACATGCAACCTTTGTAACGTACGCTAATAAAAAGAAATTATGTAAAAGAAAGTCTTGCTTGCTACACTGCCTTGTCATTGTGACAGTGGAGCCAATGCTTGACCAGCCTAAGCGTTTGATAAATGACATTACAACGGTGATGGTGTCAGTTAAGAAATTTCGAATGGTGATGAGCGGTGGAGATTAACGCAGTAGCTCATACATGTACATATACATATTTATGTATGTATATATGTACGTAGAGAGGTAAGGAATTCCCCAATCTAAGTACTTCAGATATTTTGATAAAAATATCTGTCTTGCTTTCGATATATTACTTACATATGTCTTGACACATGATTTCTTCTTTCGTTTGCACTGTAGTCGACGGAATTTAAAACGCACCATTTTCTTCGCTCCTTAAGTTTGCTCCCAGTTCAAAACAATATTTGTAATCGATGGTTTTTCTTCTTCTTTGGATTGTATTTTCTCGAACAAATACTTTTATTTTAGTTGGACAGCTCTCTATTCACACTATAGTGGTCACAACTTTTATATTAGAAGTGACATTAGAAGTTGAATTTTCAACTTATTTGTGTTAGATATTTATATTAATAAATCTTCTTCTTCTTAATTGGCGTAGACACCGCTTACGCGATTATAGCCGAGTTAACAACAGCGCGCCAGTCGTTTCTTCTTTTCCAAGCGAAGCCAGGTCCTTCTCCACTTGGTCCTTCCAACGGAGTGGAGGTCTTCCTCTTCCTCTGCTTCCCCCGGTTGGTACTGCGTCGAATACTTTCAGAGCTGGAGTGTTTTCATCCATCCGGACAAGATGACCTAGCCAGTGTAGCCGCTGTCTTTTAATTCGCTGAACTATGTCAATGTCGCCGTATATCTCGTACAGCTCATCGTTCCATCGAATGCGATATTCGCCGTGGCCAATGCGCAAAGGATCATAAATCTTTCGCAGAATTTTTTCTCGAAAACTCGTAACGTCGACTCATCGACTGCTGTCATCGCCCAAGCCTCTGCACCATATAGCAGGACGGGAATTATGAGCGACTTAGAGAGTTTAGCTTTTGTTCGTCGAGAGAGGACTTTACTTTTCAATTGCCTACTCAGTCCGAAGTAGCACCTGTTGGCAAGAGCAATCCAGCGCGTTGGATTTCCAGGCTGACTTTGTTGGTGCTGTTAATGCTGGTTCCTAAACAGACGAAATTATCTACAACTTCAAAGTTATGACTGTCAACAGTGACGTGGGTGCCAAGTCGCGAGTTCGACGACTGTTTGTTTGATGACAAGAGATATTTCGTTTTGCCCTCATCGGCAAACGCCAGCAGCTGTACACTCTTATAGAAGATGGTACTTTCTCTATTTAGTTCTGCAGCTCGAACTATTTTCTCCAGAAGCAGGTTGAAGAAGTCGCACGATAGGAAGTCGCCTTGTCTGAAACCTCGTTTGGTATCGAACGGCTCGGAGAGGTCCTTCCCGATCCTGACATAGCTTTTGGTGTTACTCAACGTCAGTTTACACAGCCGTATTAGTTTTGCGGGGATACCAAATTCAGACATCGCGGCATAAAGGCAGCTCCTTTTCGTGCTGTCGAAAAAAGCTTTGAAATCGACGAAGAGGTGGTGTGTGTCGATTCTTCTTTCACGGGTCTTTTCCAAGATTTGGCGCATGGTGAATATCTGGTCGGTTGTTGATTTTCCAGGTCTGAAACCACACTGATAAGGTCCAATCAGTTTTTTGACGGTGGGCTTTAATCTTTCACACAATTTTTCGCTCGATAGAACCTTATATGCGATGTTGAGGAGGCTAATCCCACGGTAGTTGGCGCAGATTGTGGGGTCTCCTTTTTTATGGATTGGGCATAACACACTTAAATTACAATCGTTGGGCATGCTTTCGTCTGACCATATTTTAGAAAGAAGCTGATGCGTTCGCCTTATCAGTTCTTCGCCGCCGTGTTTGAATATCTCGGCCGGCAATCCGTCGGCCCCTGCCGCTTTGTTGTTCTTGAGGCGGGCAATTGCTATTCGAACTTCTTCATGGTCGGGCAATGGAACGTCTGCTCCATCGTCATCGATTGGGGAATCGGGTTCGCCTTCTCCTGGCGTTGTGCGTTCACTGCCATTCAGCAGGCTGAAGAAGTGTTCCCTCCACGTAAAAAGACCAGACCCCCCCAGTTAATATTTTTAGTAGGAGGAGTCGGATGTGATGGCAATAAGAAAATATATTATGAAAATGTAAAGAAACCAATATTAAGTGCATCCACATGAATGCCGTTGAATATCAGTATATTTTGACTACTCCGTTCACAGCAACTCGGACTGTCGTGTGGATCGAATTGGTGTTTTTACGTCGAGATCACAAATTGAAAGCATACAAAATACAGCTTGTGCAAGAACTCTAGCCACTCGACCTTTCCAAGCGACATCGCTTCGTTCTATGGGTTCTTGAAAACTTCCAATAAGGTCCGACGCTTTGAGGCCAAATTTTGTTCAGCCATATGGCCCATCAATGAGTACGTAAACAATCAAAATTGCCGCATTTGAGACGAAGAGTAACCTGAAAAGATTCAATAGCTGACATTTCCTTCTGAAAAAACAACGGTTTTTTATGGTTTGTGGGGAAATCATCAGTTCATATTTCTTCAAAAATTATGACGGTGAGAATGCAACTGTCAATGGGGACCGTTATTGCTCCAAGATAACCGACTATTTGATGTAACAAATTGAACTCGTCATCTCGGCGACATTTGATTTCAACAAGACGGTCGCCACCTCCCACACATCGCGTCAATCAATGGATTCATTAAAATACCACTTCCGTAAGCAGATAATTTCACGTTTCAAGCCGGTCGATTGGCCACCAAGGTCGTGCGATATCACAGTGATAGACTTTTTCCTGTGGGGATATATTAAGTCAAAAGTCTATGCGGATAATCCCGCTTAGATTCAGGCTTTGAACATCACGCGTGTCGTTCTCAGAAGGAGCATCTGAG
This sequence comes from Bactrocera neohumeralis, assembly GCF_024586455.1. Lineage (NCBI taxonomy): Eukaryota > Metazoa > Arthropoda > Insecta > Diptera > Tephritidae > Bactrocera > Bactrocera neohumeralis. The sequence goes on along the minus strand of NC_065923.1, from coordinate 65,258,319 downwards.
ACGCAGCCACGGCCAAAATTCCCCATTTAGTCATTCGAATGATAATAAACATAGCCCATTAAATTTACGGTTTCTGTGGTTTTTCTTTCAAAAAGTATGGAACCTCGAAATAGATCACCCTTTATTACTACACAAAATCAACAAGGACTCGTGTCACAAAAATTATAACAACCAACTACATAGTATATAGTACTAGTTTCCATATGTCTAAATATAATACTTAAAAGCGCACTAATAATATCCGATTTTTTTCTTGCATTTGCGTAACGCCACCGACGGCACCATTGCTAGCAAAATCTGAGGGATACGAGAGAATGAATGACCTGAAAGTGATAACACTTGCGACAGCGAAGTTGGAATACAAAATCAAGCCAACAACAATATCGGAGCGAAGCCAGCAATTAAGTAACAACACACGTACAACCGCAGCTGAGCTAAGGCGAATAAAAAGTAACAATGTGGAAAGCAACAACAAGAATAAGAACAACAACCAGCGCTTAAGCATATCTCAAGAGCCCACAACAAAAACAACATAGTAATAATTTTAATAATACATTTCAGTTACGCGGCGAACACGTACGACGCCTATACACAAGGCAACAAAAACATAACAACGCAAAACAACAACAACTATAAAAAAGAAATACGCAACAGGAGCTAAAGTCGCGCTTCAGACACGCTTGCAATGCTCAAATCAACTCCACTCAACTGCGAAAGCGGCCGTCCAGACCTGTCTTGGGTTCTCCTACAGCTGGTTTCGTATACACACACACGCATCCATATGTATATGCATATGGACGTAGTCAGTTTATGTTGAAGAACGCATGACATTTAAATACATACAACATATCTTTAGCAATAGCAACAAACAATGCATTACAACAACAAATGCTAAAGTAAAAACACGCTAAAAGCCAGTGGGGTGCAGCTACACACACACACATAATCATGATCAGTTTTTTGTTTGTGCACCAAAAAAAAATATCGTTAAAAAACAAAAAATAAATAAATAAAAACATATACATGTGTACATATGCAGGTATATAAATATACACATATACATAACAGCCTATTTGCTGTGGGTAGCATGAAGAATAAGCAGCATAAGAAGCATAAAGGCGAGTGTAAGACAGGTAGCCAACAGCCAGTCATGGGCAGCTGACAATCGCATTAAGTCGCGCACTAAAAAGATCAATACAACAACAACACCAATAAGACCCAGTGAAAAGAATCAGCGGCAGAATGCCAGCAGCGTTTGGCAGCATAATCAAGGCGAGGACAAACAGACGGGCTCACCAAGAACGAAAAAAGACACGCTGATAAAGTTCGAACACATGAGTGTTTCAGACACTTCAATATAAATACATATGCATAACATATACACACTTCCATATAGATATCTGTAGATATAAGTATGTATGTATACATACATACGTACGAAACGTTGTGTTGATCTGCTAGCCGGGAGCATCAAAATCTTAAGAATATACAATTTTGAGAAATGAGAGCACAATTAATTCAGTTCAAAAAGGCACTTAAAAAAGCTTGAAAACATAACATTGTAGGTTATGTTGAAAACTTAACAACATTCTTAACAATAATGACTTTTTAGGACTCTACTGACCAGAAAACTACACACGAAACTAGACAATAAATAAATCCAACTCGTTTTTAGGCTGAATCCACACCCAGGATGACAGAGTGTTTTTCTAACAAGGATCACAGCTGATCAAAATGAGTTTATTAATAAGAAATATTTTACTATACCACCCTGTGGGAAGGTTTAAACTTCTATCTACAATACAAAAAAACAGTTTATCTTTGGTAAAAAAAGGATCTGGAAACTAAAAAAATATTAAAGAACCTTTTTATAGACTTGTCCTCTGTCATATTTCGATCATGTTTTGACAAGGATCGGTTGGATCTGGTTAAAATAAATTTTTAAGATTGTCAAATATTTAGATAACTGTTTAAAACAAGGCTCATAGCTTTCACGCAAAAAAATTTAACAAAATAGTTAACCGCTTTCACAAAATATAACCTTTAAAAGGTCACTGATCCAACTAGAACCTGTCTCGTCAGGCACGGCTTCAAAATACTCTATCATTGATGCTCGCAGAAAACAGAATAGACCAAAGTCAACATTTCAGTATTTAAAAGTGCCTTCCTCCAAAATGGTTATTTGTTGACTGCTATCTTCACAAACTTCCGAATTCAGAATATTAACTAATGAATAACAAACCTGTGAGAAGCAGTGAATGAGAATCAAAGCTATGAGAAGGCTTAATCTTTTTTGATGCCAACATCCAAACTCCATTTGAAAATATAGCAATGTTTCGTCAGACTTATGATTTCTAGATTTTTTGAAAAAAAAAAACATGAAGAAATAACTCATACCTAAAAATACTCAATAATTTTATAATATTTTATGTTAAGCGTTTTCGAATCGAAAACTTTATAAACTAAAATCTATTTATAAACCTATTATCAGATCCTTTGGCAGATTTTGAAGTTTGTAGCCTTCATTCAGAACAAATCGTCTCAAACTCAAAATATATATACATATATATATATATGCAAATGATAAGCGTGATGATCTGAGTGGATTTAAAGATGTTTGCCTGTTCATCTATTTGTCTGTATATAGGCCAACTACTCCCTCAGTTTATGAGTTAGGTTAGGTAAGGCTAATCTTTCAGCATGGCGAAGGGATCTTACTTCAACTATTGTATTTAGTCCGTTGTGCAGTTGCACGTCAAAACTTCTGCAGTTGGGCATTAACTTTCTTCTAAATATCATGAACCTATCACAAGTCTGCTACACTTTCAACAGCCAAGTTGCTGACGATATTAAGGTACTCTTGAGTTAGTTTATACAGGATATTCAGAACCTATATATATATGTACATATATATGTATATATTCACTCAGCCGATAGCCATATCAGTTTTTAAGACGTCGATCTAAAATTTTGGACGCCTCTTTTTCTCCTAAAGAAGCTGCTCATTCTTCGGAACTGGCGATATCGTACCAAACCTAGTTCTTGTATGGAAAACCTTTCATTCAACAATAGATCATCACGAAGTTTGGCGTAATAGTATGTAATAGTAATAGCCCAAGTTACGGATGTAATATTCGAAGAGAATGTTTAAATCGGATTTCTATAGCATATACTTTGTATACGTATGTAGCATACAAACTGATCAATCAAAATGAAGCTCTTGCAAGGAAAACTTGAAGCTGTGATGGTATTTTAATTTCGATGCAGTTTGTTATTTACTTGTATACCTCTTGGTAATTTCAAACTAGACATATTTGTATACATATGTATATGTTTACAGTAATTAAGTGCACCGTTATCTTTTAAGTAATTGGTTGTATATGAAAGATTGCTATGGATAATTATTAATTTCACCGACACACTCTCACAAATATCGCTTTTTGTAAAAAAGCTGTGGTAGAGTAATTAAACGCCGATATGAGCTTTTAAAGCAATGCAATGAGAAGAAGCCAGTAGCAGGAGAATTAGTAAAAAAGGAAGACGGAAAGCTAACTTGCAGTGCGAGCAAAGCAATGGAGTAAGCGAAAGGAGTGCAGATATTAGATAGTGATTTGAATACTGATGGGGATAGAGAAATTAAAAAGTAAGCAATTCAAACGGTTTTGTGGTTAAGGTGAGACGTGGCTACAGCAGAGCGTTGAACGAACATACTTATACATGCACGCCACGCTCCTTTGACTTGCCAATCATAAACCACAAATTACACATTTTCGTAGAGTTGTATGCAACACTTCCTTATTTCTATGTTAAAAACACAACAACAATAACAATAGTTACCTCCAATAGACGCAAGTGGCAACTTACGACTGACTAGTTGCAGTTGAAGTGGATTTGTAGCTTCTCAATTACAGCAATTCCAATTAATATCCATCATGTTTGCACCACATTATCCTAGCAACAAAAGCAAAAACAATTTACGAGGCAAAAGAAAATTTGTTGTGGAGGCCGTCGCATTTGGTGTGCGCAAATAATGCAGAATAAAGTAGTGAGTGCTCGAAGGTAGTCGGTAGATGAGCGTATTTCTAATTTGTGGCGCGTGTTGCATGCCATCACAATAATCATAAAATGTAGATAGCAGCCTATAGCAAGCAAATACAAGCATAAATATCCATATATTAATATATTGAAGGAGTGTGTGCGTGTGTGTGTGTACAGAGCTACTCTAGTCAACCACTTGAACGACGGCGTCGGTGGCGACGTTGCAACAGCGAACTTGCCACAATGCAAAGTGCGATGGCAAGCGGTAGCCCAACAGCCTCTAAATGCCACACTATATTGCACCCAGCTTCCCACTTGCTTAGCACACCAGTGCCTACACAAACAACCCACACACGACTGGCGTATACTTGCAACACCACTCTACTACGCTTCCTTTACTTTTGCGCCAGATGCAATCATCTTCGTCGAATTGTTGCGCCTTGCTGCTGCAACTTGCAATTGCGAAATTATACACACACTCATACCAGCTCATCTATATTTGTAGCAATGGCAGCAGCATAGATTATGCGCAGCCTATTCAAGGTGGCAAGCAGCTGCTGCTGCCGTTGCAAGGGGTTGAGTTAGGCGCGTAAAGCGCTAAGAAGGGGCCGAAAGGACGTTGCACATAGTAATTTGAGCATAAAAAATAGAAAGAAATCAACTTGAAGCAGAAGAAGTAGTAGAAAAATGCAAAATTTATGATCAGCAATGCGTTGTGGCATGAGCGTGTGCTGTAGTGCGGGCGCGCAGGCAATAAATCGTTGCGACGCATAGCTGCAGCAGGCCTCGCACAGCCGTTAGTTGTGCCGGAGCTAGGTGAGCAGGCGATGCAGCGCACGCTAGGCTACAAATGAAATGCAAATCTGCTTATTTTGTGTGGTTTGATACGCACAAACATACACACATGCACGTGCCTTTTTATGCTGTTTAGCGGAAATTTTAGCTTCACTGCACCTTCAACTTGCTGCTACATTTCCACTTTTTATTGTGATTCTCTCTCAAATAATCGCTTGGCTGGGGTCGGGGTTGTGTGGCGCAACTCTCGTGCCGCACTGTGGCATGCAATTAAAAATTATGGTTGCCCAACAGGATGGAAATTGTAGTTGCAGTTGAAGGATGCAAACAAACTTCTGGCTACTGGAACTGGCGCGCACAGTGTGTTGATTTGGAGTCGCTTTGAGCAAAAAGCAGTTTATAATAATATATTGAGATATCTGAACAAACACAGTAACTTTGATGTTTCAAATGTCTAGAGTTATATCAAATTACGTAGCAAAGGCAATGGTTTCAATACTTGAGAATTTCAGCTTAACAAAAATCTTTATCAATTTCGAAACTCGAATTTAAATATTTCGACTCCGAAAAATTAACTTTTTTTAACAAGTCAATTGAAGACTCCTGACTCAATCCTTATGATTATTTGTCAGACCCAACCTTCAAAAGACGCGTGTATAAATTTGACAGCTGTCGGATCATTTCTTTGTGAATTATATCATTTCGAGTGAAGCAACTTTTTTTTAGCGAAAAACGGATAAACAGGAATTTCGCTTGTTGATAAAATATTGCTTCTTAGAGGAAGAATGTATAGTTGAAGCAAAAACTTGGCTTGATGACGAGTTTCCGCACACTGTTCCAAGAAAACCAACTATCAAATACCGAAGGAAATATGAAAAAAGTTCACAAAATAATTTTGGAAGACCGTAAGGTAATGTGCTTATAAAGAATCAACTGACGTACACTTTCATTATATCATAAGGACGAAATGATGATTGAAAGAAGTGTTTGGCGATGTTCAATCGTAATAAACCTGAGGTTTTGTGTCGATATGTGACAATGCATGAAATATGGCTCCATCATTTTACTCCGAAGTCCAATCGACGGTCATCCGATTGGACTGAACATGATGAACTCGATATAATCAATTTATCAACTTTAAAGGAAAATGTGTTGACTACCAAATTTGTTTTACTATGGTAGGTCGGAAACTTTTTAATTAGCTTGTTACTTAAATCTCAATCTCTCCAAAAACATAGATTTTGTCGAATACCCAGGAATGAAAATATGTCGCTTAGTGTTATTAGCGGTATTAGAACCATAAATCAAAAGCGTCTAATTACCTTTGTCTGGTAATGTGCGTAGTAACATTATATGGTCGAAATAGAAGTTTTGTTCGAGATTGAACTTGTGAAACGGTAATATTGACTATACTTGAGGTTAACTCCTCCGTTTAGGGATAAAGTATTAAAGATTAAAGTATTTTCTTTTGCAATTCTGCGCCTATCTTTTCCCATATACTTGTATAAGATGTTGAAGTTACCTTAATCATCGAGCAAAGTTCTTAGCTCTAGATGTAATACACTTTCCAAACCAGTTTGAAGCTTGAAATCACATGTAACATAACACTAGTACTTTTAAGATGCATATACACATCGTGTGAAATTTTGAATTTTATTTTATTTCGATAGTTTATAGCTTTAAAATCAACATACTAAAATTTCACATCGATGTCCTGAATGAAGAAAGGAAGCCCATACCGGTGCATCAGTTTGGCTTTCGAAAGAATCACTCCATTACTGACCAAGTGAATAGAATAACTAGAGTCATTAAAAAAATCTTTGGAGAAAAAAAGTTTGCTTGGCCATCTTCCCTGACACTTCTAAAGACGCCACGGCAGGCTTCTTCGGACCGTCTTATATTTTTCGAATTAAATATGGAGATATGATGGTTTAAACTTTAAAGGAAATAAAAACTGGTGTTCCTCAGGGTAGTATGTTAGAACCCATCATTTACCCACTCTTTACATACGATCTACCACACGCTGAAAATTGTATTACAGCAACATGTGCAGATAATACTGGGGTTTTGTCAGTCCTGAAAACACAAACTCTTCTTGTTTCCAAGCAGGTGTTCAGAGCAGTTTGGACTTATGGGCTGTAAATTTGGGGTTGTTCAAGACCTAGCACTGTTTTACAAATCCGGTATTAGTATTTAATTTCAGAAATTTCACTGTGTATTCTTGAAAAATGTATAATTATAACCTGAACATAATTTTAATTCGCAAAAATCGACGTTTTTTGGCTGTCACACTAGGTGTTCCTCTTTAAGTCAAAAGCATATTCACTTGACAGAGCCGAGCAAAATTTAAATTTCTAAAATGCCGCTTGATTCTATTTGTTTATCATTTTCTTTAAAGACTCCAAAAAGTAAGTGAAAATAAAGGAAAATAAAAAATTATAGGCAGATTCGAAAAACTATGAACTGCATTTTTGAAATTTGAAGGTGAGAAAAACAACTGAAAAGAAATGAAATATTTTCAGAGCATAGGTTTCTTTGAATTAATTTAACAATCGTGTTCTTACGATGTATTTTCTGTAGAAGTATGCCAACAGCGGGTAATGGTATTGCTGAAATTTCAAACTCAAATAATTCGTATCAGTTATTTCTTTGGTATGAATGGACCTGAGTATATATTTTTCCTTTTTGACCCGAACTTACCGATTTGTGTGTAGTCATGTGTGGCAATATTCAAGTTTTGGAAATAAAAGTGCTTTAAACCCACAGTATTCCGTATTGTTAAATAAAATCCTGCTTTAGAGCCATGGTGATTTGGGAGCAATTAGCACTGTTATTAGAACTACAAGTTCTAAAAATTTCCCAAAATTTCTTAAGAAGTTATTTGCAGCGCCCTACAATTTGAGCTAATTGCGATAATTTATTCGGGAAAAAGAAAAATGAAATCAAATTTATTTCTTTGGGGCTTTGTTAAACATACCTTTCCAATAAATACACTTGAGGTTATAAACAAATTTTGTAACAAAATGGCAGGCTCGACGATAGTCGTAACTCGTGCTTTCTAACATTGAACCAGTCTCGGCTCGAGTTAGTTTTTCCATAGCGTCGACACACTGTGCACGCTTAAATAGCAACGAGTAGGCCATCGATTACTGGCACGAGAGTTGATGCCGCATTTTGTTGCATGATTACAAAGTTGCCTATAAAAAGATGTTGAATAATTGTTGCTTAGGAATACAAAGTACAACAACGCAAACAACAATAACAACATGAATTGAAGCAAAAACCACACAACAACAACAAATTATGGAAGAAAAATTTGCAGCTGCAATCACTACAGTAGCAACAGTAATGACATGTCTGATAACAGCATCGATTGTGGCTGATGGCGGTAATGGTGGCAACGACCACGTGCCAACAATTTACCACAATTTGTGAACAACAAATGAAGGGAGTTGCACAAACACGCACATACATATATATGGAAGACATAACAAATAAGACTTGGAAATAGCGTGTGAGCTGGCAACGCCATTTTAAGTGGACTTAGATGGGTGATGATTAGAATACATTACACAAACGTTGTATTTGTATTTGGGCAGACTGCTGCAACTATTAGTTGCAACAATATTTTTAAAGGTTGAACCACTGCCTATTTATAGCAATACGTATGTATATGTATGTATATGTAAGTGTGCGTTTGACGGTGTTGCAGAACCATAAAATGCAGTGATTATTTGCAATTTATACCGTTACAATTGCGGTAATGAAGTCGCAGCGCATGCAGAGTGCTGCCGCACTCAGTTGAAAGTAGAAGAAAGAGCGTTTGCCAATTAGCGTGTATGTTGCATATGATGTGGCATGCACCAACGACTGAGATTTAAATTTCTACCATCTTCTAGCGATTGCAGGCTTTCAGCTGTAGACTTTTTTCTAGTTACTGTTGTGTTTGTTGTTGTGACTATTACTTATTTGTTGTGATTTTTGTTGTAACAACGTCTAACTGCTAGTGCAGCCGTAGGCAATGTGCTATTAAAAACCGTACACTATTCTAATTCTCATTCGTTAGCATCTACTAAATACTGCTAGCACTTATTACTTATGCCACTCTTTATTTCTTAGGAAATGGCAAAGTCTTCTAGCTGTCAGGCCTAGTACGCACAACGCGCATGCGCACACGTCCCCTAAATTATGGTATTTTATGACCATTACCCATTCGCTCGCACCTAATTTGCTTTCTAATTTTATGTGCCACTCGACGGTGGCAACAGTGGCGGCCAGCCTGCCACAATATGCGCCACACCAGCTGACCCTAACGTCTGGTCACCCCTTAAGCTGTTAAAAGCAATAATTAGCCTTTGTCTTTTGAAATTTTATGCGTCTTTTTTCTGCTGTCATTCACTGGCTTTAATGTTATTAACCATTACCTAGGCTGTATACATAGTGCATTTGCTAGTGTTGTTGCGTAAATCGTTTATTTTTTGTTTTGCTTTTTTTTTTTGTATAATACTACCATAAAGGAATTTGCACTGTCCCATGCATACTTTTATTTTTGTGTTAAGTATGTAATTGCTTTTCTGCTTTTTACGATGGTCTAACAGTTCACGCTGTATTCCCTTCCTTATTGTTACGCCATTTGGTTGCGAACTTTTATGCGTAAATGAGAATATTGTCTAGCTCTATGGTTTTTTGTTGCTTTTACGCCCGACGGTAGCTGATCGAATTGCTGACGGAACTAATCTTCTATTGGTTATGCAGTTATTGCAGCTTTAATGGACACCCTGCGGTGGCAGATGAACTTTCACCCAGATGAATTTATGAATTTACTAAGAGAAAAGCTTTCAATTTGCCTCGGCGCACAGAATGTTCTTTCGCGAAAATTTTAAGTGATCATGAAACTTAATGAGATTCTACAAAAAGCCTTTTCTTCAGATATAATAAAGATTTATTACTTTGAAACTTCTTAAAAGGCTTTAAGAAGGCACTGACTTCGAGTTTTACATTGCTGTTGTAGTGGCAAAGCATATTTCACAAAGAATTTCGAAGAATGTTGGTGTTGTCAGGCCTTGACTGAAAAAAGTTATAATCTGTGCAGCGACTACGTGGACCCTACTTTCGTTGGATAGCAGAATCCAGGTTCTATGTCTGATTCCGAAATTGGAGATTCCACTGCTATAATTAGATCTTATAAGTCGACAAACCCCTTTGTATCCATCAAAGATCTGTTCACGCGTTTTATTTCTATTCTTACTAGCTCACGGGATTGGTCTGAAAATGGAAGCTACAAGGTGTTTCAGCGGTATTGCAAGCAAAGCCAAGAACTAGCATATTTGTACTAAGACTTACCGATCTAAACGGGGTAAGATCTCCGAAATAACAGCTCTTGAGTGGATAAAATACGTGTCAATTCCGGTAACGCAGAACCGGCTGTTGTGGGAATTGAAGCGAGCAACAATTCCGCAAGGTGATCACAGCAGATACCGCCCGTTTCATCCCGGCTGGAAAAATCGCGGAACTCCGACCTAATTTCCCAGCTGAAGGAGCTAATTTTACCATCAGCATGGCTTCTGAAAAATGTACAGTACGACCACAGCACTTAGCGTCATAAATTCCCAGATAGTTTATGGCCTTAACCAAAAACCACCCCGCGAGAGAACAATCCTCGGAGCGTTGGACCTGTCAAAAGCCAGCCAGAGACAGTATCAATTACGGAAAGCTTGAGGATATCGAAAAAGTCTAGACTTACTTCAGGGCTGAAGAGATGAACTGGGAGCTACCTGAGCGGTCGTCAATCATCCGTACTATTTCAAGGTTAAAACTCAAAACTGAGAAGAATTAAACAAGGGGTTCCGAAGGATGGTGTCCTCCACCTGCTATTGTTTAACTTCTATATCTCGAAAAACTCGCAACCACCAGAGGAAATTTCTATCACCTCGTACGCTTATGGTTGTACGATAATGACGTCGGTCAATGGAATCGATGGGTTGTGCTCAAACGGAAACGGCTATCTCTCCGACCTTTCTCGCTTATTCGCTGAACGGAACTTATCACTCTCATCCACTATATCCACATCGACCATATTCGCAAACTGGACGTAGGATTACAGACTTGACCTTAATATTGCAGTCGATGACGCTAAAGTTCCGAGAGCCAATAACCTGAACATTTTAGCTCTGAACTTTGACAGTCTGTGCACCCTCTATTCTCATACGACCGCGATTATCACCATAATATAGAGCCGCAACGAAATTCTCTAGTCGCTAGCCGGCAGTACTGGGGAAATGCAAAGAAACGTTGTTAGCAATATACAAGGCAATCGGCCGGCTGGTCCTTAACTACTCCGCACCAATATGACCGTCTGGATGAAATGAAACACGGACGAGGAAGCTGCAAACTTGCCAGAACTCCTCCTCCAAACTGTTCTTGCTGGAGTTCTTTCGCAGAAAACATCCCTGCAGTCACCTGCTTGAAGTCAAACCACCACCCATTTCAGGCGAATAGTTCGAGTTGCCGCGAGAAGCGAGAGTTTGCATTGCCCAACTTCGTTCTGGATACTATAGCATGTTAAACTTCTAGTTATCCAGCATAGACCCTGATATATCAAACATATGTCCAGCGTGCTATGAATCTCCGCATGGCACAGCCACCTCTTTGCATGCCCTACTAACACTACTCTTCTGACACCCTTTTCTCTTTGGTCCGACCCCGTCGACCCAGCACGTTTCATGGGCCTACCGTTGGATGATGTCGATGACAACTTATCTAATCCGTTACAACAACAACAACCAGCATTTTTTTAAGAAAGATTATGCATTTCTGTAAGGCAGAGTAGTTTTGTTTCTCGAGCCTACGATATTTTTTCCTAATTTTCCATAGCAAATAAACTCCATTATCCTGGGAAACCTGCTTAAGGTATATGAATGGGTACAATATCATGAGCTTTATATCTCATCGGCGTATGTTAAAATGATTTAGAGTGGATTTTTCCTGAACACGCTACCAATCGCTTCTTGAATTCACACATATTTTTGCCCATTAATTACTGCTCAAGGAAGGATGAGGTCATAACAATATTTTCCAGTCACACACGGTTAAGGGCTGTTGTTCTTGCTCTGCCCAAATTGATGTTGACTTATGCCTTGTGGGTTCAAAACAAGTTTTATGTTTTAGACGGATTTTCGGAACGTGATCTATAGAGTACTTGTTCCTTCATGATTCTTCTTAGTTTTAAAAATTCAGAATGTAATTCTAACCTCGTATAAGCTCTCCTTAATTTTTAGTTTTCCAAAGCGTCATTCTCTGTGGTCGCGGCGATCTTCAACCTAAAATTGAAACTTTTGCATCAGCTGTAGTGATCTGTAGTTGAAACTACACTATATTTCGATGATATTTATTCGGTATAATTTGGAAACATAATGCTTTAGAAATAGTCATGTTCCAAATCGCTAAAAATCGATCTTTATAAGCTATAGAGAATTTTTTACAGCATGTAAGCAACAACATATCTGAAATGTTCCTAAAATTCCTTAAACTTAGTTGTGTAATGGATCTTAAAAGCCTCACAAATCCCGGGGAGATAAAACTTTGGACAACACCACCTCATTTCTTCCCTCACGTCAATAAAATTAGTTGAAAACTCTTTAAAATATTCGCGCAAATTTACAAAACCAGATTCCTTACGCGGTAGTGTCACATGCGTTTACTAGATTTTCACCACCCTAGTAGCAACAAAAGTCTCCTTACACCTTCTGTTATTACACCACTCACACTAGTAAATCTTAAAACCGCACTGAGGAAGCCCTACAATAAATTGTGCAACGCTTGCAGCTTTTCCACAACAATATTTTACGCTTCTAGTTGCACGTTTTTGTTGTTTTTCCTTGCTGGCTGCTGCAGTGGCTTGTTGCAAAAATAGAATTTCCTGTAGTGCGCGTGCCACAGCAGCCACAAGAGCCACACTCTGCATTGCGCGTCTAGTGGCAGCTGTTGCTTTGCAGCGCATACGCTCTGATTATGCCATAGCAACAACACAGCGAGCAACAGCAATGCGCCGCCTTGACGTTGAACTTGCAGCAGTTGGTTTGTTGCCATTGCTGCTGCTGCCGCCAAGTTGTCGGCTGTGGCTCGTGTTGTGGTGGTGGCACATGTGGCAAGCTGCCTGGGCTAGCATGTTGGCGCGCAAGCGAGTGTGCGGCAATTTTTCATTTTCATCTGTGATTTCGATTTTTGCTCCGATTAGATTTGCCGCCATTTTTCTTTATTTCCTTGCCACAAGTTATACTTGTATATGTAGTATTCGAGAGCAAAAATTGCCTATAATCTAAGGAAAAGAAAAATCAAACAAAATAAATAAAGCAAATAAGCTGATACAACAACAACAACAATTGCAACGACAACAAAAACATCAAATTATCAACAACAATGCGGTTGCTCGCTTATAGTGCCGCACGGAAAGCGAAAAGTCGTTGTACGACTTCTGCTGCTACTTGCAGCTTCTACTGCAACATAGACTTTGTTGTGTTATTTATTTTAGAAATTTTTATTTTTTGTTTTCCAGTTTTTTATGCTCATTTTTCCAACTTCTCGCTGCTGCAGCAACTCAACGAGTTTATGTGCAACGCTGCAACTCTGCAATTGCATCATCTTCATGCCACCGCCACGGCATTTACTTGCAACATCATTGCATTTATACGATTGGCAGCATTTAAGGGGGCTTGTGGCAGTGACCGCTAACCACAACAAAATCTGCAGTCGTATGGCAACATTGTATATATGTGTGGCACGAACACACACATATACATTATGGCACCTTAAGTGCATTGGTGTGCGCTTAAACTTGTTTATCCATACAAGTAGTGAAATAGTGAAAATCTTCGCCAACTGCCAGTGCGGGTAGAACCAAACAAAAACAACAACAACAACAAGTTGCATTGTTGCAAGTAAACCAGCCGCCTTGTGCACATCTGGGCAATCAAACGGCATGCTGCCGTACTTCGTGCATGACCCACGCAACAACTCATATGCACAGTTGCATGTGGCAACAACAAAACAGCTTCTTTACGGCGTTGTGTGCAGGGGACATTGCACATAATAGCTTTGGCGTAAAGTTGGGGCGATTAGATAAGAGTCAGGCATCTGGCTGGGTGAGGAGTTTTTTGATATACAAGTTTTTTCTTAGAAAATCAAGTTATTGCAACGCATCTTCGGTGTTTAAAATACAGCGAATAGAGAATAGAGACTATTGGAAATATGGAAGACAACTTTAAGAATGCCTATGCCGGGCAATCCAATCTCTCTCAACAGAACAAACAAAAAGGGGTTTCTAATTAAAAATTATGCCACTTTTTTCAGAAAGCGTGCCACAATTTCAGAATGGCTTACAAATTAAGTGAGTTTATTTTCGATTTCTGATAATTGATGTTGTTGCTTGACAAACCCGTCGTTATTACTTCCACCATGCTGTAGGTGTCCTGAATACCATTCTCCACATAACAGTGGTCGAAATAGCCCGCAGTGCCGTTCAAGCCACTGTTAAGGCTTAGGAAAGCTGGGTACATGAAGAAGTTGATAGTGGGATATTCTAAAATTCTCTCCTTCTTCGTCTGCATCCCTGAAACCTTAGGTCACTTCGTCGCAGGGTCTACTCCAGGTAATTTTTCTCTGTTCACATACCGACGTGGGATGGGTATATGAAGAAGAGACGCAGTGAGCTTTTTCAAAGCTGGGACGAAATTTATAATCTAGGTTGTCAATATATAGCTTCTCTGCGACTGTGAGATCTTTTTGGCCTAGTTCAGAACGCAGGAGAACCATTACTTGCTCTTACTTCATCTTGCTGGTCATTAGCCAATAGGAGTGCAGTAAATTTTACGTTAACTGTGGAAACTGTATGAAGAAAGGTTTGGTGGAAGCATCCAGGCACATTCACTTTCATGAGCGAACCTTTTTAAGACTGAGGTTGAAACATTTCAGCAGTAATAATTTCGCCGAACCTGGTCAAATGATCGGAACTGACATCAACGGCTTTAAAAAAATTGTGGCAGGTTCAAAGCGCTTGGTCGATTACTGAGAGTCTTTCCGAACAAAACTTAGAAAAAGTTAGGTATCACATTTGACTGAGGCTTTCAGTTGTTCACATGGGTACGTTGGTGGATGGATCTTTTAACCTAACCTTACCAAGCGTTTATGACTTTTGACTTTATGAAAACAGCAGGAATCTTAATAATATTGCGTTAATTACCTAGAAGAGTCACTATCAAAATTTGTAGAGAACTTCAAAAATAAATATGTATACAGAAAACTTGATTCTAACTGCAATCTATGGAAACCTCCAAGTCTTGACACTTCACACTTTTGAAAAGTGCACAACTCATAAAAATATATATATTAGCAGTCATGTTCATTACCGTTCGGATGTAGGTGGAGGTTCAAAGGAAACATCAAAGGTTTAAAATAATATAAACAGAAATATATCTGGAGAAATGAGAAATCGTGGATAAAGAAGATCTGTGCCATTATCTAAGTATGGAAAAGAAGGAAAATGAATGAACTAACACTAAGATTTAGAGGTTTGGTCTAAATCGATTTGTAATCCCCTCCACCGACGAAACGTGGACGATATATCACAAAGGCACATTTAACTATGTAATAACTTGCAGCAAGGTTAAATATTCCTTTAGGGTCAATCATATCAGAGTTCACTTTTATAGATATCCTAAGATCGTATTCTTCTTAATCAAAATTGTCTGTAACCAGATGGATCAACGTAAATTTCACTGAGCAAACGAGATTTGGAGTCGAGAAACTCTCACCCCGGAATTATTGCTGTAGTAATTGAATATTCTCTTCCGGTAACAAGCTGTTTTGTTTATAAAATATCTGAGAACTACAGTGTGAGTTTTTTTGCTCAACAGAGATCGCCGTTGTATAATTATACATCCTTTGACCTACCTTCTTGATAAGTCGATTTTCTAACTCTATTTTTTCGCTCTCAATTGTTTTGTTGCTTGTTTTCTTCAGGTGCCTTAGAAACTTTGCTCTCTTACAGAAGTTAACCTAACTTAATCTAGTATATAAACAGATTTAACGCCTCAATCTAACCATTTTACATTCTGTATGATATATAAAGACCTCATGGAACACAGTGGCATGAGCGCTGCACCTCTACCTTTAGGTGAAATCTTATATCTCAGGACCTAATCGACCAATATCAACCAATTTTAGTGCATGTCATTATGCCGATATTACTATGTGCGAAAATGAGCGAAATCGGTCTAAAACCACGCCTACTTGCATAAATACATAACCTTTCTTTTATTTTGCAGTATATAAGTAAATCGAGATCCAATTAAGTTAATGAAAAAAAACTTTGCACAAATAGCACCTGTAAGCTATGCCATCATGCCATCTCACGACTAAAAATTTTCAAAATCAGACTATAACTTTTTTGATCTCCATTTGCCTTTCGCTAACTTTATACAGATCTGCGGTTCAATCTGTGGAATATATTAAAGAAATTCAGATAGATTATTTTCCTAATAATAATGTGACCTTAGGTTCAATATTGGTGAAATGCGGTCGTTTCTAACTTTATTACTATTTTACGGAACACAGAATGAAAGTGGATACTGAGGCATTTTTTGCGTTGTTTTCTTTCCAAAAAAAAATCGGTCACTAGGTCACCGTGCCCACTGGTTCAAAAAGTGTCCAGTTTCGCACTTATAAGCATCTATTAACATGTGTAGAATGGAGATTATTTTTCAGCAAATGATAAAGAGTATGGACTCAATTTATAAGGGATACTATGCATGACACACAAGAAGCTAGAAATAAGAAAAATTTATGAAAATGATAGCGGCAGCAATTTCGCAAAGTACGCGTTGTTAATGGGCAGGAAATAAACACAAAAACAACGCTATGCTCTATTAAATTGTTGAACTAACGACGAACGAGGGCAATGTGAAATAGGAGCGTGGCAAATGGTGAAAAACTTGGAAGCTTCTTCTTTTTTTCGGTGAGAGAACAAGGAAACACTGTTTCAGTGAAAGAGTTGCACAAGTAATGGAAAAAGTACACATACAAAGGGGAACAAAAACAACCATGAGGATCAAAGCGAAGCGACGCCGCCGCAGTCGTTTGAGGCCTTTGAGTCCGACGACGCTTGGGGAAAAACAAAGCGCTGCCACTATATGGGCATTTGACAAAAGGCGACAAAAGGGCAGCCGGCCAGTTGGTTGGGCGACTGTGGCGATGCGTGGCCACAAAACGCAAAAACAACAACAACAACAAACACGACATTTACAAAACGACTTTGTGAAAGCGAAGAACGGCGTGTGATGGGGTAGAGAGGACACAAAATAGTGGAAAAATAATACGATTGACCGCAAGTGGCAAAAATAAAAGCAAAAACAAAAAAGTATGCAGGACAATTGAGAAGGGAGAAGAGTAGTGTCAGCTGAGTGCTGCAGGGAACATAAAAGTACACAAATACACACACGGCCTGGGTGACTTTGCCACTCGTCATAAATATATATAGGGGAGCCATAAAAAAATAACGGCTCGCTATTGCACTTGCAGTGTACTTTATTGTATGCATTGTTGTTGCTGTAGAAATTAGCCTAGTTTAATTTTAAATGCGCAGCGGCCCCGCTTATACCGCGCTCACCCCGCATGCGCCACTGTTGCACGTTTAAAGCACGAAGTGACTGCAGTCACACACGCGGCACATCAGCTGTGGCACGAACGCAGCGCAGTGTATTTTAGCTGTTGCTACAGTGTCATGACTTGCGTATTGTTTTTGCTTTTATACTTATTTTTCGCGTGCTCACTTCTTCACGGCAAGCATGCACCCTTTTGGAAAGTCAACAGAAGGTAGAAACATAAAAAAAATAAATATTTTAAAAACATACAAAAATTCAAACGTGCCACAAGCAGCAACAAATTCTAAAAGACACCACCACCACACGCGCACACATGAAAAACTGCCTTGGGGCAGGCTCCACATGCTTGCAACACCCCTACACAATCCTTGCCACACCTTAACGCGCCCGTTTACATACATACATACATACATACACATATGTACATATGAGCACGCTCGCGGCCCCATTCCTTGCCGCTTTTATTTAACACCTTATGTGTGCGCACACACCGCTGCGAAGGCGAAGCACAACAACCAGCACTTTGCAACACACGGTGCCTACCGCCGTCCTTACTGCGTTCTACTGCTCTTTATTGCTGCTACTGTGCTCCCCTTTTGATATTTTCGTAACAGCATCAGACTGCACTGCTAAGCTGTTTTAAACGCCGCTGCTGTCGCTGTGTTGTTTTGCTGCCGGCAACATTTGCTACGACTGCGGCTGCAACTGCTGCGGCAGCTACCATTTTGACGCGTACTTATGTTGCTTTTATGCTTCTTGTTGCTGCCACTGTAGTAGTTGTGCTGCTGTGGCAACAGCAGTGCAGTGCTTTCGCTGCCTTTGTGGCAGGCAATCACTTGATAGGTCAGCGACCCGCACAATGGTGGCGCATAATTGTTAAATAACCGCGCGTGTACATACTTACGCTTGCAACAATGAGCGCATACACGAGCGGCACAGCAGCAGCCCTTGTAACAGTTACAGTTACACAATACTATGGTGGCACAGTCAGCAGGCTGTCGTAGCGCAGATTTACTTTTGCTGTTGCATTTTATGCTACATAGATCTGTATTCTACTAGAGGTGGCAATTTTATAAAGAACGAATTAGTCACGCGGTAACCCTGTGTCTTCAGTGCGCCTCTGCAAAATGCTCTATTCAAAACTTGTCTAAATTCAAAAGTTACTTTCAGCCGGTCTGGTTCTACGCGATTTTTCAACAATAATTACTTCTAGCCTCAAATACCGGTCCTTCGAGTAGTAATTCGATAAAGTTCAACCAAACAACCGACAAAAATGAAACTTAGAAAATTTTATATGAGCAAAAACCCCAATCTATGCACGTGATTGATACTCTATCTGACTTAACCTCACAAATTTGGTTATTAAACTTAAATAAGCTAGTCTAACCCATGATAAATTAACTTGGCAACTTTCTAAAAAGTTGTGTAAGAAATTTTTCTGGCATCATCAGTTAGTTGGGAAGTCACTTACAAACTCTGCTAGTCCTTATATTCATATGGGCCTGAATTGAAATAAGTAAAAATTTTATAAGACCAAAACAGCCTCGAGAATTTCAAAGATTTGACTATAAACTCATTGCAGACATTCAATTTGGACACTGTACGAACGAGGATAAGACAAAGTATCTGGAGGCTACAGACAAAGATTCGTCGCGTCTTGGCAACTAAATCACTGTTGGCATCTATACGTTACAAAATTAAGGTCTTTGCCTATCTCAAAATAAGCATAAGTACCTTAAAACCAGAGACCTAATATATCTGGTATACCGTGCTTAGTAAGACAGGCAACTGAAAGGCTACCTCGCTCGTCGAGCAAAAATTACGCTCTATAAGTTACTTATTATTTCCGTTTCGAATGAAATATGGAAGCACGAACTGTATGAGCATTACGGCGACATGAATATACATAGTTAAGCAGTATCGTACGTAGAAGAGACTTACTCCACCGAAAAGTTTATTCGACTTGAGACCCATCGGTTGACAATGGAAGCAAGTACACCCCCCACGTATCCAATAGAGGGACCATATGCACAGTAACCTGTCTGCACATGGGATGTATGTAAACCGGTGTGATTTCGCAAAAGATAGAGGCGACTGGCGAAGTTTTGTGTTCGATTGTTGTGTCAAAGAGGAAGACGAAATAGCGCCATAAGATACAACAGGCTTTGAAGCACTACTATTATTTATAGAGTCTGATGTTACATTCCTTATTATCTAGTGAACGAAGTTCCAGCTTATCTCAGGGAAGATTTCGACTTCGGCAGAATGAGGTCTAAATCGTCTGGTAAAAAGTTTATTAAAACAAGAAAAAACGTTAACTTCGGCTACACCGAAGCTAATATACACTTCACAGGTGCATTTTTTCAGCTTCTTGAAGAGAAAATGACGTTTGCAAAACTTCAAAACGATATCTTAAAACCTTAGGCACTAGTTCGTATATATACAGACAGATAGACGGACATAGACATGGCTAAATCGACTCAGCTCAACATACTGATCATTTATATATATACCTTGTAGGGTCTCCGACGCTTCCTTTTGGGTGTTACAAACTTCGTGACAAACTTAATATACCCTGTTCAGGGTATAAAAATTCATCTTGAGTTTATTCTGGATCCTCAACCACTTTCTAAAAATGCGGTAGTTTAGTGTAAAAGGTTTTGAGGTATTTAAAATGTTCATGGATATATCCATTTTGAGGATCATTATTTTAAACTTAAAAAATCAGCCAAACCCCGACTATATATATGTATGTATATGTGATCTGGTCTACGAAAAGGGGGCTTAGGTGTCAAAAAAAAAAATGAGAACAATTGATGAGATAACGAGAAACTGACGATTATTTTTAACAGCTTTTCCCAGAAAACTAGTTTTCGCACGTTATTTAATAAATTACTTTGAACAACACATCTGGTTTGGAGATACTCAAGAGCTATAAATGACTTCAAACGATATAAAAACTGAAAATCTCACTTGCTGTCCCTCTCTAATGTGTTACATATGTATTTATGTATGTATATATGTTCACAATTGCGCGGCTATGTGCGCACGCCTTTGCCCTTGCTACTTGCTGCTTGCAACAGCGCTCGCTGTCATTGCCAGCAACTAACAGTTGCACCAACTGTTGTTGCCACTATTGTATTTTTACTTTTTCTTTGTATATGCCGTTTTTATTACTTTTTTATTGTTCTTCTATTCGCTTTGCTTCATATACTCAATTTAAGTTACTTTATGCGCATATGTATTCTCTTTTCTTTTGCCATTTTTTTCCTTTTTCACTACACTATTCAACTACTTTAGCAACCTCATCAGCGTAGAGGCGCCAGTGGAAAGTAAATTGGGCTAATAATTGTTTTTATCGCTGCAGTTAAATTATGTATTTTTAGAGAACTTTCAAAAATTTTAAAATTTGAATTTGGTTTTGTTGTGTGGGCAAAAAATAGTAAGATTTTTGAATTTAAACTTCGCGCGAAAACTCATTCCCGGAAATATTTGTTTCTAGAATGCCAAATGTCACATCAAACTAGTCATTAGTATAGGCTTGTCTATCTGACGTATGTATGTACATACATAAAGTGCATTCTGCGATTTTTACGCTAAGTGAAATTAATCAAGAAAGAAGTTTCATTAAATTTTGTGTGTGGAAACAAATTTCTGGTGCCGAAACGTTCAAAATGTAGGAAAAAACCACGTCAAAGCGGATCAAAAAGCAAGGTTATGTTGATAGTTTCAACCTACAAGTATATCGTGCCACAATCACCGTATTCACCTAACTTAGCTCCTTGTGACTTCTGGCTACTCAGCAAACTCAAACGAACGCTCCGGAGAAGCAGTTTTGAGTTAATTGAAGACATTATAGGCGAACCTTTGCGCTTTGAAGGCTATTTCTGAAATTGACTTTAACAACTGTTTCGAGGATTGGAAAAAACTTTAGCACAATTATATTGCAGCCAAGGGGGATTACTATAAGGGGACGACATAGATTTTGAAGAATGAGTTAAGAATTCTAAAATTCTGAACAAAGTCTTACTATTTTGCTTACTGCAGTATACTAGTTCTTGATCTGTTTCCCTTCAATAGACGAAAGGAATGTCATAGCTAACTGGATACAACTTTTCCTGTTGTAATAGAGATATTTACTTTAATTCCATGTACGAGGCTAGTCAACCCATAATAATGCCAAACGCTGATTGGGTCTGAACTAAAGACTTTATATTAGTTTTCTTAATCTTTAATGACGTTTCTATAAACACCCTTTCTTATAAAAGAGATATTTGCAATCGTTGAGAACTGGTGGTTATGCCAAGGTCTTCAAGGTTTATAGCATTTATATCCAATTTGCTCAAATAACTAAGTGACGTTCAGCTATAACAGATGCTTGCAATATATTCATTCCTTTTTATTATTTATAATATATCATACTGTCAATATTAATACAACCTCATATTTAGGGAAGATATTAGAACCCAACAATATAAAGATATACTATTGTAATACGTAAACCTTTAATATGATTTAAAGATTGACTTAATACTCTTTTTACAACAGCCACAACTCCTTGTCATTTTATTGATGTCTATCACTCGGCAGATGGACTGATGTAAGTGACTACGAAAGCTTCGCTCAATAGTTGATTAACCTTTTATGAACGGGCTATAACTTTGGAAACTTAAACTTGGCACAGGAGCTTTCAAAGTTTTAATAGAAGCAAAGGAACGATTACTAAAAAAAAAACTGGTGAATACTTCAGTAAGCGACCACGGAAAGAAAAAAAAAATATAAATTAGTTTACACATTTAACATGACTTACCTGGAGATCGTTTGTGATCAGGATACTTTCATTTTCAAAAATTTGAACGACGCAACTCGTTCATAAGGGCCTTGATGTAAATGTGAAAAAGTTTTGCTCAGAACTGTCAAACGAAAGTCAGACGGCAGCTGTCAAACTAATAGATGGAAGTGTCAAGTAGTGCTTGGTCTTGTCAAAGTAACTTGTTATCCAAAACTTTAACATGCAAATAAGATAATTGATTTTAATGTTCTCAAAAATACTGTCTTCAACAAAGAACGAACTAAAGGTACCATCAGCAAGAAACTATTAAGACTTTTGTCGATAAATTTTTAACAGATGAAAGCACTAATAGACGGTATATCATATGATATCAATCATATTACTTTGTGCTATAATTTCTTTGAAAAAATATTTAAAAACTAAGTGATCCGGTGTCAGAATTTCTATTTTGGAAAAAATATGTAAAAATAATGTCTATAACCTGAACAGGGCATGACTACACTAAGATTGCCGCAAATTTTGCAACACCCAAAAGGAAACGTCGGAGATGCTATAAAATATATACTATACATAAATGATCAGCAATGAGCGGAGTTGGTTTAGCCATGCCCGTCTGCCCTCATATGTACATATGAACGCGAACTAGTCCCTTAGTTTTCAAGACGCTCTCAAATTTGACACCCGTCTTTTACTCCTAAAGGAGCTGCTCATTTGTTGGAATCGCCGATATCTGGCTACTATAGTATAAAGCATATTTTTTATCCTCTTCTTTGCTCGCCAAGTTGGAGATCCGCTCTCTCCTCATTCTCATACTCAGCTCTGAAAATAAGGTTATTAATAAAATCCTTTAAAAGCAGGTATATATTCATCCTTTTAAACAGGCATAACCAGTTGATATTTTACTGCTATTAATTTATACCAGTTTAAGTAATTTATACCAGTTGTTATTCGATTCACCACCGTAACTCAGAACAATTAGTTTTGAAAGAAAAGCAACGAACGTCAAATTACATAACACTAACGTTCGGTTATCAGTAAATTAATGCTTTCCAGAGATCCTAATTGTGTTGCAACAAGCGCTTTGTGACGTCTGTCTTTCATAAAATAATGGACAAACACCCGCACATACACACATACATACATATGTATGCTTTATCAGAACAAATGCATTAAATGCTATTGAAGGGAGATAAGCCATGTTAAAACAGTGACAACAATAAATTACAACAAAAAGCAAATTAAGACACATAAGTAAAGGCAAATATGAATTATGCGTGGAACCAACACAACAACAACAGCAAACAACAACTATTGAGATACACATTGACGACGTGCTGCACAGGCAAATGCAAAAGTAAATGAAATTATGAGCACAAGCATATAATTATAATACCATATGCATTTATAGGTGTATATATGTACACACATGCAGTCAAACATATGAGCATAAATAAATTGAAATCACTTAAAATGCATTTTTACTTCCTTGTTGACATTTCTGGGTCAGCGACCCAAGGCAAAATTAAGACAAGCAAAATTAAGCTGGACTCCGAGCGCGCTCACTGGAAGTGGAGAGAGCGAGAGCGTTCGAATAAGAAGGAAAGAGTGGGTGAGAAAAAGAGGTCATCATAGAGGCGCGTTGTGGGCCAATGCGCAAGTGTACGCGTACTGGAGCAGTTGATGGCCGCCAACAGTCATAAATGCGGCAATTTGCGGACAGACCGACTGGCGAGAGTGTAAAGCAATTTATTTTAAATATGGACACGCACCAGAGTCACAACAAATGCAGCGCGCTAATGTGAGCAGCAGTAGTGCCAGCAACAACAACCACACCAACAACAAGCAGCAGCAACAATAAACAGTATAATAAGAGCACAACCATGCAGTGATCAAGGCAGTTGTTGGATGCAAAAAACAACAACAAGGTATAAATATTGTGTGCAGCATTAGGACTACGCGGCAGCAACAACAATTGCTCATAGCAAAGTCAAAGTTATTGTTCTCGCAACGTACAATTTATGCACAATTGTTCATGGCATAATTGCCGCACACTTTCGTTTGCAACTAAATAATGATAACAACAATAACAAGTTGCTGCAACAATTCGACTTACTACGCGTAGTAATATTTGCAAATTTTTAAGACGCACAACAGTGTGTGTTGAAAATGTGTTGCAGAAACAAGTAAACAGACTGCTCTATTCTAGAAGATTTTCCTCAAAACGGGAAGATACAATTCGATGCCTTGTGTAACTCGATTCTTCAAAAAAATACATACATGAAGATATTATTTACGAAAAAAAAAAATATCATTGGCAGCCAATGTAGGACTTTCTTCAAATGTGACCGCATATTCAAACTAGACTTTTTTGATCTCTGGCATTTATAAGGTTGATAACAATCAATCCAAATATTTGTTATTTGCGACGTAGTCCGAAAACCATTATATAGTATGTATATTATATACATATAGCCAAACAAAATTTTCTGAATTGATTCTCAAAAGATTCTCTAACATAAATTAATCAAGCTAGCTTACGGACCACACTAAATAAGTGGTGGATAAAATCAGCATTGCTGATCAAGACAATACAAAAACATTAGTTTTCTTTCAAGTTTGTTTACCCGAATTGTTTTTACTACTGATAACAGTATTTAAATCAGGGTGGACTCATCGACATTGGCTTCACTGGTGCTTAGTTCTATCATCAACAACACCCGGCACGTTTTCTATATCAAAAAATAGAGTTTCTTGAATAAGGACACTCATAGAAAGCCGCACGTCATACACAATTCCACAACAATCTTTACTCGACGCACTCTTTGGATTGACGTCACAATTTCCTATATTGATTCACAAACGATTTGCTGATATACATAACTTTATCGAGCTAAATGTGGCTTTCTGACCGCACTAAACTCATGGCAGACCAAATCAACATGGCTGATCAAGGCAGTAACAAAGCAGTCGTTATCCAAAAATGGCAAATAGTTTAGAAAAGTTATCACTCCTTAGATGAAATGAGCCAACACAGCGACGGAAGAACCAAATGACTCAGCTTTTCCGAAAGACATATTCTTGTGAATCCGAGAACGTGCACGGCTAACACTGTTATATTCCCTGCACTGTACTAAAATCAGAGTATAGAAGGACTTAGAAGGACATGTTGACTTACCGTTTGTTTAAATCTCATCAGGATATTTTTACTTTAAAGACCAATTGAATTCAAGTAGCTGATTACCAAATGAAATAATTATATAATAAAGTGTTTTTAAAGTACCATTTCAAATTTCACAGATTACAGAGTAGACTCGGTAGACTCAAAATTTTAACAATCGGCTCTCGACAACCTCTTACTCTAGTTAGGAAAGTATTTACATTGCAAGAAAACATTGAGAAGGATTCATTAGCTCTTCCAAGACGCATGAACAGAATTTGAAGAAGAAAAAGAGATTTAAGACTTTATTATTCAGTTATCTTAATTTTATATATAGATTTACAAACGAATTGCGTTGAATATATGTAGATACCAAATTTCGTGAGGGGAATCGTTACGAATATTGGAAATGTCTTACAGTGATTCAGTTTTACCACAAACACAAGCCTACGAGTAGAACAAAGCCTTGAAAGACGGTTGAGAGATCGTTGATGACATGCCTCGTTCTGGACGACCTTCGACCTCTTCAACTAAGGTGAAGGAATTGGTGCTTAAAATCGTCAGACAAATGTTAAAGAGGTGACAAGATAGCTCGACATCTCTCGCGAGTCCGTTCAATTGATTTTGTTGGATATTTTGGGTATAAAGCTGAATCGTCGTGATAAAGCTGAATTGTTTTCAAAAATAGTACCGTACACAGGTCTCTTTGGACATGATGTATCGTGCGAACTCCGATCACACATTCATGGAGAACAATTAGGGGTTTCACATAGTCTCATAAGTTATAAGTTATAACCAACCGAAAACATAGCGTTCAGAGTTGTATTTACGTAAACTTATTTTAGTATGCAATCCAACAACAAATTTTTTAAACTAGTATAAAAATTTATGATCTTACGATGCTTAATGACAAGTTGTGAGTACCCCAAAAATTACTTCCGATTAGATATAGGGTTATGAGTTTTACTTGCAAACAAGTCAACAATCAACGGAATGGAGGGAAAAATAGGCAACACCAAACAAAACCACTCAAAAATCCAACCAACCAAACAAAACCACTCAAAAATCAAGGTGATGCTCATTCTTTTTGTCGATATTCGTTGTTTTGGTATATCTTAAATTTATTTATTCCGGAAGGACAGACGGTCAATAAGAAGTTCTATTTAGCCCTATTGAGGCGTTTACATGAGAACATCCGTTGAAAACTGTAGGAATTGTGATATCCAATATTTGGATTTTACGACATGATAATGCGCCATCGCATCGAGCGACTATTGTTACCGAATTTAAGGCCAAAAGCGCTATGAGGACTATCAGTCAACCACCGTATCACCAGATTTGGCGCCGTGTGAAATTTTCTTGTTCCCCAAACTAATATCGTGGTTCGTGGAACGAGTTTTCAGTCGATAGAAGAGATAAAACGAAATTCAGTGAAGCAGCCGAAGCCCATCCCAAAATGAGCTTATTAAAAGTGTTTCGAGGACTGGAAGAATCGTTGGCATACACATCTGGTTGGGATTACTTTGAAAGCGACAAGTTAAATATTGATGAATAATTAAATATTTTCCGTTTTATTTACAATTTCTGGGTACATTTGTAAGTCTCAAGTTTTAGCATAGACTGTACCGATGTCATTCGAAACTCCTACTCAAGCTGAGTGGCAACACCACACGCGACCAACTGCCGGCGAGGCAAGCAAACAACCTATGCACGCGATTAATTTACGCGCACTTGTTGTTGCTTGTTGATGCTCCATTTATTATTATTATATAACTTTTTTTCCTCACTGTTGTTTGCAATTTATCATAGTTGCAATGGCTATTTACTCGCAGCAATAATTCCTCATCTTGCTTGCTCCAATATGACATAGAATTGCTGCCGCTTAAGAAAACAGCAACAACCTTAAATGACGAGTTGTAAATAAATTAGTTAGTAAAGTTTGAATTGGACTCGTAGTAGCCTGAAACTCCAATTTAATTCATGTCGCATTTATTTATTAGTTTTATTAATAAAATGCTTTAGTGCAAATGTGCAACAATGGATAATTGTGTCAACGGCAGCCCGCAAGGAGATGCAAATGCATATAGACGACAAGCCACGTAGCGCTGAAGCGCGTGTCTGCAATTTGCGCGCCAATTATGTGTCTCTTACAATTACAACTAACGGGTGATTCAAGGAGAGGTACTTTTTTCAATTTTTATGACAGAGCACGCGTAAGTTATGTCAAGTTGTCATGTTATTTTTGTTCAGTATTGTTTGGCATTTATTGATGTAAAACTTACAGCTGAACAACGTTTACGTTTTACGTATTACGAAAATTCGCGTTCTGTAAATAATGTATTTCGCGCGCTTCGCTGAATTTATGTTCAACATAATCGGCCTACTGTGCGTACTATTTCATCTTGAGACGCAGCATTCATTATTAAATAATAGTCGACCGAATAGACCACGGCCGGCACGCAATGAAGAAAATATAGCAGCCACAGCTATGGAACATAATGTATGATGGGGTGCTAAGGAGACACCGCCCGAAAGCTATTAAATTAGTTGCATACGCAGACGACCTTATTGTGGTAGCAGTGGCTAAACACCTCGACGACCTCCGGAGCAAATGCAATGAGTGCATAAACGGTCTGCGCCAATGGTTCTCCTCAATGAGTTTAGAACTGGCTGAGCAAAAGACAGAGAAGTCTTGCTCATAAGTACAAGAAAAGTAAAGGAAAGCATATCTCTCACCATAGGGGAGTGTGAGATTCACTCATAGCCACACCTAAAATATCTGGGAGTAATAGTGGACTCAAGGCACAAATTTAAGGATCACCTAGAGTACACTGCAGGTAAAGCGAATAAAATCCCGAATGCCTTATCAAGAATGATGGCAAATAAAGGCTGCGTGCGTTCCAACCGGCGTTTTTCACTCGCAAAGGTAATGAGATGGGTTATGTTATATGCGGCTCCAATATAGATCCAGGCGCTAGGCATCAAAGCATATGCCAGAGAAATAAACACAGTGCACAGGCTGCGGAGTTATCAGCGCTTTCCGAACAATTTCAAGTAATGCTGCTGAAGTAATAGCCAGTATGATGCCCATTGACATCCAGGGTGCCGAATACGAACGAGTTTACAAATTGCCAGAGTCATCTATAGGAGCCAAAAGAGAAGAGAAAGTGAAAAGCTTAAAGCCGCGGTGGCAAACCTCACTTAGGACGGTGGACCTACAGACTAATACCGGAGATCCATTCCTGGATCGACAGACGACATGGGGACCTGGATTTCCACCTGACCCAAATACTAAGTGGGCATGGGTGCTTTGGCTGCTTTAGAAGCTACCTATACAGATTCCAGCACGACTTTAGTCCGAATTGTCCGACGTATTCAGAGTGCTTAGAAGACTCCGAGCATGTATTCTTTTATTGCCCTCGCTTTTTAGTAGGCTAGGTTTAGCGGATTAAAGTTCCGCACTTCAGCTTTTGATGCTTCCTCCTACTTAAAAAA
Organism: Bactrocera neohumeralis; assembly: GCF_024586455.1. Taxonomy (NCBI): domain Eukaryota; kingdom Metazoa; phylum Arthropoda; class Insecta; order Diptera; family Tephritidae; genus Bactrocera; species Bactrocera neohumeralis. The sequence continues at coordinate 65,229,386 of NC_065923.1, read as the reverse complement.
AAACGAGTGTACACGAAGACCGTGAAGAGTCTATTCGGCGCTCGGGCCTATTAACAGCTCGGGCTGACGTTTGAAACAACTTGCCGTGTTTTACGTCGAGATCTTAAATTGAAAGTGTACAAAATACAGATCGACCTCTTCAAGCGACATCGCATCGCTCTTGAAAAGTTCCAAGAAGTTCCGACGTTTTCGCGCCAAATTTTGTCTAGCGATGAGGTCCATTTCTGACTCAAAAGGTATGTAAAGTAAATAAGCAAAATTGCCACATTTTGGACGAAGAGCGACCTAAAGAGATTCAAGATCTGCCATTTCGTCCGAAAAAAAGGTTTGTTGTGCATTGTAGGTCGGTGGAATCATTGGTCCATATCCATATATTTTAACAAGACGGCGCCAGTTACCACATATCACACAATCAGTAGATTTATTGAGAGAGCACTTTGGTGAGCAGATAATTTCAAGTTTTGGGCCGGTCGATTGGCCACCATCATCGTATGTTATCACAACGTTAGACTTTTTCTTGTGGGGATATGTAAAATCTAAAGTCTATGCGGACAATCTCGATTCGATTCACGCCTTGGAACAAAACATCACTCGTGTCACACAAGTCATCGAAAAGTGAACTCAACGGATGGACCATCTGAGACTTAGCTGCAGCCAACATTTGAGATGATTTTCAAAAAATAAATGCTAAGGAATGTTCATTGTAACAATAATCAACATTCCCCATTAACTTTCAAGTTTCTGTGTTAAAAAAATAGGGAACCTCGAAATAGATCACCCTTTAGATGAGCTATGCACGAAAAACTTCCCAGTTGGAGGTAATTAGACGTGTATATGTCTATTTCTTTTATTTACTACTTTACTCTTTTATTTATTACCTTTGTGGGGTTATACCCACACATTTTTTGGCGAAAGTCTCGCTTTGGATTCACTCACCGAAAGTAGTAAATCTGTCTATAATGAGATGACAAGCCAAACTGAACAAAAGTCAAGCAAACCCACTCCGAAATAAGTATTGCCTCATTGGAAACCACATGTCTTAAAAATCACCCGTTAGTTAAAGATTTTCATATTTCTGGTTAAAGGCTGGACAGTTCAAAATTTTTTCAAGTTATGGAAGCCTTCTGACAATCATTGCGTCAGACAAAATCATTCAAGTATTTATCTCAAACAATAAGCAACCTAACTTACTCCAAACTCTTGAAAAGTTACTAGAATATCACCCAATTTGAGCTTATTGCTCTTCTAGTTAGTACAATTAATAAACAATTTTCTTATTTTTTGCTCAAATGTTGAAATTTCTGCACTTCCTTGCACTTTCCCTCTGCAAAAACAGCATGTTTCTACATGTGCGCAGTGACTATCCTGCCATTGTATGCACCTTTAGAGTAAAAATGCAAATAAAAATCAAAAATCAGCAAACTACCCACTGCATTTGCAAGACACCCCAATTGATTTGTTGCCAGCAAACGACAACCGCAACAACTACAACAACACTAACAAGCTGAAGGCTGCAAATGGGACACCAGCCCAAGCAACATAACCTGATGCTGCCTGTGGACTGCAAACGCTGAGCTTGCGCGTGCAGCCACCAATTTGATCTGGTACCTTTTCATTATGAGTAAAATGTGTGTGAATGTGTGTCGACGGACTATTGCCTTTGTTTTTGCTTTTATAAAAAATAAATACGTGTTGCTAGCGAATTCAGAATCAAGTAGGCCTTGCAATTTTTTGCATTCACTTAATTTCGTTTGATTTTCTTACATTTTTAACCCTTTTTTGAGGTTATGCACGTTTTTTTTGACAATTGTGCATGTTTAAACATGTTTTATTTCTACTTTTTTACAAACTTTTATTTTAATTTTTTTAGTTGTTATGATGTTTGTTGTTTTTATGTTTTGTACGCTTTTTTATTTTTATGATTTTTTGTTATGTTTTTGTGTTTCTTTTATATTTTTTATGTTGCCCTTAACCAAAATGATTTCACAACCTGACGCAATTATTGCATCAGCCCGAAGAAAGGCAACTGCTGACAGCATAAACGTACGATAAGATGGGCATAAGTCTTGCAAGTAGTTATGTGTGTAGATTAATAAACTGCCCAGTAGAGATTTGTGTACGTAATATTAAGAAATCGTCGTGCATAAAAGAATAACTTGTATACACTTGCAACCAGTTGCTACAGAGTATTATAGTTTTGTTCATCTAACGGTTGTACATATCACCTAAAAGTAATCAAGATAGATGTAGGGTTATATATATATAAATGACCAGAGTGACGAGAAAAGTTGAAATCCGATTGACCGTCTGTCCCTCCATCCGTCCGTACAAGCTGTAACTTGAGTAAAAATTGAGATATATTGATGAAACTTGGTATGTAGCCTAGGGCCACATGTGGGAAAAAATTTTGCAAAAGTGGGCATGGCCCCGCCATCTAATAAGCTAATTGTATATATCTCTTAAACCACTAAAGCTACAACAACCAAATTCGCTCAGCACAAATATTACTAGAACTGCTATCCATAGTATGAGAGGATGAAAATCCCGTTCACTCCCCATATAACGGTACAGTTCAAATCTACTAAAGCGCGATAAATCAATAACTAAATGCGCCAGAGACGCAAAAATTTGCCGCCAGGGTGGTAAGACAAGGCTTTATAGGGACCGGGGTAAGACTTGGACGATGGACGGAGCACCGCCCACTTGTTTGTGAAATTTCTTATCTCAGGATTCGACTGACTGATTTCGACAAAATTTGGTATGTGGTATTTTTTTCACATCTTTATGTCACGTTAGGAAAATCAGCGTAATCGGACAACAACCACAGCTATTTCCCATATAGCACACTTTTTAATTCCACCTGATTCGTTCCGTTTCCTGTACACAAATCAAGAAGCAATTAATGTAAGGGGATAAAACTTTGCACGACAAATGTCTTTAGTGTATGCCACCTTAAGATCAAAAATTATTTTAATCCAAAAAAAACTGTTCAAGCCCCTAGGTGCCGAATATTTGGACCTATAGTTGACTTTTGATAGAAAATATCGGTCAATGTGTAAGATGCATAATTGAAATTCTGGGATAGTACTTCTCTGTATGTTAAAAACGGCTTGAATCAGCTCAATACTTCCCTGGGTATATCGACCAATATTTGAGATATCTCAATAAAAATTACAGAGCGTGTTTTACTCACAACAGTGTATATTTGTGCCTAAAATAGATAAATTTTAACGAAAACTTGACTTAACCTCATATAACTAATATCAGGATTTTCAAACATCCGGCTGACTTTACTCTATATGATTAGTTTTGTAGTATCTGAAATGTTAAATCGGCTCGATACTACCCCAACTTCCATATTCTATATTTAATGGTTTTCGTGTTTCTAACAAACCTTATGGGTCTGTCGGTATAGGAGTTATATACTCAGATTGACGTTTTTATTTCCCTGGCTTTGTTTCCTGTAAATTGCAAGAGTATAATACATATCTTCGGTTGCAGCCCAACTTAGCTCTTCATAACTTGTTAAATAATGTATACCAACCTACCATGAACATAGTCTTTAATTTCTCGAAGCGAATTTCGGTTTTTCCAATACTAATTTTCTCTACTAAATTTTTACATTGGAAAATTTCTTTTGGAGATTGCAAGACTTCTTCTTTCAGCAAGTAATATTCAGTCGAAAATATTTATACGAAGTGAGAGTTATAGGCAAAGAAAATATATTTTATGTCTACAGTTTGCAAATTTCTAAGCTTGCGCACCATAAAATGTGAATGATAAACATACTATTTTTTTATCAGTACCTAGTTTGCCTTTTCTATTTGGGATTTGACAGCACTAGTGTTGCAATCTGGAACTTACAATTTTATGGAAAATTTTGACATTTACGATGGTATGCATGCTCAGAACGTTTTGACATACGAGCGCTATTTGCGTCATTTACAGTAATTTAAAATATTCTTTTCGACGAAAAACTGGATTTTTTTTATTAGGGATTTTTTGTTCATAGAAATAGTGTTGTTGTCCGTAGACAAATGCCACCCACACGAAAAAGCTTAAAATCAGAAATGTCAGATTATTCTTAGCAAAGATTTTTAAAGGAAGAATAATCGATAGGTACTAAATAGTCCCTATCAATTCACTCTAGGATATTCCATAAATCCGAAAATACTATCGATTTAACATTATTTGCCTAAGGCGAAATCGGCTGACTAACTATTATACGCTATATTAAAGGAAATATTTTCTCCGTCAGATGATAAAAACATATATTTCTGGATTGAGTTGTTTGCATTTATAAAAAATTTAAAATCTAAACTGCCCAGTTATAATTTTATAAGTCAAAATTTGAGTGAGCTACAATTATTTTTGCACTTTTGTGTATTTATTATAGTTTTATTCTCAGTCAATATGGTTTTGACCAAAGCCAATTGAAACAAGGTATGTTCATTTGAAGTTATTTGTATTTCCTACAGGGCATATTACTAACCAAAAACGAAGGCATGTATAAATTTATGTGTTTGCTTTACTCATATTACTAAATAAATACATTTTTAGCTTAACTTGAAGAAAAGCAAGTCGAGCCTCCTGCGAAAAGTAGCAAGCTATGTTTGCGATTCAATACAAACACACATAGATATATTTGTATACGAAATATAGATGTAATTTATATTGTATTTACTGCCAACTTTGATTTATATATACTTATTTATGTGCATATTATAAAAGAGTCATGAGGAAGTTTAATAGATAAAGGTACATACGCAAATATACTTTTGTAAATTGTTAAAAAATCATACGATCTTGATGATCAATCGACCGGCCAAAACGTGAAATTATGTGCTCAGCGAAGTGTTCTCTCAATAAATCCATTGATTCATACGATGTGCATCAATCAATACGTATTTTCAAGAGCACATGGAGCGAAACGATGTCGCTTGGGTAGGTCGAGCGGTTCCAGTTTTTGCTCAAGCTGTATTCCGTACACTTTCAATTTAAGAACTCGATTTAAAATACGGCAAGTCGTTCCATACGTCAGTCCGAGTTGCTGCGAATGGCGCCGAATCCACTCTCCACGGTCTTCGTGTACACTCTCAGCTTCAGCTGCTATATTTTCTACACTACGTGCTAGATGTGGTCTATTTAGTCGAATAGTATCCAATAATGAATGCTGGATCACAAGATGGGTGATGGTGTTGCGAATAGTACGCTCAGAGACCGATTATGTTGACCATTAGTTGAGAGAAACGTGCAGAAAGTGAATTTTCGTAATAAAGTTGAACGATTTGTAAACTGAACCAAAATAACATGACAGCTTGACACAACTCATGCGTGGTCTGACAAAAAAAGGCTATATAAAAAGGATCTCTATAATGACTTTATGTAAAATAAAGGCTGGAAAATTGCGACTGTATAATACCAAAAAAAGAAACTCACTTGATCAACAATGGCTTGAAAAGAAATTATCAATTTAACAAGTGGATTACAAAGCTTAACCAAAAGTCAAAAACTCTTTCTTTATTAATGTTTGCCGAAGACGCGGGAGACCAGCCAACACCCTGAGTCGAAGCAGAAGCACAGAGAAATGGTTATTCTTGGAGAGAAATTAAATTCATAGCTTTAAATAAAATTTATTACAATTTGTTGATTGAGGCCCTATGTTCCACCTAGGAACTGCTAGAAAATATATATTTAATGAAATTGAGTCTTTCGTTGGTTTCCAACTTGCATCAGCAAATTTAATTGAAGTATTCCGTGAACTTAACAACGAAAACCTGCATATACAGTGTAATAAGGTAGTAATTAGCCATATGTATATGCATGTACATTATGTATTATGTATATCAACAAATTTTGCTTTAGAATATTTTCATTTAAGTTAAGGTTCTTGCATTAACAACAAAATATATTAGTTTCCATATTATTTTAATTATTTCCTGCAGGGTAAGCTATATGTCCACATATGTATTTCTATGCAGAACATACCACCGCATAAACATTTCCATCATATATATCTGATAGATATAAAAATATATATGAGAGTATCATACGACTCGTCGACAGAACGGAAAAATCATATGCGAAAAATATCATTGTCTGCCTGCCCACCTTTTTGCTTACAAAGAAACAAGAAGATACATATATACATCTACATACATACATATATAAATATGTCTATATAATAACACATTCATATACATATATAAATATATCAGTATGTACAACTTCAAGTTGCTTCCCGCCATTTTTGTTCCCAAATCACTGTGATTGCCCTGGCAAGGAACTGGTCTTCCAATAAAATACATATATTTTATCTCTTTTCAACATCTTCCACTCTCTTATAAACATTGAAAAATCTCTTAATTTATGCATTTTTACTCTTTTTTATATTTCACTTTTTATTTTGCTTTTAAAACAACTCTTTGGCACCCACTTATACACCGCAATTCTATGCTCACAAATTGTACTGAGTAGGCAACCCGGTGAGTTGCCCCTACATAGGCGACGGTAGCAAAACAAAACAGGGAAAATAAAAGCAAATTGTGAGAAAAATATAAAAATTAAGAAAAAACAATCAAAAGCAAATAAAAAAAAAAAAGATTTATAAAAAGTAGCAACGCTCACTTCTCCGTTTTGTTTTGCTTCGACATTCGCCACAAGACGACTCGTTTACTTGGACACATATCGACAAAAACTGCCAAGAATTATTTGCTGCCGCTTGGCATATAAATATATACTGTGAAATAGAATAATTATATTTTCAACTTTGGGCTTTCGAGCTCTTTTTAGGGATATTGTTCGAGGCTTATCCCATTTAGACCTCGTTTATTATTATTATTATTATTATTATTTCTCAAAAATGTCTACTTTGCCTACCTTTTTATACGGTACTTATTCTTACTTCTAACTTATTGAAAACTATTTGTTAGGTTATGTAAGCTAATTTCAGCAAAACCACCAACTTGTCCAGCCAGAAACGCTGATCCGTTGTGCCAAAGCTCCTAAATGCTCCACAAAATGCTTTGAACCACAAATTCCTTTTAATTTAAAAACATACTTGTACTTCATCTCTTATTTTCAAACATATTTATTAGATGATCAAATTTTTATTTTTGTACCATGTTCAGACCGAAAATTTAAAAGATTAGATTATATTTAAGCATTTCATAACCCAACAGTGTTCTCACTGCCGTTAGGAAGATCAAAAACAGCTGTTATTGTCATTCAAGAATTCACATCGCTTAATATTTATCAAAAGAAATGATTGTCATATAGTATTTTGAAATAAAAAAACGGTTTTTTTTAATATTTTCCATATAATATAAATAATGGCTGCATTTTTTCATTTGTTAAGTCGATTTTCAGATGAAATTAGATTCATTGCTTTAAAAAAAAATTGTTTGTTTACATTTTTTTGCACTAAATCAGCTTGATAATGTAACAGATTTAAAGTGCTGACAAATTCGCAAAATCAGAGTCGCACAGAGAGATTTAAAAACATTTCAATGAAGTGATTTGGAACTGTCATTTTTGTATGGCGAAATTTTGATAAATTTTTAAGATTAGTGGGATAATCCAAACAGCTTATTTGATTAATGATCAAATTTGGTATTTTAGATTGGTGTTTTCAAATAATGGCTGTGAGAAGTTTTCAAGTTTCAGAACTTATCACGCAAATTTCTTTGTTTTTTTTTTGTGGCAGACAACATCTCTGAAGTGATTTCGAGGCATACTGAAGAGTTGATAGCTCTTAACAAGATGAAAATCTGAGAACCGTTCCGGTTACGCAGACCACACCATCGTGTTTTTTGTCCTCTAATGTCTTCTAATAATGCTTAGAGCTTTTGTATCTCCTTAAAATATATTTAGTCTATATTTAATAATTTATAATAATAATTTATAAATTAATTTTTAAACTTCTGCGCACACTAGACGGTTTAATTTTAAAGTGGTTTCGTCTAAGTTTCTGTAACATTTTTTTTGGAAAAAAACGAAGCGAATATTTTGTGAACCTTAACACTATAGATACAACTTTTGAAGAGCTAAATAAATCTAACCTTTCCTATAATCCCTTCTGACCAGAAATTGCGTTGGGTTTTTTCACAGAAACTTTCATAGTTCAAAAATTCCTAACCTAGATGTATCTGATTCATAAAAAACCCTTTATATAGGGATAAAGATTGAATAAGGATCTAATGTATTATCAGATCAATGTTCGAGTTTCCCAAAAGATAAATATTAGTAAATAATTATCTAACATCTAGTACGATCATAGGCCCGATCGCTCAAAGCGTCAGTCCTTCGAAATAACAATATTTCAACTCGAGAAGTCAATGATACATCCAGAAGTCTCTAACAATCTTCAAAATCATTTCAAGAAATGTTTTTCCAACCCAAAATTGTGAAATATACTATTTTCTTGGCTGGACAAATCCAACTCTCTTTCATTTATATATTTGAATCTTTCCTGCCACCTTTAGAGTTTAATTCCGCGCACTGTATACAAAAGAGCTTTCTTTCGGTATTAAGAAACAAAATCTCAACCAACACTTTTTAAAGAAACAGACAGCAAGAATATGATTCCTTTGCTGCTTTTTACTCTTCTTTCGAGAATATATCGTGATCTTCTGAGCGTGAGCGTACAACTTCTTGAAGAGCGCGGCACAGAAGCAAGAGCGTAGATACCATATATCAGTGCATGGTGTCTTGCATCCTCTTCTAGCATCTTATATATACTGCAAGCGCTTGATGAGCAGGTCTTTGTCATGCTAGCTGCTGAGTGGCTCTTCTAGTTGGCTGATGGCTCAGCTAAATCATCAGCGCTGCAAGTGCATATTTACCTATACATACATGTAGTTTGGTATGTATGCTTGTTTGTATATGTGCTGACAATTACGTGTGTTTGGTTCTGCATTTTCCACCACTGCAGCACACAGATACTAACACTAAACAGCACACGCATTAACGGCCTACCTGTTCGTAGGTGTGTGTGTGTGTGTAGCCTCTTGTTAAACGCACACAAACACCCATGCAGCTATTGCACTTGCGTGTGTGCGTTACTGAGCTGCTGTTCTGGTTTCTAATTGTCGCGCTTACTGCTGCCGCTACGCTCACGCTGCACAAGACTCGTTGCATGCAACTGCAGCCTGCCACTGACTCTTTGATTTCGCTGCTTTATTTACCTTTTTTCGTCGCGCTCTATGCTTTTTTCCATATTTTTTCTTTTGCTTTTTCAATTTTTATTTCAACGTGCGTTTTTTTTTCCTTTGCCTCCAATCGGCTCGTATTGTTGTTGCGCGCGCTCGACTCCCCGCTGTTGTTGTTACTCTCAGCTGCATTATGATTGCGCTGTCGTGCTGTTGCCTGCATCTCTCATTGTTGTTGTTGTTGGTATTTGTTGCTGCTGCGTCAGTGTGTTGTTGTTACACTGACTCTGTGCACTCGCTAATTGTTGTCGTTGTTGCTGGCTGCGTTGGTTCACCAGCTCGCTGGCTGACTGCCTGCTTCTGACTGAATAGCTGGTGTTTTTCGAGCGTTCTGACTGTCTGCATTGGTATGAGTGACAAATGCCGTCGGTCAGATTTGCTCGTGTGTCTGTGAGTAGTTGACGACGTCAACGTCGCCGCTTCGCCGCCGCTAGGAGGAGGTGGCAGAACCTACACTGCGCGCCGACTAAAACAGAAGCACAGTTGATTGAGAACAACGAAGCAAGTAAGACGTGTTTGTTGGTTGGTGGTTAACACTTTAACGCTGGTTTTGTTTTTTGGGAACACTCTGCTGTACGCCAAAACGCCAACCCAACAACGCAACACCAAACGACAATTCACAGTGCAGACGTACGCTCGCGTGGGTGTGTGTGTGTGTTCGTATGTGCGTGTGGTTCAGCAAATAGACGCGAACTTGCAAAAGTTGATTAGTGCCAAAACAACAATAACATTAAAAAAAGTAATAAGTAACACAAAACCAATTGAAAACGTGCTAAATACTTCCAGTTAATTGAACGTAATAACAAAAACCGTTAGAAAATATTGTTTAAAAAATTGTTCGAATTTCGTAATGTTCGAAAAAATTGTAAACAAAACGATTTGTAAGTGACTAAAACTTTTTAAGTGTCAAATTTGCCTGTTGCAGTAAATTTCAAAATACAAAAAGCGAAAAATACCAACAAAGTGCTGTGAAAATTGTAAGTCTAATAGCAAATTAAAATTAAGGAATATATTTAAATACTAAAAGTGCAGAAATAATAAAACACAAACTGCAAAAAATGTTACTTTGCATTTTATGACGAAATTTTCATAAATACTTGGTGAGAAATATAAAAAGTGGCTGTGTTTTGAATTTTAAATTTGTGAAAACTAAAACTATGCAGAAATGAATACAAGAAAAAATTATAATATTGAAAAAAAAAATAAAAAAAGTAATGACGAAAATTCACAGAAAAAATTAAATATTTTTTTTTGCTTACAATTATGTAACATAATATTTTGAAATCTGTTTTATTATTTAAAAAGAAACTGAACTAAAATAAAACTTTTGTTTTTGTAAATTTTAAGCATAAGTATGCAAATAGAAAATTATGATTGAATATAATAATAATAATTTCGAAAAATTATTTGCCCTAAAATTTAAAATTATGTATTGTTTTAATTTTGTTAAGTAATATGAAAAATTATAAAATAATAATAAACTTTCCATTTGAAATTTTCTTTAATAAAAACATATTAAAACAAATTTATTAAAAACATTTGATTGAAAAACAAAATTTTGAATTTCAATTCTCAACTCAACTTAAATATTAAATAAAATTTAACAATTGTTTAAAAAAAAGCTTGCCACAAACTAAGAAATATTGAGTTTTAATTTTTTTTTTAACATTATCTTAAATTATGATAAAAAAAAAAATATTTAAAAAAATAAATTATTTAAAAAAATTATTATTTTTTTTTCATGAATAATAATTTTTTTAACATTCCATAACTTAAATTATGATAAAAAAAATTATTTAAAAAAATTCATTTTTAATTATTTAAAAAAATTAATTTTTAATTTTTTTATAAATAATACTTTTTTTCATTAAAATTTTTTTTTCATTAAAAATGTTTTTTTTTTCATAAATAACAATTTTTTTTCATTAATAATAATCATTTCTTTTTATAAAATAGAAAATATATAATGTTTTTTATTAAATCTGTATCTGAATCAATTTACAACAACCATAAATTAAAAATGGAATTTTAAAAATATATGTATGTATGTATGTATACCTAAAATTTTTTTAACTTTTTAAAATTATTCAATATTTTTGGATATTTCTTTTAATAAAGCTTAATTCAATATATTTGGTTATTTTTTTAATAAAGTAAATATTTCAAATTTGGCAGTAAATCGCAAAAAAAAGGAAAATTTATTAGCAGAAAATAGTTTGTTTAAAAATATGAGGAGTTGTTATTTTTATATAACATTAAATCAATAATATTAAAAAATATAACTTTAATTTTAAAAATATTTGCTTGAATAAAATTTTGGAAAATCAAAAAAAATTGCACACAGTCAAAAATAATTCCTTTGATTTCGCTAAACTTTCCATAACCGAAATTTAGAAGAAATTTTAGAAGAAAATAACGTAAAAATTTGCGCTGATTTTTAATAAAAATATATGTGTTATATTTCGAAAATTATTTAATTAAATTTTACAATTTTTGTAAAATTTTATTTATTATTTTAATATTTTCAAGAGTTAAAAATATTACATTTTGCCAATTCACAAAAAAATTATTATATTTTGCCGCAATTATAAGCAACAAATAAAAAGTAAGTTAGTAATTTAAAGTTTATATAATTTTAGAGTAAAAACGACTTTTTGAGTTCAAGTTTGAGAGCAAAAGGAATTTCACAACTGCACGCAACAATTTCAAACAATTTGCCATAAAGTGTGAGAACGGTGAAAATCATTTCGATTGCAGACAAGTATTAACAAAAGTGCTGAATTATTCAAAATATCAAAATATAAATCTAAAAGTGCTAGAAAAATTATAAAAAATCATAAAACATCGAAACACTGAAACATTGAAAACGCAACATAACTTCACAACAAATACTAAATTGCAAATATAACTAACTGTAAGAGACAATTCTGTTGCGTGCAAGAATAATCCTGTGCGAACGCGATCTCCACACTGCCGCCCACATTGCTGCGCAGGTACGCCGAACAGCAGCAGCAGCAGGTGTGTGTGCGCACTTATGCAAAAACAACAGTAACAACAAAGCGTGAAGAGAGAAAAGTAGCAATAATAGCAAACAAACTCACAACCACAAATCTAAAAAAACAAAACTCAGCCGCAAAAGCGTGCAGCAAAAATCAGGGAAATAAAAAACAAAACAAAAACACGAAATTAAATCACAAAAACTGAAACGATGGCTGTTGTCTTTTATATGCCCGAGGGCGGCGGCGATGACTCTGCATCGTCATCGAGTGGCGGTCACGGCAGTGCGGGCAGCGGCAGCGCTGCTTCGTCGACATCACAATCGCCCAACACAACCACGTCGGCCACACAAACGCCCATGCAGAGTCCGCTACCGCCGCATTTTATGATGGCCTTCTACCAGTATATGAGTAAGTTGCATTTATTTCCTTTTATATCGCATATATCATATTTTTTCTATATTGCAATGAAACATTCTTTATGGAATTGAGGTATTATACTTTTGCTATTACTTATTATTGTTATCAAATATTTGCGCATATACCTAGTATGAATATATAGCACCTAGTAAATGATATGCCTATATATTTATATTTCTGCATATATGCAAAAACTTGCCTGCAGGGTGGGTGTGTCATCAGTTTTATCGATTTTTCTTTCAAATTTACCATTCAAAATAATTCTTCCCATATTTCCTTTTTTTGAAATTATTGCTGTCAACCCCTTCACGGCATAAATAATAACTGAGGCGTTTTACTTAGAAAATTTATTATGGAATTTTCCTTTTGCATAAGTTTGCACAAAGTAGTGATGAAGGAGTCGCATAAAGGACAAAGGCGAACTGATTATATTCAATAACAATTCCTAGAACTTCAGAATTTCCATTTGCATACGTATATTAAATCAGACAGGAGTCGATAGACGGACATTTCCGAGAAACTCAGAATTTCCGTTTCGCTCGAAAAAACCAGTGTTGAAATAGTACATGATATGGCCATTTTTCTGCACCCTAGCTACCGCGCAGTAAGCCTTAAAATAGTGCATCCTTACCATATAGCATAATTTTTGGAAATTACACATAAATAATAGTCTACTTATTGGAGTGAGGTTTTCAAAGCTATGCCAAAGTACAAAAAGTCAAGTTCAAAGAGAGTAGCCTTATAAAAACAATTATTTTTAAGAGCCGTCCTTTAGACTGTCCAACAAAAGGATGTTTGAAAATCGATATTACAAAATTTATACATAAGCACTTTAACAGAATTTTAGGCGTTAACAAAAAGTATCTAAAATATAGGCGCAAAAACCCGAAAGACACCCATTTTCAGGTGCCCTATAGCATACTTTCAGGCTGTTAAACAATAAGATGTTTCTAAAATATAGCTTTTAGCATACTTTTAGGCTGTTAACCAAAAATATTTAAATACTGGACGCCATACACCAAAAAGATGCAAAGTTCGTTTATTTTTACTAAATTTTTTGCACTCAAAATATTTTTAAATAAATGACTAAATTAGATTAAGGCTAATATCATTTGATTTCTATTGCATATATTGAGCAAAGCTTATCTTGATCTTTTCTGGGTATAAACTCTGCTGAGTTTTCCTTCATTTTACAATACAGAAATGTGCCGCCTTGAGATATGCAACGGATTTTTATAAATATTGCATACTTTTACGCGCTCAATATATAAATTAGTTGATATCTTCTGTTGCGAAAGATAAATCTTTGATTAAATTTCTTTCCTCCAGGACTTTCCAGTAAATAATTTTTAATAGCTTTAAAACAGGAAAGTTTGTTTGTTATTTTAGCAGTTTCTTCAATACTATTAACTAAGAAAGGAAAAAATTATTATTTTTTAAATTAAGGCTATAAGAGTTCATATTTTCTTTTTTAGCAATAGGCTCATAGCAAATTTTCGACAAAACGACCGCTTACAGCCCAAAAGTATGCAACAGTACAAAAGTTAAGATATTTAGTTGCATACTTTTAGGATGTTGAAACTTTATTTTACTTATATTTTTGGATTATAGGTAGATTTTTTTTATAAAAATATAATATATGACTATATATTCATATAAACAATCATACCTTTTCTTCAAAAAAAAAGTCCTTGAATTCATTCACTTAGCAAGATTGCAAATATTGCCACCAAACTCTTGAACTGAACAAATATTAACAGAACGCGTTATTAAGAATAGTTACATATGCTTGTATATTTATCGCTCATATGTAACAAATCGTTAAAGTAAATAATTAAACAATAGTAAGCATCGCTGGGCCGTAAGAAATAAATCAATGAGTCATTGCCATTTATTACTTTATTGTTATTGTTATGAGTAGTTACAATGCAGCAATTCAGTCAAGTAGTCGACAAGCGAAAGGTAAATAATAACTACTGCTGTATGTACATGTGTGTACATATGTAGTATGTATGTATGTGTACGAATGATATGAAGTGTAAAACAATGGCAATATTTGAAGTGCTTGAGTGCTTAGCTTTATTGGCAACTTTATTGGAACAGTATCACTTTGCTATAAATTACAACAAATACAGCGCAATTAAATGGATTAAAATTTAATGCAAAGGTACATTATAGCATGAAAGTTAAATGAATGTAGTGCCAGAAACACTTGAGTTTATATGGATCTTTCTTATATAAACTCGGCCTTGAGGAAGTCATAAAATCGTCAAAAAATAGATAATGTTTGTCACAGAATTTCAATTATAGCAAAATTTGCAGCTATAATTAATTTTGTATGGGCTTATGAGTATTTTTTAAATACTTATTGGTAGAAAAATATATATTTTAAGTATATAGGATTATATTTACATAACCACTAATACATGGCAACATCTCAAAATGTACAGCATATTCATACCCAAATCGCAGTCGCAAAAAGCGAATTCAAGCCGCAACGGCTGTTATTGCATAACAAAAATATAAAAGTTATTTCGGCATAGTATTAAGTATGTGTATGCCACATTATGTGTGTTTGAATGCAAATAAGCCAACTCGCGGCTATTAGCCGCTTATGAGCAATTTAACACAATGGGTAGGTCAGCTGGGCGTTGAAATGCTTTCAACTGTCAAACGGTCAATAAACTGTAAATAGTATAAATATATATAAATATATATATGTATAAACGCAGTATATGCATATGGGGTATTCCATACCAAATCGACCACTTTTGAACCCGACCCCATTAGATTTTGCTGAAACTTATCCATCCTTTTCTACCCTTTGAAAAACATTTTTGAGAATTTTTTCAAAATTTTTTGTCCAACTTCAAAAAAAGTTATGAATTTTTCAAAAAAAGGCTTTTTAATTTTCAAATAGCCATAACTTTTGTAGAAATTGACTTTTGGAGACCTTTTTTTTAAATTTTTGTTTTTGAATGAACTTTTTGAAAAAATACAGGAAAAAAATTTAACACACAATAAAAAATAATCGTGTTTTTTTAAGTAAAATCGTCATTTTTTGAACCTCGCCATTTTTTGAAAGTTCGCCATTTTTTTTTGGTTTTTCCTCAAAAAAAACTTCAATTAATTTGACAACTATCCTTGTTAATCCCGGAGTGGGCCGATTTTTTTTATTTTTTTTATTTTTTTCATTTTTGAAAATTTGACAATTTTTTTTAAATAAAATAATAAACTGATTATAAAATTAAAATTTTTTAAATTAAATTTAATTATTCATTAATTTTTTTAAATTTAGTATACTACTTTTTTTAATTTTGTTTTTGATATTTTTAATATTTAATAGCAATTTTTATATATTTTGTTTGTTACGTAAGTAATTTTTATGTACAATATTTTAATTTTATTAAAAATTTTTCTATTAATTTTGTTATAAAAACAATTACTGATATTTATTAACAATTTTTTAATTTTTTTTTATTAAATTTTTTAATTATTTAATTAAAAATTTCCCTCTTAATTTTTTTTATAAAAAATAGTTTATTTCATATATTATATTTAATAACAATTTTTATAATTTTTTTATACGTGAAAAATTTATATATATATATATACGTCTATATTTTCGTATATTATTTTTTATCCTTTTAATTCTAAAAAGTGTTTTTTATTTAACTAAAAATTATTATTTCTTATTGTTCTAACTGCTAAAAGCAGGTTATATTATATTAATAAAAAACCCAAAACAAATTTTCACAAAAATAAACAATGAATATAATAAATAAATGCAATAAACTCAAATGCCTGCATAAAATACATAAGAAACACGCCCAATTTTGCTGTCCGCTTGACCAAGTGACCAGCGTTTTGGCATTATTTCGGCCACAGCAAACGCCCCAAATGTCTGCTGCTGCCACAAACGTTAACGAGATACTGCTTATTTAGACATTTATTACCACACCCGTGCTTTGCATGTGAACAATTTCAATACAGAAAAAATAAACAAAAAATTAAAATAAAAAAAAAGAGAAGACAAAACAACAATACAAAATGAAAGCAAAAAGCATAAAAGCTGAACGATAATTGAAAACGCACAAAAAACGGTAACACAATAATGCCACAGAAAACACGAAATCCAGTTTGGCGCGTGCCACACCGACTCGACCCATAAGTAAAACTTCAAGCGATCGAGTCAATGCAATTGCGCGCAGGCGCATATTTATGCTGTAATATGCGCATACTTATGGGCTTGTATGTGTGCTTATGTGCATATATACTATATACATATATACATATATGAGCTATAGCATAAAATTGACGTTAACGGCGCGCTGCTGAACTTGTTGCACGTTAATGTGGCTGCAGCTAATGATGTTGACTTGGCACGCCCTTGTTTTTTGTTGACCATTTTGGCTTGTTGTGCATAAGGAATTGGGTGGAAGGTTTTAGGCATTAATATTTAAATAAAGTTATGAAAGTAAGACACAAAGAGAAAAAAACATAAAAAAAATATTAAAAACAGAATCAAAAAAATTTTTAATAGCCAATTGAAAATTAAAAAACAACTTTGAGAAATTAAAAAAAAAAAAAATAATATATAAAAAAAAATTTACAAATAAAAAAAAAAAAAAAAAAATTTAAACTTAAAATAATTTAAAAAAAAAAATATTTAAAAAAAAAAAAATAGAATAGAAAGAAAAATATAAAAAAATATAAAAAACAAAAATTTTTTTAATAAACAATTGTAATTGTTCAAAATTAAAATCAACTTTGAGAAATTTAAAAAAAAAATAATATTTAAAAAAATATAAAAAAAAAAAAAAAATTTTAAAACTTAAAATAATTTAAAAAAAAAATTAAAAATTGTCTTAAACAAAAATATTATTAAATTTTTTGATCAATTCCAAACCTAACATTTATTTTCATAACCGCTTCAGCTCATAACCTACAGCTGGTTCGCAAATAATAAAAAAAAAAACACATTTAAACTGCTTACTACAAATAGTTTATATATGCAAAACGCGCACGCGATCACTGCTCTTGTCGCTGTTATAGCCACATTAGTTATCTCCAAGCACATGCACATACATACTTACATATATAAAGCGCTCAAAAGCCAAAGAACTCAACAGACAACATAACTGGTTGCTGAGCTGCCGCTTAAACTGCATTCGATATAAAAAAGACGGTATGAAAAAGTAAAAAAACCACAACAACTACAACAAAAAATTATAAATTTGCGCTAAAAAAATCACAGCAGCACCACATAGTAGAAATGCTTGTGGAAGAGGAAGCTCTGCAACTGCATGCAAGCTGAAACTGGATAAACGGGTTCTTTTACTACGATTGTTTGCAAACCAGCTAAGCGGAGCTTACAGAAATATAGAAACCAAAAAAATAAAAAACTCTACGCTTGTAGCTTGTCACCATCTAGGTGTGCAGTATGTGCGGCTTTTGAAGGTTTTGCATGAGGTAGGTTGGTTATTGATCACAGGATATAGTATATTGAATTATTTGAACTTTATAAAAATCAAACATTTTTCTCTTAAAGATGTAAGTGCGTATAAAAATATTTTGTTGAAAATAACTTTCTTATTTAATAGTTTTTAATGTTTCGTCAAAAAAATAATTTTTGAGTTATGTCACCCTTAGTGAAAGCACTTATCAGATTTTTTTTTAACTTGAACGGCTTTGTGTTAGCAGGCATACATTTCAAGCAATCTATTTTAAACCATAAATGTTTATTCTTAGCACTTTTTGTTAGTATTTATATAAGTTTTCTAAGTAATACTTTTTTCGGGTCATCTTGAAGTCAATGTTGCTCATACGTCATGTAGAGTTCAAATTAGTAAATTTAATTAACCATACAAATGTATGTATGTGTGTTTGAAAATCTAGGTTTTAGATAAACAAAGTAGCTTTGAATATAAATTGGCACTATCTTTGAATTTAAGAAATATTTTTAAATTGTACTTTACTGAATTTTTTAGAGTTTTGTTTAGAATCAGACGTGTTTTTGAAATTTTTTACGGAAAGAAAATTTTTTAAAAATATCAGTTCACACACTTTTTCATTTTTAAATATCAACATTGTTATAGAATGCAGTTTTTGATGGTTTTGAGGAGAATTAAAAAATTATTTCAAAATATAAATTCACATATTTTTCAATTTTAAATACCTACAGCCTGCCTTAAAGCCCAAGCACCAACTAAGCACATACATATTCCCATATAATTTATGTGCACACATATATACATATATTTCCACGCCCGTTGCTAGCAATGCTGAGTCATCAAAGTCAACACCACCAACAAAAAAGGCTAGCATACATAAAAATAGAAATAAAGCAAACACCTATCAAACCACCAAAGGCTCCACCCATCGTCGGGGAGTTGAAACAAAATGCATACGCATACAAAAGCAGCACATACAGTTCATAAACACATAAACTAACACAGACTGAGATTGCGCAAGGGTGGTTACAGCTGCCACCTACCATTGTGTTCACCAACATAATCCCTACATTCCCTCGCTCGAGCAATTCCAGCAAATACTTGCACACAGCTAAGCCTATTCATCCCTAACTCTGCCTTTTTTCATTCCTTTTACTCACCAGCTTGTCTGCTTTGTTTATTTCTTTCTCACTCTCAACTGGTGGCTTTGCTCCACAATTTTTATCTCTAATGGGCTTTGGTGCCCATATTCATAACTCAGCTTAAATGTTTTATGCATCACTCTCACATTGCTGGTATCCCAACTTTTTGCTCCTCTCTGTTTTTAAATGTTTTTATCAGCTTCTACCGGGTAATATGTAGGCCTGCTGGAAACAACCCTTTTTACATGTTTTTGACTTTTGTAATTTTTTGTAGAATTGCGATTTCATTGCTCTTTTTTAGTTTCTCTCATTTTATTATTGCTCTTTACACCTTGTTGTTTGTTTTGTTATTGCTTGTTTTTTACCTAGCAACTATATATATTTTGGGCTTTCCCGCCAGAAACCACAGTCTCAAATATATTTATTTACCATTTGGTATTCCCTTGTGTAGCGCTCGTTATTTTATATGTTCTTCGCTACCAGGTTCGCTCTCTCTCTCCTTTTGTTTACCTAGATGACGCATCACGGCATACCAACCATGCCACAACTTTATAACTTTTGAGTTTAAATACTTGGCTTCGGATAAGGCCCAAGGTTATTTGAAGAAGTACAGACCTAGCGTATAAAGTTAATCATACAATCAGCTGATTAAAGCTTTCATTTCGCGCCGTTTAAGTGCTATCCAAGCTGACATATTTTTTAAGTAACATTTAGGAATTTTATAAGCTTTATTTGAGAGACCCTTTTTTGACTGCATATCCTCAACTTTTCAATCATCTAGTCCTTATGCTAGAGTTCTGTATTTATAAAGAACTTTTGAGTGATTTCTAGCAACCCGACGCCAATCTTCATATGATATGTAGTAGCCATAGAGGCTCTCATGATGCTCCAGAACAGTATTTCATATAAGCTGAGTAAGATCTTCGTATCTCTCCTTGAGTTGGGTTCTCAGTGACATAGGTTACATATAAACTTGAGTAGTATCTTCCCACCTCTCCTTGAGTTAGGTTCTCAGTGAGCCCTAAGGAACCTATAAAGATAAAGAATGTTACTTAATTTCTAGAGAGTTTTTTTTTAAACAAACACATTATTTCGAGACAAATGTTAACATTTTTTCTCTTCTCTAAATATGGAAGCAGGAAGCAAGTTTGCCACATCCGTCATATCTTCCTTAATCCTTACCCATAACTTCAGAGTTTTATAGGAAAACAAAGAAATACATTACCACCCATATATAGACTCCTTTTTTGTTCCACGTTATTACACCAACTCAACTACTAGTTAACGCCCAATTCAGCTAACGGTACTTCAAATTTATTACATACCCTGCCACAATTTGTAAGTCATTTACTAATTCGCAGAGAAATGCTTGACTTTAAGCTTTACTTCCTCACTTATCAAGCTCCCAACATGCGGTATGCATAAATTCTTAGAAATCTTAAAACGTATGCGTGTGAATAACGGTATTTGTAAGTACGTGCCGCATACACATTGTACCGAAACTTCAACTCAAAGTCACACATACTCAGAAACCACTGCGGGCAATTCTTCATACACAGCATTGTTCTTTAAGGATGCTGGCACTTACAACATGCGCCTAGCATATATGCTTCCGTGTTAATGATTCACACATTTACAAGAAATATATATATATACATACAAATATCTATATGTATTTGTAAAGATGACAGGCATCATGTAAAAATTTGCTGCAATCCCAAGCATTGTTACCGGGCAGTGCCGTTGGGGCGCCTAAAACACTCACACATATATTTGGCCCAGCCACCCGCCAACATGCGCTCAACCCCTAAAAGCGCACACCTACTGCGAAAGCCTGACGCTTGACTGTTGTCAGGCGTTCGTTTTGCGGCTGAAAAGTAGGCAGCAAATAATAATAATAAAAAATTTTCTCTACACCTAAAATTTCACTGCCTACATTCCGGCGTGCAAGCACGCTTTCACCGTATTTTGTTTTGCTTTGCACTTTCTTAACATTGCACACCTCGCCAGCGCGCCGCCTGCAGAAGCCGACGCCCCGCATATCGATCCGCCAGGCGTTCGTTTTCTTTCATTTGGCTGTTGCCAACAGCTGTTTTGCCGCGTCCATAATTGCGCCTAAAAGTCTGCAAAGCTGCTTGGCATGCGTGTGTGCGCGCGCGTTATTTTCGCCGGTTTTGTTTTGCTCAGCAACTTCGTCTGCGCTGTTTGGCAAACGGCCGTGAACCTGGTCGACAGGTCGTCGTGTTGCTTGCTGGGTGTGTATCTGGGCGAGCGAAAGCAGGGCGTGCAGCAGCAAGGAGCGCTGACTTATTGCTGTTTCTCTTGCCTCTTTGCTGTCGATGTTGCTGTTTGCTGATTGCCGTTGCTTTTGCGCTGGCTTTTGGCTGTTTGGCTGCTTGCCAGGCGAAAAATGGGCGCGTCAGCAACGAACCGTACAACAAATATGGCGGTCGCGCTGTGCTGCTTAGAAACAGCTGTGCGCCGCTGGTTAGCTGATAAGTGGGCCTTGCCGCAAATGTTTTCAAAACAAATTTGCACTTATTTTTTTTAGCTTTTTGCCTTTCATATTCTTGCGCTCAAAACGCCTATGGCTATACGGCTGTAACTTTTGTAAATACACAACTTTGTTGCTAAACTTTTGTTGCCAAGCTGCCGGCTGCTAGCGTTCTCCACTTCGGCCGCCCGCTTACGCCGCGCCACATCAAAGGCTGTTACAGTTACTGTCTACAGTTCTGCGCTTGTTTGCCAGCAGCTTTTGTGTTGTTGGTTTTGTTGCTTCTGTCGCATTGTTGTTGCAGCGGCTTTGTGTCATTGCCATTGCCATTGAATTTTCTACATGAAAAGCTACGCTGCTGCTGCTGCTGCCGCTACGGCTCTTGTTACCGCTGTATTATATTCCAGTTATACTGCTTTTCACTTGGTTTGTTTTTATACCTTTCCATTTTATGCCTCATTTTCTATTATCGCATCGGCTGGCAACTGCTGTCGTCAACAACTGCGCCTACAGTCCATTGGTGGCAGCCGCAGCAGCATATTATATCACGCCATTTTTTGTTCACTTTGCAATTTTTTATTCTTGGCTGTTTGTTGTTGGCGTTGCAGCTTCATATTCGTTGCGCTTTGCATGTATAATGTGAAATTTGCATTCAGCTGCGCCACAAAATGCGGCAAGTCAACAAGCCGGCAAACTGCAGCAATATATAGATAGTGGTATGTATGTGAGTACATATGTACATATATAAATATTTCAGGTATAAACGTATAAGTATAATGAGACTTTACAGCTAGTGAACGTTGTTACCAAGTACAGCAATTTGTTAGTGCTTTTGTTGTCATCTTGCAGTTTATTCATTACTTTTTGCCGCGCTTGTTACCGTGTTATCGTTCGTGCTTTCCGCTCCCTTTCTTATATATGATTCTCTCTATTTATTGCGTAGTGCATATCAGTAAAGCAATATATACAAAAATATATTATAAATATGTATATGTATATATATGCTTACATACATACATACATACTTATAATAAAAAAAAAAAAAACATTTTTTTAGTCCACAACCATTCATACTTTTATGCACATCGCGACTTAAAAAAATGTTACTTTTATAATATTCATTTTTGTTCCTTAAAAAAAAAAAAAACAAAATGAATTGTTCGGTGAATAGCCCTTTATTGTTGTTGCTAATATAAGCACTTTTTAAGTAGCTTTTATTTTATGAGCTCCCGTCTTGGTAAGAGCTTTGAAATAAATACAAAATAATAGCAAAAAAAAATTAGGAAAATGTAGAAGGCAGGGAATTCCTTAAATAGAAAAAACAAAATTATACGGAAAATTGTATCTAAAATTCTTCAAGGTTAAGCGAAAATGAGTACATTGACCACAAAAAGTTCAACATTTGAAATCTGCCTTTTTGTTTGTTTTCTATACGCTACTTTCATAGAAAAGCAAAATTGCTTTGGAGTTAAACGTATGTTGTCATGATATCGTATAAAAGCTCTGAAAAAGCTTAGAGCACTTATTTTTTTACCACTTTGGTGCTTAAATTAAAATTAAAATTTCAAGAAAGAATAATTTGGTTTAAGGTCACTTAGTATGATAGTTAAAAAAAAGCTTGGCAAAAGCTCTACATATGTTGAAAGTGCTATGAATTTGTGGCAACTTTTTTTCAAAATTTACACTTTCCTCTCAATTTAATTTTTTATGATTTTAAGTATTAATAATCCTATATAAGTTTAGACAGTTAAAAAGTATTGAAAAGCTCTAAAAAGCTCTAGAAAGCTTCCCCACCAGCTTTTTTTCAAAATTTACACTTTCCCTCTATTTAATTTCTTATGATTTTAAGTATTGAAAAGCTCTAAAAAGCTTCTCTACCTGCCTTAGTCCTTATTTCAGTTTCACTTTTGTTTCAATGTTTGGTTTATATGCATCTAACTTTCTTCTAAAATTCGTAAAGACATGTAAATTGTAACTTTATGATAGCTTTACTTGCTTTGGTCTTTCAGATTAAATCAATATTTCTCATTTGTTTTAGATCATCTGAAAATTCTTGAAGAAAGACATTTTATTTTAAATATAGTGCCATTAAAAAACGTTTAAGGAGCTCCGACATTCTTTAAAACCTTTTAGAAATCGTAGAGCTTTCTATGTATTTTTATTCTTAAAACTTTAAGACACCGTAGAGCTTTCTTTGTATTTAAATTTTTCTAGTTTTCTATAAAAGTTTTTTAAACCAAGTTTATATGTGTAACCATTCCGAAAATTAAATAAACAGAAATAAAAAAAATTCTCGGCTAAAGAATAACCCGAGCGACATAAACAGCTTGCAAAAAGCTCAATCGTAATTACTTCGTTATACAAACTTCCTTTAAAAAATTATCTTCAGAGAAATATCTCCTTTGCTAAATTTTTTGTTTCTAACAGCATAAGTACAATTATAAAGGGTGCTTCGTTATAAGCTTTTTTTTTAATTTAATTTGTATACTTATATACATATGTATATAACACTTAAGAGTTATGCTAATATATTACTTAAGAGCACTTTTCAAAGCAGACATGTGTCTATGAATATATGGATGGGTGTGTATACTTTTCAATATAAGTACATACATATATAAAAACCACACCGTAGACATGCCGGCAACACTGCACGAAACCAAACTGTCTACCAAGCAGCCCGTGCAATGTCTTCCACTAGCTAGTGTTTTTGCTGTTATTGTTGGTGTAGCTAAGTCAAGTTGATGACACATGCCACTGGTATTTTTATAAGTTGCACGTGAAGTTGCAAAAGCGCGGCAACTACCGGCATTCCACGGCATTGATGTCACACACTTATACACCTTCACATATATAAATAAACAATGTGTACATAAGTAATTAAGTGTGCACATATGCCCATCAGCAAGTCAGTTGTTGTGCATAGCAGACAACACATGTTTCTTCTGCAGTTTCAAGGGCGCTGCTCCACACTTTTTGATTGCACTGTACCAACATTTGTGCAAAGAATGAATTTAGTTGTGCGAATAAATTAGTCAGCGTGGCATGCTTTTTACTTTGATGTATGCATTGTTATATAATAAATGTAAACAATTAATTATTAATTACACTCATTAATTGTTAATTACAATAATTAATTACAACAATAATTAAATAAAAATTACAATAATTGGAAGAAATTATTTCACAACTTTTTGTTTAAGTTTCTAAGATCTTTTGCTACTTTAATATCTCAAGTGTGGCCTATCTTTGCATATTTAGCGGAACATACCCTGTTTTATTCTATTTTATCTATCAAGTGGCCACTCATTTTTTACTTACCGTTAGTATTATATTTATTTAGTTGTAAAATCTGCAAGTTCGTTATCTCTAAGTTGTAAACATTGACTCATAAACCGCAATAATGCAAGAAATTAAATGCGGAAGGCAAGTTCTCTAAATCCGAAAATAATTAGTCATTTACTATACAAAGCAAAATTGAACAAATTATATACCTATTCGAAATTACAAGGGAAAATAATTTTTTTTCCAAAATTGAAAATTATTTGTAAACAATTTTTGAAAATTCTATAAAAAAATAAGATATTGATCTAAAATTAAAAAAAAAACCATATAAAATACATAAATAAAATTTGTAATATTTCGAAAAAAAATTCCCAACAAATCTTGAGAATTGGTAAAATTTTTGAAATTCTACAAAAATTAGTTCTTTTCAAAACTGAAGATCATTTAAAAAAAATTTTGATCTAAAATTAAACTATATAACATATGCATTTTTGTATATAAAATAAACTTTCAAGTAATTCCAAAACTTAAAATATATAACATAACATTTTTGTACATAAAATAAACTTTCAAGTAATCCGAAAATTCAGCGAAAAAGTTACAAAATATTTTCCAAACACAATTTAGAAAAAAAAATATATTTTTTTTTCAAAACTATGAAAAAAATGTCTTTTGCAAACAAATTTTTGAAAATTTTTGACAATAAAACAAAAATATTTTTTTTAAAACTGAAAATCATTTTAAATACTATAAAAAAGAAATTGAATAAAAAAGATTTTGATCTAAAATTAAACTATATAACATAACATTTTTGTATATGAAATAAACTTTCAAGTAATTCGAAAATTCAGCGAAAAAGTTACAAAATATTTTCCAAACACAATTTAGAAAAAAAAAATATTTTTTTTCAAAACTATGAATCTTTTGCAAACAAATTTTGAAATTCTACAATGAAACAAAAATCTTTTTTTTAACTAAGAATCTTTTTTAAATACTATAAAAAAGAAATTCCATAAAAAAAGATTTTAGTCTAAAATGTAATTATATAACATAACATTTTCATGTATAAAATAAATTTTGCAGTATTTAGAAAATTCTTATTATTTTTAAAGTAAATGTTTTTATTAAAATGTTAAAATTAAGAATTAGTAATGAAAACATAAGCAATTCTTTAAATGTTACTTATTTAAAAAAATTAAGCACGAAAATAAAATTAATAAAAGTAATATAAATAACCAAAATCGCACTAAACTCAGCGCACGTACCAAGCTATATGCATTGAAAAGCCACAAGCTACGCGAAAATTTGCGAATGTTCTCGTATGAATGACTACAAATGGTACCAACAAGTCATATGCTAGATCTCTACTTTGATATATATTTATTTATAAATAATACTATCTATACGATGTATGTGCGTGCTGACTAAACTGCAGCACAATGTAATTGATTCCGCTTTAGCTGGCTTTGATTATCGGCTGTCTGTGGGCGCTGGAAGTTATAAATGCGCCACTACATTGAACTTGACCTTACCCATGGTGGTGTTACGCATCGGCGCTTTGCGACAAAAATAATAATTACAAATATGATTACCAATACGCATAAAGATATGTATGTGTAGAGATAATGCGAAAATAGTTGGTGCTTAATAATAATAATAATTCAATATACACTCGTCTGTATATAAGTCTGTTTGTATTATCGTTCGATCATCGCTAAAATGAAACTGCAACTGCATTGCGGTAGCTGCAACTAATCGCATTATCGCGCGCAAAATGAAGGTGCTAAGCGGCTTACGAACACCATCGCCAACTAGCAGACGAACTAAGCGTTCATAAGCGATAGCAGCCGCGCGCTGCTCATAATTCTATCAAACAGTTTAATATACTATATAATACATATACTAGACGCTTGGCAGTTAGGCGAAATGAACAGCGCGTCAATAGCACAACCGCGCTTCAGCACTCGCCGCCGCTGGGTATAAGCTTGCACTGGGTGCTGCGCTTCTCACGTTTCGCGCGCGCAAAAGTAGCTCATAATGTTTAGCGCATCTAAACGAAGCGTGAATTATATTCAATTAGCTTCTCAGCTTTGTGCCGATTTTTTTTAATTATTTATTTTTTTTATTTCTATTGCTTTGTGTTGTATTATTGCTGTGTGTAGTCGATTTAGTTGTTTTCTTTGGCTCAACGCTTGGCGCGCCATTCAATCAATTATTTGCCGCATTGGCGATCCGCGGATGGATGACTAATGGACAGCAGATAAGACATGATTTATATTAATGAATTGAATTGCAGCGTAAATACTCGTAGACGTGAATAGGCGACGACGCGCGTGTAATTAAAGTTTATATAGTAGCGAGCAGCGCTGATAATAAAAATGTGTCTTTATTAAATAGGTCTTTATTTGAAAGTTTACTCAAAAAATAAAATAAAAGGACTAAAATTATATATATATATTAAGATTCTTAGAAAAATTTAATAATATACGTAATTTTACAATATACGTGAAAATATTTTTTTTTTTTAATTTTTTGAAAAACTTCTAATACTTTCTATTATTAAAAAAATACTTAAATCATTAATTAAATAAATGAAAAAAAATTTATAAGCAATTAGGTAAAGAATAAATCTAAAAATAAGTACTGATCGCCTTATGAATATTAAATAACATTAAACGAATTGAAAAAAAAACCAAAAACATAAATAAAAAATAAAAATATGAACACTGTGAAATTAATATTTCTAACTGTAAACAATAAGTAACGTGAATTGTAAAGAAAACAAAAATTTTTTTTAATTTTTTTTTTAATTAAAAAATAATATATTTAATTATATATTAATATGCGTTTTTTTGGTAAAAAAAACAAATTATATCAAAAAACTATAAATTTTAAAATAATTGCGCATGTTTTGCTAATACATTTTCCACCATTGCTGTCAGCATTCAAACTTCTCGATATCAAATAAAAAAATAAAATTTTTGCCTACATTGGGGCGAAATGAATTTTTTAAAGCAGATACCATAAACTTAAAAATGCTTACATAATACAACACCTCATAGTCTTACTGTTTTAAACCACAATCCAAAATTTATATAGTAAATTCTAAATTTTTGATTTACTCGAATATATTGCACTGCTATTTAAAGGTTTGCCTACATTTTGGCGCAAATTGATAAACTGCTCACTATTTCAACTAAAACAAGTCAAAATATATCTCCTGATGACTGTACGCTATCCATCACTATCAAATCTTGGAAATATCTAACAAGGTGTAATATATTTTAGATTTAAGATGAAAGAGATACCCACTATCTCATTAGAAAATGATAGATATCAGAGGGTGAGGAGCAAAGTAATTTTATGAGCCCGCTTACTTCCACTTTATACTTAACAACCACCAAATACCGCATCTGCTAAACACAAAAACTTAAAAACTACAAAAAATTTTAGAATCCCAACAATTATTTTTTCTATAACCCTCAACGTTAAGGTCATTAGAACACTTACCATCGCACATATTTTTTATAATTTTTGCAATTCTTGTTTATTTTTGTTTCAGTTTTATATATATATTTTTTAATATTTTTATATTTTTTTAAAAAACTTTTATACGCAATTTTGCTCCAACGCACCTAAAGTATTTATGATTTTTTAATTAACTTCTTAATTGTTGCAATTAAAGATCATTTAGTAACAATTTACAGCAAACAAAACGTTGCAAGCAAAAAGCATGTTACCTCTGGGAGTTGAATAAAATGCATAGAAATAAAAAAAGTAGTAAAATAAAAACTTTGAAACTTCATCACATAATTTACAACGCATCTTCGCAATATGAAGTGCAGAAACAAAGCAAAACTGTTATTCTAACAACTTGCAACAATGTTGCTGTTGTTGTTACGACACTCGTCAAGGTTGCAACTTGAAAAAAACAGTACTTAAAATACTTGAGGCTAATAAGTAAGCACAATAGCTACTTACGCATATGTGGAAGACCATATACTCACTTGTACTACAAATACGTGTATATCTGTATATAAAAGAATATTTTATGAACTCATCACATAAGTTCATAATTCTTCACAAGTATTGTATGACTGCACTGACGCATGTGGCAAATGTTTGCCAGTATTTTTTACAAGCTGCAGCGGCTTGTAATTCGCAATTTCTTAGGAAGAATATTATTTCTTATACATAAATACATACATATATGCTTACATATTTTTTATATATAAACATTTATGTACTTCTATATGTCTTCACTGCATTTTCAGCTCTGTAAAATTATCTGCATACCTACATATATGGATCTCTTTATTGCAACTCGGTAGGCGGTACATGCAACCCGTATATTTTTTCGCTTTGTTCTACTCCTTAAATGCTAATTATAGTCGCTTATTATATGCAATGTCATTAATTTTATGAATTTCGTTCTTTTGTGGCAACTGTAGCAATCATATATTTATTAATGTATTGAGCAATAATATATTTATTTCCTTTGTAGCAAGCAACTTAAAGGTAAACAATAAGACAAAATTAGGGCTGCATTACCCCTAGAAAGATAATGCTACTTTACACCAGTAAAAGAATAGCGATACTTTGATGATGTATCCTTTTTTAAATGATTTTAAGAATATCTAAGATTTTAAAATTTTTTAGTTTTTTGACTGAGATCACATATGTATATCAATCATTTTCAGTCTTATGAGGTACGCGTAAAGACTTAAAGACAGACTATAGTTGGTCGCGTTTGAAGTAGCTCAAAATTCAATAAAAATCTAAAAGCGTAAAATAATTAGTACGCCATTTTGACATTATCTTTCTGGAATCATGGACTCATATATGAATAAACGAAGAAAAAACTAAATTTCTTTGATCTTGTTACATTAGCAATGTTGAATTGTATCCAACATATTAATTTTTAGTTAATTAAAAATACTATACAGTAGCAAATATTTTTTCCACCTCATTTTAACAGCAAACAGTACAGCAGAAGTAACTAAAACTACCCAATTTTGTATGATATGTGTATTTGAATTTGGAAAACGTTGCCTACATTTAGGCAAAGTGTTAATAATATTCTCGTACCCACTGAAAATCCAAAATGTCAAATTTTTGGTTTTGCAAATTAAAACAAAATTATTCAAATATTAGTAAGAATATTATACAGCGAACAATTTTTCAAAAAGTGTGGCTTCTATTTTAGCGCACTGAGTTGTATGATTTTCTAAGCTCTATATATTGCTCAGAGAGAGATCTATATAGAGATCAGATCATTGGGTTGCAACTACAAGACAAGATACCTTAAAAATACTAAAATTCAAAACTCAAATTTCAGTAAAAAAGTTTTCTTCTTTATAAAATAATAAATTTTAAAAACTATTTAGCCTGCATTTTTAATTTATTTTATTATATTATGCATATTCTATTTAATATTACTTTGTAGCTAATGTTTTTTTTTAGTAATTTTTTATAAATTTCACACATCTCTGTGCGAAAAACTTTACGTGTGCCATAAAAATCAATGTTTCCTCGAGAAAAAAATTTCTCTCTTTCGATAAGTACATATAAATTTTCGACTATCTTTGTTTTCAGATATTTGTGTGTACATATGTAATTTCATTCTAATAATGAAAGTCGTTAAGATCTCAGAGTTTGAAAAATTTTAGAAAAATTTACATTTTTTTGTGGTTTTAAGCACAAATAATGGTTTAAGACTTAAAATAAGAAATCATGATGATTGCATACAATAAACGTGATCTTTCATAAAAATTACTTATTTTTATATTATACTATATTTTTAATATTTTTATATTATTTACACAAATTTTGAAATTGCTAATTATTTTCTTGCCAAATATTTCTGAAACAATCAAACTCCTTGATTGATAGCAGTGAGTCAGTTGATCGTGCAAATTCAATAAAACTTTCTCTTTTGCTGCCCACACTTCAATTATTGTGAAATGTTTACACCATGTTTAATCATCTGAGCAGAAATATTTACAAACACATTATAGTTACTTAACTTTTCACTTCCTTTGGTAAATAATTTATTCATACACAAGTTCATTTAACTCGGCCTCATAAACACTCATATATGTACATATGTGTATATACGCACTTACTACATATACTTATATATGCAAATTTCACGAAAACTTGTGCCTACCTCAACAGAAAACAAAATATTCCACATATTTTCGTTTTTTATTTCGTGCGCTCATACACACACACATACATGTTTGTATGCTAATTAGCAGTTGTTGCGCAACTGCTTTGCTCGCGTCAGCTGTCTGTAGCGCCAAATCAGCCAAAAATTTGTCATTCATTGTGACGTCACAAGCAAGCGCGATTTAATTGAGTTTATCGACTTTTCAAAGAACCGCACGTTCATGAAACATTTACATGTATGTATGTGCCAGCGCTGACTTGTTCCGTTTTTTACTTGTGATACAAAGCATGACTGCACAAAAAGTATATTGTGAGCAAAATTTTGCATATGAATACATATGAGTGATAAACAAATAAGTGTTTTATAGAACAGCATCAATGTAAGGAATTTAAATAACAGCAATAAATAACACGAAATGTGTAGCGAACAGCAGAAGTGATGTGTATATTTAAATATATATTTGTTGTTGCATATAATTTAAGAGATGAAATTGATGGCTTAGTTTAAAATTTGTTAGATCGGAAAAATATAAATATTATCATTAAACATGTAGCAATAATTTAACAAAAATCTTTTTTACAAATATTTTTTTAAGAAAATTAAGTTTTAAATGTATTTAAATTTTTAACAGAAATATTTATATTTTCATTTTGAAACCCGAATTTTTTTTCTTTATTTATTTAGAAATATATATTTTTAACATTTAACACTTTATGTTTTTTATATTAATATTAAAATATTCATATTAAATTTTGAAATTGAAGAAAAATATATAGAAATTTTATAATTATTAAAAAGTAGATTTTCGAATTTTTGCTTATAAAATAAAGTATATATAAATATTTTTAAAAATTAAATTATTTATATTTTTTCAGAAAAAAATAACATTTTTTTTTAAATATGTGTTAATGCTTCCTAAACTTACAAAATTCAAACATAATTTATATCCAATTTATTATGGTTAAAAAATTAAAAACAAAAATTAAAATGATAAACCAAGTAATTTATATTTAATTTTCATAAAATATTTTTTTCTTTTTAATTTTTTATTAATAAAAATATTTTTTTTTCGTCTTGGAGCATTTTTAAATTGACACAACTTTCTCCTATTAATTTATTTTTCAGTAATAATCGGCCAAATTAGAAAAAATAAATAATTTTAATAAATTAAATATTTATTATATATATGATATAATTTTTAAATTTTTTCTAAATTTAAAACTAATAATTTTTTTTATTTCAAAATGATCAAAAACTTTTTTTTTGCAGAATTTTTTTTTTTTATAAATTTTTAATTAATTTTTAAAAATTTTTAATTAAAATGATTGGAAAATTTTTAATAATTTTTTTTTAATTAAAAACTTATATTGTTTTTTTTTGCAAAATATTACTTTTATAAATATCAATTTAAAAACTATAAAAATAAATTATTTAAATAAAAAAATTATTAAAAATTTTTGAAATAAAAAAAATATTAAAATTAATTATTTATTAAAAAATTTTTAATAGTGTTTTTTTAATTAAAAATTTTAAGCTCTTCTAAGTTTGCGCATCGAAAATTTTAATAATGTTTTTTTAATTAAAAATTTTTTAATAATTAATTAATTTTAATATTTTTTTTATTTCAAAAATTTTTAATAATTTTTCTATTTAAATAATTTATTTTTATAGTTTTTAAATTAATATTTATAAAAATAATATTTTTTTTAATTAAAAATTTTTTAATAAAATTAAATTTTAATAAACAATTTTTTAATAAAATTAAATTTTTAAGACTTTTTTTATTACAAATTTATAAAAACAAATTTTTTTACAAAATTTTAAATTAACAAAATTATGCCACACACAAAAATATAAGTAACAATCATTTCTTTCGCTTTTATAACGCCTTTATTTTATTTCGCAACATGCCTTCATTGCGACTTTTAATTAGCTCACTTTTTCATCCTACACGCCTTTGTAATTAATTAACCGTTATGTGGCGTTAAAGACACTTGTACATCCGGTTTTCAGCGCATTCAGCGTAAGAACGGCTGAGTGCGATGAAAGTTCTTTGTCGCCTTACAACGAAAAACAATGATGAACAGACAGTGGCAACAAGTTGCTGTGCGTAAAACAACAAAAAATTTGCAAGAAAAATCGATTAATAATTAGTTTTTTTATTTTTCTGTGGGAAAGTGACAATTTACAAGGTATTGCGAAATATGGCGAAAGATTCATTGTAATTTTGCTAATGAGAAAAGATTTATTGGGGAACAAGAAGAAGAAAATTTAAAGGAAATGCCTGATGGATTACTAAATGCACAATGTTGCTTAATTTAAAATTTTTTGTAAACATATATATGTACATATGTACGAGTATATTAGAGTGATTAAAAAAAAAAATTTTTTTTTTTCGTTTGGTACTCGGAAAAATAGGTTCCTAGACACCTCTAAGAAAGCCTCTCCAAATATGAGTTTTTAATTGTAACGGGAAGGTCCTCCTACATACAGTTTTCTATTTTTTCTTACTATCAGATAGAAAAATTTATATCTCGCTTCCAACTACTTGAAAAAATATCTTGTCCTTAGATTTTGTTGGAAATGTAATGCTATACAAAAGGACTATTATGATTTTTTCGTAAACCCAAACGTTTAAAAGATATTAACAGTTAAAGTTTGATTATTTTTGGAAAAAGTTTTTTATACTTATGAATTTTATAACTCAATGAAAAAAAATATTATGAATGATGAAAACTTTATTACAGAAAGATAGATACTAAAACTAACGGTAGCTTGATTCAAACTAAATAATTTTTCACAAACTTTTTTGTTGAAAAAATGTACATGTTCATCAAAAATATCATATCCGAAAAATATATTCTTCACTATTATTATTAAAAAAAGTAAAATGTCTAAGCTAACGATATCTTAAATCAAACTAAATGTGTTTTCTTATCTTTATTTTTGTTTAAAAACTTAAAATGTTCGTAAAAATAATGTTTCAAAAACAATCATTAAAAATATAATATTATTTCAAAAAGTAAAATATCAAAACTAACGGTCTTTACATTAGAAATTTTGAAATTTCTCGGAAATTAAATTAACACTTTTCCTGCATTTTAACCTTCGCATTGCGCTACGGCAAACACAACAGTCATTTCCTTGCAACATAACCGTTAGCTTGTAATTAATGCCACACATTTGGCAACGTCCTTGCAACACTTGCTTTGCGCATTTGGACACACATTGAACTTGACGTCTGCCAAAATTGGCAAAAAGTCTATAAAAGTGCTAAAAAATATATATACATATGTATATGATACATCATACATAACTGACCGTTATGGCTATTCGTGGCTGCCTGTTTTACACATTGAAGCGCTTTGTTCTGTATCAAATGATTTTTAGACGCCAATGACCAGCGCCAGAAATGGACAATAGACATGTGTAAATCTGCCTTATATATTATATTTATACATGTGATCTATTATATATATATATATATATATATATATACATATATATATATATATATATATATATATATATATATATATATATATATATATAAAGTCAAACGCTTATTTGTTTGTATCTGTGTGCATCATTTGCGCATGTGGCATTCAGAGTATGCATGCCACACCATAAATGCCAATTTTTGCGATCTTTTCGCACATTCAATTAATACCAAATTTAGTTTGGCGGCAGCGTTTATGACCGTTTAAGCGGTCAATTAACGGTGTCTAATTACATATCAGCGAAAAAAATGTTTTTCCTATATAAAAATCTGAGAACAGCGTCCTTAAGACAGCTTATATAGCAGTTGAAATATATATTCCTATATATCTACTAAAAAAAAACTATATATATAGTATATTATATATATATATATATATATATATATATATACATTTATGTTTCTACATCCATACATACATATATATCTGTATATATACATACATATATCAATATCATTCTAATTCTAATTTGCCACGACATTTTTCTGTTTCAAATATTCTCAGTCCATTTCCCGCATTTCTAAAAATTTACTTGACACCTCCGTATCTGTCTGTCTGTCATTCAGTAGCTAACATAACATGTATCGATCAAGCGCACGCATATCAGTCCGTAGTCGATCTATATGGCAATCACATTGCATCACAGTGTTTTTTGCGCATTTTTTGTTGCAATATCTATGTAGTTATTATTTTATTGTGGTACGAGTATGCTTCATTGTTTTGCCATTTTTGGCTGTGCTACTTTTTAATTTTTCATTTATCGCTGCATACGTTTTTTTCTGCTTTGCCACATTGTTTGTCTGTTTGACACTTAAATGGCAACACTTTTGCTTACTGGCTTGCGGTCATAGTACTTAGTGCCGGCATGCAATCAGTCTGCCTGACCAGTCTACTCACTCGCTCATTCATGCATATAAGTATACATTGAATTGATGTATTGCTTTTGTTGTTTGCTGTCGTAATTTGTCATTTATAGTTATGATCTTGTGGCCAGCTGTGCGCCAAAATCTGTGCGACTGTCCAGCAATACACTGAGATACAAATGTATATATTTCGTTGCATATAGACGATATTTTTTGTCTTCTTTCATTTAATATTTTCGTTGATTTTTAATACACAGTTATACTCGTATGGCTACACTGCTGTCATATGTCATAACTGTACTGTTGGTTGGTTTGACAGTTGACAATTGTGACAGCGTTAGTTGAAGTGGTAACAATACAACACTTGGTGAACTGCAACTGCAACTAACGGTGTATAATTTATTACAATCGCTTGCATGATGGTTGTCATGAAAATTTTCGGGAAAATATAGAGCAAACGCAAATTTTGATTAAAAAATATTTCTCATCGTCATTTACTGTAATTTATTTTTGAATCTATTGCCATACTTTATTCTCGAATTTATTCTGAAGTGAGTTTGAAAAATTCTAGTTTTTTAAAGCATCACGATATTTTTATTTTTAAATTTCTTTCTAACAATATATTTGATATCCGTTAAAACCTTCAACCAAAGCTTGTGAAGTAATGTAACTCACACTATTTTCTCTTATAAATACTGACTCCACTCGGATCCGCGTTTTTATATAGCTTTTATATAGTATATTGATACGCTTTTAACACGATTTGTGAAACTTTCATAATTATGATGAGCTTTCATGTTTAAGAACTTTCATAATTTTGCCAAGCTTTCACTATTTATATCGTCGGGCTTATATATAGCAATGAGGAAGGTAAGGTGGAAAAATATTGACACTTTCTTCTCCACTACTCGGCTTTCACCGCATTAAGGTTGGAACAACTCGGTTCCCGTACTTTTTACGAACCCAATGAATTGGCTGGGACTGATATTATGATAAAATTGTGGCAGCCTCTAGTTTTGTTGCCGATATTTGAAGGACTTTTCGTTTCAAACATAGGGGTTTTGGGCATCATAACAGACGAGCGTCCCTAGCAGTCCAAGTGGTGTTATGCCTTGCTTCACGATAAATCAGCCTATTTATCTAAAATTAGTACATGTATGTATATGCAACTCATAGTAAAATTATTAAATGAGTTTAGCTTACGAGCTCCTTAGCTTATGCAATAAACAAGCTTGGCTTTTGCTGATTTTGTGGAGCTTTTAGAATAATGTTAAGTCTACATAGCTTACAGCTTTCACGTTAATGTTGAAGTTTGAAAGCTTTCATATTTCGATGCACAAACTTAGATGAGCTTTCACGCGTAATGGATTTTTAAACATTTGTAATATATACATACATATGTATATAATATTGAAAATTAAATATTTCTGTGGGATGGCTTATTAAGAAAAATTACCACCTTTACAGTAATAATTATGATAATATCATTGGAAATCTATTGAAAATTAATTAAAACTACTGACAAGCTTTTGTTAAGCACTTCATATGTGCTGTTATAATTTGTATTATGCCTCATAAATATTAATTTTATGATATATTTACTAAACACCAGCGGAAATTATGCAAATTTCGTAGTAAATACTTAATTAAAAATTAAAAAGGCACGTGCCACTTTAAAGGTAATTAATTTAACCAGTTTAAGCTTTATATTATTACTATTACATGTATATTTACTTGAGAGGAAACAATTAATTAAGCAATTAAATAAAATTGTATTCAGCGAGAGCGCAGAATGGTATAAAAAAGAAAAAGACGCGAAGAAAAATTGTTTTAGTTGTAAATTTTAAGAAGAATTAGAAGCAAAACAGAAATTAAATAGTTAAAATTATGAAGATAATAATAAAAAATTAGAACTTGCATTGGTTTTGTTAGAAAAAAAATTTAAGGGCACACCTGCTGTGAAAAACTAAAAAAGTTGAATTTATGAATAAAAAATAAAACTAAAATATCTTCATTTTTCATCTAAGAATATATTTACTCAAATTTTAAATATCCAATAATAAAGTTTCTGAAGAAACTAATTATATATTTTTCGAGTTATACGTGATCTTTGGCTGCGGTATAACAAGGTTCTCCATTGCAGCAACAACCCCAGGCTTCGCCGTAGAAAGAAACTGGCGACATATCTTAAAAAAAGTGAATTTGACCAAATTTTAGTCGATTTTTGACTAGTTGGTTTTTGCAGAAAAACTACGAAAGTGATCAGTTTATTTGTTTGCGAGTAATTCCTTAAGCAGATTTGAAAAATGTCGTTTTGAAAAAAGCGCGTCTGAAGTTAAACTGTTGATGCTATTGAACTGTATGGCCTAACTTTAGAAGGCTTGAAATCAAAATTTATTTCAGATAACGATTTAAAATTGTATTATGT
Organism: Bactrocera neohumeralis; assembly: GCF_024586455.1. Taxonomy (NCBI): domain Eukaryota; kingdom Metazoa; phylum Arthropoda; class Insecta; order Diptera; family Tephritidae; genus Bactrocera; species Bactrocera neohumeralis. Next base: position 65,191,424 of record NC_065923.1, on the reverse strand, counting down.
TATTTTCAAAGGAATAACTTGTGAATTTTCATATTTTGTTCATATTTTGTTCTATTTTTTATTTTACACTAGGTGCAAATAATTTTAACTTGTTTAAAATGTGTGAGATATATCAAAACAATATTACCTGGATGTTTGTGCAAGTACATATGTTTGTGCATATAACTAAAGATTAACAGCAAATCGGCTGCCATTAACATGCAGCCACACCTTTATTATTGTACGAGTTCAAAATATGTTTAAAATTGCACCATTTAACCCGCTTCCTCAGTCAGTTATAAAAAGCAGTAAAGCACACTTGCAGCTTTAATCTTCGGTGACACTATTTGACATAAATTTGCTGTTTTTTTTCATAAGCAATATTATATTCTATGGCAATTACCATAAGACTTCACAACATATTCACATATACCACTTATACACTAATATATGTGTACTTATTAATTACTTCATTACAACTTTTTCTTAAATGCGGGTATATTTAAACCAGTATCTTACAGTTGCCGCTCATTATCGTAAGCTTAGCACCACCCGCTTGGCAATTTAAAATGACGCAAAATGCGCTTTTTGCCTTTTTTCTGTTTTCTTACATATTCACAACTATATAATTTATGCTTGCTGTCTTTTGCATTTATTGCTGCAAAGGAACTTACAAGCGCATTGTAACAAAAAAAAAATCGCGCGAAAAAAATATAAATAACACATTTAAGTATAAAAAGCAAAAAAGATTATTGCAAAACTTCAAGGCCAAGCTGTTGCGTCGCAGCTTAGCTTAGCTAGCAGCGCATAACCTCAACGCCAACTGCTGGCTTGGCTGATTACAACTGCTGGCCTGTACGTCTGTCTCGTTACTTTGTCATTCACATGCTCTTTATATTATTTATGCATATGTAAATGTGTGTGTATTTGCAATAAATATTGCAGCGGGTAATTCTTATGCCATAATATGCATTAGCATAAGTATAAAATGATGATAAATTTTAAAGATCGCCGCGCATTTGTAGCATTCATTCGCATCTGCCATGAGCAGTCGTGAAGATAGTAGTTATATGTGTTAATGCAGGTACATACATGGCGTATGCGCAACTATTATTAGATTAAAGTTGTGATGGCGCATGAAGCGGAACATTGCATTAAATTTATAATTGTTTCAATGTGAGTGTGTGTGTGTGTGTGTGTGCGCGCGTACGTGATTACTTGATTAAAGTTTTGCATGAGAAAATGCGTCTTATAATTTCTGCTGATATTTAACTGTCATTCATTTAGTCATAAATGTAGGAGTGACTTACCAAAGGAGTTAATTAAATTGGAAAATTAATAAAGGATAATCTCAATAAAGTTTCAACAATATAAATGATATTGCTAATTGTCGACTACCTTTACGCTTATGCTCACTGTAAGTCTTATCTAGCTGCAGTTTCTATAAATTAATTTTAGTCATTAATTATAATTAAATCTAAATGATTTATCAACTGAATATCAGACTTAATCGGTGACTAAATAATCAAATAATCATCTTTGAAAGTTTGTTTTCATAAACCAAATATTTTTATACGTAAAAAATAAATTTTACGAATTTTATTTTTACTCAACTGATCATAGCTGAACTAATCAATCGATTATAATTCAAATAATTCACTGTTTTTACATTTTTAAGAGTTTAATTGACTATTTTTAAAATCATAATTTTTTTAAATTTCTTAGCATGCAAGTTCCAAACATCTATTAATCAACTGGCACCCGTGTAAGCAAATATTCAAACTCAAAGCATTGATTGGTGAAATAAAATAAAAATTAAATTAATTTGAATTAATCAATGACTTAATTTAAATATAACTAACATTCAAGATGAATGTAGGCAATTACATTAGTATAAAATTAATAAAAAATACTCAAAGTTTTGGTTAGTACTATTTAATTTATAGTAAGTCACTTCACTTTAACGTAGCTCAATTAAACAAATGATTTTGATTCTTTTTAATTCTTTTGGAATTTATATCTATTCAATTCACGTCTAAAATATGATTTAACTATTTTTTTTTTAATTAAGTAAGTAAATTAAATTAATCACATGACTAAACGATTTTTTTTAATAGAAGAAATTAGTTCGGGAAAAAAGCAAATTGTTTAATGTAAGAGTTTACTTCAATAAAGTTTATTAGTGACATACAAATTAAAATATGACTAAAAATTAATCCTTAAAATTAATACAATCAATTAAACTAGTATAAAATTTATAAAAATGATGACGTTTTTTATTAGACCTAATTCCTTTATTATGTGAATTGAAATTAAGATTATACTTAAATGAATGCAATTTAATATTTAAATATTTAACAATTCGTACGCCCTTCTGCTCTTTTTTCTCATCCTCTTTGTCCTTTTCATTATCTCAAATCACAAGCAGCAACCAATTTCCGCCAAAAGGTGCTCCAAAGAAGCAACTACTACAACAACATACACCCAACAACTTATCAAAGCATCCAAAAGAGTCAACAAAAAGTAACGTCTATGCCTCATAGTCTGCCTCGAAATGACGCATTCACTGCATAAAACAATAAAAATCGGAAATTATGTTGAAAATTGCCATAAAGTTGACATGATTTGCGAAAATTCAGTATAAACTGTTGTAATTGCTTTTTAATTAGTTCAAACAACCGAACATTAAACAATGACAACAACACTACTTGAAACTGTAAATATATGCATGTTCCTAATAAATTGAAAAGTTAAAAAAAATTAACAATGAATTACAACAACACGCAGCTATTAAGAAAATCTTATAGTATTTATGTGATAAAAATATTCTTGCTAATTACAACAATAACATATGTACACCAGAAAAAACTCTAGCGCGCATACCGCAAAAATAAATTCCGAGGCGGCAAGTTTATCTTTGAAGTCAGTTGCGGCTGAGAAAATATTTGTGGCTGTCACTTTTCTTTAACAGTGATTACAGTCCGACTGTTTTATTTAGATACTATAATACAGTGACTATGCTGGGTTAGAGTGGTACAGTCCTTTGGCTGTAAACCAAGTGTTTAAGTAATTATTTATAATATTTTAAGGACTACAGCTTTCAACAAAGTATTTCAGAGAGACTTACGATGCGGAGAATTTTCTACATCTTTAATTTTTTATATCTCTCGTAGTTAGTGAAATCAAAAATTGTATTCCAAAGTTATTTGAATTCTCAAAGCATACAAATATATCATAGAAATATGACACAATAGAACACCCTCGAGTATTTTAGACATATCATATAAGATTAAAGTTTCCGTGACTTAACAAAAATACCTTTAAGTGTTCTATGTAGCATCTCATATGGAATCGGAGAGATTTTCTTCGATTAATTGCCTCAAAATCGTGATGATTTACTCTTGCTGGACTATATAAAAGAATGTTTTCGAAAATTTTGGCTTTTTGATAATTTTAGTCGACACTGGAGTACTCTGAGATCATGTTATCGTGAACATATACATATATATATATATATAAATATATTGGGTTGTCAAAAAAAACTTGCGGTATTTTTATTGATTTTTTTTTTTTTTTTGAAATTGAAATGAATTTTTGATGAATCATGCCCAGCTCTTGACCGATGCTACGGCTGCCATTTTTGTCTTTATCCAAGAAATCTATACTAACCTACCTAGGCCTACCTTGAATTCTAGTTCCAAAATAGTCACCCAATGATTTCTTTGTTACGATTTCTTCCTACAATTTTGAAGCTTCTCATAAATTGCTTTAAGCTTCACAACGAACTTAATTTTACTTCTAGTAAAGGTGCAAATTTTATATTAAATAAATTAATTTTTCTCATTTGTAGTTTTTACCAAATATACAAGTTTTGAAGTCTGTTGAAAATACTTGAATATTATTTTGAAAAGTGAAAAGCTTTAAGTAATTTTTTTCTACAAAAGTCAGCTCAGTATTATGCTCTTCGCTAAATTTTTAGTTTCTAGCTCATCTTATCATTATTATGATTCAAAAAATTTGGTCCTGCCATTTTCAATCTCATTCCGCCCTAATTTCACTTTTTTCATTTCATATTCATTTCTTTTTCTCAAGTTTTTCCTTTCTCAAGCCAGCTGTTTCCATCGCCTCTCTTTCTTCCAATGTAATCAAATTTGATATAATCATCATTTATAGGTTTTTCATATTTTTTGCTCATTTTATCGTATTTTTTTACAATTTTATCTATTGTTGTAATTATTCCAACAATTTCATTTTCATGCTTCATTAGAAAACACCGCATATACCGCACTCCTAACAACGACAGCAACAACTTTACTACCACTACAACAACAGTAAAAAATTCAACAAAAAATCGCTAACTCATATCTAATATTGTTCTAATGCCATTTTAAATGCCAACAACGCTGCAGTTCAAATATTCAAATAGCAATGCATGTTGTTGTTGTTATTACTTTATTACTACCATTATTGCGCTACAGCTTCACGAGCTGCAAAAAAAATGCATTGTAAAATAGCAAATGACAGCAAATCCACCAAGTGTTATGCTGTAATGAAATTAATGATGCTACTACATTTCAAGGTTAGCGACGACAGCTGCCCGGCTGCTTAAGCTTGCGCGCCCGCCAGCCAAACGGCCAATCGAACGAGCGATTCACGTGCGCCAGCTTGCTAGCGGCTAATGGCAACAAATGCTTATACATCATTGTCAGCGCGTGATAGCAAAAAATAGCGAAACAACAACAGCAGACGAAATCAGCAGCATATATTACGATGGCAGCAAGCGTGTTTCAAATGTTACTTACCAACAACAATAAGAACGAAATTAGTTACCAACTTTTTTTCTTCTTTTTTATTAATAAAAAATAATTTTTCTTCTTCTTCTTTTACTCATTCTTCTCGCTGTTAAGGAGTGGCACGCTGCACAGTTCGTGCCAATGCCTGCAGCCACAACGAACAATCATGCGAGTTGCCTCCGAAAATGTTAATAACAACAAATTTACGCTCCATTAGCTTTTGCTGTCTGCGGCAAAGCGTCTGTTCATAATGAAATTAAACATTTGAACAGCTGAGCGCAAGGTTTGCACAGCTTTTTCTCTGCTCCCCTCCTTTTAAACGTTTCTCATTTAGCGGCGACTGCTGTTGCTATTTTTCAAGTTGTTTTGCCAATTACGTACATAGCTGTAACTGTTAGCTTGTCTTGTTGCGGCTATCAATGTACGCGTGAGATCAAGGATAGTGGGTCAAATGTGCAGAATTGCGCCACTGTTTTGGAGGCTGCCACGAATTATTGGCGGTAGCGGTTAATGGCGCATTGATTTCGTTTTTTGGTTTGGCTATCGGTTACAAATTTTGCGAAAAATTAATATTTTGAACAAAAATCGAAACTTAAATATTTGGAAAAAATATTGAAACAAAAATATTTTTAAGAAAAAAATTATACAAAAATATTATTAAGAAAAAAATTATACAAAAATATTATTAAAAAAAAATATATGAAAATAATCGGAATTGGTTCGGAATCCAGCAATTATATGAACTTCCCTAATCACCCGAATCACCAGAATCCACAAAATCGCTCTAAAAGCTATTAGTACGACAAAGAAAGTTCAAGCACACGTCCATATATCGATAATTTGTCGCTAATAAATGATCAAAAATCGATAAAATAATAATTCTTTTATAGCAAGTTTAGCAACTCAAAGGTTAATGTGCCATTTAAATTCAAAGAAGAACGAATTACTTATAAAACAATCAAAGCTTAGTTAATAAGCAAAACAGCATAACTCAAAATACATCGCAATATGCAAAGTGGCAAGTTGTGTTTGCATTTATTAGCCGTGCATTCGCATAAATCTAACATGTGTGCTCGCTTGCCTCTAATCACTTACATTTATCATATATGCAAATATATTTCCACGTATATTTTTGCGCTTAGCTGTTATATGCCACTTCCACATACTTTACAGAATAGTTTGTATAATTCATGCAAATTATATGCAATTTTTATTGGCACCTTTTGCATGTTTTATTTCTGCTTTATTTGCACCTTTTAAATGCCTTCTTCTGCTTGATTGATTTTATGATTTCGCGTTTGCATTAAAACGCTTTAAATGCATTAAGAGCTGGGCTGCTTACATTTCATATAATGTTGTTGTTGCATTTATGCGTTCAATTCAACATGCCGACGCCATGGCTGCACATGTGCAATATTTGCAGAAATAAATTTTCAACTTTATATAAGTGTATATGATCGCTTGATCTCAGGTGTCTTATGATTTTTACACTGAGTTGCAGCTTATTTGCTGATGGCGTGTATAAAAAAATAACCAATTTGTTAGTTTTGCAATTTTATACTATTTATTGTGGCGTAGTATAAAATTTAAGCGGCGTTTTATCGAAAATGTGGGTGGTTACAGTGACGGAAACGTCGGACAGGTGGTGCCAGAAGAATGTTCTCACAATTTTAATTTTCTGGGGTAATTTAATCTTGAGTTTGGAATAAATTATTAACTTGTATTATGGTATAACATTTGTAAAATTTTTTTTGTTAACTTAACGAAAGATCTAAAAACTTAACGATACTTTGTTTTGACTTATCAGATTAAAAAATATCATTTTGGGATTAAATTATTAAATTTTATTATAGTGTACGTCTTTTGACAATTTTCTAAAATTTTAGGAAGAAATAGAAAACTTAACGAAACGTTTTTAATGTTTATTCGGCTAAAAACTATTACGTACAAATCTATTACTACTATATACCTATAAAAGTGGCTTCTAGATATTGTTTCTAAACTTCTTTGTAAAACTTAACGAAGAAACCAACAACTTAACGAAACTTTTTTGTTGCTTATTTGGCTAAAAGCTATAACATACACTTCAGAAATATGCAAGTGGCTTCAAAATATTGTCTATAAACTGCTTTGTAAAACTTAACGAAAAAACTAAAAACTTAACGAAACTTATTTAAAACATTTTTACTAAAAACGACAACAAAGTATACAAAACTTAAGTTATTGTAAAATTAATATTTTCAAAACTCTTCGTTACTTTTACAATTGAACGAAGATTTTGTGAAACTACAAAATATTTCTGAACATAACGACAAAAACTAATACATAAATATAAATAATACAAAAAAACGAATAAATCAAATTATTTGTAGCTCTATAAATCATGACTAAGAACTTTATATCCAAACAACAAATTTTTCGCCAAGTGCGACAAAATAACTATTTTTTCTTTACTAAGTAATTTCAACTAAATACTTACATATCCAACAAATTTCTTCTACTTCCAGATGCTACCGCCTTCCAGTATCCCCCACCAGCCAGTCCATGCTGTCAAGTGCACAGTCCCTCACCATACACAGGTAGCGGCAGCGGCGGCGGTGGTGGTGCCGGTGTCGGCAATGGCGAAGTTTTTTTCCCACTCAGTCTTAGTACACCACGTACCCCACGTACCAGTGTCAGTTATGCTGCTGGTGAAGAGAATACCTTCTTTCGTCATCACAACATCAGTGGCGGTTGCAGCAGCGCATCACACCTACAACCACCGCAATCGGCACCACCAATGCCGTCGAGTAGTCACAATGGTGCACATAGTCAACCAGCGCCACAACAACAATACCAACAATATACATATCCATACTATCAATATACACCACCGCCGACACCGCTCACCGCCAATGCGAGCACCTGCACCGGCAATGTTTTCGGGGCGACGGAAGCGACAACGCACCAACGCGGTTGTGTAGCAACAGCGTCGACATCAACATCGACGACATCATGTGGTATGGGCGGGCATTCGCGTTTGCATCGCAGCCTCTCAGATGCGCAGAAGCGGTAAGTGGGAAAAAGGAAAACTTAGAAATTTATTTATGTGAAGCGTAGAAGTTGCAAGCTAGATTTTTATTTATTTTAGAGGTGATTTGAATTGTATGAAAACATTTAATAACGTTTTCGAAAATCAAAAAAAGTTTCTAAATCATAAATTTCGAACCTAAAAAAACGTTACAAGATTAAATAAATATTTGAGTTTTCGAAAGAAAGTGTTTGAAACTTAACGAAAGTTTTCAAAACTTAACGAAGTTGTTGTTGTACTTGACGCCTGTTGCGCAAATTTTGTATTTACCTAAGAAATACTAAAAAGTATAAGAAAGTTTTTAAATTTTAACGAAAGTTTTCAAAACTTAACGAAGTATAATATTTAACTAATAAATGCTAAAATGTTTTTATCCATGGTAGAGTAAATTATTAACTTTAATTGTTCTTAAAAAAATTATTTTCAAGCATGCAAACTTTTCAAATAATATAATTTAATACAAAAAATTATTCGAAAAGCACTTCAATTGACCATAGCTGCCTTCAAAACATTAAATAATTTCAGATAAACTTGTCTCATTTGATTTCCCAAACTTAACGAAAGTTTTCGAAACTGAACGAAAGTTTTCGAAACTTAACGAAAGTTTTCGAAACTTAACGAAAGTTTTCGAAACTTAACGAAAGCGCAAAAAAATATTTTCTAAGTTTTGAAAATGTTTCCTAAACTTGAAATTTTTTTCATTATTAAACGAAAACAGATTACAACGATATTCTGTTACTATGAATTTTAACGAAACTTAACTTTCATTTTGAACATTATAAATAAACAATAAACAAATTGAGTATAACTCATTAGCGTCGACATTATACCGAATTTTCATTTCAATCAATTACAATAAAATACACTCTCTTATCGCCCTGCAACGCCTACTTTATACAGTAGTGCGATGTGCTTAGCAAAGTGTCAACTATAAGCGTATAGCGCCGCTGATTTCGATCATATAGTATACATACATACATATGTATGAATGCTTAAGAAAGCATATGCTGTGGGGTAAGCGGAGCAAACGTAATGTGATTGCGCGCGCGATCAACGACCGACAGCAGCTCCCGCAACACATTAACGCGCCATTTAGATTGCGAAATCTCACTTTTGTTGCCTGCTGCTTATACGCTAAAAATATCAATTCCCATGACATGTTTTCACGCACCGCGCATATTGTGCGCTATCAGTTGGTTGGCAACGCCAATGGCGACGACGAATGTACAAGCCCCCAGCTTCCCAAACAGCAAGCGCTTACTATACATATCAACATACTCAACGATCTTTTGCTGTCAAGATAATCCCTACAATTAAAGACCGCTACGTAGCTCGCTTTCAGCTACAGCTTGCAGACTTACAAGCGTAATTGCGTCGATCGGCATGTCTCGATCATAGCGCCTTATGTTATCGCTAACACATATATTTCTTTTATCGCCATGAGAATGAGCACAATTCACAGCTGGTCACTTGTGCCGCTCTTTCACCTCCCACACACACATGACCGCTACTTATTCTTCGTTGATTCTACAAATTATGTATTGTGATAAAAACGCGCAAGAATTTTTCACAAGTAAGCAGCATGATTTTCACTTTCATGCTATTTGATAAATGTAGACTGATTTCTTATAATTCACAGCGTTCGTTCCTTGTAAAAATCTTTGTTGTCACATGTGTCTTATTTTAATGAATGTAATAAATTTTTTATTATTTATTCATATAGCTCTCGTCGTACATCAACCACCAACGATGATGAACGCGAATATCATAGCGAACACGAGACCAGCTGGGATGAGTTCGATGACCGTTATGATAATTTTACAGCCGGCCGTGAACGTTTGCAGGAATTTAATGGACGAATACCGCCACGAAAGAAGAAAAAGGATGTGCCAAAATCAAAGTACGAGAAGAAGGTGAGAGAAAGTGTAAGTCACTAACTGAATTTTATAACAAATTTTAAATAATTTAAATAATGGTTGCCATCCTCTATGCGTTGCAAGTTGATCTTATCCAAATAATATGATTTTCATATTAAATAATTCAAAAGATAGTTTTTTAATTTGCTTAAAGATTTTAAATATTGTATAGGCAGATTATTTTACTCATAAGAAAAAATATGTAAAGTAAGGATCAGCAAATGTTTTTTAAATATAACGCACGATTCAACCAAAGTTTTTAAGGTAGAGCGATGGTTTTCAATGCTTTATAAATGTCTATCGCAGCTTTCCAAAAGTTTTTTTAATCTTATTGAACGATTTCATAAAATTAATGTATAGTACATATATAAACTTATCGAATGGTTTTGAGGTTACACAAAAGTGTTTAAAACAAGGTGAAAGTTTCTGAATGTTAACTAAGGTTATAAGAATTCAAAAATAACATAAATTTTAGCCTACCGAAAGGTTTTGAAGTTAAATAGTGTTCAAAACTATATATTACGAAAGTTGTGAAAACTTAATGACGAATTTGAAAACTTAACGAATATTTTTCTTTGATACATAATAAATATTTTCAGAAGCTTTTGAAAGCTCCATAACAGAATATAAGGTTTTTGAATACTTGATGACAGTTACAATAATGTTTAGAAACTTTTCGAAATTTCAATAGAATCCTAAGAACCTTGAACATTCTTGATTTTAGGTATATGATATGGTAGGTGCTATATGTTATTTCCGCATAAGTTTGTGAGTAATCTATGAAATATCGGTAACCTATATTGTATACTCTTATTATTAAGAATGAAAAAAAAACAAATCCTCTAAAATGTAGTGATTACTATATAACTTATGCCGACTAGCTTGTAATATTCTTAAAATAACCCACTAAGTGCAACATTACTCATCTTCACCACACAACATTCCTTGATAGCGGCAGCGAATTCTCACTTAAACCTTACAACAAAACAGTGTGTAAATGAGTGAATAATTAACAAAGAATGTCTTCTTCAAAAAAATATTTTTATTTAAAAAAACCTTTTTCAAAAAATGCCTCCCATCGCTTTGTAAACACAAATGTGCCGCCTATAACCACAGGTGTTCTTCATAGTTTAAGACGTAAATTGCGCCATAGTGCAGAGCGTGCAAAAAAGCAAAAACATAAAATAGTAGAATACTGTAGAATAAAAATTTCAATATGACACAGTTCATTCATTTATAGACGCACATAAAGGAAGCTTTCGAAACTCTTTGTTTTCGAAACACTTGTGGGGCCGCATGCGAAAGCCAAACGTACATTGGACGACAAATTAAAAAACTACCGCAAAGAAGTAGGTGTGTGTATGTGAATATACATATACATGTTTGTATATATGGACAGCGTAACAATTTTATTACGCTGCAGTAACTACAATAAATGCAAAATGCAATCTAAGTCGCTGGCGAGCCAATGATAGGCATGCGGGCCAATGGACACCAGCGCAGTGCAGTGGTGCCATCAAGCACACGTACGCCGAACACGCGCTGCCTGCCTGTCGATAAATGGACAGAGGGTGAGGAGCGTAGCTGCAGTGTGTTGTCACTAAAAGCTAGCAGGTTTCTAGGCGCTTACCGTCAGTAGCGGCAAAGCGTGGCAAAACCTTTTTCTACGACATAGTTTTGTTGTAATTTATATATATTTTTTGTAACTTTTTGTGTATTTTTGCTGTTAGTACAGTTTGCTGATTTTATTGACGTCGCAAAGCTGCGCAATTAAATTTTATCGCAAAAAATACGAATTTTATTGTCACTTGAAACCGCCACACCGGCTGCCCAGCTGAGTGCGCCTGCCCGTTATGCCTTTGTCGTCGCGCTGGCTGCTCGCTTTAGTTTCGCGCATTTTTTTTATACTTTTTTATGCGGATTTCTAAGCAACAGCAAAGCGGAAAATGCAAATCCAGGCGGTTTTTATGAGCGCTTTGTTCTGCGATTTATTTTGCCTCAATTTAATGCACTTTAATTTAATAATTTTTGCAGCGTTTTTGCAAGTTTACCGTAATTTATTTGTTGTTTTGTATGACACATTTTAATTGTGATAACAAATTTTTTGATTTTCGCAAATTTTTCTTTTTGCTGTCAGCAACTTTTGTGTGACTGACGCATGCTGCCGCTAGGCGCACAGCTGTCATTGTAATTAATTTTATTGCTTCCTAAGTATTTATGTAGGTGCAGGCATTGTTGCTGGCACGAGTAGTGTATACATATGTATGAACATGCATCCATCTGTATGGTGTATAGTTTTTATTGCACTTTTTCCCCAGCGCTTGCGTTGAAATGTAATTTTCTGCCTTGCTTTTGTATGTTAATGACCTTTTCTAGTTGTTTACTGAAGCGCGTAATTACAGTTTCAAATTTCAGTTGCATTTATCATGGTGAGATTCTTTTTTCTTGCATTTTTTTAGCAGGCGGTTTTAAAGCTGTGTGATAGGTTCTGTTTAAGAAGTAAAATATCAGGCTGCATTTAGTTCGTGTGTTGTTTAAAAACTACAGGAAAATACAATTTAAATGAAATTAAATTATAAAAGCGTCTAAAGATGAATACAGATAAGATAAGTGAAGATAGACTTTTTTCAGATTTATTTTAAAAATTTGTACGAAAAACGATTAAGATAGAGGAAGCCAAATTTTTGTTTAATTCTCTTCAGAATTTTAATCGATTTTTTTTAAGAAGTCAGCCCAGACAAGAACCCAGAAGAAAATGGCACCCTTTTGATAGTTTAGTCCGGAAGTAAAGAATTTATTCGAATTTTAATAACAATAAAATATAAATAAATAAAGATTTTTTTTTAATTTTCTTCAGCTTATCAATAGGTTTTTGTGTAAGAAGTTAGCAAAGTCAAGAACCCAGAGAAAAATTATACAATTTTGATAGTTTCTTCCGAAAGGAAAAGGGTAGAATAATCGAATTGTTCTCTTTCAAACATGTACGTATGTATAGCTTTAACATTGAAATTTCTGACACAAGCTGGCGGCTACTGGATTAATTTTCCGCGTCTCAGTTTTCCGGAGGGTTTCTAAGGGGAACATTAATTAAATTAAACAAGGCATCTTTACCTGCATATACTTGCCAATAAAATACGTATGCTTTTGGTTTTAAAGATATTTTTCTCGAAATGGCGGTCTCGTAAGGAAAATATAAATTGTTTACCGGGAAAATTAGCAGCAAAAAATCATAAAAAATAACAAATAATATAAAAACAAGAAAAAACGTTAACTTCGACTGCACCGAAGCTAATATACCCTTCACAGGTGCATTTCTTTTAGTAACTATGTATTCAGTTTATATGGAAGCTATATGCTATAATAATCCGATCTGAACAATTTTTTCGCAGATAACATTATTATCTTAAGCAGTAATCCGTGTCAAATTTCGTGAAGATACCACGTCAAATGCGAAAGTTTTCCATACAAGCCCTTGATTCCGATCGTTCGGTTTGTATGACAGCTATATGCTATACTAAGCCGATCTGAACAATTTCTTCGGATATTACATTTTTGCCTTTGAAAATAATCTATACCAAATCTCGTGAATATATTTTGTCAAATGCAAAAGTTGGGAATAAATAATTATGTAATCTCATTCATATATTTGTGGAACTTAGATTTATAAAAAGTCCAAATAATGCTTACTTGAATAAATCCGAAGAAATTTAAAATTGTAATGAAAATTAGTTTTCAATGCGATTTTGTAACCTTTTTGGCAGTAAAGCCTTCGAAACGGGTTTACAAAGAGTAAGACACAAGACAAAATCAAGCAACTGAACGCCTTAAAATATGCAACACATTTGATTTTTTCACTTTTGGTAAACAGTGTGTTGTATTCGCGCAAAAACTACTTACGTTAAAATGAAAGCTTAAAAAACTGTACATACTTCGTTAGGAATAAAATAGTCCACTAGAGGAAAAAGCTTTATTTTTTAATTATATTCAATGAGGAAGGATAGTACCTGACCTTCATCCTAACTTTTTCTCATTTTACGATCTTTTTCATTCAAAATTAATTTCACTCAGATATTATTGGTTTAAAATTTCACGCTACGTACTCTTTGTCATCAACACTTTTGCCACCAAATATTCGTACGACTTCTGTCGAAAAAAAAGAAATTGAAACAAGTGTTCGAAATGCCTTTCTTTTTCCAAACAATTAAACTGTGAATAACGCCAGAAATTATGAAAATTTATGTCCAAAAAGATGACACACTTCATTTGCATATATGCAAGTAAAATCTAACCCACCCTTACCCATCTCAAATGGAATTGAAATACAAAACAAGTGGGCAATCAAGCGAAAAAGTAATCAAATAATAAATCTATAATTCTGCTTCTGAAAAAATCGCAAACCAACTGACCGCAATTGTAATGAAACATTCGTTTATTTATTTATGCACCACAGTGACCCCACTGAAACACACACTCTTATACAAGTACATATGTATTTGCATTCAAGTGCCTGTCCACAAAATATTTATATGACCACTAGTGGACTGACAGTGGCATTGATAGCAATTTTCGGCACATTTTTGCTGTAATTATAAGCGCATTTGTTACATTTACCAAATGCCAGTGGTGCGGACATAAAAATTATTTATTGATGACCACATAAATACATATACATACATAAGTATGTACGTACAACATGCATACTTAAGTGCTGCCTTAACGTTGAAGTACACGTGTAAATTGGCCTTTGGGGAGGATTTTATGCGCCGCCGATGAACATCGTTGGCAGTTTGACCCGAAACAAAATAGAGATTAGATGTGCACATACACTTACATATATAAGTATACACAAATGTACACACATATATGTAAATGTGCAAATCTAGAGCATTTAAGCGGCCAAGAACTCTGCCAGGTGTTCTGAGTTCGCATGCGGGGGCTGTTATTGAAATTATCTATATGTGTGTTTGTAAATGCGTTCAGCGGCAAAGTGTTACAATAATGCATTTAATAGCCTATTAAGTGCTATTGAGATTAGAACTTTGCTAGATTTTTTTGATTTACTTGCACTAGCGAATAAATGGGCAATGCTGTTTTAATGCCAGAAGTTTTCGGACTTCAGTATAATACGTATGTATGTATGTATGTATATGGGGTGTTATTCAATGAGATTATGGAGAGCATAAAAATCCACTTGATTATGAAACTCATTGATTGCCTCTTTTATTAGTTATATGAGTATTCAGATACATCATTCAGTTTGGTTATATTGTAATGAGGAACAAAGCAATGTAAACTAGTTCGGTTCTAGTTGCATTTGAACCAGTTTTAAACTAGTTCGGTTCAGTTGAATTTGAACCAGTTTTAAACTAGTTCGGTTCTAGTTGCATTTGAACCAGTTTTAAACTAGTTCGGTTCTAGTTGCATTTGAACCAGTTTTAAACTAGTTCGGTTCTAGTTGCATTTGAACCAGTTTTAAACTAGTTCGGTTCTAGTGTATTTTTAACCACTTATAAACTAGTTCATTTATAGTAATTTTCAAACCAGTTGTAAACTTGTTCGAGTACAGCGCACCACTATATGAAAGAGTTCTTACACATACATATATTCTTTCCATTGATTTTTTTTTCGTTAGCCAAGAACTTCGGCATGATATGTACAATTTCACAAGTGAAGTCAGTTTTCTGCTCATTAGTACCATTACAATAAAAGTAGTCTACGATTGGTTCCCACTTCGTTAGTAGTCGATAGAAAGTTGAACCATAATATACCTAAAGTATTCCAGAATTGGCTTTATATTTCGGTTTCCAAAGTGTTGGGATTCATTACAATATTTTGCAATATGTTCTTGCCGCACACTTCTCGAACAGAAAACAACAGTGTCAATGCGTAATTGAAAATATTTGCTAATTAAAATTTACTTGATATACATTTGTATATTTACTAGTTAAAATTTCCTCGATATTTCGTCTTGCCTTTCCACCTATTTGTCGTACTTCAAACCATTTGCGAGTGTTATGAACCTTCTAAGCCGCCTCGGAGTATATTTTAAAGAAGCCTTTTCTTTGTAATAGAAATATTCGTGCTCAAAATACTCTCCGAGATTTGCTATAACCTGTTGAGTGGCAATCGCTAATGAAGAAATAAGAAGAAGTCGCTATTAGCAATTATCGAATAGGTAGTGGCTATAAAAAGATATGAAAGAATTACTAAGGTTTGCTTTGGTGAGTGAAGTATGTAGAGTATTTGGGGGGTGATATATGTATGTCCAATAAATTATAAAAAACCTGAAACCACATCATCGAATTTTTTGAGGATTAACTCAATCACAAGATCCTTGAATAACACCATAGAAACCACTTGCGAACGTGTAAGTTTAGATTATCTGGGGCTCGTATCTATTTTCTTCGAAAACGAGTGTATCACAGAATGTCTCCGACATATGTAAATATATAAGCTTTCCTAATTAAGAAAACATATAACTTCCAAAAACACATTATCTCACATCGCAGTGAGTTATCTGTCGTCATGTCAAGGTTATCGTAATTATTGGTAGGTTAGGATTAAGGATGAAAAAATATACACCAACAAGTACCTATCTTAAATTATGGGATAATTTCTGTCGCATATTATTTAGAGACTATGTTATCTATTTAATGTAATTTCTAAAACATAAAAACATAAAACATATATTCAAACCAAAAAATTATAATTTCCTCTCTTCTTTCTGCTTGCAGCCATTCAAGGGCTTTATCTGGCCCACTGTCGTCACAGTCATCGTTGTTGCAATCGGTTGTGGCTTCCTTGTTACGCGATGAGTGCACCAAAAGTGAAGTTCCAGCGGCAACAGCCTCAGCAATACTTACAATTTAAAAAGCAAGCAGCAGTGAAGCAATGCAAAAACAAATAATTATTTACACTTAAAAAAAAGAAACAAAAATAATAAATTTTGAGAAAAACTTTAAAAACAAAGCCACAAATGAAAAGTGTTAAAGTGTGCGGAAAGCAGAATGCTTTTTGTTTTCAAGGCAATAAAGGAGTACGAGAGAGAAATATTTAAAGGTGAAGAAATTTTCGCCAGGAAAGTGGAACGTGAAAGTGTTTAAAGAAGCGTGGAACGAGGCAAAGTTACGCCCCGCCAGTTTTGAGAGGACCCAGTAGTGAGCGGCTTGAGAAAGAAATCTTTTCGAGAGTGGAAACGTGTAATAGTTTTCAAATTTCAACAATTTGCGGATCGACTACCGAAAAGGCTCCTCAAACTGCTACAATGAGAGCGAAAGAGAAAGAGAAGAAAGAAGGAAAGATATGGCGTCAAAGCAAGAGAGATAGGATAGCAAGCAAAGCGCACCGTGTGCGACAACGAAACCGAATTTTTAATCAACGAAGCTTTTCTTACACACTACAAACTCAAAACGAAATCAAAGTCGAAACAAAAACGTAATGAAAGCGAACAATTAACATTTTTTAACACAAGCAAAGCATATTTTTGTACAATGTAGGCATTTATAGTAGATATACATATGTACACTTACGAGTATTTGACTAAAAATCTCTGCCGTATTTGGACGTGGAAATTTCGCATACTACTGCCGTTAAGTGTAAGCTACTTTGTGCTTAAACAAAATATTTTTCTACCGACAATTTTGTACGTTTTATATTCTAAATGTGTAACAGATAAGACTGTTCGACATTGAAAGGCAGCATTTGTACTAAACACAATTTAAAAGTAAAGAAATCTAAGACAAAAAAGCAGCAATTTTATAAAAAAAAATATTTGATAACTAAACATTTTCTAAAATTTTGAAAAGAAATCGCACAGACTAACAGTAAATTAAACAAAAATCAAAAACAAGAATTCAATGCTAAACTTTTGTTTCATACTAACAGCTGAAAAATTGCTAATTTGGCGTACTGAAGGTACACATTTTTTTTTCCAAAATGGATGCGCATATTTTTGATAAACATATTTAAGAACTTTTACAAAATTACAAAATACCTTTTTCATAAAAAAAACTTAAGAAAAACAGCAAATTACAAAGCAATAAACTAACATGGAAATAATAATTCGGGTTTCCGAAAGCGTAAAAGAACTAGGCGCAATATTTTTGATAAATTTTATAAATATTTTTGTAACCGCATACAAGTATATGTATGTATGAGAGTAACTAGAATACCGACAAGTTTTGCTAAGAAGTTTACAATTTGATAAGAACATAAAATCAAAAGCATAAAATTAATGAATATAAAAATTTTGGAGTTATTTTTTATAATTAAAAACCATAATACTAAATTTGAAAAAAAAAATTTAAATTAAGAGTAAGACAATTTTGCAGAAATATTACAAATAAATAAATACAACAGCAGAATAATTGAACAAAAAATAATATTACTAATTAAAAAGCAATATTTTTGAATATTAAAACAGTAATTGGATATTGGATGACTAATAGGTTCTTTTAAAAACAGCATAACACAAAACTTGTGAAAAGTTACGGAATGTTTTCAATTCAATATTTTGCATTTCAAATGGTAGCTTAAAAATAATTTAAAAAATAATATTTTGAGGAATATTAAAAAAATCCATGAAACTTGGAATAAGTAGTTGTACTTAAAAAAAAAATTAAATCAAGTCTTTTTCATTATTTTGCAAACAAATTTTCTCTGCCACCTCTCCAGTAAATACATCAAAATTCAAAAAAAATAAAAAAAAAAATATATTAAAATGCTTACCACAAATTTTTGAATACAATTTTGAAAATTTAATTATTTTTATATGATGTATTTAAAAAATATTAAAAACTAATAATTTAAAAAAATGCGGCTGTTTATTTTTTTAAACAAAATATGCCAAATAAACTAAAATTAAAATTACTGTAGAGTAAAATCTTTTGAAATTAAAAAAAGCTAATTCAAAGCTAAATTAAAAGTTCACAATATGCTAAATTTTTTAAATATTAAGAGTTTTTTAAGAAAATGAAAGCTTTAAATCGGTTATTTCTTACAAAAAAAATTTTAAAACAAAAAAAAATTGTTTCGTATTTTCCTACGCATTTAACATTAAGAAAGCTTACTTAATCACTTAGCCTAAAAATAATATTTTCTGTCACTCTCCCTCCCACTTAAACGGCTCTATGACATGGTTAACTGACCTTCTTCACATTAGCCTGTATTTTTGGACTATATAATAGTTATTCGGCAGTTTTTTTTCTTTCTCTTAAAATATTCAACTTTAGTTCTACTTATATCAGCTCATAAAAGTTAGAAAATGCTGACACTTTATACAAATCTTCAAGCTTTCACACAATCGCCGCCAAGCTTTCATTTCTCTCAAAGCTAGCTAGCTAAAGTAAAATAAAATGAATAAAATAAAGTAAATAATATATAATAATATATAATACAAAAAAGTATAATCAACGGTGATATTTTCTACAAAAATGTAAAGACAGTTTTGGAAAATGAAATACATACATATGTCATTATGATTATAATTAAGTGCAAGGTGCTAAAATTTAAACACTAAAATAATATTAAAAGAAAAAAAAAGAAATTTAACCAAATTAAAAAAATTATAAATTAATAAAATTTCTAAATTGTATAGAAATAACTTAAAAAAATAATAATTTTCAAATAATAATAAAAAAGCAAAAAAACTCTACGAAAATAAAAAAGAACAGAAAAAAACTATTCTAAACAAACTTACAATAACTGCTCCCAAACTGCAAACAAAAATCGAAGTCTTCGCTGTAATTAAAATTACAAATAAATTGTATTGCAATAAAAAAAATGTTTTATGTAAAAAAAAATTACAAAAAATATATAGACGTGTAAATAAAAAACTGCGTTTGAAACATAACATAAATGCTTTAAACTATATAGAAATTATATAAAAACATACTTACAGATATAAAATAATTTTTAGTTAATTTTTTGCTTAGCTCTAATTGTGCGCAGAATTCTGCTTAGTTATAATTTTGAAAGCCATTTTTGTGATGTTTTTATTTACGTACTTTTTTTGTGAAGGAAAAGGAAACTATAAAGCGAAATTTATTATTTTTTGCTTCTTGCAGCAAAAAAAATGTGAATAAAAAGTTAGTAAAATAATAATTAAGAAACAAGTTAAGTGCATTAAATTAAAGTAAATATTAATATAAATATATAAATACAAACACAAGAAATATTTTGTTTGAAAATGGAAATAAACAAAACGTAAAAACAAAAAAAAAAATTAAGACATATATACTAAATAAATTAAAATAATTAAGTTTAAGTTGTAACTTGCAGTAATAATTTTCAAATTGGTCTCAAAACACCTTTTTTGTTTTTATTTGCATAAATTGCTTAAGTACACTGGAAATATTTGAGAATATTCGTATATGTTGAAATTTAGAATAGCTTATGAGTTGTTTGTTAAAATTTTCTAATTAGTCAAAAAAACTTTCAAAAGAAGTTACTTATTTCAGCATTTAATTTTAATTAATATTCACAAAGCTTTAAAGATTTCAAAAGATGTTACTTATTTCAGCATTTAATTTTAATTAATATTTACAAAGCTTTAAAGATTTCACTATGTTAGAAAAGCTAAAGTTCACAGAACTTTTATAAAGCTTTTATTTTCCATCAAAAAGATTAAATTTTGAAACTACCAAGAGCTTCCCTAGCAGTTCACTAGCACTATTTTAGCTTTTAAAGCTCTTCTCTTTCAAATCTTTCATTTTACAAAACCTAATTGAAATTCTATAAAAATAAGTATAAAAGATTTAGCAGAACTTCTTGCTTATTTATATTAATCTGATATTTTCTGAAATAATCAATAGCTTTTCCCTAGTGTTCGAAAGCACAAAAGCACAAGTTTAGCTTCTACAGCGTTTGCTGAAGCTTTCACTTATCAAATCATTTATTAAAATTAGTACGAAATATTACGCTAAACTGCTTCATTAGGTTTTAGTAACACTACTCTGGTCTTTTCTGAAATAAGAGTTCAAAAGCACTGCTTCTCATAAGAGTTTAAAAGCACTATTTTAGTTTCTGCAGCCTTTGCTGAAGCTTTCACTTATAACATCTTTTTCATATATTTCAAATAACTAAACAGGAATAGAAAGCTCTGCTTATCACTCATTTTAAAAAGCTCTCAATAAATTCTTTGAAGCTTCCGCTCAACAGACATCCTTTACATCTGAAGTTCTTAAAAATTATTATTTTTTACAACTTTATAACATGAAGATCTACAACAATTATTTTCTTAAAACTTATACTTTATATTGCATTTGAAAAACACAAAACATTCGGTAACAATGAAAGCTTGTTTTGAATTTTTCGCTGATTGTGAAGCAGTAAAACTTAAAAAACAAATACTTTCTGATCTCAAATATACAGAAAATATACGAAATTCACACAAACTGGATCTCGCATGTCAAAGTAAATGAATTGAAAGAAATTTATGCAACACACTTTTGGACTCAAGTGTACGTTTTCTTTAAGTTACACAATAGTTTATATTTTCTTTGTGAAAATTCCCAGACGCTCATTACTTCAAGTTCATTTGAGATTTTATTACAAATACAACAGAGTAAAAGCCTAAATAACAAAAT